>NC_083105.1:98212919-98896878 GCF_949774975.1 Lagenorhynchus albirostris | reverse complement strand
GAAGTTCAAGCACAGGGTTCCTGGATGGAATGTTGTGTGTTGGTGTGAATAATGATGGGGAATCCTCTGGACCAGCAGCAGGCTGGAGGGTCCATGAACTGCCTTCACTTTTTCTCATCCCTGAGTTCCCAAGGCCTGACCAAGCCTCTTGTGAAGGATGCTCAGAGCCCGTTGTGATGGGAGCCATTGGTTCTTCCCAGAGAGAGTTTGGGGAAGGGGCGTGATGTACAGGTGTTAGGTCTGGGCGGATGTGTAGGTGTGTGTGCTTTCCAGAAGTAGCCCTGCTCTTGGCTGTAGTCAGCCCAAAGGGGGGAGGTGCGTCTGCCCGAGGCTTTTAAGCGCTGCTTCTCCCCGCTGCCCTGTGTGTTGTGTCTGTGACCACTCCTGACACAGGGACAGACTGCCATCTACTGTCCACTCTTGTCCTCTATGAGTCCCTCCTGCTCAGTGAGCTCCTCGGCATTTTTGTCACATCCTGTTTTTAATGGGTCCAGATACCAGCAGAAAGAGAATAGACATCAGGTCCTTGTTAAGTAACTTCGTTGGAATTTGGAAGGGGGCCTTTAAAAAACATAACACATCTGTTAGATGTTTTTCTTATCTGCTTAACGAAAGTGTTATTTGAAGGGGGCCTCGTGCCTCTCTTGACTGTTCTTAATTACCATGCTGGGTACCCGGGTACCGTGTAGAGTGCAAAGACCAAGAAGGCTAAGTCCTGTCTTCAAGAGCCTTGCAGTTGGAAGTCGGGACAGACCTGCAAGGAAATAGACCACAGGATGTGGCAAGATATGTTTGGTATGTGGCAGGTGAGTGGCAGGGACCCCAGAGGCTTTGGGGGTTTGGGGAAGGAGGAGTCCTTGTAGACAGAGTGATTGGGAAAGACAAGTATGGGCAGCTTGACTGCGTCTGCTTTTAGCAGCCCCAGGGTTTGGTGAGCACCTCCTAAAATCGCTGTGTGGTATCGTGGAACAGGCTCTGAGCTGGGAGTTCGGGGACCTAGAAGGTCCCTGTGACCCAGGGGGGCTGGTTTCAACGTCCTAGGGCCCACCCATCCCTGACCCGGCATCGCATCCCACATCTGCATGCAGAGGGAGGTGGTTCCTTGTTTCCATCTTGTCAAGGACCAGTAGAGCCGGAGTCCCTCTTGCATCCACTGCAGGGAGGGCATCTCAAGGTGTGTCCTGTCCTGACAACCCCACACACAGTGGGAGGGAGGGAATGTCCCCAGAGTAACCTCAGGTGCTGTACAGCTATGAGGAGGTGTCTGCCTGCTGCTTCTCTCCGTATCTCCCCCTGGACCTTCCTTCCAAAATACATATGCATAGTGCTTGAGTCGAGGATAGTTTTTCCAAAAGGAACTGCATTAGTATCCTAGTGTAGATTATAGCTCAGGTCTAGGATGCCTTCATGTTCGAATTCATTCTACCATTGCTTTTGTGGAGCTTTTTAAAAAAGTATCTAAGACTTTTGATGACTGGGGATTAAAATGGGGGAAACGTTGCTTTTCATAACTCACTCACATTCTTTCTTTTTCTCTCTCTTTCTTAGCATTTAAATGACCATCAAGGAAACCTTCAGTGTATTTATTCCATGTACTTGTCTTATGGTGCATGTGTATGTGTGTGTTTGTGTGTGTGTGAGAGAGAGAGAGAGAAAGAGAGAGAGAGGGAGGGGAAAAGAGAGAGAAAAGGAGGGAAAAAGAGAGAGAAGAAGAAAGAGAGACAGCAAGAACAAGAGAGAAAGCTATTGTAGACTGTGGTCTATTAGCGAGTCTAGGAAATCAAGTTGAATTGGAGTTGGGTTACTGGTAGAGAGACCTCAGATTGTCACTCTAAACCTCTGACATTTCCCTTTTACTTTTTGGCTCTTGTACGAATCAGGAATGTCTCTTCCCAGTCCCCCTTCCGTGTTTACATCTCCTTTTGGGGCTGCTGTATTAAGTTACCGTCTGTCTGCAGAAAGTCTCCTGAATTCTTGGGGGACCTCTCAACAGAGGCACAGTCAAGGATGGAGCCATTAGAGAAGGTCTGATTTTTTACTATGGGGGGAACTAAACCCTTTTACTAAAAGGGTTAGGGGTTGTTTATCATGTGTTTTCCTGTGGCACAGTGATGTCTGTGACTCCTGCCTAAAGAGAGAGAGCGAGCAGAGGCTGGGACAGAGATGGAAAGGTAAATTCTTCCAAGAGCAGCCAATGTGGAGGGAGAGACTCAGTTCCCAGCAGTTTTGTGGGATGTTTTCTGATGGCCTGTGACGTGATTTGTAATCGTGGGTGAAAGTAGGAGGAGATGGGGGGAAGAGAGTTCCAGGTGAAGGTGCAGATGGAAAGAGGGTCCCAGGTGAGGGAAACCGGGGGTAAAAGAACCGAAAGCCGCCCAGGTTGTGGTTCACGGGGAGCCGCGTGGGGTGATGTGTCCAGGGAGATGGGAAGAAGGAGGGCCCACACTGAGCCCCCTCCCAACCTCAAGGGCAGCAGGAGCCAGTGGAGATGGCACAGGGGAGGGTACAGTCAGTCTTTTGTTTTAAAAAAAGATCACTCTGGGGCTTCCCTGGTGGCGCAGTGGTTGAGAGTCCGCCTGCCGATGCAGGGGATGCGGGTTTGTGCCCCGGTCCGGGAAGATCCCACATGCCGCGGAGCGGCTGGGCCCATGAGCCATGGCCACTGGGCCTGCGCGTCCGGAGCCTGTGCTCCGTAACGGGAGGGGCCACAACAGTGAGAGGCCCACGTACCGCAAAAAAAAAAAAAAAAAAAGATCACTCTGGTTCAATATGGGAGGTGGCTTTTCTGAAATAGTTGTTCAATGGGAAAAAGACTGTTGGTTGGATGGATGGAAGAATGAATTAATGAGCGAATAAATGAATGAAATGCAGGGGGGACTTGATCAAGCCAGACTTGGTCACTGGTTACTCTGACCAGTGCTGGCTCCAGGGGAGATGAAGGACAGGACGGGCTGGGGGGATAGGTGACAGGTCATGGATTAGTGTGGCTCTGGCTGTAGGGAAACAGGGACCAGCATAGCAACAATGCTGAGAGATCAGTTGGCCGTGGGAGGATCTCCCAACCTGTTTGAATTTTCTATACATTTCCATCCAAACTTGATTTCATTCCGGATCAAAAATGAAAGTGGCTTTTGGAGTTGTACCCCAGAAAATTTAAAACTGTGATGGTGACTTTCTCCAGAGGGGGCTGCTTGCTCACAGACCTTTTCATCGGCTCAAAGTGGGATGTGGATAGATGGTGAGTTTTCTGAGGCATCAGGCGGGTCCCAGATTCTGGGCATCAGATCCATCTATTGATGATTCCTATGGATTGTGTGTGTGTGTGTGTGTGTGTGTGTGTGTGTGTATTTCAAAGTCTCCTGAAAATTACCAAATTCCACAGACCCTCTTTTGCTTGTAGTGGATCCCTATAGAGAGTCACTTGCAAGGTCACGTAGGTTAGCACAGATAAGAAGAGTGTGTGTGACAGTGACCTAGACAGACACCTGGCATGCCCTCCAGCAACTTGGCCTGGTAGAATGCAGGAATCCCCCTTGGTGGAGGCAAGGGAACCAAAGAGAACATTCTGTGTCATCTCGAAGGTCTCTGCTCAACAAAGACCTCACTGTGAAACCCCCCTCTGCACTGTCCCTGCCCCTCTGTGGCTTTGCCGTGGCATCTGTCCCATTCAGTGAGGTCCCCATAAACCCATCATAAGTTGAAAATATTGTTGGTCGAAAATGCATTGAATACACCTCACCTAGCAAACATCACAGCTTAGCCCCGCCTACCTGAAATGTGCTCAGAACACTTCCATCAGCCTGCAGGGGAGCAGAATTCTCTCACACAAAGCCTGCTTTATAATAAAGTGTCGAATATCTCATGTAATGTATTGAATACTGTACCGCAAGTGAAAAACCGAATGGCCATCTGGGCACAGAATGGCTGAAAGCGTATCGTGATTGCGGGCGGCATCACGAGAGAGGCTCTACGCACATAGCCAGGCCAGGGAAAACGATCAAAATTCGAGATCCGCCAAGTACGGTTTCTACTGAACGCGTATCACTTTCACATCATCGTAAAGTCCAGGAAGTCTAACTGTCATGAGGCGGGGGCTGTCGGCCCTTGCTCTGAGGGCTGCTCAGCTCATCTGAGCTGAATCTCCTTCTCCCTACTCATCCGGCCTCTGCCTCGGAAAGTGGAGACCAGGAAGGCAGATCACAGGTGCTCAGCAGATTCCTAGGTGCAGCTCAACTCCATCTCCTGAAGGCGGTGTTGAGGGAGAGGGCAGGGAGCAGGGCAGAGAGAGAGGGACAGAGACCAGTATTCCTAGGGCCTGAATGCTGTGCAGGTACCTTTTAATTTTTTGTTTTATTTTGGCCACACCGTGTGGCATGTGGGATCTTAGTTCCCCGACCAGGGATCGAACCCTCACCCCCTGCAGTGGAAGTGCGGAGTCCTAACCACTGGACTGGCAGGGAAGTCCCTGTGCAGGTACCTTTGTACAGGTCTTCTCATGAATTCCCCCCCAACTGCCCCCGAGAGACAGCTCCATCCCAGGCTGCAGGGCATGGCGTCCACAGTGCTTGCAGAGTGCGGAAGTGTTTGTGGTCTATGCGTGATCAGATTTCCTGCCCTGGTTCTCCCTGGGAACTTGCGTACCAATAAGAGGCCCTGCTCTTGGTGCAGTTACGGAGCAGGTCTGCCGTTGATGTCCAGCACCGATGGCTCAATGGGAAAGTCAGCACCTTTCTTCCCTCTCGGGTCCGGGAGATCCACCCAAGCGCCAGGCTTAGGACAACAGTGCTCCCAAGAGGCCCACCCTGAGGACCCGCTTCAACCAATGGGCCTCCTTGGCAGAAGGCAATTGTTTCCTTGCTGTTTTCCTGTTAGGGAGCCAGGACTTGCAGGAGGGCAGAGGAGTGGGGGTCAGAGAAGGAAGCTGAAAATCAAGGTCTGAAAAAACTAGTGAGGTCTGAAACAGTTGTATTGCCAACCACATGTTCCCAAATCGTAAAGTGGACCATGCGGAACGGTCGCAATCCCTGGGTTTCTCGTTACAAGAAGTTATCCCTGTGGATGCTGGCAGTCGTGATGGGGCTGGATGTCCAGTGCCCGTGGCTAAGTGCGTGTGTCTCTAAGCCTTTGGATTTGGGATTCTCCAGACTGCTGAGTGCCCTGAGTGCAGTTGGAAGCTATGATGGAGAGAGCCGTGCCAACCAGATGTAGGGCCCGGGATGGTGGTTCCCCGGGGCGGGGTGGGGCGGGGGGGTGGATGGTGGTGTGGGCAGGTGTGGGGGGTGTCTCGTTCTGCACGAGTCACTGTTGGGGATTCCCCGTCGGAGACAGAGACAAGCCCTGCAAAAAGCAGTGGAAGCAGAAACCCACAGGGCTCTCTGTTCATATCCTACAGGTGGAACTGAAGTCATTCCTGACAACAGGTAGGCTCCATCCCCCATCCCCCGACCCTGCATCACACAGCCGTCACCCTCAGCAATGGCTTCTGCTTTTAACTCAAGGAGTGGGGCAAGAGATGAGCTGAAGCATTTATATCTGGGTTCTTTTTTAAATTTTTTATTGAAATACAGTTGATTTACAGTGTTGTGTTAGTTTCAGGTGTACAGCAAAGTGATTCAGTTATACATATATAAATATGTATATATATATATATATATATATATTCAATTCCAGATCCTTTTCCCTTATAGGTTATTACAAAATATTGAGTATAGTTCCCTGTGCTGTTCAGTAGGTCCTTGTTGCTTATCTATTTTATATATAATAGTGTGTATATTTTAATCCCAAACTCCTAATTTATCCCTCCTCCCCCTTCTCTTTTGGTAACTGTAAGTTTCTTTTCTGTGTGTTAGGTTTGAAGCTGGTATATTCTGATGCTAATAGCACATTGTCCTTTTTGGTAGGCAGCTCTCCTCCAAGTCAGTCTGGGAAAATGTTCCTTAAAAGACATGCTACAAAAAAAAAAAAAAAAAAAAGACATGCTACAGCACTGAGAGTTGGGGAGGGAGCCTTCAGGGGCACCGTGGGAAGAAATGTTACAGCTGTAGCTTGGAAGCATCAGTGTGTTCCTTTACCTGTTTCTGATGACGTCGTCTGGGGTGTAAGCTCACGTGAGGGGCGGATGGGACAGCATGCTGGGAGCGGACAGGCATGAGGCATTCAAGATGTGGTACAGGAAACTTGAGGTTACGTTGATGTGGGTTCCTCATCCCTCCTGCAAGGCCATCCCCCGAGTTTGCCTCCAGCTACTTGCTCTCATTCTCCTCTGTCTGCACCATTATATCTGCATCTGCGAAACGGAACTTCCCTCCCAGCAGCGTCGTGGATCTGGTTGCAGAGCTCATAGATGACCTCCCCTGCCTTATCGTTTACTGTCTCATCATTATGCAAATACCCTTGAAACACCCCTATTCTTGTTGTGTGGATGCATCACCTTATATCTTTGAGATTATGCAATATTCAAGGTCCTTTTCTCTTCACTCTCTTAACTGCCTCCTGGGGGTTGAGTTGTTCCGGTAGTAGAGTTTGCTGTTTCTTTCCGTGGTGCTGGTTTTCCTCGGAGGGTGGTTGGTTATTCTTACTGCCAGGTCATCTTCCCTGGCAGATTCTTCTACATTCCTTGCACGTGGATTCAGTGCTTGGCTTCAGCTTCTTAAATTATCTGTGGCTTTGTGAACGTGTACCTTCTTTTAGGGATTCCTTACAGTTCCTAGCCAATGAAAGCCTCTCTTCCTGTTTTCCAGCCTAGGCAATGTATAACTGCCTAGGCTGGAAAACAGGAAGGGAGTTTTAATGTGTTTTCTGTTGTATGGATGGACTTGATACAGGAAGAGGAGGAGAATTGAAGTGGGTACTCAGTCCGCCGTCCTGAAATGGGAATCCCTTCAAAGTTCTTAAGAATCCAAGTGAAACATTTAAGCCTCGGTGGAGATAATGGTAATATAACTCAGACCACTTCGCACAGTGCCTGCCCCATAGCAAGGGCTTATTGTAGATAGAACTGTTCTGTTAGCTGCATATTATTGTAATTAAAATAGGGCCTCAGCCTGGTTTTAAATCCCATCTCTGCTTCGTCTTAGCTGTGAGATCTCGACAGTATTGCTAAGATTCAGTCAGTTCCCTTAAGTGTAAAAAGATATTACATTGTTTGGAAAGACTAACTAAGTTACAGCATGTAGACTCAGAGAGTCTGGAACATGGTCAAGGTTCAATACATGTTAGCTGATACTATCATGATATTATTAATTAACCCAAAGGGGGAAATAACCAGATACTGTGCCATCTTAGGGAATCCAAGGGCAGGAACTGCAGCCATGCTTCATAAGAGACTAACCAGGAGCCTGGAGGCGCTCCTCTGTCTACAGGACCACATGGCCCTGTTCTCTCTGCCTCTGAACCCCGCTTCCCCACTTCTCATTCTAGGCCTACCAACGGACTCTCCCAGGGCTCCCGTTTCAGATTCCTTAGGGTGAGATCTGATTGGCCCAACTGGAGTCAGAAGTTCATGCTAGTTCATTAGTTGGGGACCGTTGAGTATGGTCATGTCATGCGGCACGTAACTTCAGAGCACTACCCTTTCAACAAAGGTGCAGCTCTTCTCAGAGCACAGGCCTGTGGGCTGAGCATTCAGCCCCAAATTATCGAGCTTCTGTGAGTGTGTGTGTGGCGGGGTGGTAAAGAAGCAGGGATCAAAGGGCAGACTCATGAGTGACAAATAAGCAGGCCTCACGGAGCACCCCCTTAGGATGAAGAGGACAGGTTTACGTGTCCCCACGAGACTCTGTGTCTTGCTGAGTTTAGGGCACGTTCGGCACCATCCCTGGTCTTTGTCTTTGGGTAACAATCCAGTGAGGGTCTTCACCAGGGTAGATGGGCATGAGATGAATTCTGCACGCAGTTTGGGGAAGCATGGTGAGGTCTGGTTGGGGTACTCTCACCTTCCCCACATGCCCTGTGTAGCTCAGGGAGCCCGGAGCATGCCTGCCATGGAAAGGCCACCATCCCTGGCTCAGCTCTTTTCCCCAAGTGCAGATCTGAGGCTCTTCTCTAAGAACGCACCCCCCAAGCTGTGCCTCTTACATTCAGAAGGTGAGATCCTCATGGTACACATGCAGGTCCTGGTTTGTGTGAGCTTTTTCCCTTTAATTCTCTGCCTTTTCCAAGCTGAACCCAAGTTTAAACAATGAAGGCCTTAGGAATATCTGAAATGGTGAAGATTCAGATCCTTAAATCCTAGGCAGATAGAGAACAAGTTTCTGATCCAAGAGGAGGTTCTGAATGTGATGATTTTTGAAGATTTGTTCAGGATTTATTGGCTTGTTTGTTTGCATGTGGGGTCATGACACTGGGTATTATACTGTGCTTGTTGCTTTAGTGCACAATCCCATCCCCTTAGCCACTCGGCAAGATAGACATAATTTCCCCCATTTCACAGATGAGGAAACTGAGGCTCAGGGAAGTTCAGCCGCTTGCCCAACAGAGCCTTGATCAGCAGCCAGAGCTCCCTAACTCTACAACTCACGTGTTGCCCACAGACACCACCTTTCCTCATCTGCCCAGGTGCCTTTAAAGATTCTAACTGTATCCACCAGGAACTAATACAGTGCGTAAGAAACGTTGGTTACACTGAACTGAACGCCAGCGGCATGAGGGGTCCCAGAATTTGGCAAGGCTTTTCCAGCACTGATGGATCTGTCTCGGTTGAGTGTATCTTTAAAGCTGCGTTTTTTTTCCATGGGAAATTTCAGCTGGGTAACTTGAAAAAGCAGCTGCTTCATTCCTGGCCAGAACTATAAAGTCTTGGCTCTGCCGGCAGGTGATTCTTACATCAGTGTCCAAAAAGAGCATTCTATCCAGAAATATTTAGTTAGCTCCTGCTATGTGCTGGGACACTGTTGTTGGTGCAGGAGACAGAGCACAGAACGAGAAAGGTCAACCCTCTGCTCTCAAGGAGCTTAGATTCCACTGGAAACAGTCTTCAATGCAGAAACAAACAAGTGGATGGATGGATAGATAGATAGATAGATAGATAGATAGATAGATAGATAGATGATAGATAGGCAAATGAAATTTTCCTATGGGGATTAGTGCCAGGATGGATAATAAAATCAAGTGATGTGATAGACAGTGGGAGAAGGTATTTTTTTTTTTACCTTTTTATTTTATATTGGAGCATAGCTGATCAACAATGTTGCATTAGTTTCAGGGTACAGCAAAATGACTCAGTCATACACGTACATGTATCTATTCTTTTTCAAATTCTTTTGGGAGAGGGTATTTTAGATCGTTATGTTCATGACACAGCAGAAGGCTCGTGTGGCTGGGACAGAGAGTGAGAGAGGCCAGCTAGATCGTGTAAGGCCTGGTAGACCACTTACAGAATTTATTCCTGTGATGAGTTGAGGTGTGTAATTAGAAGCCACGCCCCCCTCCAAATACGGTGGGAAGCCAGAGCTTTTCCCCTGCGAGAGTATTGGGAAGCCATTGGACGTTTTGGAGCAGGGAATAGTGTCATCTGCTCAACATTTGTAAAAGGCTGCTCTGCGTGCTTTGTCGGGGGCAGGCTGCAAAGACAGTGAGACAAGTCGGTTGCCAATACAGCGGGCAAGAGAGAATGGAGGCCTAGATTCTGTGGTCGTGAGGGGGTGCTAAGGAGCCAGAAGATTTGGGATCTGTTTTGGAAGTAGGACTGGAAAGAATTGATGGACAAGTGAGAGAAGAGAGTGTAAGAAAAAGAAACCTGTCAATAGAAGGAACAATCCAAGTCCGGGAAGGGAGACACGCCATTGACCTCGTTGGGTTCCTAAGACCCGGGAAGGGAGACATGCCATTGACCTTGTTGGGTTCCTAAGACCCTCAGAAAGAGCTGACTTTCCAGCCTGAACTCTGTGTGTGCTGTGGCCAAGAGCACAAGAGAAAGAAAACTAGAATGTTCACTATGCTTCTTTTATCTAAGCTGAAAAACGAACTCAGGTCGGTGACCTAAATGGGCATAAACTCCGGTGCTGAAAAGACCACTCATCCAGCCGTAGCTCGCGAGCACCTGATGTCGTAAGGCATCATGTCCTTGCTGATGGGAAATACAGAAATTCACGGCTCCTCACCTCCATGAACTCATGTTATATCTGGGGAGATAAGACATCCCCAACTAAACACAACTCAAGCTAGAAATGATTAAGGCCATGGGACTGTTACCCACAGAGGGCAGTTGGAGTCCCAAAGACTGCTGGTGGGTGATGAGGAAACCCCCTGGATTGGGCAAGAGAGTTAGCAGGTAGCTCTGGATGGCGCAGACGGAGGCACAGAGGTGGGAAAGGCACGGAGCCTTGGGGGCTTGACTGATGCCTGGGAGGGAGAAAGTCTATGCAGAGCAGTAACAGAAGCTGCAACTCAGCAGCTTCCTCCCCCACTCCAGGGCATCGTGGCTTGGGGGAAAGGCTCTATTACGTCCCCTCATGGCTCCTCTTCCCTTTTGCTGTTTTTGGTTTATGTTATTTCCCCTTCAGAGCATTCTTTGAACTTTCTGGAAACTCCCCTTGGCGGTCTCCTCATCTGTTCCCAGTTTAACCCTTTGCTCCATCTCATGGGTCCTGCTTTGTAGGTTGTAGTGTTTGAGATGCTGCCTTCCTGAAGTGTTTCTCTGAATTAGCATCGGGTACCTGTTCTGCTGTTTTGTTGCCATCCCATTACTCAGGAAAGGAAGGACTCCCTTCGGTATAGGAGCGGGGCTTCCGAGAAAAACCTAACACTTCCAGCTCCTGAGTTTACAGGGCTGTGCCAAACCTGGTTTCGTACAGATGAGGAAAAGCATCGCAAGTTACCTTCTTTGGTGTCAAGTGCAAACAAATCCCTGAGCCCCTCTGAGGGGCACAAAAAATAAACCACTGGTTTGTGAAGCCCCAGGATAATCCATCTGATTAAAGCCTTGCATCCCATTACTTAAAACATTCTCGCACAAGCATTGGCTGGCATGTGCACGTACAGATTCACACATCTATCTCTTCGCGCCCTTTTCTGGCCTCTGATGACTTCTTTCCTCTCCAGGAGGCTGGAGTCCGCGGCTTCTAAAGCGTGACTTCTGGAAAGCTTTTCCTTCTGCCTAACAAAGATGGCATCTCTTTCCTTCTTCTCCTGGGGAATCATTGGCCATTGGACAGTGGTCAGGGCATGGATCAGAAGCACCCTTGATTTCTGGGGGTTCATCCCTAACACCTGGGTGGGAGGCTGCATTGTGCTCTGTCATCTGGCTCCACCTGGCTTTTGTTTTTTTGTTTGTTTGTTTGTTTGTTTTTTGCGGTACGCGGGCCTCTCACTGTTGTGGCCTCTCGCGTTGCGGAGCACAGGCTCCAGACGCGCAGGCTCAGTGGCCATGGCTCACGGGCGCAGCCGCTCCGCGGCATGTGGGATCTTCCCAGACCGGGGCACGAACACGTGTCCCCTGCATCGGCAGGCGGACTCTCAATGACTGCGCCACCAGGGAAGGCCTCCACCTGGCTTTTGGAGAACCCCATTTGAGTCTTTAATGATCTCATGACTCCCAAATGGCCCTGGGAATGTGTGCGCTTAGAGGAGCAAACAGCCTCCTTTCGTCCTGGCCTCTGCAAGAACAGTTTGCTATGTAGCATCCTTAGGAGACACAGGAGCAGGTGAAACTCCCCAGATCTTGTGTCTTTCGTTAAACTCTATCCTGAAGTAGGAGAAACCAAAGAACAGATATTACCTTTATCAAAAGAAGGTCAGGGATTCCTCTGACTTCTTACGAGGTTGGATACAACCAAAGGCAAGGAGAATTTTGCTCTTTGTTTTAGCCATTAGGAAACCCAATACCACCATGTGGTTGGTTTAATTTTCCCTCGTCACATGGGGTTGAATCCCCTTTGCTTCTGCAATTTCTGAATGGTAGCAATCATTTCTCATGATACTCTTGTGTCGTCACTCAGAGTAGAAGAGTAGATTTGACTCTTAATCTCAAAAGAATGGGGACCGTTAATGTTGATTGAACTGGGAACCACGCTCAGTACTTTACGCGCGATCTCAGGAAATCTCCCAAGTTCAGGAAATAGCTCTTTTACTTCCATTCCATTTTGCAGACAAGGCAGCTGAGGCTCGGACAGGTTTTCCTACATTGCTCCTAAGATCATCTGAGAAACTGTATATTTCACTTGTTTTTCTAATGTATTTTCTTACTCTCCCTAGTATTAACAGATCCCATGGAGTGTAGGGCTTTTCTGTATCCTTGCTGCACTGCCGTATCTCTAGCACCTGAGATGCTCTGCAGCACGTGGTACTTGCTCGGTTGGTACCTGTGGAATGACTACCTAAGGTGCCCAAGGTTAAATGGCTAGGAAGTGGTGGCCGAGCGTGGAATCACTCTTTTCTGGTTCTGGAGTCTGTGTTCCTAACCACTACTTCACACTGCCTTCTTGTTTATTTATAAACAATTCCCCTTCTCCCCCTCTACCCCTCTTTTCAGTGCTTTTCACCTTTCTTGCTGGAATTGAACAGCACAGTTGTCATTTACGAGACGCAGTAAGTGGCAGTCCCCCTCTGCCTGGTGTCCTCATCCCCCTCTGCTTCTAAACATGGTCCTTGTTTCATCCTCTCTTAAATCACCAGGCTTAGTTCACATATCTGGTCATTTTATCTAATCAGAAATGCAAACCATTCGTCTCCTTAATTCAAGAGTTTGGGCTTTTCCTAGGTTAAGATCAGGGCCAAAGAAGTACCACATTGCTGGCTGGGGTTACTCAAAGTCTGCTCTTTCCTGCGTCTGGTCAGTGGGAAACAGAAAAGATGACAGCTGAAGCTTTGGGGGTCCTTTCAGAAGTAGTAATAACGTACGACATTGTTGTACGATTATGAAATAAGTAGCTGTTCTAAAATATGTCCATTTTAGAGAATTAGGAAACTATTAGAATAGAGGAAGACAGTTAACCAGAAATCCCATCAACATTTTAGGATATATCCCCTGAAGTTCTTTCCCGTGTGTGTGTGTTTGAGTGTGTTTTCATGTGTATGTGACTCTGTGTGTGTGTTCCCTTTTTTAAATAAGGGGGCTCATCATACTTGATGAACAGTTTTTAACTGGAATTTTCCACTTAATGTCGCTTTGGATGTTTTCTTCCGTGTCTTTAAGTTTACTTACAGAAGATCATTTTCACTGCGTAATATTCCGTCATGTGCCACCCTTTAACTGTTTCATGACTGTGGCACGTTTGCCTTTTGGCCACTGTTTTTATACTACAGTTAGGCATCCTTTGATGTAAATGTTTATGCACAGATGTGGTTACTTTCTTAGAGGAGATTTCTAGAAGGTACGTTTCAGCAAAGCGCATGTGTCACGTGGTGCAGTGGGAAAGCGCTTGGGTGTGGGAACCAGGCCAGCTTGGCTTTGAATCCCAGCTCCCTCACTTACTAGTGGGGTGACCTTGAGTAAGTCATCTATCATCCTCAGATTCCTGTGGAATGGGAGTAAGAATCTAATTCATCGAATTGTACAGGATGAAATGATCATATCATGCAGAATGCTTTAAACAATGCGTGGCACAGGGGAAACCTTTAATAAAAGGCAGCTTTAAGGAAATAAATTTTAAGCTGGATAAATCGACAACAGATTATTATGATTCCTATTTATATTCATATTGTTTTGATGTCTAAAGTGTCTCAAGGTTGTCAGCACTCTGGGACGTGTGGACTTACTGGCCAGACGTTTCCTCCAGTCCCAGGACAGCTCTCTCTCTCTCCTTTCCTGTCCTTCTATCCTTCCCTCTCCGCTTCCCTGAGACACTGTTGTTTTACAGAGTGTGGCTTTTCTCAGCCTCCCCGATCTGCCCACACGTGTTTGCTTTGCTCTCCCATCCCATTTGGACTTTCCCTCCTTGTCAGTTTATTTATTCCATTTAGGAGGAATTGGAGCCCGGCCTCAGCTTTCCAGTTGGCTTTATCAGTGTGCTGCGTTGTCAGACTGTTCTCTCCGTGACTTAGCAATCTCTTCAATCCTTGTTGAGCTGGTATTTGTTCTCCTAACAAATGTTTGGGGTGGTTGGAGGAAGCCTCCTGCCGCTTCAAGCTGCCCTGCTTGTTTGGAATCTTTACCCGGCTGACCACAGACCAGGGACATCTGTCCAGAAGGTCTCCCTTGCCGGGCAACACTGAGAGTTGCATGACGACTGAGATTTTCTGGGGAGCCTTCTTGGCAGGAGGAGTTGGGGGGGCTGCTGGGGACCCTGCAGGGTCCAGTTTGAGTTCCTAGACACGGTCCGGGAGCATTTTCGATGCACAAGATACATGACTCAGCTCATCCTCTGTGTCTTGTTAACAAAACTCAACCTTCCGTCATCTGCTGTGGACACGAAGCTTCGGGTATGGCAGGCAGCCCAGGAAGACCACAAGGGTGGGGAAGCATGTGAGTTTCCTGGGGCTTCCATAACACCCTGGGTGGGTAAAAACATGGGGAATTTATTGTCTCACGGTTCAGGAGGCCAGACATCCAAGATCAAGGTGTTGGCAGGGCCACACTCCATCAGAAGGCTCTAGGGAAGAAGCCGTGTCATGCTTTCCTCCCGGCTTCTGGCAGCTTGAGGTGCTCCTTGGCTTGTAGACAAATCCCTGGAACCTGCCGCCTCACCTGCCTCCCTCCCTGAGTGTTTCCACCTCGTCTTCTGAGCGCCTGTCTTGGCCCAGGTTTCCCCTTTGCATAAGGTCACCAGCCGTACTGGATTGGGACTCACATTAATGACCTCATTTTAACTTGATTATCTCTGTAAAGACTCTATTTCCAAGTAAGCTCACATTCTGAGGTCCTTGGCAGGGCGGGGGTGGTCAGGACGTCAACATGTCTTTTTTTGGGAGACACAGTGCAACCCAGGGCAGGAAGGCAAGACACTGGGGGTCTGTAACCCCTCTGTGCACTCACCCTGGGCAGTGCAGGCTGTGTGCAAACATGCAGTCAGCTCTTTTCAGGATTAAGATGAATGGGGCCAAGACTTTGAGTGGGGTCTCTGTAGCAGCAGTGATGGCCAAGGAGGACGATGTCTTGCCTTCCTTGTCTCAACCCAGACATTTGTATATCCCACGTGACCTCTGCCTCTGTCTCCCAACACATTGGGAATTTCTGGGGTCCTGGGATCCGGAGAGAAAGCAGCCCAGCCGGAGGCCAGCTGGTCAGGAAGGGAGGAAAGGGATGGCGTCTGGGAGGGCAGAGTGGAAGGGGTGGTGGAATCGGGAAGGGATGTGATAGAGCACCAGGGTGGTGGGGAGGCTACAGGAGCTTCCTCCACAGCCGCGAGTCATGCCCCAGCTCTGCCCCTCGGCTGTGTGCCCGTGACCTGGGCATGTAGCTTCTCTGGACCTCAGCACCTCCACGGGTGAGGCTGGGAGGCCGATGGCTGCTCTCTAGGCCACCTTTCCCTCCAGAACAGAATTAGCTAGAGCCTGATGTGTGGAGCAGATGGGAGCTCTGGGGCCGGGCCCCTGCAGGGAGAGCAGCCCCTCTTCCTGTGGAAATATCTTCCGCGTGGCACCCCGGCCCAGGGTCACCCGGCACACATCTGGCTCCTAATTCCCGCTCCACACACACCCCCCTCACGCCCCGTCCAACCCCCGTCTCTTCCCACATGGAAGCCGGCTACTCCTTTTCATGATTCCTATTACTCTTGGGCTGCACACTTCTGCCTTCCATCGTTGTCAGCCCTGGGAGGCTATTACAAGCTTCTGGTACACAGCCCATGCCAACCTGGGCTGGACCCCGTGAGTGAGCTGGGAGCAGGGAGGAAGATGCCTGCAGCTTGGGCAGGGGGCCGAGGGCCTGGGCTCTGACTCTACAAGTGCTGCCTTAACAGATTAAATGAACCTTTGGGTCCTGATCGCCTGTGATCGCCTCAATACCGAACACACACACAGACTCACCAAACACACACACACACACACACACACACACACACACACACCCTCCCCTGTATTCAGAGGAGCCCGAGCCCTGCTCATGCCCTCCGGTTTAGTCTGCCTGCACCCCGGGCAGCGGAGGCCCAGGTCTGCATCCTGTTTAAATGGGTGATGTGGAAGGGGATGGTAGGTGTGGCTCAGGGAGGTGAAGTCTTACTCAGAGCATGCAGCAGCTGAGCTGGGAACTCTGCTGACTCAGAGATGTTGATGGGCAGGAGGCTGTCTCTGTTCATCCTTCTGCTGAAGTCCTTTCCATGATTGACAGAGAGGGTGAAGGGTACCCTGGGAGAAGGTTCGGGCATAAAGGTCAATGGTAAGAATCACACGGTCCACAAAGTCTAGGCAAGCACCATCTGTGGCAAGCTGGGGGTCATAGTGGCCCACTGGATAAGGCTCAGTGCTGCAGGGTCCAGTGGAGAAAACGAGGGTGGCACAGGGCAGGCAAGCTCTTTGCTTATCGATGACGTCTTCCTTCAAGTATCCTGGGAATTCTGCAGTCAGTGGGCGGTCTCAGGTGTTCAGGGGGTGCTGTGTTTTTCTTAGCAGGGATACTGTGATCACTTGCACAGGATGGTTTTCTCGGGGGCTTGGGATGCCCCGCAGGCATTAACTTCTAGTAGCCTCTTCCCCCATCAATCACCATGAAAACCAGCAACGCCTCCCCCGATTTCCAAATGCCCTTTAGGAGAGGCAGTACCAGCCGTTTCTGAGAATCACATAGACCCACGTGGATTAAGCTAGTCGAGAAGGAACGAATGATATCCTCCTTTTGTGATTTTGCAGCAAACTCCAGCTTCCTCTGCCCCAGGTGGAGCCTCGCCACCATTATTGAATCTATCTCCCCGCTGCTGGGGCCAACTGCACCCCACCGCCCCAGGCAGGGCTGTGCGTGCTCTGCAGAGAACTCGCTCGCTGGGCAGAGGTGGCCCTACTTCTGCTTCGGTCCAGCTGGGAGCTCTGGGGACCCACCTCCACCTCCACCCCTCCCTCTTGGAACGGTGATTCGGGGTGGGAGCCCCAGCATTATTCTGCTAAGTGTCTGGCTATCGGAAGAGAGGTTTGTGTAAGATTCCCTCTCAGCAGCTCGGCACAGATGGCTTGGCGAGAACCAGATTCAGTTTCTGATACTCCCCAGCCTTTTTACCAGGCTTCCCGGAACAGACAGGGAAACAGAGTGAGTTCCTTGAGGTCAAGTGATTTGGACCCAAGTTCCCCAGAGTCCCCGAATGACCCTGCTGGTGGCCCCGTGTGCCGAGCACCCCGCAGCTGCTAGTCGGAGAGATGGGTGCTGCGGGAAGAGGGCACTGAGCTGCCATCCAGCCCTGCCACCCACCCATGGGGCACAGCACTGCCTCTGCCTGGGTTTGCTCACCTGCAGAATGGGGAAGATGGTCGTCTTGCCACTTTTGCTACACAGGCATGGAATGGGGGCAAAGGGGAAGTATTTATGAAGCGTTTTGAACTCCAGAGAGAACAGGCACTGCACCCATCCATGGCATATTAGGATGTGACGTAGGCACGGTCAGAAGGTGGAAATGAACCTAATCCAGTCGTGAGTGTCATTGCCAGGAAGATCCAGGGGTCTGCAAACCCGGTGCCCCTCTCGCCACCCTGGGAGGCCTCCCTTCCCGCTCCTGCCTCTGTCCTCTTCACGACCAAACTTCTTTCACAAAGGTGTCATCTCCGTGATGCTCAGGCGCCCTGCAACCTCGCTCTTACCACCCACATGCCCCAGAGCCTCCACGGCCCATGGCCTCGTCTCTAAAGCCAGAGAGGCTGGCCTCCTCCTGCTGGGCCTCCGAGCACCTTTCCGTGTTGTCACCTTCTTGAAATTCTCTCTTCCCTGGATCTCCCACACGGTCCTGCTTTACACCCTGCCTCTGGCAGTCTCTTCCCACTTTTCTTAGCTGACTTTTTCTCCTCTGCCTTGGGCTCTGCCCTCTGCGTGCTCTCCATAGGCAATGGTCTCTCTCAAGCATTCCACTGGTCTCTCACATCTGCATGGGGCTGACTCCCAAACATACAGGGGTTTTCTTGTAAGCTACAGACCCATATACCCTGCTGCCTGGTAGATACGCCACCCAGATGTCTTGCGGGTACCGAAAGCTCGGTGTGTCCCAAACTCCACATGGGGTCCCTCTGTGCTACAAACCGCCCTACCTCCAGGGAATGTTATCCGTGTTTCCCAGCTTAGTCAATGAAACCACCTCCTGCTGCGTTTGGTCGAGTCAGAGCCTGGGCACCATCCTCGCTCGTCTCGCTGCTGATTCCCACGATCAGGCAGCCTCCACGCCATCTGAATTCATCTCCACACCACAACCCCAATCCAAACCGTCTTCACCTCTTGCCAATTCCCCACACTCTGCAAAGCTAACTGGGTCATTTTTTCCTATTGGAATCTTATCATGGGTCCCCTTGACATGACCTCCATCCTCTTTGTACTGCCTTCTCTCCCTCTCCAGCCCCTCCCCTCCATTCCCCTCTCTCCTTCTCCCTGTCTCTCCTTCAGCCTTACTGGATTTTGTAGTGGTTTCTGAGGATACACCATGTGCTGTCTTGCCTCTGAGCCCCAGGACTTAGGTATTGGTTCCTGCCACCTGGAACAATCTCTCTGCCCACCATGCCTCTTGCCTACTCTTGTCACCCTTCCGGTGTCAGCTTCAGCACCACTTCCTCTGAGAGGGTGTCCCTAATCCCCTGTCTTTCACAAGGGCTCCCAGCCACGTGCTCCCAAAGCACCCTCGACTTTTCCTAACACCCCATGTTTCCTATTCTAACTTCTGGTTCCACATCATTCTTCCTATAGACTCCTTGAGGGCAGGAACTCTTCGTAACATCATTTCCGTCCGCACTGAACACAGGGCTTGGCTTCAAATAAACAGTCAATACACAGTTGTCGAATGAAAGGGTGAATGAACAAAAGGGTTGCCCGGCAGAAACCTGGAATGGGATCAGAGATCAGACCTGGGATTAAGAAACCAACTTCCTCAGCGTGGCATTAGGCATTCCCAGCACAGGTGACTGACCCCATTCACTTTAGCAACAGTCCGTCCATGCCACACAGCCAAGTAAAATGTTGAACGAGGTTTAATCTCTGCCCACAAGGAGCTTATTCCTTTTTTTGAAAACCTCTGAAAACAAGCTCTGAAATGATTTTGGCAGTAGACGGACTGGTTCCTTCTTTCTCTGTGACCAGTGATGGAGAAAAAGGGAGTGTGCGGCACACACACACGCAGACGCACACAGACGCACACAGACATCGTGCCCACACATGTGCACATGCCCAAGCCCTTCCTCTCCTTGATGAGACAGTACTCACTCTTCTGTCTGGGCTCTTGGCATGCCAGGGACCCCATCAGCCCGCAAGCCGGGGAAGCAGCTGTGACCATGGCAGTGAGGCTGGAGGTCAGGTTTGCTGGTCCCCTTTATGCCCCCCACTTCTCATTTGGTGAGCGCTGCTGTTACACTGTCCTTCCCCCCAAAGTTAGCACCTGATTTGGCGCCCCCAAAACTGGCTCTCTGTGCTTGGAATTCATCTTCGCGTCCTCTTCTGGATTCTCAGATGGGATGAAATCAGAGGATGGAGACTGGCCACACCCTTCCTCCTCGACCCCCATAAAATTTCTTGGAGGCTCCCCAGAGGCAGCCAGTTCCTGCTGGGGAAGGAGCATCTGACAAGAGGCCTTGGGAAGCCCCCGGGCCCTGTTAAGGATGCGTCTGTCCTTCATTCTCAAAGACCTTGCTGTTATCCCCTTGCTTGAGTGGCACATGGGCACTGGCTCTTGCCTTTACACACTCCAGCAAGTGGCTATTTCCCGGACCTCCTAGAAGTGATTCCATCCTCTTTGGAGCTGTTTCGTAGTTCAGTTATCTTCAGGGAGGAGCGTATGTCTGGGGTCTTTGCCTGGCTGTGAAATTTCATTTCCATTTCTTTACACCTGCAGTTGCAGCATGAGAAGACAGAGCCCAGCTGATGTCCCAGACAAGGTGCTTTTTTTTTTTTTTAAAATCAAGGTGCTTTGGTTGTTGTTTCCCAGAAGGGGCTGCGGTCTGAGAGCTGATTTCATCAGCAGGGCGCTTGCGGGGCCACCTTTTTTCCCTTTGGGGTCTTGGCCTCTAATTCTTCTTCCTGCCCAGGCATGAGCTCTTGGTTTCCGTCTTTAAGGCTGATGTTGAAAAGATACTTGATTCGCTGTTCCAGATGCTCATTTCAAGTTGCAGTTTGTCCTGAGGGGCCAGCTTATCCTCTGGCTTTTGCCTTTTCCTGATCCCACCTGTCAGTTCCCCTTTGGGACCTCCTGAAAACAGAACTGGTCTCCGTTTTGTTCTTTTGTCACCACAAGGCCTATGATCCCAGGGATTTCTCCATCTTTATGTGTTCCTTTCTACCTCCCCGTGGGCCAGTGCCCGGCAGATAACAGAGGCACATTTAGCGATCATTCCCTCCCACGATTGGGGCCACCTTCCCAAGGACGACAAAAGAGGGCAAGGTCGATTCCAGTGCCCCGCTCCTGATTTAACCTCATTCCCTCTTTCTACAATAAACTGGATCAGAACCAACAGCCCTGCAGAAGTACATTTCTTTGCCTCAAAACCAGGCCCCAGAGAGCATTTGATTCCTTGGCAGAGACAGGGAGGCTTAATTAATTTTTCCCTTTGAACCTCTTGGAATACACACACATACTCACATTCATGCACAATTGGGTGTAGAAGAATTTTAATGGCAGGTGGTGTGAGCAGTTCTTTTCCTCCTGATATGACCAGGGTTTTTCCATCTGGACTTTTTAGCAGGACCTAAGAATATTGACTTTCTAACCACTTGGGTGGAGTGAGCAGAAGGGGAAGGGGGGTGGGGAAGGTTCAAGGGGGAAATATGCTTATATATAAATCACATGTGAAGGCAGTTTTGAAGTCATTATTGCTTCAGGATGTGTGAACCGTAATTGTTTTTTAAGGTCTTGATTTGCCCAATGAGCTTTCCCAGGGTTGCTGCTCCAGGCATGACGTCGTTGCTGTCAGGGTGTCCGGCCCGGTCTGATAGAAGTTTAATCATTTTAAAGGGGGCCCAGGGTGGGATCTGGTTTCTCCCAGTTCTCTGCTGCGGTCAGTTCTGCCTGCAGCGTGATGTCCACATGACTTTGACGATTAAGACAAAGGAGTTAAAATGAAGAAGAGGCGTTTTCTCCCTCTCTTTTCCTGCTGATTTTTTTCATGGTTGGCTGCACAAGGCACTGCGTCACTTCTAGGCTGTATGCTATTGATCGTAAAACTTTCCCTCTGCCTTCATCAGCTCCCCGCTCAAAACAGGCAGTGCCGTTTTGCCCAAGCTCTGAAAGCCACTTCTCAGCTGCCCACATTCAGCCTTTTGACCCCCGAGGCTGCCTTGTCATCACCCCCCTGCCCTGTCGGCACACCCACTCTCCCAGCCTCCATTCCTCGTGTCCTGGCAGCTGCAGCCCTGCATCAGTAATGGTCATCCCAGGGAATAGTTGTCAAGGGTCATGTAAAACATCCCCCCCGCTGTGTTTTGAGAAAGTTTTCCATCCCTGAAGGGCCTTTCTGGATAATCAGGAAGGTCGAACTGGGGCAGCCTACAGGAAGAAGCCTGGAGAAGGGAAATCTGTGTCCATAAGCCATGCTGATCCAAAACTTATTTTTTGGGCAAGTCACTTAAAGAGACATGTGGAGAGCTCAGAAGACCTGGGGGAAAAAAATTGAGAGAATGTTGAAAATGTTTGAGGTGTATGTGCATGGGAACACTTTAAAGGCTGTGGTGGAGAATTAGACTTGTGGTAAAACTTTGTAACAGAGTAACCTGTTCTTTCACCGAAGTGTGCTTTAATGTGAGGGTGACAAATTCAGCACATGTACTACCATTCTACACTTTGCCCAGAGCAGATATCACTAATCAATCACAGCACTCCTTCCCACTGTCAGTTCTTTCCCCATAGCAGACATCACTAATCAATCATTACACTCATTCCCACTGAGCTTCCCAAGGGCTTTTAATCCTCAGCACAGGTCTCCAGGGAGCCATATATCAATCAGTTGGATTTGGAACTTAGACTGAAACCCATTTGGCACCTCTCATTTAATGGAAAGAACATTAGGCTTAGAGTCAGAATATCTGAATTCTACTCTGCAACCTACTACTTGTTGGTAATTATTAGTAATGATTATCTAATTTTAGTTTCTTCCTCTCTAGTAAGAAAACAATGGTTATCACAGAGGTCTGAGATAAGGGTTAATTAAGGTAACATGTAACTTACAAGATAATGTATGTGGTTGTGTCTAGGACAGAGCCTGGCACATTGTAACAGCTCAACAAGAGGTGACCAAATATGAGTTTGCAGTGGGACATGCCCCCTCTCCCATGTGGAGGACAATAGATAGTACTTCTCCCACCCTTGCTGCTACTTTGAGTGTCCTCGGTGAAGGCAGATGGGAAACAGCCGGGGCTCTGTCTGCCACCTTTAACTTCACATCGTCAAGACTCCTATTAAATCTCTCTTTCAAGGACTAATATAATGGTCCCTTGATACCCTGGGAGGACAGAGTTCACACCCGGTGTCAGGACCTGCCATGCTGCACGTGTAGCTGTGTGCCGACGCCAGGTCTGCTTTAGACCTTGGCTGTGCAGGGCCTCCTCACTGTGACTAAGGAAAGCCCTGGAAGAGATCTTGGTTGAGATATTTGTACAACTCATTGTCCTAGTGTTCGGAGGCGTTATTTTCAGAGCAGCAACCTCAGGGGACATTCTTTGAGCAAACTGAACCCTTAGGGTCATAAATTCACACATCCTGAGATGCCAGTGACTTCCAAATGCCTTTCGCATTATATATATTATACGTAGTGCATTTTACTTCCCATCCTACTGATTTGCAGTGAAAAAGGCGAGTGGAATAGAGCTCTTCCATGTGGCTTCAGATTCTCTTTGGACTTTTCCTTGTTTATCTTTCCACTCAAATGTGAACAGTTCATACCAAGGATTAGTCAAGGCCATCAGGTCCTTCTTTTTCTGGAATGAAAGGGGCAGGATCCAGATCCCTGCATCAAGGCAAGATTCATTGTAATTAAACAAATAGATACTGATTACCTGCGTGTATGCCAGACGATATGGGAGGCATTGAAAAGTGCAAAACGTAGTCCCTGCCCCTATACAGCTTAAAAACTGTCATGAGGGATAAAGAAATACACAAAGGGTGTGGCAAAATAGAAGATCGTCAGAATGTCCTGGGAGTTTGAAGGAGGCAGATAGATCCCCAAAGGCTTCATGGAGGAGGCGGCAATTGTAGCCCTTGAGATCAGTCTTGCAGCAGCTCTAGATGAATGGGCTGGGATGGGGCAGGGGTGGGGCAGTAGAACTGAGAGGCAGGAGAAGGCACCAGCATGAGGATGCGGCCATAAGAGCCCTGAAGGGTGCAGGTTGTAGTGAGGAAGGGTCTACGTAAGGGGCGTGGCCTAAGAGACGGGACTCTTTCTTGTGCTGAGGTCGGGTTTCAGAAGCAGCAGTCGGTACATATGCTTTCAGAAGCATACGTATGTATGGCTCTAGGACAAGTCCTGTGTGGGATCTTGGCAGGTCTGCAGATGCTTGGATAATTGCAGAGCTGGCTTAGTCCCTTTTCCATTATACCGTGCTCCCAGGGAACCAACTTGCTGTGAGGACTTGTCAAGCTACTGCCTTTCTCTGGGCTTCAGTTTCCACACCCGTAAAATCAGGAGATTGATTTAGCCGATTCTAGATCTGACATGTATGATTTTGTGACGATAATGAAAAGGTGATGGGAGCATCTTTTCCTTCTTTCCTCCTCCCTTCCTTCCTTCCTGCCTTCCTGCCTTCCTTTCTTCCTTCCCTCCCTCTTTCCTTCCTTTCCTCCTCCCTTCCTTCCTTCTCTTCTCCCTTTCTACCCTTCTTTCTTTGTCAGTCATGCCTCTTTGAGATGGGAGTGGGAACAAAGTGACATTCGATCCCACAAGGAAGTCAGGGGTCCAGGTCTGGGCTTGGTCTGAGCTGGGCTTGGTTTTTTCCTGCTCTGACACAGGTAGTCAGCACAGCTGCTTCTTCCCCATGGGAGGTCCCAGTGGGGTCTCTATGGCAGGTCCACCAACTTGGAATTTCTGCTCAGTTCAGCAGACACTTTCTGAGCAGTACCCATGCTAGGCGTTGTGTGGCGTTGCGTGGGATGGAGATTCCTGTCGATCTCAAGGCAGACAGGTCAGCCTGGAGGGAGCAGTGGGTCGCAGACCTCATGCTTATCAGAGTCACCATGGAGGAGTTTTCTCAAGCGTAGATTCTTGGGCCCATTCACTAATGGTATTGCCTCAGCAAGCCTGGGGTAGGGCCTGAGAATCTGTAATATTAGCTGCTTCCAGGTGACTGTGATGCTGGACCAAGTTTAGGGAGCTCCAGTCCAAGGAAGATGCTCAGCTGTCGCTACCCAGAATGACCGTGTTCTACCATACTTGTATTTATTTGAATTTATTGAGTATTTGTTGATTTTTTTTTCCTATATACTTGATACGGACCTCCACATCCCAGAGGTGGGGGGTGTAGAAGGACTCTAAGTTAGACTATTGTGAGACCTCCACTTCTGAGCTTCTACACAGCTGACGACCTCATTAGGAAGGCAGGTCATTCACGTGAAGTGATGTCATCATTCCCATCCTCACCATTCTCTTGAGTATTCATATAAAACTCATGAGATTTATCCGTTGAGATTGGAAAGAGCCCCCCTAGGGTGGACAGGTTAGGTGTTTTATCTCTTTCTTTTCAATATGGAGACCGAGGCTCTGAGAGGTGAATCGATATATCCAAACTCACAGAAGTAGCAAGTGTAAGACCCAGGATGCAAAGCTAAACTCCTCCCTCAGTTCACTGCCGCTCCCCACTCCCCACTGAGAACTATATCCTCTCCCCGCAGAGCACTGGATCCTGGAGCTGGGAGAGGCCAGCGTGGGCTGGGATGGCTGGGGAAAGGTTCAGGGAGAGCTGAATTCAAGGTGGCAGAGGACTCTGGCTGGAGCCTGTCCCGGGAGCAGGGGGGTAGACACAGCTTCGATCTGGGATGGTCCAGGCTGCTGAGAGTGGCAGCTCTTTCCATCCGCCTTGTAAGGCAATAGCACCGTGACAACGTATGTTTATGTTATTTCATCTGCGCAGAATTCATGTGAGGCAGAAAGAAGGCAGGGCCTGTTACCCCGTACCAGTGGGAAAGTTTAGGTTGAAGACAGACATTTTCCTCAATGAATGGAAAGACTATTTATCGAACGCCTACCATGTGCCCTCTGGGCGCATGTCATGCGATGCCTCATCGATTCCCGTAACTGCTCTGTGGGATAGGCATCGTCAGCCTGATTTTACGGTTGGAAAAACTGAGGCTTTTACAGAAAGTGTGTGAATTACTCACTGTCAGACGGCAGGGAGATGGCAGAGCCAGGCTCTGAGTGAGGGTCTGTCTGACCTCCCAGACCACCCGCTTGCCCCAGAGTCCCCTCTGTACCACTCACCTAGTGGAACTGAGCTGAGTCTCGGACCAGTGGCCCCACTAAACTTCTCCATCAAGGGAACCCTCGTGGTACGCCGGCCGTGTCGCTCAGGCCAGCGTCCCTACTTATCCATTAGGAGCTGTGCACCAGGTGGGGCTGCTTAAGAAGCATTGTCACAGGAAACTTAGCTCCCTGTTGAGGTGACAGGAGTTGCTCAAGACCATCGGACTTGTAAGTGGCACGGCTGGGATTCAAAGGCAGGTCCCTGACTCAGCGGTTGGCCCATCGTATGCAGCTCGGTCTGCCTAAAGGATGCTGAGCGTGGCAGGCCGTCTCCCAGCCAAGGTAGCCAGAAGCAGGGCCTGGTGGGGATCTGTGGGCATCACGGGGACCGTGCCCCAGTCTCCAGGCTGAGCTGCCTCTAGCCTTCCCCAGGCAGGGGTTGATACTAGAGCTTTATACGTCTTGAAATGAGTTCTTCCGAAAGGCCCGCCCAGCTCTGTCCTGGCCAGTGGTGAGATGCACGTGGTGAGGCCAGCTCTGGGTAATCTTTCCCGCTGCCCTCCCTGTGCTTCAGAACCCAGCCTGCAAGGATAATGCCAGAAGAATGTACTGCCAGCCCCAGGAGGGCCTTTTACAACAACTTCTGGTTCCCTCGTAATTCTTCTGACAAATGCTCCTTTTGATCCAGACTTTTTTAGCCATCAGTTCATTCCAGAAGTGACGTGTGTGCACACATGCTTGAGGGGGATCCAGGAAAGGGGATAAGAGGAGAAACAGGGGCTCCAAATCTGCTCAAATGTGGTAGAGAAACCTATCCAGAGAGTGCTGACTGCTCACCGGAATGTTATTTGCCTTTTTTTGTTCTCGGAGTAGTCTCTTGTTCAGACTTGAACGTGGAATTCCTCCACTTCAAAATGAACAGGGGAGAAAGCCTGCAGGTTGGGATTTCCCAGGAGGACTGGCGGCTGTCTGCCCTGGGACAGAACAGGGAACTTGAACTCTCTGTACTTGTTTGTTTTGTTCATGGGAAGCATGGGGGAGGGGAGAGAGCAGCATGACTGCACTTTTCCTCTGTGCCCTTGAACGGGACGGGGGCCAGGCGTGGGGTGCTGTCCACCAGGCTCCCTTTTTGGAGCATTGGGAAGTGTTAGGAAGAGTTGGTCCTGGGTTTGGGGTCTGTGATCTTCCTCAGATCATGTCACTTGTCCTTCCCTGTGATGGGGATAAGAGCATTGTAGCCAAAGAGAAGAGTTTTGTTCTCCAAGTGTCAGCATCCTAGTGCCTGGAAGGAAGAAGCCTTTCATGTGCTGGTGGGTCCTCCTCCATATTTAACTCTCCTATTCTTAGGCCGTATTTCCTTGAGTGTCTTCCATGGTTTAATCGATCTATTGGGGGTTGCAAAGTTGTCACAAGAGCAGCACAAAATTTGGGAAAAAAAACTTTAAAAAAACGTAGAATCTTATAATTGGGGGCACAAACCCCAGTTCTGGCTCTACCATTAACTGGCTGTGTAGCCTTGGGCAGCTCATAACTCCTTGGCCTTGGTTTTTTCATCCGTGAAATGAAGCCTGAGGGCTTAGATGATTTCCAAGTTCCTCTGAATGCTAAAATCCTGCTCCTGAGGACCTTGTTTAAATGTCACCATCATTTCAAAGCATGTATTTGGGGAGGTCCCCCAGGTGAGCATGGCCTTGTGTTGTATCTGAAGGGGGTTGTCATTCGGTCCGGCTGTGGTCACCTGCTGCTACGGGGGCCTGGGCTCATTCAGAAGGTAGAATTCTGAATTCTTCAAGGGATTGGCCAGATGCCAGACTCTTCCCTCTCTCACCCCTCCTCCGAAAAAGATTCTTTTGATCCTTGCTGCTAGACCTGTCCATTAATCTCGCTTCTTTCAAACCTGCATGTGATGAATGTCCATCCTTAAATTCTGACAGTTTGAGATGAGGTATGTTTCACTGTTCAATCACCCAATTGGAGTGAATTTATTTCCCAGCACACGGCTGCAGAGGGATAGACCGGCCGGTCCTTCTTGGCTGCCTTTCCTCCCCTCCCCCTCCCTCCCTGCCCAGATTCTCTTTGTCCGCCACCCTCTCTGCTGGCTCCAGCATGCCGGGTATGCTGTACACCGTGAAAGTGGAGAGATGCGTGCGCCCTTTCCTTTCCACTTTCCCAAACTCTGCCGTGAAGCCACTGCCCCCTCCTCCCAAGCCTGCTCCCCAGCCCCCAACCACGGTTTCCTCTGATGAGATTTCCTCTCTGAGGGAATATTTTGGTCCCGTTCTCTGTTCCCAAACAAATTCCCCTGGTTCTTTAAATCTGGTTTCAATCAACATAATCACAGTCTGTTCGGTGATATCAACTCTGCCTTGATTTGCTCATGTAATTCACGCTCTGGCCTCCACCCCTCAGGCTGTTTTATATACACACACTCAAATGCATATATATATGTATATATTACGTATAATGTATGGATATCGTGTATTGAAAGAGGGATACATTTTCCATCAGGCCTGTAATTTCTTTTCATCCTTCTCCAAGTCAATATCTTAATGCACGTCACCTCAGCTGGACTCATTGTGAGAACGCTAGGGGCTCTTTTTTATTTTTTAAGAACAGCTCTGTAAACCTGGGTGACAAACGAGTTACAAACCGAGGGCAGACTTCTTCTATCTGCCAGTGTAAATCCCATCCGCATAACGGAGTCGTGAAGAGTGAGGTGGGAGATGTGCTCGTCCGTTTGACACACACCTCCCCGATACCACGGAGCATTTTCTCCTAAGTCTTCATTCGTGTTTCTGTTATAAGTCCTTTCTGTATGTGGAGGAAGAGAGGTGAGGAGGTCCTGGGAAGGCGTGACGCACGGAGACCATAGGAAACAACACAGATAGGAGCTCAGAACTGGCAGCTCAGGGGTAGAAGCTCGATACCCCTCACATACTGACTTCTGCTAGCCTGCTAATTACACTGCCCTGTTAATTCCAGGAGGCAATGAAACGGGACACTAGTCTGGGTCCTGGTGAAGCCCCCCTCCCCAGAACAAAACAGAACGAAACCTATTGGGTCATCAACCTCAGAGAGGAGGGTGGAGGCCACCTAGAAAAGAGAAGTCTATTGAATCGCTGAACCAATGTCGTAAATCCGTGACAATAATGGCAAGCCATGGCTTTTCATTGCCAGAGTAGCGGCTACTCAAGGGAGAAAAGTTTTTGTGAATACTGAAAATTTAACTGTACCCTCTTAGAGCCACAGTTTAGAAGATTCAGAGCATAAGGACGTCAGAGCCACTTTCCCAGACAGCAGGCTGGGAGGGGAGGGTTTGCAGGGGAAGGGGCAAGGCTTAGACGGGGAGAGGCTGGAGTCTTCAGAGGCCTAGGGAGGGGGAGGCTTCACTGTGGTGGAGTCAGGGATGCTTCCGGGTGCAGCGATCATCTTAGAGTGCACCGGACAAAGGGGAAGCTTGCACTTCTTCTCTGGCTTAGGCATGAACATAGAATGGGATTCTACAATTAATCTAGAACTAACCCTGACCAACAAGGCAACATGTAGAGACATTGGCCAGACTCACCTTGAAGGTCACAGAACTTGCTGAATGTGTGTCTCTTTCACGCTCCAAAATAATATAAAAATAATTTTGGAACCGTGCAATTAATTTCTTTTTAAATGTTGAGATAACATCGATTGTTTTTTTAATTATCCCTGGCTTTGATTTATTGAGACCCTCCCCCCGTATTTAAAAACCAGAATGAGAGGAGCCCCATTTCCCTTTGGCGCTGTTACTTGTTCACAAGTTCATTTTAAGGGGAGACTTGTAGAGGTTTTCATGGGGGAGAATCACATGGCTGGGATTCTTCCTCTCCTCTGATACGGGGACAAGAGCTCTTTCTTATCTCTACTGTGAGCAGGAAACTGGATTAACGGCCACGGGCTCCAAGAGTGAGCAGCTGGTACATTCCAGTTTTGCAGCCGGAAAACACCCCCTCAGCCTGCAGTTGAATTGCTGAATCCTGTGTCACATCTGGATGCCCAGGTGGAAGCAGGGTCATCCTTGATCCTGGGGCATGAGGTTCCTGGAGACTGAGTGGCCATTTGCGCAGCGGATGAACCTCCATCACCACCCACCCTCCCTTAGCTACAGGGCAGGGGCTGTGCTCTCCTCTTTACTCCTGTCCTGGAGAGCACGCCCTGCCTTCTCCAGGGTCCCCGGTGCAATGGCTGGAGAAGGGGGAGCCGGGGGCCAGAGATTCATCTCGACACCGTCCCTCCTTCCCCTGCCTCTGCCCACCCCCACCCGACCAGCCGCGCTGTGAGACCAGAAGCCTCATCTTCCCCTCCCAGGCGAAGCCCCAGACATCCTGCGAGCACGCCGCCCAGCCTGGAGGCCTCTGCCCCCACAAGTCTGGCTGTAAGATGAGCGTGTCGCCCAGATGACTTCTGATAAAGGCTGTTATTTTGAAGTGCAGAGTGCGCGTCTCTGGCTGCTGGGGTTCACGGGAGCCGGGCGTGTTGTCAACACCTGCCTGGAGCCGCTTCCGTCCCCACCCTTCCTTCTGGCAACGTGAGTGGCAGTTCATTTCCTCCATCCCCAGGCTCCTCACCGCCCTGTGACTGTGTCCTGCAATCGACATAGTTATTCAGCCACTGGTATAGTCTGTGTCGAGACTCACTGACTTGAAGGCACTAAAACTTCCTCTGGTTTTTATAGACTGTTTCACAGGCTATTAATGTGGAGCAGACGGCCTTCGGAAACAGCAATTCACAAGGGTTCAGGACACCTGGATTCATCAGCTGGGGAGGGACCTTAAATGGGTCACTTTCTCATTGGGCTTCCTCATCTCTCACCCAGAGGACCTATGTGAGTTTGGGAAACTCATGAAATCGTGTATTGAGATTAGAAACTAACGCTGAAATACAGAAGCATGATCGTGTGGGCACTCTTTTCCCACCAAGACCGTACCCAAAGAAAAGGGACTAAAAGTTGCAGTCGGAAGATTTGGGATAGAGGATGGGGGAAACCTCGGTGCACAGGGGCATGGATGGCGGATGGTAGCCGTGGCCCTTTCCAGAGGCCTTTCAGAAGAGTCAGCTTCGGTATCGGCTGTTCATTACGTGTGTTTCCTTCTGTGGCCGGACTCCTTGGGAGCTCTTCTTGGAGATACGGAAGAGCGTCTGATGGAGGCTGGTGGAGAGGGTAGGAAGTCTGCCCAGAGAGGCGTTGTAGAGAGGGGAATAGTGTTGCATGAGACTTGGATTTGCTCCCTGGGGATAGATCTCTGGATCTCTATAGAATTCCAGGATGGATCACCTGGTGGGAAAGTCTCTGCCTCCTAGTGGAAAGAAAAAAGTGAGCACTAGGCATCCTGCAGGGTCGGAGAGATGGGGAAACCCTCTCCCCAGTGCAGCGCACGAACCCTGCAAGTCTGGTGCAAGAAAGCGTTATGTACAAGGCAGAAAACCGAGCTGGGGGCCAGGAGCTTTGTCTGCATATTGTCAATGTTCACCTGGTATCAGTTTGATAAATGTGATCTCTGAGATCCTGTCCAGAAAGCATCACCTCGCAAGAGGTATGTGATTACCTAAGGGTCAGGTTGCCCTCTATACGTAATCAGGCTCTAAAGAGGGAATAACTTGAAAGTATTTTTATAGGTAATAGGTAAGAATCCCAGGACTGTGTTGACGGAAAGAGAGCTGGGGGTTGGTGTGGTCTGAAGGCCACACACGGTCGGGCACAGAGTGTGTGTAAGTATTTAGGAAAAAGAATACATGTCAGAGGATGCGGATGGAGGCCTAGCTCTGTCCCTTAGTGGCTGTTTGCCATTGGACAAATCATTTCATCTTCCTAAGATTCAGTTTTCTTCAACGGCAAATAAAGAAAATATTGCTCCTTATATCTCATTGAGCTACTACAGAACAGTGTATATGTTTGGAATTGTTATTGTGACATCTGGAGGCACCAATGCCAACGCCCTCACTTTTTCCCTTTTGTGGTTACTTACTCTCTGCCCCTCTTTCTGGTCCGTTCTTCCGTTACTATCATTTGAACCTGCCTGGGGTTGGGGAGGGGAGGTGCCGATCTCCCATGATGCCTGGCGACTGGGCAGTTTTTCAAGGCCAGCGTGACCATCATGGCTGGTCTCTTTTCCCATTTGTACCTGTCTCTTCCCCGCTGGTCCCAGGGTTCCTGGGAGGCTGATGTTGAGGGAGAAAGCCACGGCAGTGGGAAGGGGCGGCATCAGAGACCAGGAGTCGGTCTCAGAAGCAGGCTTTTGCTTTCTGTTCTAGAGGATCAGTGACCTCAGATTTCTATGCTGATGCCTGTGTTAATTTTCCCCGCCGAGCTGTTATTCAGTGAACTTTAAAAAAAAGTTCTCCAGCCTTGTTTTTCTCTGGGTGGCGAGAGCACCCTCTCTGAGGTTCACTTATCAGGTGTATGTATTCCTGGGAGGGTCCAGCAGAGTTCCTGTCCTGCTTAGTTCAAAAACGGTCTCCCCTCCCCTCAGAGCTCTTGCTAAAGACATGACCCTGAACCTTCTTTTTGTCACCGTGACGGAGTCAAGCCTGCTTCCTCTTTCCCTTTTGCTTGGCCAGCTCTCCCCAGATCCTTATGTGTCTTTTGGGAGTAAGTTCTTTCTGATCCACGCATGCCATCCTGTAGCCCACATTGTTCCAGGCACTGTGTTAGGGGCTGGAGCTGCAGAGCTGAACGAGATGGGCCCTGCCCTCCGGCACAGTGCAAGCCAGTGGTCATGCAGAGCCCCACGGGGGCCTCCCAGAGCCTTGCCCCAGCCGGGACTTGGCCTCCGAGGCAGCAGCCTAGGGGCATTTGGGGCCAGCCCTAGTCTCACCTTCGTGAGTCCTGCTGGGTGCTGGTTCCCACGTGCTTTCATTTGCAGGTTCTCCAGTCTCGTGCATTCTCTCCAAGCCCCGGGAATTCCCGATCTAATCCTGATCCTGCCGGAACTGTAGGTGGAGTGTGAGAGAGGAGACGCAGGTCCAGAGGGGCTTCGGACTTGCGTCCCTTCCCGTCTCGGTGCAGGAGCCCTTCTCTGTACCTTCCTGCTCGCCTCTCCTTCCTAGAGAGAGGCTGCAGCGCTGCTTCCGGGCAGTGGGCCGGGACTGCTGGAAATGGAACTGACTTTCCTCTTGGGCGTCCGAATCCCTCCTCTGCAGCGGTTGGCACACAGGTGGTGAGAGATCACCCGTGTCATCAGCTCCCAGGACGCCCGGGAGCTCCTTCCCACTACCCTCACAGCATCCTCAGCTGAGTCGTCCTAGCCACTCTGTTGCTCTTGACTCAATAAGTATCTTTAGAGGGTGCAATTAGTCCATGTTAAGGGCCTTTGGAGACAAGTGAGCATGAAAGGGAGAACTAATAATAATTCTACCAGGACAAAATCATCAACGATCACACTTCTCGAGAGGTCCATCCCTTTGATCCACTGACTATGTTTCTTGGAGCCTTTTACTGAACACCGACTGTGAGCCTGGCACCATTATAGATACTCAGGACATCAGACTTAGAAGGAGAGCTTACAGTCCGGTGCGGGAGAAAGACAAGGAAGAGGAGGGTTATAAAAGAATGCGCTGAAAGGCAGTGTCTTTAGGAAGGTGGTGTAGGAGCAGGGTCGGAGGGACACGCAGGAATCAACCAGGTAAAGGGCGGGGGTGGGAGGGATACTGCCGGCCAAGGGGGTCATCAGAGATCCTTGAAGAGGTGAGAGCACTTGGCGGGTTTGCAGAACTGCAGCCCTTCCTGGTGAGACACGCACCCAGGACCAGACTGGGAAGGGCCTCATGCCAGGCTGAGGAATTTGGGCTTCACCTCGAAGGTTTTAGAAAAGAACAGAAATTTCTCCAGCTGGGGAGCGATGCAGTTAGGCTCCACTTTAGAAGATCCTTCCGTTCCCGTGTGGAGAGGAAATGAGAGGGAGTCTGGGAGAGGGTGAAAGTGGGGTCTCAGAGACCACCTAAGGGTCCCCAGGAGTAATCCCGGCAGGAGAGGTAGTACGGGCCGTGGGGAAAAGGGGCGTTCATTGTGAGAAGTAGGAGGCAGAATCAACTGGAATTTAATGGGACTTCCCTGGTGGTCCAGTGGTTGAGACTCCGTGCTTCCACTGCAGGGGGCACGGGTTCAATCCCTGGTCTGGGAGCTAAGATCCCATGTAGTAACGGCTAGACGAAAACTGTGGGAGAGCCACAGAAGCTGAAGGAGGCAGGCCAGGGGCTAAGGAAGGAAGAGCTGCAAGGCATCTACCTGATTTTCAAATGAGGAACCCAGGGCTCTTCTGGGAGGGTTGCTTCAGGAGGGCCCGGTGCTGGTGGTGAGGATGGATGGACGGAATTCTGCCCTTTTCGAGGGGGTGGAGGAAGTGGAAGTAACCAGTGCAGGTGCTTTTATATGAAGCTGGACTGGGACCAGCTAGTCGTCCTTAGGGGAGAACTATTTTCTTTTCCTTGTTTAGGGTTGGTAACATGCGAACATTACGGGCACACCTCGTTTTATTGGGCTTTGCTTTATCGCACTTCCCAGACATTGCCTTTTTTACATTTGAAGGTTTGTGGCAACCCGGCCTGGAGCAAGTCCATCGGTGCCATTTTTCTATCCACGTTTGTTCACGTCTCTGTGTCACATGTGGGTAATTCTGGCAGTATTTCAAACTTTCTCATTATTATTTGTGATGGAGATCCGTGATCAGTGATTTTTGATTTGACGATTGCAAAAAGATTACAACTGGCTGAAGGCTCAGATGATGCTTAGCATTTTTTAGCAAGAAGGTGTTTTCTAATTAAAGCATGTACATTTTTTTTAGACACAATGCTACTGCGTATTTCATGGGCTACAGTATAGCGTACACATAGATTTTATATGTACTGGGAAGGCAAAAGAATCATGTGACTTGCTTTATCATGGTATTTGCATTATGGCAAGTGGTCTGGAACTGGACCCGCGGGGCAAGCAATCTCTGAGTTCTGCCTGTGTCTACTGAGGAAAGGAAACCTGCAGAGAGGGGCAGGTTAAAGACAGGATTGGGATGGAGGTCCTGATGGAAGGAGGCTTCTGAGTGAATGGGAGGTGGTGGGGCCAGCGTGTCACTGTAGATGCTATTGGAGAGACGATGTGACCAGGACAACCCAGACACTCAGAGGAAATTATGGCTGGACTCAGTGTGAGTGGGGAGTCCTGGTTGATCCAGGGCAGGCCTGCCGTGTAACCATTACTCCAACCAAATGATCAATAGCACCCCCTTTCACTTTCACAAGTTTACTGGTTGGGGTGATAAAGCATCTGGCCACTTCAGCTGTGTGCGTTCAAGGAGATGTGTGTACAGAGTGAGGAGTTCTTACCTGGGGGACCCTCTCTTTTTTTTTTCTCTGAAGTAGGAGGCAAGCTTTCTGTGCTCTGAGACTTCAGGAGATAAATGTGGTTTTGAGAGAGCTGTTGTGAGGAATAGAAGAAAGACCTGACATAGGAAGAATAGCAAAAACTTGATCGACAGCAAGGGCTGAGACAAACTTGAGAACATAAATTTGCTTGGCACCAAACAGTGCCCATGCCACCCTTCCCCATCTCCACAGCCCGAGTATCAGCCAGAGAAATGGGTGCTTGATTGACCTGAGGCTGGGGAGGTGCAGGGCAGCTGTGACCAGGGCGGGGGTGGGTGGGGTAGAAGAAGGGCTGAAGCAAAGGACCGTGGGAACAACTCAGACCTACAGTCACCTCTGCACAGGAAGATGTCTATTGCAGCATTATTTATGAGAATGGAGAATTGGAAATAATACATTTCCTACAAAGGGGGTGTAATCCAGTAAATTACAGCACTTTCTGGGATGGAATATTAATTATGTAGCCATCAAAACTTTGTTTATGTACAATTTTAATATGATGGGAGAATGCTTAGATTATAAGATTAAGTAAGTCAGTCGAAGAAGGATGTGTATTCCACAATCTCAACTTTGTAATGCATAGAAAAACTTTGCACGTGTTTAGAAAAGGCTGGGTACTGTGGGAGTTGATAGATTTCTTTATGTATTTTTGTATTTTTAGAATGCTCTCCAATATGCTCTTATTACTTTTATAACACGGAAGAAGAATCTCTAGAGAAATTTATTTAAAATTCTTTAAACATAAAAAGGGTGTATGCAACCACGAGTTAATCCGTATTCTCTTGATCTCTTAGATGGGCAGCATCACCCAGATAGCATGGTGTTTGAGAAATGAGTTTTGGTGTCAGACACACCTGGGTTTGAACCCCAGCTCTAGCATAGCAGTGGTGTGATCTGAGGTGAGCTGTTTTCTCTGGGGCCCTATTTCTTTATTTACGAAGTAGAGAGAATAACGCACTCCCGCAGTCTCTTCTGTACAATTCCAAAACCCACAAAGCTCTGAAAACCCAGAGTCCCTTCTTAAAGTTTCAGCAGATTTATTTGGCCGCAAAATATGACCTGAATTGGCATAATCTTTATCTCTCTTAAGTGAGTATTTATAATTTTGCAATAGAAATATTACCTTGTGTAATCACAGGAGCTGCTCCAGACCTATGGAGTGTTAGGTAATGTACAGTAATACACAGGGTTTCAGATAAGTGACTGTCGACTGTGGGACCTGCCTCAGACGGTTGTTGCAGAATTAAATCTTAGCGAAGTTCCAGGCAGGAGCAAATGCTATCATCATGATTGATATCATAATTATTCTTGAGCCTTCGCTACGTACAGAATGCTTGATTTCTGCTTGCTTTCTCTTCCTTCTGTTCCGTTCCTTATTGGCATCTTTGAGAAGAAGACAGACATGTCATTTTTTATGGGCACTTAAGTTGACACTGTTTAGGACACGGGAGTGGAAAAAATGGGAACTTCCAGCAGAAGATTCTCCTGCCTCTTTCCTTCTTCCCAGTTCCTAGTTTCCTGAAGAATAAGCCATAAGGAATAATGCGTGTTAACAGGGCACCCAGATAGTTGAAGAGCTCATCAAAGGATTAAGTCTTATTCTCTTGGTGAAGAATTTAACGTCAAAGCACATGTGTTCGTTGTGGAATTGTGATACATTCACAGCATAGTCGCTCTACATTTAAAGATGTACTTTGCTTTAAGCTAAAACTAGTCTGATATATATATATTTTAATGGAAGAGTGGTTATTTACTGCTTTCCATAGGAATTCACAGTAAGATTTTTTGTTGCAAACCCTCCTAGTATCTTTAAAACACAAATCAATTCACAGAAATGTGATTTGCACTCAACGTTTTCAGAGGCATAAGTAGGGCATAAACTGAGGTCATTCCTTCCTGTTCTTGGATGAGTTTTGCTTCATAAATTCTGTCGGTGTGGCACTAGCCAACTGCGTTATTAACATCACCAAGGGGAATTAAAACATAAAATGTTATAGGATCAAAAGTTCCACATTCTGAATCAATGCCAGTATATTTCCAGACCCTTCAGTTTGACTACAGTCTGCAGCCATCCCCTCCTCTCCACCATGTGACTCATCCACTTCAGGGTGGAGGTCATTGACTGTTCCCACACATCGCTATGGCCCCATCAACGTCCCCATGGTGGAGCATTTTGCCTTTACATAGAATCACAGAGCCTCAGGTCTGGAAAGAACTGTTTTGCAATCCTCTCTATTCAATCCAGTGAATCTGGCCATTTCGACGGCATGCCTGGAAACTCACCAGAGCCTTCTTTCTAGTAAACCAAAATAGATCTCCCTGAAGTAGACGACTCAAACTCTGCAAATTAGTCCAGAGGCAGAAGAGCTGGTCTGTTGGCTAGAAATGCCGGCCTGTCCTAAGGTCTCCAACCCTTTTCCACTTCAGCTCATCAGGTCCTCAGTGGCCCTCCTACTGCGTGCCCAGCACAGTGTCAGGACACATTCCTGCACATTCTTGGGTTCCAGCTTACCCTCTATGTTAATGCATTCATTAGCACCAAATTGCAGGGTTCCTTGCCAAAGCCCTTCAAGCCTAATTGGAGCTTCTGAAGTGAGATCCCCCAATTATATTGGTTCAGTTGTCTCATTAGTCTCATGCCCATCATCAAACACATTTTCCTTCACGATTGTTGTCATTTTCTTAAAACAGGTATTGTTGAGAAAGATTGTTTTTAACACAGACTTTTGCTTAACCGGTTGTTTGATCTGCAGAATACAATAAATCTTCAGATGAAATAAAGCCAGGAATGGGGGAGGGGCGACGGGGGGAGGCTTAGAAAGAAGCAGGTGCAGAACCTGAGCCAAGGACGGGCCCCACCCGGCTCCCTGCACAGCCAGAGGTGGCCCACCTTTGGAAACGATCCACTTCGTATACATTGGCGCATCAAAGAGGCAGTGGGCCTAGAGAAAGGTGCAGTCTGCATTTTGTAGCTGTAGGGACTCTCCCAAGATTCACAGAGAGCTGGGGGATCTGTACGTCCTGGGCAGTCCCAGGCATATGGTCTGTCCTCTGGATTCTTCAGGGCTTTTTTTTGTGTGTGTGGTACGCGGGCCTCTCACTGTTGTGGCCTCTCCCGTTGCGGAGCACAGCCTCCGGACGCGCAGGCTCAGCGGCCATGGCTCACGGGCCCAGCCGCTCCGCGCCACCAGGGAAGCCCTTCAGGGCTTTGAGAATAGAGAGGTTATCTTTTAGGAAGAGTGCTGGATCAGGAGTCAGGAAGCACGGTTCTGGTCCTGGCTGTGACAGCTTTGAGCCCATCACTCACTTACGCTATGCCCTAAATTTCTCAGCTTTAAAATAGCAATACCCTCTCTTTATAATTTTCCTAACTTCATGTCCACTCAAAAAGCTAAAGACAGTAGGATGCAAGTTTTAAGTTGCAGTCCTTGGCATATAGTAGGTGCTTAGTGTAGCATCCTTCCTTCCTTGAAGAGATCAGGGGGTTCTGCCATGTCCCCAGATGTTTTCTGCCCGCGCCCTGTGTCTGTGAAAGCTTCGAGCCTCTTGTTGGATGCTTTGCCCACTTCTCCTGGCTGTGTTTGTTAGATTAAAGGGTTGCCTCACTGCCTGTCTCAAGGTAGCCTCTTCTTGCTCTCCAGGACACCCATGGGGGCCTGGAGCCTTTAAGTACAATTGTGCTTTTGAGGAAGAGGAGCTCCACACGGTTCTCAGGCTCCCTGGTGCTTATTTGAGGTCATCTTCAGCCTTTCCAACTCAACCCCTCCAGAGGGGTGAAGACCCACCTTCTTCTGTCTTTTGGGAAATCCACCAGAACTAGCGTGAAGCCATGCATTGCATTTTTCAAGAGTCAAACTCAATCACCGAAAGATCCATCAGAGGGGCCGGGGGGTGTGGGGTAGAGGTCAGGGGAGGAGGTATGGAAGGTGTGCTCACATCCCCCCCAAAAAGCATTGGAAGTTGTGTTGGAAAAATCCTCAGCTTTTGTTTACCACGGTGGGTAGCCACAGGAGAGGGGGAGCTGGGTGGGAAAGGAAAACAATAGAGGGCTGTGTGCTTTGCTGCAGAAGCGCGCTCTCACCAAGTAACGTGGGTCAGCGCTGCTCAGTTGGCCCCAGAGCTTAAAGGAGGGTCTGGTGCAGCTGTCAGCGGTGGTGGGCAGGCTGGGGCCAAGGCAGGCCCCCTCCAGGCACTTGGAGGCAAAGCTGCAGGAATCCCCAGGTTCAGCGGGCTCCGACCTGCTGGAAGCCCTCGCTACCTCTTGTTCTAGGGAGGCTTGTGGGGAGACCACAGAGGAGGTGACCAGGAAAGGGAGTGCTCACATCGCATGCAGAGAGTGACCGACATATGGAACATGTTATCCGGAAGGGTTACAGGCTGGAGGAGCTCCTAGACTTTTCCAGGGGTGGGATGGGGGAGGGGACAGCCTTCAGAAACCCAAGGAGGTTTCTAAACAAAAGGAATTTGAGAAGGGTTGGAGGAATAATGAGAAATGCAAACTTGACCCAGAGTTTCTCTTTCTATCTCCCGGGCTTCTCCCCGGCCTGTCCTTACATGTTTCCAATTCCTGGGGACCCGAGAGGGCCACTGGGGCCATGTGCCTCCCTCCTTACATGGGCAGAGCTGGCGGGGGGTGGGAGCGGGGTAAGCAGGACCCCAGAGCCGGCTCCCACCCCACCCCCCTTGTCCCTGGGGACCAGAGAGAGAGAGAGCAGGGAGCCCAGAGCCTTGTCTCTGCCCCTCTGTGGGTAGGCCGACTGCAGACACTGCGAAGATCTTAGGATGATTTACCCGGATTCCCTCACTTTGTAGAAGAGCAAACTGATGCCTGGGAGGTAGAAACAAGGCTTGTCCGAGGTCCCGTGGAGACTGACCGGGAAAGCTGCAAGGCGCATCCAGCCTGCGCTCCTCCAACCCTAGGGCCGCCTCCCCTCCTCGGCACCCCTCTCCCAACACACTGCACACACGTGCACACAGATACACACACACAGATACACAGACACACGCACAGACACACACACTAAGACGCAGACACACACACACACTCAGACATACACACTCACATACAGACACACACACAGATAAACATGGACACACACAGACACACACACTAAGACGCAGACACACAGACATACACACACACACACTCAGACATACACAATCACATACAGACACACACACAGATAAACATGGACACACACAGACACACACACTAAGACGCAGACACACAGACATACACACACACACTCAGACGTACACACTCACATACACACACAGATACACATAGACACACGCACAGACACACACACGCACTCAGACATACATACATACAGACACACACACACAGATAAACATGGACACACGCATAGACACACACTCAGACACAGACATACAGACCCAGACATACACACACACAGACACACACAGTCATACACAGACATACATACACACACAGACACAGAAATATACTCATTCACACACAGACACATTCACAGATATTCACACACACATACAAATAAACACGTTATACTCTCACACGCTCAGACACAGACATACATGCACACGTACACACATACTCACATGGACACACACACAGGCACACTCACAGACATCCTCACGCTCACACGCTCTGCTGGCCTGTTTCCCAGCAGCTCGTGTCCAGGTTGGAATTCCTCCTCCTCCTGCTCTGCTCGGATGGCAGAGAGCCGTAGGCACTGCCCCGCCCACTCTGCGACAGGGTCCCAGTGGCCGCAGGGGCGTGGCCTATTCTGTGTCACCACCAGGAAGCCCTCTTTGACCCTGAGTGCTCATACCCTCGTTCTTGTGTCCGTGTCCCTGGCTGCTAGGAAGAAAATGTCAGCTGGGGTGGGGTTAGCCAGCTCTGGCTGCTGGTGCGGTGGAGTGGCTCCTAACACGGGTGGATCTAGATGCAGACACCCTCTGGGCGGCAGTCGTGGTGGTTTGGGGGGACAGTCTCTCCTCCCCCGTTTTTCCCTAGCCGTTTTTCCAAAAGCCACCATGCAGGGGCCTTGGACTCAGCTGAAACCCTGTTCAAGAAAGCCTTGTCAGGGCTTCCCTGGTGGTGCAGTGGTTGAGAGTCCGCCTGCTGATGTAGGGGACACGGGTTCGTGCCCTGTTCCGGGAGGATCTGAGCAGCTGAGCCCGTGAGCCATGGCCACTGAGCCTGCGCGTCCGGAGCCTGTGCTCCGCAACGGGAGAGGCCACAGCAGTGAGAGGCCCGCGTACCGCAAAAAAAAAAAAAAAAAAAGCCTTGTCTGCCTTCCTCCCTCCGTCCTCTCTTTCTCTCTGTGTCTCCCTCCCTCCCTCCTCCTCCCCACCCCCCACAATCACTTGCCCTGAGGTCCCCAGGAGCAGAGGTGGCTCTGTGTCGCCCCTTTGTAGTCAGACCCTCGGCTGCAGGCCCTCAGGTGCCTGACGGCTCGCCTCTTCCGTGGGGACGGTCCTATTCTTCGTGGTTCCCGAGGTCCATTTTAGACCATCCTCCGGGAATGTACTCAGACTCTTCGAGCAAACTTAGTGAGACGTCATCACTGGCACTAAAAGGTGACCCCTCTCATCCTCTGTACTTTTTCCAGCTCTGGGTGTTTGTCCATCTTTCACTGTGTAACAAGCTCCCCCAAACTTGGTGGCGTAAAAAAAAACCCACTGTTTTCTCATTTCTCATGACGCTGTGGCTCAGGGAATCGAGTCGAGCTGGGTGGGTCAGGTGGCCTTGACAGAGGTCCTTGGTGGTTTTCAGTTGACTGACGGGCTGGCATGGGTCACCCAGGCCAGTTCACCCGCAAGACGAGTGCCTTGGCAGCACTGGCTGGAAGGCCATGGTGAGGGGGGTCTCCAACATGGTGGCCTTGAATGTCAGTGCCTCCCATGGCAGCTCGGGGCCCCAAGAACAGGCAGAAGCCACATGGCCGCTTACAGCCTAGCCTTGGAAGTCGCATACTGTTACTTCCTCTATACTGCATTGATCAAAATGGGCACAGGCCACCCACCTACAAGAGAAGGGCACATGGACCCACCACTACGTGGGAGGCGTGTCAGAAATCAGCGTGTTTTAAACTAGCAACCTGCCTGTGCACAGTATCTGATCCCAGTGTATCTTCTGGCTACAGTGTCTTCCAGAGCAATGAACTTAGGCACTTTTGCCCTCTGATATAGAAGAGAGCCTCTACTGGTGCTTAAGCCTCCTCTCTCAGGCTTCCGGGGTGTCCCCCTGGGCCATGTTCTGTGACTGTCCTGCACCCCTCCCTCCTCCAGCTTCTCCTCCTGAGACAGCGTGCAGCCACGCCCACACTCATCACGCCAGTCGGCTGGAACGCAGAGAAGCTCTTCAGAAACGGCAAGGGTTTCAAAGACAAGGGAGAGCATTGGTCTTGAGTACGCTGGGGAAAGGGAAACCAAAGGGATGGAAAAGCCATCAGGTTGGAGGTGGAGTCATCCAGCGTGGTGGCAGGACCAGAGATGGAAGAGAAAAGGCATGACATTCCAAAGCTCCTGAGGAGTGCAGATGTCACTAGACAATGGTGCTAACGCCACACAAATATTTGTAAAAGGAAGGGAAGGGTTCTGCCTCATGGGCTACCGTTTGAGCCGAGTCAGGCTGCGAGGGCTCCAGCCCTCTCACAGCGTAGCGTTCCACATGCCGTGCCGGTCCTGATTCCGCTGCACCTCCCGGAGAAGCCCTTCTGCAACCTTGTGGGCAGGTTTCCCTCTGGGTGTCCTTATATTTATGGCTCTGCGTTGGTTCCAGATGGGCAGCACAGCTCTGCGCCTCTGGAGAGCCGGCTTCTGGTTCTGGCTGTTTCGTTAATTGATTGTTGCATTGGAGGCAGAGGTCACTTTCCTGCTGTAACCTTCCCATTGTCTGAGAATTCTAGGTGATGAGAATGCCAGTGCCTGGCTCTGTAGCTTCAAAAGGACACGGAAGGGCTTCCCTGGTGGTGCAGCGGTTGAGAGTCCGCCTGCCGATGCAGGGGACATGGGTTCGCGCCGCGTTCCAGGAGGATCCCACGTGCCGCGGAGCGGCTGGGCCCGTGAGCCATGGCCGCTGAGCCTGCGCGTCCGGAGCCTGTGCTCTGCAGCGGGAGAGGCCACGGTGGTGAGAGGCCCGCGTACCGCAAAAAAAAAAAAAAAAAATAGGACACAGAAAAGTAGGAAGGACCAGAAAACGAGACCAGTATTGAGGATCATCTGTCTGGTGAAGAAATGGCCCAGGGTTATCAGAGGGTCATAGAAGCACAGGATATTAAAGCTGGGAAGAAGCTGTGAAAAACTGTTTAGTTCAAGAGTTCTTCACCGAGGATCTATGGGTCTCTGGGTGAGGCTTTGGGGAGCTGGTGAACTGCCTCGAATTTTTTTGCAAACTGTTTCCGATATGTGCACATGCGTTTTTTTAGGGGAAACTTTCTTTAGTTTTTATCACATTCTAAAAAGGGTCAAAAACGGCTGAGAACCACTTTAGTCCACCAGCATTATGTTATGTGATTCTTAACCAGGAGGGATAAGGCCTCCCCAGATGGCATTTGGAAAAGTGTGAGTGCCTTTTTTTGGTCGTCACCATGACTGGGGACATGATTGACATTTAGTAGGTTGGGGGCAGAGCTTCATGTGTGGGAGACAAAACTGAATAATGAAGAACTAACTCTCCTGCCCAAAATACCAGCATCAGCCCTATGGAGAAAGCCCGTTAGGAACTGAGACCCCAGGATGAGCAGTGATTCTCCCGTAGCCGCAAAACTGATCAGTGGCAGAGATGCTTTTCATTCATAAATCAAAGAGGGAGACGTGCCGAGAGTCCGCATTATTTTATTTCTCCTTGTCAATACGCTAAAAATCTATGAAAACCAAAGAATCAGAAATCTGTCTCGCCTTCAAAATTCCAACAACTTTCAAAAAGGATCCCTGGGTTCTTGGTCTTCTTTACCATCCAATAAGGACAGAGGAAAGGAATGTGTGACATTTGGGGAAACTAAGGCATAGATAAGTGAGCCCGTCAGCCCCGTGTTGCATAGATATGCTTCTCAGCCACTGTGAATTGGCGATGCCCAGCCTTGGACGGGGAAATGTTCCCTTTGCACTTCAGAGCACCTGTCTTGGAGATCTCTTTCTCAGAACAAGGAAAGAAGCATTAACGTATCAGTGTGGGGCTTGGTGCCCCGCTCCCTACAAGCAAGTCAGAGGTGCCTTCAGCTCTCTGGAACGAGTTGGGAGGTGGTCTGCAGTACTGGCTAAAAGTACAGCCTGGGGGCCACACAGGGGTCTGCCTCCTGGCTCCACCTCTCAAATGATGCGTGATCTCGGACAAAAGAACTTAATCCCTCTGAGCCTCAGTTTCCTGAGCTGACAAGTGGGCATGATAATCGCATCCGTGAAGATTAATTGAGACAATCCATGGAAAGTCTGGAGAAGTGCTCAGCATATGGTGCGGCTCAGTAAATACTCGCTGTTATTACAAGCGGTTAGGATGACTGTGTCTGTGATGAATGACAGCTTTGGGTCCACAGTGTTGGTGCCAAAATTCAGAGGACAAACTCTGGGTTGGTTTCTCGTCTTGCCCAGCTGCCCAGAGCGAGAGTCGGTAGATGGTTTGGGATTGGATCATAATGTTTATGAAGTACCTTCCACACACCTGGGTTCGGGTGGAAGATGGATTTTCTTCCTGTGTGTCCATTCCAGGCTCCCTTTGCAAGGGGGCGCAAAGAGGCTCTGGAAATCTTCCGTGCAGACGTCTCTCCTGCCTTGCTTTCCCGGCGTGGCAGGGGATTCAGGTGAAGGACGGTGGCTGGGTGAGCCGTGGAAGGAGGTTTTGGCCCTCCGAGTCCCCAGACAGCATGGTTTCCTGGAGAGGGTGTCCAGACCAAAGGCAGCCATGGACCATCTGCTAGTCCCTCATCCTCGTGGAAGGAGGCTGGCTGTGGGCTGGGGGACGTGTGAGCGGGAGACACAGGCCCCATCGCCAAGCCTGGAGGAGAAAGGCTGCCACCTGACCACATTCACCGTGGCCAAGTCCTCGTGGGGCCAAACCAGAGTGGTTTGGGTTGACCCCGGCCTCGCTGCCGCTGCCCTGGAGGTGCAGTCCCAGGTCTGGGCGTTGCCAAGCCAGCTGTGGTCTTGGTTTGGAAGAGGCATCTGCAGAGTGAATGGGAGTCCTGATTTGGGATTTCCCTTCGCTCCCAGCTCTCAAGAGAAAGCCAGCTTCCTTATTCTGCCATTTTGAGAGCCATCCTTGGCTGGGTGGACAAAGTAGATAATTGATCGTCCTCATCATTATTTATTATAATTATTAAAGATGGAAGGTCAGCAGCCTTCTGATACAGTTAGCTTACAGCTGGGTAGCACTTTACGGGTAATACATATGCTTGACCCATCAACCCATCAAACCCATCAACCCATCAACCCATCAAACACTAGGACCACATCTAGGACAAGAAGTTTCATTTGCTTGGGGAGGTTATTCTCTGACGCTAAGAGTTGAACACCAGCCATACCCGCAACTGTCTGTGTAATGGAAGCAGCCTTCCCTTGTGTGTTTCCACACTTGGAAAAATGGAGTTAATCCAGATGCAGAAAATGAAACCAAAATCAAGACGTCTCAGAATATTAAATGATATAATAATTTGGAAATAACTCGACCGTAACCCATCCTCATTTTGGGAGGCTACAGTGTGTGTGAGGTGTGTGTGTGCGTGCACGCATGCACACACAAGCCCACCACAAACCCATACATGTACATCTTCAAGCACAGTGGTGAATGAGCATCGGTGCCCAGAACAAAGAAAACGGAATTTCCTAGATAAACACAGTTATGGCCAGTAGCTGGATTGACTCAGATTCTCTCTGCAGATCCTTCCTTGTCTACCCTCTGGCCATGAAATGAGAGTTGATAGTATGTAAAGGATAAAGTAAATCTGGGTTTCCTGGGGCTTGTGTCGGCATACCAAGCTCCTTTCAGATCTCTCTGCCAAGATGGGGCCAAGCCAGAGGGTTCCCTGGCCTGGGGAATAACTGCGCTACCTTCTTCTGGGAGCTGTGGTGCACATTGTTTTGACATGTGCCGTACCTTCTGTCTCTCGCTACCTTAGGGCCCGATGCGTGGATGCTTTGAACAATGTAAAATTCCTCTTCCAACAGCTGTGAAAAAGAAACTCCCAGCTTTTTACTTCCAGCTCAGGGTGTTTAGCTTGCTTTGGGGAGACCGGCTCCTTGTGATTTCAGGGGTCTCTTGTCTTCATTTTCTGGCCTCCAAGAGGAACCAGTTTCAGCAGTTCCTTTCTGAGGGAGGTGAGTCACCCTTCTGAGGTCTCTATGTCATTTTGTTTCATCCTAGAACACACCTTCCTTGTTGATAGGTTGTCTTGTTTCCACCGGGAAGCCAGCATCCCCTGAAAACCGAGGACCTTGTCCTATTTCAGATCTTGGGCCAAGCTGTCTGTGTCAGTCGGTTTCAGAACCCTGAGTTAAGTAAGTTTCACTAAGAGGAACTATGCAGAATGAGGGGCTTTCAGAGAACAGGGAAGGAATCCATCTCCCTGCCTCTGCTGTCACCTGTATGGACTCTATGTGATGCAGACCTGCCCAGGGATCAGGGGTCTCAGATGAGGTCTCACCAAGTACAGCAGCGAGGTGATGCTTTTTGGTTGCGGGGGAATTGAGACCATGCTCGCCGGCATCTTTGATGACAGTCGTTGACTAGTTCTCTGATCTCAGCTCGATTTCTTACCCTCTCTAAAGCTCAATGCACGTGTTCTTGTTCTGCCTAAGACTGGGAAGAGTGGCCACCCTCAGAGGTGCAATGAGAGTGAGTGAGGTGTGTTTGAGGGATGCATGCAGGGCCGTCGGGGGGAGGGCGCCACGAATACCCACACAACCCAGTTCTGGTGAGTTCATTTCTAATCCGCTCCTTCCAGACACCCCAAGTCGCTCCTTCCCTCCATCCTTTCACAAGCGTTTCCCTCCCTTGTTGGTTTTGGATCCACCAGTGAGTTAAGCTACGTGTTTCCAGTCTAATCTCACCCTGCTTCTTCCAGGCTGCCCGCCCACACGGGGGCTGGGGAATAATTGGTTTGTCCTCATCGGTGTTTGTAGCGCCTTCCCTTCAAGCGTCATCTGTGCGTTTCAATTAACCTGCCACTTTTTCCTCTTTCCTGCTTCCGGATCATTATTAAAGAGATTAACCAAAACCAGAGCCGTCCCCAGCGGCGGCTCCACCGGGACCTGTCTCTCCCAGCCCCCAGCCTTGTCAGGGGTCAGAACATCTTCATGTGGCCCCAACAGACTCATTCTGAGGCCTCAGGACCCATATTCAGAGCAAAGCCAATTTGAATTAATTTTGCAATTAAGGCAGGAGAACAAGCCCGGCCAGTCCTTTTATATGGCCTTGGTTTAACGTTTCCACCACATTCCTCTCCTTTTGGTCATTCTGCTTTAACTCTTTTGCCTCCCCACCTCTCACTCTTTCCATTCCCTGAACAAGATATTAGGGTTATCTGGCAGGATGTGGTCTTTGGACATCTTAGCATTCATCAGAGACCAGGTCATCGCTGCAGAAATTCTCCAAAGAATTAGGTCCTTATGGCTACAACTGGCCAGTGTCCTCGAGTGCACTTGCCCCCGGCGGATGTGGCTGCCCTGGACATAATGAAAGCTCTAGAATTTGCATATTCAACACTTGGCAAATTAAAAAGTGCTTCCACCTTTGCTCTCACACCTCCTCCCCTAGGAAAGCTAGAACAGAGCCTTTATGCCCTCTGTGCTATTCACCCCATTTTCCAGCGCTGGGGCCAAACCCAGGGTCTGAGGTGGTACATTCTGTGCTCTGTGTGAAGCAACGCGTGGGACAGGCACCTGCAGGGGCCTGACCTTGGAGGGCATCAGGCCCAGGAAGGACGGGAGGAAACGGAATTGTGTTTCCTTTCATGGGGGATCTGAGAGGAGGAAACAGGAGTGGTGACCTCAAGCCCCTGGAAACTGCTGAGAGGTGCCTAGAGGCTTCCTGGGGGGACGCTCAGCCGGCCGGGCTCAGCTGTCCCGGCTCCAGGCTTAGAACCTGAGTTTCCTCTGGACGGTGTGAGAGCCGGGACAGAGAAACAGCACAGGGCCTCTGCTCCAGAGGCAGACGGCCATCCAGTCTGGGCTCTGCTGCTTGTTAGCTAATTATTAAACCTCCCCATGCCTTGGTTTCCTCATCTGAAATGGGAAATGTAACTACCTACCTTCGAGGTGTTGTTACCAAGATGAAAGACGCAATGTATGTCATTTCCCGGCAAGAACATTTTTGCGCTTGGTGACCCCACTCTGCCCAGGCCACAAAATTCACTCGGTACACGTGCGACACACAGGGGCTGGGGGTTCGTGGCCAGGCGGTGGCTCGCACGTGCCAGGGAGCTAGTCCTAGAGAGGTGACTTGTGGAACTCAGCGGTGACGGCCCCCGTCTCCTGCGTGCGGCAGGACAGACCCTGGTCGCTGTGGCCTCAGACCCTGTACCACCATCCTCACCGGCTTCTCTTCCATTTCAGCTGTTCCTCCCAGACCCCAAACCCTCTGTGTGGATTGTACACTGAGCCAAAAAGGAGGAATCAGAAATTGCTCTCTTTTGAGTATTTTGAGGGATGGTGAAACCTTGTAGGAATGTTGCTCCAGGGACTGGGAAAGCACCATATGTGGGAAAGCATTTCTAAGCGAGCAAAGTAGCATCTGCAAGCTGGTCAGGATCTTGGACAACTCTGAGCGGGGAAAGCGGGCACTGGGGAGAGTGCAGGACGGGGTCCAACGGAGGTCTTTAACAGGTCTTTTTCCAATTATAGCCGAGAAGAGCCTGGGGACACTGGCCTGCTTCAGAGCCAGGCCTGTATTTTCTTTGGGAGAAGAGGCAGAGTTGATTGGCTTCCAAACCAGGCTTGGCAGAAACCCAGACAGAATCCGAGGCCAGGAAGCTGAGTCTCGGTAGGTCTTGCTTGTAGTAGGTGCTCATTCAGTAAACGGACCTGGAGACTCGACAACAGCGCAGCCCTGTGCCGGACGTCAGAGATGGGGGGATGAGAAAGACGTGGCCTGGTCGTGCGGGAGGAGCCATTCAGACAATGCTAACTCGGTAGGATCGTTGCTTAAACGGGGGTCTCTATAAACTGCAGTCACCACCAGCGAAGGAGCATAGAAGTCTCTCGAAATTGAAATGTTCACTGATGCGCCTTCCTGGTACCGCCTTTCCTCTTCCACACCCCACTCCAGGGAACTAGTCCTCTGCTACCTGGCGTGTGTGCACGGAGGGCAGGCGTGCAGTGCCTTCTGCTGCCACAGATAACTGAGGTTCATGTTCATCTAACCCGTCCAGTGGATCATGATGTGCCAGGCACGGTGCTAAGTGCTTTCATAATGATATCACTTTTCACCCCGACAATGACCTTGATTTTGCACCGGCCATGCGATCTCCGTTACATTTAATCACCGAGGGTCCCCTGTCGCTCTCTGTGTCATGTAGCAGTCAGACCTCACACGGCTCGCTTTACACTGCTCCGGGTCTCAGTGCCCTTAGTGGTAAAAATGAGGTGGTTCCCTATGGCCCCTTCCAACTTCAACATCTGCGTTTGGGCGAATTTTATTAGCGACATTCTTGGGCTTGCTCTGAAAACCTGAAAGCAGATTATCAAAGTGGAGTCCGCAGGAAGCCTGCTGGGTTTTATCGCAGCCTTGCAGATATCTAGAAACTCTTACCAGCCCGCAGATGATTTACTCCCAGGACTTATTCCAAAGTATCATGACGAGTTTTTGGACTTGATGGTAAGCAACCATCCAGATCCAGAAATGAGTAGGACCCAGGCTAAGGGGCATTTGGGAATTTTTTTTTTTCTTTTGCGATACGCGGACCTCTCACTGTTGTGGCCTCTCCCGTTGCGGAGCACAGGCTCCGGACGCACAGGCTCAGCGGCCATGGCTCATGGGCCCAGCCGCTCCGCAGCACGTGGGATCTTCCCGGACCGGGGCACGAACCCGCGTCCCCCGCATCGGCAGGCGGACTCCCAACCACCGCGCCACCAGGGAAGCCCTGGGAATTTTGATATACTTCATTTTGTTCATTCGTCCCACCACACCACCAGCAGTACTGGCCGGATGCCTCTGTGCTGAACTTGCGTGCTTGGGACCCGAGGGGTTACTGGGGTTTGCCTTGGGGCTCCCACAGGTAGATGGGAGGGTAGGAACAGTCCAACCTCTACACTTCTCTGTAGAGAATTGAAAAGCAATAATAAATCAACTACAAGTCAGTCTGCTTTGTACGATCTGATCACTGCGCTTTGGCGATTCTTTGCAATATCAGTGATGAAGCCTTCCTCTCTGACAATCCTGACCTCTGCCCCAACCCTACCCAGGGGAGCAAGGAAGGCGGTCTCAGGAGCCTTTCTCATTGTCCACAACCCCGGGCCCTCCCTGCCGGGTTGCACTAAAGTCACAGCTCCCGTCCATGGCCCTGCACGCTGCACCCTTCCTCGCAGCGCCCTGTGGGCTTTGCACATCCCGTTTGACCAATGATAACTTTCCACCCTTACTTTCAAACAATTTCACCAGGACGAACTGTCTTCGTTCCTGCTAGCCGGGGCATCACACAGAGTCTGGCGCTCAGGGAGGGGACCTCAAACTCAAGGTGTAACGCTCTGTGGTTACCATCTTGAAATTCGGAAGAATTTTATTTTTAACTGTGGGTTTTCTAAGTGAGGTCCCACAGGACCATGGAGCAGGCACCTGGGGGCTCCGAGCATTGCCTCAAACGTGGTCACGCCTCCTGCCGCCATCCCGCCTGTGAGAAATGTTTGCCCTGGGCCCTGCAGACTAGGAAGCCAGTTCTGTGCGTGGAGGGTAGGCATTCCAGCCACCCTCGGTCCATCTCTGACTCCCTGCACCCACTTTGTATTCACTGTGGTGTGGACTCAGGGGAGAGGCAGACACAAACAGGAAGGAAGGGGCTCCTGGCCTTGGGGGAGAGAGTCTAGGGAGTAAACCACGTCGTGCCATGAGGGCTGTGACACCTGCCAGCGTGCCATGGAGATGCAAAGGAGGCCGGGATGCCGCTTTCGGGGGAGCATCGTGGAAAAGTTAGCTTCCGAACCAGGCACTGAAGAATGAGCAAAATTTCAGCAGGAGAGGAGGCTATGGAAGTGTGCAAGGTGAAGGGTCACATGGGCCGTAAAGCTTATTCAAGCGGTTCGCGAACAGTGAACAGGGCTTAAGGGTGGGGCGTGGGAGCCCGATCATGATGTGATGAAAAGGAATGCTGGACCCGGAGTGTGGAGCCCCCCTCTCTGCCCTTGTGTGCCTCTCCTCTTCTTTAAACTGCAGTTTGGGTTTTCCTCATCTATAAAATGAAGGACTTGGATTAAATACCCTTCTCCTTCTTCCATCCTTTGGTTCCACATACAGGCCACCTCCCATATAGCAGCTCAATCCATCAACGTTCTCCCTACCGACTCACCCTTGCGATGACCTTACTAATCTAGGTGTGACTCTTACTGGACCTGGGACCTCCCTCCACTCACCACACTTGATTGATCTCCCTGTGAGCAGGTAGCCTGCTTATTCTTAGTTGATAGTGGCTGGGCTTTTGGGGGGTTTCATAAATTGTTTTCCAATAGCCTCTCCATCCCAAATTATTTTATTGCAGCTGTACTCTGTTTGGGAAGGGAGAAGGGGGTGTAATTCTAGTTGCATGTACACCACACTTTTTGTGTTCATGGTTGATTTTGTTGGGCCTGCAAGATTGAAGGGAATGTCACTCTTACGCAGAGTTGGGGGGGAGATCAGTTATCCTGTGGGAACCTTTTTCCCAGGATAATACAATTCCTGGAGGCAATCTCTAGAGGTGGGCAGCACAGCTAGAATCCTTCTCTCAGCCCTGACCTTGAAGGAGTCAGTTGTCCAGAGAGTGGTTCCCATGCAAGGAAGACGGTCCCCTTATCAGAGAGACAGGCTGGGCGCCAGGAGGAGGAAGTTGGAATAAAGTGACAGCAGTGCTGTTGGCCTTTGGGGACAAGAGCACAGTTCTTCCACCGAGATGGGGAAAGAGGATGTCTCTGAGTCCCGGGAGCGAGTTAGCTTGGGCAGGCTCAGACACGGGTACTTGGTAAGCAGGGCTGACTTTCTATGTCTTGTGCCACATTTGTTTATTTCCCTTCTCTTCTCCCCCTGGGTTTCTCGAAATACCAAAGGTGAACCAAGGGAAGGATTTTATTTTCCATGCTTAGAGCTTTAAGGAGGGAACGAGAAAGGCCTGGGGACCGTAAGGTGGCTTCAGTGGTGATTACAGAACGAGCACCTCGAGGCGAGTGGTGGGAAGCGCGGAGCACTGGAGGGGTCATTAGTGCAGCCAGCCCTCCCCACCGGAAAAATCTCCGTCCCGTGCCAACCCTCGGAAAATCAGGGCTGTGCTCTAGTGAGGGAGAGACCAGCAATGAAGGTATATCAGGATCAGCCCTCTAATTCCCCGAGGACTCAGCAGAAACCCCAGGTCGAGGCTCTACTATGGCAACAGAATGAGAGTGTTGATAGGTGAAGATGCCATTGAAACAAGGAGACAGCAGAGTTAGAAACAGAACCATTAAAAGGAACGTTTCATAGTGGAAACTTAAAAAGTCAAACATGAAAAATTAACAGGGAATCTTGCACTTCAGGGCAAGTGTAGCCCATTGCTTTGAGCTGTGTCTCCATCTTCTACAGGTGGTGCTTTGGGGGCCCTGCTGTCTTGTGAAGAGGGTCTCTGGGGATCAGGTGGGCACCTTGGCGAGCATGTCCATTGGAGAGGTCGGCAGAACACCTGACACTCAGGCCCTCTCACAGCACAGGTCGCAGCCCACATGGTCATTTACAAGGGCAAGAGAATAGCTCTGCCAGGCTGGCCAAGAACGAGCCATCGTTGATGCTATGGATATAGAAGCAACTGGCCCAACCCCCAGCCTTGGGGTATCTGTTCCTTTGAGAGATCTCAGGGGCTGCAGTGGAGGGGGCAAGAGAGCTATGATTCTTGAGGCAATTGCAAAGCTACTGCCACTGATTTTTTTAAATTAAAAATGTATGTACGCATTTATAATTTTCAGGTTCCATTTCTTCACATTTTGCCGAGGTGGAGCGGGATGTGATCTTTTCAGGCTTAAGGGACCTTTAAAGGAGTGGCTGGAGACGTCCCTGGCGGTCCAGTGGTTAAGACTCCACACTTCCACTGCAGGGGACACGGGTTCCATCTCTGCTTGGGGAGCTAGGATTCCACATGCTGCATGGCACAGTCAAGAAAAGAAATTGAATAAGTAAATAAAATAAAGAAGTGGCAGGACGTCATCTACACACAGCAGAAGGGCTGCAGATGGTAGACGTCAGGTGCAAAGGTGACAGGTGCTATCTGTCCAGGAAAGAGATGGAGGTTGAAAGCCTGGAGTCAAGCACACCTGCCTCTTTGCAACCTGGGTCTTCGGGAAAGACCTGACTCTTCTAGGCTGTAGTCCTTCCGGTGATGTTCTTGGTTTCCTTGTGAAAAAGATGATCTTGCCCTCTCTCTCTTACACACACAGACACAGACACACACACACACACACACACACACACACACACACACACACACCCCTCTTTCCCTCTCACACAGCCACGATGCTGGAGGAAAGATTGTAGTGGTGAAGGCACTTGGTCATCTAGGAGAGAAAGGAGGGCTCGTAAAAGGCAGTATTTCCCAGGGGAAGGGGAGAGAAATAGACAGCCTCTGTATCTGGCCAGTACAGGGGCGTTTTGATGCTCCCCTAGGATGGTGGTACCCTGCTGTCTCTCTTGCCTCACAGGGATCCTCAGCCTCTGGTTCAGGATGACAAAGACCCAGCGGCCACCACCTTCTGTTAACACCTATGTTTCCTTTTCAGATCTTACAGGTGAACAAGGTGATGTCCATCTTGTTTTATGTGATATTTCTCGCTTATCTCCGTGGCATCCAAGGTAACAGCATGGATCAAAGGAGTTTGCCAGAAGACTCGCTCAATTCCCTGATTATTAAGCTGATCCAGGCAGATATTTTAAAAAACAAGCTCTCCAAGCAGATGGTGGACGTTAAGGAAAACTACCAGAGCACGCTGCCCAAAGCAGAGGCCCCCCGGGAGACTGCCAAGTCGGAATTCCAGCCCATGACGGCCATGGGCCCCGAACTGCTGCGGCATCAGAGACGCTACAACTCCCCCCGGGTCCTGCTGAGTGACAGCACCCCCTTGGAGCCCCCTCCCCTGTACCTCATGGAGGATTACGTGGGCAACCCTGTGGCGACCAACAGAACGGCCCGGAGGAAGAGGTACGCGGAACACAAGAGTCACCGAGGGGAGTACTCCGTGTGTGACAGCGAGAGCCTGTGGGTGACTGACAAGTCATCGGCCATCGACATTCGGGGACACCAGGTCACGGTGCTGGGGGAGATCAAAACCGGCAACTCTCCCGTCAAACAATATTTTTATGAGACGAGATGTAAAGAGGCCAGGCCTGTCAAGAACGGTTGCAGAGGCATTGACGACAAACACTGGAACTCTCAGTGCAAAACCTCCCAAACCTACGTCCGGGCACTGACGTCAGAAAACAACAAGCTGGTCGGCTGGCGGTGGATACGGATAGACACATCCTGTGTGTGTGCCTTGTCGAGAAAGATCGGAAGAACATAAATTGGCATCTCTCCCCATATATAAATTATTACTTTAAATTATACAATATGCACGTAGCATATAAATGTTTATATTGTTTTTATATATTATAAGTTGACCTTTATTTATTAAACTTCAGCAACCCTACAGTATATAAGCTTTTTTTCTCAATAAAATCCGTGTGCTTGCCTTTTCCCTCAGGCCTCTCCCATCTGTTAAACCTGATCCTTGTAAGTTGGCTCTTGTAAAATCTGTGTACACCAGTATTTTGCATTCAGTATTGTCAAGGCCATGACTGTCGTTTTAGTAAACTTGTTAAAATCGGCTGATGTCAGAGTTGTGTGTAGACACAGTTATATCTCCCCTTCCCGGATGCCTCACGGTTGGTTCATTACCTAAAAGAACTGTTACCGCCTCCGTTGCAGTGATGCTGGGCAGCTTGGAGCCGCACCCTTCATTCTGACCAACAAGCTCACTGCCCAGAACCTACTTGCCTTTCTCTGCTGTCAGTTTTGCCAATTAGAGTTACAATGTTACAGTCCTGAAAACAATGAACCTGGCAATTTTCGTTTGGGAAGTCTCTTTTCAGCACATTTGTTGTTTGGGGATTTGAGATTGTTAAGGGTTGAATTTTTTTTTTTTTTTTGGCTTCGGTTTTTTGTAAGTGGTTTTCTGAGGCACATAGGAAACATTTTTTAACTATTTGTAACAGAAATAATTGTACGGGGGCTTCCCTGGTGGCGCAGTGGTTGAGAGTCCGCCTGCCGATGCAGGGGACACGGGTTCGTGCCCCGGTCCGGGAAGATCCCACATGCCGCGGAGCGGCTGGGCCCGTGAGCCACGGCCGCTGAGCCTGTGCGTCCGGAGCCTGTGCTCCGCAACGGGAGAGGCCACGACAGTGAGAGGCCCGCGTACCGCAAAAACAAAAAGCAAAAAACAACAACAAAAAAGAAATAATTGTATGGGTGCCCGGAAGCAGAAACGGATCATGAGTCACCCGCACACAGAAGAGAAATGTGCTCCTAAGAGATTCTCTTGGAGCCCCGCCTCCCCTTCCTCTGCTGGTCCCTCTTGGTGCTACAGGGCGAACTGAAAAAAGCTGGTGCTTTGGAGTCAGACCTAGGTTCCAATTCCAGCTACCCCCTGTGACTGTGGGCAGGGTTTCGAAGGCTCCCTGAGCCCAGGTTTCCTGGAGTCAGAGATTCAGATGTGGGTATGGGTCTTGCCTACCCCACAGGTTGACATGATTCAGCTATATTACTGCAGTAGGCGTCCCAACAGAGGGTAGACATTCAAGAATGGAAGTTCCTCATCCCTTCCCTCCCTCTCCTTACTTAGGTATTGTGTTCCCCTGTATCATTTTGGGGTTTTGGTGGGTTTTTTTGTTCTCCCGCCCCCCAGCTTTATTAAGATATAATTGACGTATAGCATTGCATAAGTTCAAGGTGTACAGTGTGATGATTTGACACGCATATATATTGCGAACTGTTTACCGCAATAAGGTTAGTTAGCACATCCTTCACCTCACACACGTGCCATTGTTGTTCTTATGAGAACATTTAGAAGCTACCCTCAAGGCAGCTTTCAAGTGTACGGTACAGTATTGTTGTCTATAGCCCCCCTGCTGTACATTAGCTCCCCCAAACCTATTCCTCTTAAAATTTGAAATTTGTACTCTTTGTACAGCCTCTCCTCTTCCCCCATCCCCAGCGCCTGGCAACCAGAGTTCTACTCTTTGCTTCAGCTCTTTTAGAGTCTACTATACATGAGTTCTGTATCATGTTTGGTTGATTCATCCCCTTAGATGTAAAAACTCCAATTGGAGGGAAATTTCCGGGTGCCTACTGATCCCAGGAGGGGTCCACCACTGCCGAGGGGTCACTTGATGATGGCCACACCTGTCCTGCCAAGGCAGACCCTAGTGATGCCCTCCAAGTGTTTTTCCCCTGGGAAGCAGTTCACCCTCCAGGGTCTGGAGCCTAAGGACTCCCATCTCCCATCTGGTCGGAGACGCGAGGTACCCACCTTACCACTATGGACCCTGCATTACTGCCCTGAAACCCTGTCTGTTCGCTTCTCTGGATTGCCCTGCCTCCATCCGAGGCCCGTGTGTGCCCTCGATATCTGGAGCAGCCTGTGCCCGAGATCTGGCCTCCCATAAAGGACACACATGCCTAATAGTGTCTGTGTCCCTTATGGGATGTGACCCTTTCGAAACAGGCTCAGCAAACAGCCGTGGCTTTGGTGATGAGCATATAGTCAGATCGCACTCGATTCTGCATGCCCAAAACACGAGGGCAGGAAATGAGGAATTTACCACGTACCCACCCCATGCTGGGCGCTTTCAAATGCTGCCACCCACCGTAAGTTGTCACAGATCCTTGGAGGTAGCAATTGTCATCTCCTGTTTACAGGTGGCGAAACTGAGGGTTGAGGATTTACCTGCCCGTGGCCACTGAGCAGGTAAGTGGCAGAAGAAGGGTGGAAATCCCCGTTTGAGTGCTGACGCTGTCCTGTCTCCTCCTCTCTAGTACCTTCCCATCCCCTTCCTGCAGCCTCGCATTTCAGAATGAACCACACAGGCCTAGGGAAATGGAAAGCTTCGTTCTCTGTGTGGAAACCTTTGGAAGCTCCTGCTTCATGAGCCTATGTCAAGAACACAGTAAACCTGCCAGGAGGATACTGGGAGTCTTATGATGGACCCAAGCCCCGTTCTCAGGTTGGACTTAAGGAACCTTCATGTTCCTCTTCTGGAACTTCTACTCCAAATGAGTTTAGGGCCTGTCTGGACGGTCTGGCTGCCTGGGGAGACGGGCTTGGGTGACGGAGACCCCAGAGTCCAGCCTGGGAAGACATAGTTCCTAAACAGCAGGGCTGAGTCCTGGACCCCACCTGGGATGGAAGGCGTTTCCCTACATGTCGAGAGCAAGTCTGGAGCACCTTGCTTCCGGGGTAAGTGCAGCTCAGGGGAGAGCTGAACCCGGGGATGATGAAAACAGGCCTGAAAGGAGCTCCGGGCTTCAGGCTGTGGGGCAGCTCTGTTTCCGTCCCCGTGCTGGGGAACACAGTTCCCTTTCAGCAGCTATACTGGCATAAGAGGGCATCCAAGGTCTGCCAAAGCCAACGTGTTAGACTCACGGGCCAGGGCAGAGCCTTCCACAAGGTCCGCAGGAGGCCTTTTGCAACTGCTGCACACATTTGCCATTGAGATGATTGGCAGTTCGACTCATCTCTGGGGCAGGAGGGCCCTGGAGGGCAGGTGTCTGGCTCCTGGAGACGTACTTGCTCTCCGTCACCTTCCCTTGTCGCCTGGCTTCTTGCTGGACCTTCGCTAAACAGAGAGGTGTGTTCCCGGGTAAGGAGCCTGGCTGGAGGGAAGGCAGGTTCTGGCCCGACTTTGTTGCCAGTGGCAGCATGACCTTAGCTAAGTCACCTGTCCCAGAGTGGGCATTTCAGCATCCCGAGCTCCAACTGCAGAGAGGGGCAGTGTCCAGGCTGCCAGTCCTCTCTTCCTGGATGGATGCCACGTTCAGAAGCTCTGTTGGCCATTGGTGCGGGCTTCTCTCTGCCCTTTCATAAGGATGCTCCCCTCTACAGGCTGTGTGAACTTGACCAAGTTACTTAACCTCTCTGAGCCTTTGTTTCCTTGTCTATAAAATGAGGATAGTGCCTACTGCATAAGATCATTTTGCAATGTAATGAAAATATCCAGTTCCTGGCCCCTTTAGGGTTACCTCTGGTGGTTAGGTTTGGGGAAATTTTCAGGAGCCTTCACTCTGGAATTCCGGTAGGAATTTCCCAACTTCACGGTGGAGGATTGATCCTAATTAAAGAGTCTTAATCACCTACCCCATGGGAGGCAGTCCCCAGTTCACCCACTTCCCTTCCACAAGATCTCTTGAACCCTTCTCAGCAGAACTACTGGCAACGCACGTGATTTTCTGAAGAGTGTGTGTGTGGGTGGCTACGGGGTTTGTTCCTTCTTGCAAATTTACGGGGCAGCTTTGTTCTTGTATTATAGTCTTTCTGTCTGTCTGTCTCTCACGTCCAGCAATGCTTTCTCCAGGTTGGTGTTTAGGGTTTGGCATTTTTGAAGATCTTGGTTGTTTTCCCCTCCCCCATCCATGCATGAGCACGTCTGTGTGTGTACGTCTGCTTTTTAGTTCATTTAGTCGGCGTGGAAACCCTCCAGCAGGGCTTGGAGAAAACATATGCGTGTATGTTATCACCTCCGAACATGTGTGCAGGAATGAAATTCGTGTCGTCACCTCCCAGCTACCTGGAGATTGGTCTGACTTCACCAGGAAGACGCATCCCCCAGGCTTCGAACTCAGATGGCCCCGGCCGTGCAAAGCCATGCCGGCTGCCCCATGAGGTCTGGCCTTGCTCTGCTTCCACAAACCCAGGAAGAGCCGCAGCCCCCGAGGACTGATTCTCTGACCCGGACCCTTCTTCTCCAGCCTAACCCTCGTCCTCCAGGTTCCCAGCCCCAGATCTAAGGAGACCTCCCAAACTCCTTGCACTCGCTTCTCAAGTTACAGCAGGCCAGTGGGCTGCTCACGAGGCACAAATGTTTCACCACAGGCTGAAAGGCAAGCGCCTCTGGGTTGACGGGGACTCCCGGGGCTTTTGTTTGGTTCCAGATGGAGGGTGGCCCGGCTCGGACGAGCTGAACCATGGCGAGGACGCAGGCCCTCTGAAGGACCACGGGTTTGTTTCCTTCCATCCTGGACCTGTATTTTGTACGAAAGGCCGACAAAATGAGCAGAGAAGGGCTGGGGTGGGGGCCAGGGGTGGGGAAGGCCCACGAGGTGGAGAAGCGAAGGCCCAAAGATATCGAGAGAATTTTCTAGAGGCGGGCTACCGCTGAGGAGTTTGGCTGAGTTGAACTGGTGCAGGGGTCAGTAATGACATTGCGTGTGCTGTGACAGAAACCTCTGTGGCAAGAAAACAGAAAAGTTTACTGGGAAATGGTGAAGCAGAGCTTAATGAGTTAGACGGCTTTTCACGCGGAGTTGTAGGGAGGTGGGTGGGCGCCCATGAGCATGTTTGCACGTAGTCGTGCGTGTGTGTGTGTGTGTGTGTGTGTGTGTGTGTGTGTGTGTAGCTGCTTTGATTTCCCAGCCATTGATGTATTGCCTTTTTTTAAGGAAAGGTCATGCTTGAAAAGAATGTTCTAGAACACGAGTTTAACCTTTAGGAGACTGAGCTGGTAGCCAGCTGGGGAGCATATGGAACACAAACACTCTTGGGGCTGGAAAACAGGCTGGTCGGGGTTGAGGATTTACAGGCAGAAAAGGCATCAGGCAGATTCCAGCAGCCAAAACAGAAGGGGCTGAAGGTGTGGGCCTTCTGACTGGGGAGGAAAGTGCTGGAAGCTGGTGCTGGGGTTAGGGGTGGAAAGGTAAGGTCAGACTGAAGAATAAACAATCGTAGTAATGGTTATCATGTCCTGGCTGCTTCTTCCCTGTAAGGCTCCGCGCACACCCCAGTAGTTCTAACTCTTTTGTGCCGTTGAGGACATTGGCCAAGGAAAGTTAAGTAACTTACCCAAGGTGGTACAGCTGGTAGGGGGACGTGTCCAGATGGGAGCCCGGGAGGTCTGGGTGGTCTGGAAGCACATGCTCTGCACTCTTTGAGGAAGACAGCAATGGGGAGAATGCCGAGTGCCTCAGGGGACCTTGACCTGAATTTCAGTGAGGTGGGGGAGTGAGGAGGGTGGCAGGCATGTGGCACAAGGAACAATTAAAGGGTCAACACAGCAGGGACTCACAGCAATCGATCTACCTGGGGGAGATGCCACACTCACCAGCACGGAGGCTCCCTGCAGCAGGGACTTTCAGTAGGTGGGAAAGAGGAGCGGGTCTCCCACCCAAACCCCCCAAACCCATCCCCCACCCAGTAACTTATCAACTGCTGTACTAGCTGGATTGGTACTTGTAGCTTTGCCCTGAAACATAAAGATCAACATGGCTATAATATCCTTTGGGGGCTTTTGCAAAAGGATAGAAGACAGGAACTTCAAATTTGGATGGAACTTTTCATCCTCCCTTACAATCAGAGATCCATCTTTTATCCATTCAATACATTCTTTAATCCGTTGAATGCCTATTAGGTGTCTGGCACCCAGCTCAACTGTATGGACTCAGCACGAGAGATGTCATCCCTCCTGGAAGAACAATGAGTAGAAAAGATGCGACCTTCGGGTATACCGCTGAGAGTACCCTTGATAATGTTCACGTCCTCTCCATAAGCACCTGCTCACAAGGAGTTGGTGCTATTTTATAACAGCTCTAATTATCTGATAGAAATCCACTCCCTATGGTGAAGCCAAATCTACAGATAAAACAGGTATAACTAGATTGTCAGTAAAAGGGCTCCAGGAGCCCACAAAATGAGCAACTAAATGCTGCTGGGAGCAGTCACGGAAGACTTCCCTGAGGAGGCAACTCTGAGCTGGCTCTTAGGGATGAGTAGGAGTCTGACAGGGAAGATTGAGGGGAAAGATATTCCAGATGGAGGAACAGCCTTCAAAAGTGCAGGGTGGTGAAGGGGTCTAACACATGCAGAGAAAAGTAAAACGTTTGGGGTAAGGAGAATTTTATGACGGTAGGAAGCTGGAGAGAGAAGCTGGGACCAAATAATTCAAGGCCATGTGTGAAAGGCTGTAAAGTTTGGATTTGATTGCTTGAGGACCCTCGACTTTAGCATTAGAATCACCTGAAGGGTCCATCACCTGAGCCTCTGACTGATTAGGTTTGGGTGGGGCCTGAGATTTTGCATTTCTAACAAGTTTCCTGGAGGTGCTTTTGTGCACTTTGAGAATCACTAGTTTATTAAGTAATGAGGAATCAACAAGGGTTTTTTCCTTGATTTTTTTAAGATGATTTTGGTGGTAGAATAACTGACGGATGGACTGGAGGCAGATTGATGGAGTGAGAGCTGGAAGATCAGCAATAAATTGTAAAAGGGAGGGGGCTTCCCCGGTGGCGCAGTGGTTGGGAGTCCGCCTGCCGATGCACGGGACACGGGTTCGTGCCCCGGTCCAGGAAGATCCCACATGCTGTGGAGTGGCTGGGCCCGTGAGCCATGGCCGCTGAGCCTGCGCGTCCGGAGCCTGTGCTCTGCAATGGGAGAGACCACAACAGTGAGAGGCCCGCATACAGAAAAAAAAAAAATTATAAAAGGGAGGATCCAGACTAGGATAAGGCAGAGGGAGCAGGGAGGAACTCGGGATAAGAGGAGCGCTTTTCAGATGGCATCAATCGGATTTGGTAACCAGTTGGACGTGGAAGATGAGAGGGGAAGACAGAAGGAGGATGGCCACTGTGTTCTGGAGGCGTGATGATTCTAGATCAAAGTCAGGAAGACTGCAAGACGAGTGGGTTTGAGGACAGGAATGATAGGTAAGGAGTTTGAGGTACCCATGGGATAGTGAAGTAGAGATATCCAATAGGCAACTCATTGTCAAGACATAAGCATGCTTGAAATTATCAAAGAACGTCTCTTACTCATCTCGAAATAACCCAGCACAGAGGTGAGCCCTCTCCATGTATAAATGGGTCTAGCCTAAGCTTAGTGGAAGCAAATCGGGTTGTGGAATCCGGACTCCGCTAGGGATCTGCGGTCAGACCTCCACTGGAGATGACACGGAAGACTGAAATAATACGCGTCGCCAGCGTCACTCCGTGGCGGTGTGGCTCAGTGGTCAGCTCTAGGATGCGGCTGTTGGAGACATATCAGGTTACATTTTAAAGGAAAAATCAGATGTTGGGAAGCCAAACTCTGAAGATTCTGGCCCAAAAGGACCCAGTGGGGTTCTATTTTCCGGGCTAGGACCTTTGCCAGTTGTTGGCGGGCTCCTTGAAAGCTTATTGGTCAATCAGGAGAAGAAAAGATCCTTCTCTCTTAGGAGAATCCTGGAAGGAGCCAAGCCCCACTCTGCTCCGGGGCTTCCAGACATGCCTGGGTGCTGGTCCTCTGTCCCCCGCTCCCTTTGTCTGGCTGCCCCCTGCTCAGTTTACAAAGTCCTCAGTTTGTAAATCCAGACCTCAGTTCATCCGTCCCTTTTCCGTGGGGGTCCTTTCCTGACATCTCTTCCTGAGTTCATTAGAGTCTAGCCTTCCCCATCCTTTTATGTCGTCCTGGCGCACAACATTTATATCACATAACACGACTGAAATGACAGGTGTCTGGGTATTGGTGTAAGTCCTTGTTTGATATGTCACCCCATTTGGCTTTGACATCCCTAGGGAGCTATCATGGTGGTTTTGTCAGAATCATATCCCAGATGCTGGGTGCTAAGCTCTCAGTAGGCAGTCAGTATCTGTGATATACCTTAATAAACTGGAGCTACCACAGGAAGGATTTGGGTCACCCTCAGGGAGAACGGGTCAGGAGGGAAGGTTGCCTGGCTCTTTAGTTGCGTGGATGGGCATGACGAGGTGGATGAGTGTTTCTGGGAGACAGGAAGCTCAACAATCTAGAATCATAATGTCCTTTTCAGTGCAAACATTCGAGACACCGTTATTACACTGATGAATTGTGGGGGGAGGACTCAACTTGGAAGAAAACAGCTTTTACACATGAGTAAAGGGAAACGAAACACAAGGCCAGGAGCCAGGGCTGTGTTTACGCCTCTTAGATAAAGAACACCATGTACTGGTTGAGCATTTGCCATCCATTCAAGCTCACGTTCATTCAGCCAATGTCGATAGAGACCTACTAAGTGCCCGCTCTCATCCTAGACGTCGATCAGTAGAGTGACAAGCCGGCAGGTGAGGCTCGCACCTTCATGCAGCTTCTTGTCTAGAGGGTGTAACAGAAAAAAATTAGAAAGAAACAAGCAAATCTGCATATAAAGTAATTTCAGGGAACGCTAACCACTCAGCAGACATTGATGGAAAACAGTGAAAAGGATTGAGAAGGAACGCGGGGTAGACAGGCAGTTGGGGGCAGGGCGATGGGGGAGGGGGTGAGACACTATATATTTTCATGATTAAAATGGTTGCTGCTGTGACATTCAAGATGTGAAATGTCAGTGTGCCTAAGGGAAGTCAAACACGTGTTCGTATACCCTGAGCAATGAACGGCCCTCATTAAAGCAAAGGATCTTTAACAAAAAATCATTAAGTCAAGCTTTGGCAGTAGAAGCATAAACAGGGCCCAGTCCATGAACCATCCCTGTGTTTCTCAGGGTGACGCTTTCTCTCGGGACCTCAGTCCCCCCTTGTCCCCTAAGAGACCAGCATGTTGCAGTGTTGCTTCACCAGCACCCCCCCCCCCCCCGCCCTCAGAGGGACTTTTCTCCCTGTCAAACCTGTTTCATTCCAGAGAAACAAGACTGGTCCCTCCCTCCTGCTGCCCTGGTGCCCTCCAGATGCTGAAAGGTGGGCGCAAGGGGGGCAGCAAGGTCAGGGCCACTCCCCCTGAATTCCTGTGCCTCTGGCTCCTGCTGGCAGCTCCCCAACCAGGGTAGGTGGGGAGGTTTGCCCACCCCAAGGCTAGGTTTCTGGTTCTGATACTCTAAAAGAACTTTCTTTTCATCTAAGACGTGCTTCAAGAAAACTAACCCTGAGATCCCATCACAGTGATTTTTCTTGGGACTATAGTTGAGTCATTTGTACTGCACAACCCTCAGTTTTGCTTCCTGAAAAGTGGGTCTAAAAACATTCCTAATCAGTTACACAGTGTCGTGGGAGCAGACCCAGCCTACCTTATAGATGTGGAAGGGGGGCCAGCTTTGAAATAGTATGGAAGGAGAGGCAAGCAGAGTGGTCTCTGAGAAGCTCCAAAAAGGCCATTAGAACCGCTTCCCACCCCAACCTCCTAAAACCAGCTAGATTCAGAGAGGTTAGGCAAGCCCGCCAATGACACACAGCTAATATGTAGGGCAGAATGGGGATGAGAACCAGATCTTCTGTCATCCAGTCGAGAGCATCCTCCTTTACTCCACCTTCCTTCATAATCATGTGACCCGTCATCATGTGGGCAAGTTTCCTGATTCCATTCAGTCTCCAGTTTCCTATAAAATGATGCTGATGATAGGAACTACCTCTCAGGGTGATAGTGAAAATTCTAGCTGGAACAGGCAGCGTGGGCCAGTGGAGAGCGATCAGCTAGAGCAGGGTCGTGGGGGCATCCGCTGGGCCTTCTTTGAGAGTCTGAGAATAGAGAGTTCCTGCAGACCCCCAGGGAACAGAATGGGTAGTGGGAGATCCCTCGGGGGCTTGGGACTGCAGTTATTAGTAACCGGCACAGCAGTTGTTGGGTATTTTCATAAAACCTTTGAGCCCGACACCTGCTCTGCCCACCTCACGGGGTGTCATCAGGGTGGAAGGCAAACACACACGAAAGGCACTTGGCGGCCCACGTGGCATCCCGGAAGCTCCCCTGACACTGGCTCCCCCGTCCCAACCCCCGGAGAGATGGGACCCAGCCAGCTGGCCCCAACACACAGACGCACACGCCTGGCTGCTCACCACCAACCCCATTTGAGGGAAAAGTCTCTTTTTCTTGCCCAAATCCCTCACGCTGCAGTCTAAGTCAATCTTCTAGCACGTTTGATTTTTAAGTGCAGACCGAATCTGGAAGCTTACTAAAGCCTTATAAAAATACCCTAGGGGGCTTCCCTGGTGGCGCAGTGGCTGAGAGTCCGCCTGCTGATGCAGGTTTTGGGTTTGGGACACGGGTTTGGGACACGGGTTCGTGCCCCGGTCCAGGAAGATCCCACATGCCGCGGAGCGGCTGGGCCCGTGAGCCATGGCCGCTGAGCCTGCGCGTCCGGAGCCTGTGCTCCGCAACGGGAGAGGCCACAACAGTGAGAGGCCCGCGTACCGCAAAAAAATAAATAAATAAATACCCTAGGCTCTGAAAGCGCAGTCCAATGGGATGGGTAGGGAAGTCTTGAAGCGGAGGAGTCCTGATGTCCCAGGCCTTCCTTTGCTGCATCCCCCTTCCTCTGCCCGTGCTCCAGCTGCTGGCGAGGAACTACCCCAGCCTGGTGCTTTCAGTTTAGCAAGAGGCGAGACAGATGGAGAGCAGAAAAGCAGAGCCCAGCATGCCCGTCAGGAGCTGCGGGTATGACCCCTGGAGCCCCAGTCCCACTGCGCAGCCTCAGATGGGCTATGTCCCTTCCCTCCTCCCCAGCACCAGCTCCATATTGGACCCCCGCCTGGGGACACAGATGCAGCGCAGCCTCCTGGAGAGATGGACACATACAGCCGTGGTGCAATGTGATCAGGGTTCCAACAGCTTCCATGACAGCTTGGCATTAGGGCACAGATAAAGGACTCTTTGCCTCAAGCCAACTGATAGGTTTGTGTTGTTGGGATATAAAGATTGAGGACATCAAGGGCCAAGCCATGGCAGCTTGGACCTAGTCCTACAGAAGAGGAGTACCTGTGTCCTGTGGGAGTTAAATCAGGAGAAGGGCCTTCAACAGATGTGCCTCATCTGTCAGCAAGGACTCCAAGCTTCGTCTCTCCACGCTTTGGTGCCCTGCTGCCCTGGACCACTGGCACTGGCTGCCCTGCTGCATCTGTGCAGACCCAGGCCTGCCTGGAGTGGGAACAACCCTGCAGTGGTCCCACTGCAGATCCGAGGATGCTCTGTTACATCCTCTCTGGAGGATGGACTTGCTTGGAGTCACAGTGAAGGGGAAGACGTGGGGTGGGGGCATCCTGGCAGGTTTGGAAAAGGAAGATGAGAGGCTCAGGACGCAGTGGGGCCACTGCATCGCTCATCTGGGCTTGACCCATCACTCAGCATCACTCTGCCCACTCCCTGGTCCCCTTGGCTGGGTGGAAGGGCCAGCTCTAGTCACTACCCTTCCTGGTTTCGTGCAGCTGGAAGTCCGATGCTGGGTCTCAGTCCAGGGGTAGTTGCGCTGTCTGCATTGCTTCCTCTCCCCCTCATCCTGTCATCCTTCCTCCTGAACTTTTGACATAACCCTGCTTCGTGTGTGTCAGTGTGACTGTCAGCACAGTGGAGTCAGCCTCCTTGGGGTGGGCTGTGCAACCTCGCTCAGCCTCTGGAACCCACAGGCCCTGTTCCGGGCTGGCAACCTCGGCTTCCCTTCTCACCCCAGGGCAGCCGGGCTGCAGTTCCTCCGGAGGGCAGGGGGAAGAAGACAGAGCTCAGCTCCGGTGGCCTTGGGAGCATGAGGCTCCTGGCTCCCCGTGGATTCCTCTGCATGGTGTGTCCTGTGCTCAGGGGCAGATGAGGCAGGGTCTCACCCCACCCTAAGGAGCCCTCAGCAGAGCTGGCTTTCCTCTCTGTGATCCAGCCTTGAAAGGAGCTGTGTGGGAGTTCTCCCAGACACGAATTTTCATCAGATGCCACTTTCATCAGGTCCCACCCAGATGCTTCCAGGAGCCCCCACTGTTCAGAGTCCCAAGCCCTCTGGCTGGGTACTTGGGGTCATTGACAGTGTCCCACAACCCCTTTTCTGGCCACGTCCCTCTCTCGGGAACGCTGAGGGCGGCCCCACTGATTGAATTCCTATTTCTCAGACCTGCTCACCTCCACGCCCTTCTGCTCCCCTGCCCTTCTGGATCCTTCCCTGACCACAACCTTCATCACACACAGGATCTCTCCCTGCTCTGACGCGAAAGTGATGCCAGAAAAGAAGAGGAGGCGTGTGTGTGACGTCTGGACTCTTGGATTTGTGAATTTCCCCCTTTGGCAGAGGAAGATGCTGAACCCCGGGGAGAGTGAACGCAGGCACTCAAACCAGAACGCTCTCCACACACAGCTCGTTTCCTCTGACCCACGAGGAGGGAGGATTCTAGATTACACACGCAGTGCTCTCTGGCTCTTGCCCACGTCTTGGCACACGCTGATTCTCCTTCCTAGGGTGCTCATCTCCAAGGGAAAACCCTAACCAGCCTTCTAGAGCTAACCTGGCTGTAACCAGAAGCTGCATAAGTTTCCTGCCCCAGGATTGGCTGCAGAATTTGCAGGGACCCATGCAAAAGGCAAATAATTAAGAATTTCAAGATGGTGACAGCAACCCTTAAACCCCAAGTGCAGAGCCCTCCTGCATGCAGGGCCCGGTGTCACCGCCCACGTCCTGCTCCTGTGAAGTTGACCCTGCTCCTGCACTCAGCACACCTGGGTGTTGGGGAAACAGGGTGTGGCCATCCTTGCTGAGGTCACAGTGTGAGCAGTGTTCGGCACACAGTAGGCCCTCAACAATGTCTGTTGAATTGCAAAGACTTCTCGTATGCAAGAGGTTATGAACTTCAGAAGAGGTGATTCTAAGAACAAAAGAGACACCCATGTGTCTGGATCCAGATTTTTCTGGTGCTTAAAACTTTAGAAAAATATGTGGATTCCCCTGAATAAATAACAAAGGTGGGATTACTGTTCTGGACTGAACTGTGCCCCCTCCTCTATTTCAAGTGTTGAAGTCCTAACACCCTGTACTTCAGGATGAGACTGTATTTGGACATAGGGTCTTTAAAGAAGTGATTTAGTTAAAACGAGGTTATTAGGGTGGGCCCTAATCCAATCTGACTGGTACCCTTATAAGAAGAGGAAGTTAAGAGAGAGAGAGAGAGAGAGAGAGAATGAACCATTTAAAGACATGGGGGGAAAGCAGCCGTCTACAAGCCAGGGAGAAAGGCCTCATCCTTCCCTCATGGCCCTTAGAAGAAGCCAACCCAGTCAACACGTTGATCTTGGGCTTCTAGCCTCCAGGATTGTAAAATAATACATTCCCTAAATTAAGCCCCCAAGTCAAGCCCTTTGTTATGGCAGCCTTAGCAAATGAATACAGGTACTTAAAGAAGAAAATAAATCAGAGAAATTATAAATGTTAAAATCTTACAGGTACAATTAAAAATCAGAAAATATAGAAAACCAAATACTAAGAGTTTCATTAACTGCCTGGCAATACGTCTATAATACTTTATTTCCCCTATTTTTTGTCTGCGTATTCTTCATATCTGACAATAGTTTTATAATATTCTTTTCTATAGAGAGAGAGAAAGAGAATTGAGCTTCTCCCGTAACATGACTGATCAAAATTTGTTTTTTAATATTAATATTTCAGGAAAGTTCTTTTCAGGTTGTATCCTTGGTAATAACAGTACATTTTCAGAATTGTTACCAAATTTAGGAAAACCTCTCTTAAGGTTCTTCCACATAGCAGCTGAAAAATGTCAGGATGTCTCTTTTTTTTTTTTTTTAATGTGGTGATTAATCTTAAAGGCTCATTAACCAGTCTGCCATCGTTGTTCCTACTGTAAGATTATGTTATCTTTATCAGTGATAGCAGTTTATGTTGAATCAGCAAAAGAAGGAAAATCCTTTTTCCAATATGAACATATAATTGATTCCTTTCCTTTAATTGGATTATATAACAATCTAAGAGCCTACTCATCACTTCTATAGGAAATGTATCATTTCTATTGGAAATTTATTTCTTCCTCTTAATGAATTAATACTTTAGTGTGATCTGAAATTTTTTGTTACTCTTTGTTTCTTAATATCCGAATAATTTTCGTCTTACTTTTACAAGGTTTTTGAAACCATGTAACACGTCAATCATTTGCTAAGGCCCCTCTCAACCTTTGGAAGGGGCTGGAGCAAGTGAGGGGATTTGAAGCTTCTTAGCTTCCTGGTAAATCAGCCCTGGTCAAGGTTGAAGGCTCCGTTAAAGGAAGAGCCCAGGGCAGGGGCAGGGAGGGTGAGAGGAATGTGGGTCACACCCGCTCCCCCTCTCAGAGCCAGTGAGGGCTTTCCTGTCCTCAAGCCAGAGAGCAGCCTCCCCGAGGCAGCTGTGTGCCTGGGGTAGGTGGTGGGCGTTCTAGTTGAGGTGCAGGACAAAAGCGGGTGCCCTGCTGGATGGCTTCTTGTGCTTCTTGGCAAAGGTCCTCCTATTCCCTGGATCTGCCTGTCATTTTCCTCCACCAGCGTGCTCTGGGCTCGGACTTTCTGAGGCACCCATGCTGCCGTTCCCAGAGGTTTAAGAGCAGGCTGGGGGACATGTGGGCATCTGGTGAGCCTGGGAATTGGGGAGGGGGTGTTTGAGCAGGGAAGCTGGCCCACCCCAGTCATAAATGCCATCCTCTTAAGGACCCGCAGGAGTATTTTATGATTTCATTGAAAACTGAGACCCCAGCGCAGCTGTTCTGCCCAAGAATTCCATGGGGCAGGGACGATGGGGCGGGGAGAGGGACCGCTTGTCAAGTAGCTGAGATCTTGTTACTGGGGTGGAGGGGAAATTAGATGCGGTCCCAGGTCCCAACTCCTTCTTGCCCCACACACCAGGGCGCTGGCCCCACTCACGGCCATCAGGACACCGGGACCTTCTATCTAATCCCCATGAGCCTAGCAAATGGTTTCGCAGCCAACTCTGACAGTCTGTTTTCATATAGGGCAAAGTTAAAAAAAAACAAAACACCTCTTTGTTTGGAGAGCAAAACCTGCTCCGTGTTAGAGGTGACAGGTTAGGCTGAGATGCGGATGGAATCTGCCCCTCCTGGGTTTGTTAGGGAGGCGCGCGCTGGCTGGTCTGTCCACCTGGAATCTCTCTCCTCGGATTTCCACGGAGCCATCTCCTTCTTGTCTTTCAGATTGCAACTATCAAGGTCACGTCCCCCAGGGGGCTTCCCTGACCACCCAGTGTCACTGCCACCGTCCCGCTGTTCCCCCTTCCGATATCTTTCTGCCGGTGACAATGCAGGCACTTTGGGAACAGGGACTGTGTCTGCTCTTCTGGCCGCATTATTACCAGCACCTCGAAGACTGTCCAGCACATCGCAGGCGTTCAATAAATACGTTTTATTATGTTGAACAAATGAATGATGTTGAAGACCTGGGCTGTGTATTTTCTTTGAGGAAGAGATGGAGAAAATGTAACATGGTGGAGTGGAGTGGGGCCTTAAGGAAGGCACCTGAATCAGGAAAGAAAAATCATGCCATTTTTTTCCTTCAAGTATAACCTGCTGAAAAATAAGTACTTTGAGATCAGATGCCATTAGGGTTCCTGCCAGGCAGGCAGTTCGGGGACACTGGGATGGGCTCCCAACATCCGTGACCTTAGTTTTCTCTCCCTTTGTAAATCACATCCGTACCCTATGCAGTCCTGAAATCTGTGCCTCATTTCTAAAATGTTTTCCTACAACCTAGTAAGTTTGACTTCCTTCCTCACTTTGTAAGGGGGTGTCATTTTACAAGTCAAAAAGAGGGCTTCCCTGGTGCGCAGTGGTTGAGAGTCCGCCTGCCGATGCAGGGGACGCAGGTTCGTGCCCCGGTCCGGGAAGATCCCACATGCCACGGAGCAGCTGGGCCCGTGAGCCATGGCCGCTGAGCCTGTGTGGCCGGAGCCTGTGCTCTGCAACGGGAGAGGCCACAGCAGTGAGAGGCCCGCGTACCGCAAAAAAAACAAAACAAACAAACAAACAAAAGTCAAAGAGACTTCCCATCCCTCCAAAAATCTCTAGATTCTCCTGCAGGGAACAGTAGCTGTGAGACCTTGATCAACTCACTTCCCTTCTCTGGGCCTCAGTTTTCTGTAAAGCGAGGAGACGCTGCTGGCTGGTGTCCAGGGTCCATCCAGAGGGCTGTGAGTTTCTCATGCCCACGCCCAGGGAACATCCACAAAGGGAGGAGAAGCCCCAGGACCCAGCACCCTCAGGAATTACAGGAAGCAGAGGGCCTTCTTCCTGGTGTCCAGGCCCCTGCTTGTCCCCTGGGGCTAGTCCATCCCCTGTTGCTACAACACATCATGAGGACCCTGTTTGACAAGTGAGGAAAAACAGAGTTACCGCCCAAGGTAGATTGACTGCAAAAACAGCCCCAGTTCACCCAATCCTGTATCCAAGTCCTTTGCAATGTACTGTAAATTCACACACCTATTTCAAGAGGTGGAGCCTAGCCTCCTACTCCTTAAATTTGGACTGGCTTGGTGGTGCCTTTGGTCAAAAGGATGCTCTTGAAGTATCAATGTGTGGATCTGGAGCCCGGGTTACAAAAGGCCTTGCACAATCCTTTCTCCTTCTTAGGTCCCTGTCACTGACATGAAGGTAGCCCTAGGCTAGCCTGTTGGAGGATGGGACACATGGCACAGTGCGAGTGGGCCAGCCAAGGCCATTCTAGATCAGCCAACAGCTCAGCCAAGATCAGTCAAGCCTGGATCAGACCAGCAGAACAGTGCATCACCCCACAAACTTGTGAGGGATGCTAAGTGGTTGTTCCTGGGCTGCTTGTTACGCAGCAGTAGCTGGCTGATGAAATTCCCTGTGTCTTCCCCCATGGCATCCCAGCCCTCCCTTATCTTGCACCCTGGAGCACCCTTGCCCATGGCCTGCCCTTCCTAATTCTGCACTGCCTAATTATTTCTTAAAAATATAACCTCCCTCCTGTAAGTATACTTCAAGGCACACATGCAAGTGCCTACATGATGTAATTTTATTTTTCAGGGTCTCTTAAAAACCAATATCTGGGGCTTCCCTGGTGGCACAGTGGTTGAGAGTGCGCCTGCCGATGCAGGGGACGCGGGTTCATGCCCCGGTCCAGGAAGATCCCACATGCCGTGGAGCAGCTGAGCCCGTGAGCCATGACCGCTGAGCTTGCGTGTCCAGAGCCTGTGCTCCGCAACAGGAGAGGCCACAACTGTGAGAGGGCCGCGTACCATAAAAAAAAAATATGATAAACAATGTCTTTAGTAATGCATTAAATAACAGTTCTAAAAACTATCATTGTTTCAAAGTAATGATGAGTATGTTGATATTTTGTGACAGTTGCAACAACTAGAGTGTGACATGAAACTGAATTCTGTTGGTGACATAGTCACCAGTACCACTAACAGTAATGTGGATTGTTGCCTGGACTCAAAATAGAAGGATGTGCTCCAATTCAGCTAGAGGTTAGTAAAAGAAAGAAGTATTTTTCCCATCCAAGTTCTTCGGAGAGTTCTATTCAAACATACCTTGGGAGTCATGGAACCCTGGATAAGAACCCTTTGTTTAGAGACAGTTCACCTGAATTCAAAGAAAAGATGTAGTGTTTGGGATCCCTATCATTTCAGACCTAAACGACCCAGTTACTCTGTGCTTGACTCAAGGACCCAAGCTGTTACCTGCTGGGTTGTTCTGCCCTGTTGTGCCAGGGAACCAGACCGGGCTTTGAATGTGCGTGATCTGGGGTCGTGCTTGTCACTTCTCCCAGATCATCACAGAAGGCTCTGTGTCCTCCAACTCAGCAGGCCTGGAAGCCATCCCAGCAGGAGCCATGGTACCAACCCCTGCTCCCACCCCCGTCTCCAGCCCCTGCCTGACTCCACTTCCCCCACCTACCCTCGCATCCTTGAAGCAAGGATATGTCCACCCGAGGACCACCACACCCCTGCAAGGATTGGAGAAGGAAGAGGAAAGGAACAAACTGTATACATCTAATACGTGTGCGACATTATGATATGGACTTGGCACACCCTGTCACCGCAACCCTTTGACAGGGGTTATTCCCCCATCTTGCAGATGTGGCCACAGAGACCCTGAGAGTTTAAGCTGCATCACTTGAAGCCCAGATGGGTGAAGCCCGATTTCCCAACTTAACGCACAGATTCCCAAAACTGTAAGCACACCATCTCTTTGAAACTGCTCATGCCACCTGTGGGTAGCTCCGATTCTCAAGAAGTTCTTCCTTGTTCCGAGCTTTAGCCTACCTAGCAAGAGGGACAGTTGGTACTGATGATTCGTTTTATTTAATGACAGAGTGATCGTTTATTCATTCTTCAACAATTTTATTGAGTACCTCCTATGGAGCAGGCACTAGAGCTGCAGCAGAAAGACAAAGCTCCTTCTCTCCAGAAATCCACATTCCAGTGCAGAAGACAGAAAATAAAAAACAAGCAAGTAGATAGAGGGCAGATCAGGTTGTGGAGAAAACTCTGGAGAACGATACTGACCAGGGAGATGAAATTTGAGCAGAGGTCTGCAGGGCTGAGGGGAGAGACACGTGGAGAAGAGCATCCCACACACAGATGCTTGGCACATGGCAGGAAGGAGGCCAGCGGGGCAGGAGCACAGCCAAGAGAAGACAATGGGAGCAGCAAAGCTGATACTCAGCTAGCGTGCACCTATATACAGGAGTCCTGATCATTCAAATATTGAAAACCTTCCAAACTGGTTGGTTAAATGGCCGCTTTTCCAAACTCTTAAACACCACCCACCACGACCTTAGAAACAAAGCCCTCCCCCTTGGAATGCCCATATCCAGCCGCTATGGGGGCTGGCAGAGCAGGACACCTCTGGTCCTTCTTCCAGCCCTGTGGTGGGCACCTGGTCAGGTTAGTTAGTGCCCACGTGGTATCTTTTGTGCTATTTAACATTCTGAACATCACCCTGTGCAGCAGACAACGTCAGAGAGGAAGCAGGTTCCAGATCCGGCGGTAAGGACTTTGTTCTTCACTTTGAATGAGAAGGGAGGCCCCTTGGAAGTTCTGAGCAGAGGAAAGGCATGGACAGTTTCCAGGTTTAAATGCCTGATCCAGCTGCGAGGGGGAGAATGCACCAAATCAGGGAGCCTGGGAGGCTGTTGTCATAATCCTGCAGAGGGGACAGCGGTTTAGAAGTGGCAGAGCTGGCAAGAAGTGAAAAGGTTCTGGAAAGTAGAGCTGACGGTATTTGCTGATGGTGCAAATGTGGGTCATGAAAGAAAGAGAGGAGGTAAGGACGAGGCCAAAGTTTTTGATCTGAGTAACTGGGAAGATGGTGTTTCCATCAGCAGAGATGAGAAAGGCTGTGGGTGGCCTTTCAGTCTTTGCCCAGCATTTGGATAAAAGACGGACTCTTTGGACTGAGAAAGGCACTTGAGGGTTGAGACAAGGAAACGCTTTTCATCTAAGCAATTGCCCACTTGAGCAGAAGAGAGGGTGGGGTCTGGTATGAAGGGGTGTGACCAGCTGGGAGAGTGCTGGAGGCCCGGGGCTGGAGGATGTGGGGCAGGAGTGGGGTAGAGGTTGTCCTCCAATGGCTCCTACCTTCTCAGTGAAGGAGGGTGAGGATGAGGGAGCAGCCACTGAAGGTTTGAGGGGAAAAAAAAGAAAATAAAATAGTTACTCAGCAAAGTGGGAGAGTGAATGAACCAGGAGAATACATCAGGCAAACAGCACAGCCACCCTGTCCGGATTGGGGTGGTCCAAGCCTTCACACATCTGGTTCCTTTGGAGATGTGGTGAGTTCTCACACAGAAGGAACAGAGGGTAAAGCATAGAGCTTCTCACGTGGTGTCCAAAGCTCCTTGAAGACTAGGATGATGGAGCCCCCGGCTGCTGCATGGGCCCAGAGCTCAGTGTGCAGACCAGTGTCTGCTGCTCCACTGGTGACCCCCAGCCCTGAGATCCCTCAGCCGCCCCCGCCACAGTGACTGCAACCCTACTATCAAAGCTTTCTTTTATCTTAACATTGAAAAATTATAGTACATGCAACATACATACAATAAGGTACATTAATCTGAAGCACATGAAACCACCCCCCAAGTCAGGGGCATAGAACATTCTGGGCCCCGAGAATACACCTTCATGCCCTCAGAAGCATCCCTCCTGCTCTCCCAGTCACTGACCTCCAAAAATAGCCAGTACTCTTGTTTTTCATAAAAATACTTCTTTTTTTTTTTTACCATCTTTGATCTTGTTGTAAATGGAATTAAACTGTAAATATCTAGCATGTCTGTCTTGTTTTGCTCAGTGTCACGCCCAAGGGATTCATCCCTGTTGTTGCATGTATCAGAGCTTGTATTTTTCTTTGCTGGATAGTATTCCATTGGTGAGTTTACCACAGTTTATTTATCCATGTACTGTTGATGGACACGCGGTTTGTTTCCAGTTCAGGGTTATTATGAATCGTGCTGGTATGAGTGTTCTTTTAACTGTTTTTTGTTGCACAAATATATGCATATCTGTTGGGTATATTCTGAGGAGTGGACTCTTAGGAGTGACCCCTAGGGAATGTGTATTTTAGCTTTTGAACTAACAGCACACAATTTTCTAAAGTGGTTATACCATTTTATGTTGTATTAAATCACACTGTTGAATTATACAGTAATTCCTTCTTTTGAGCCTTACCTATTTTTCAGAATTCACAAGGCCCTTTTATACACAACTTTTTTCATCTTGAGAAAAGAAATAATTTAAGCCTGGGACAGTTACCATCGTCAGCATACTTACCTGGGACCAGGAATAGGATATTATGGGCTCTGGGTGGCAGTGGGGAGCAGCTGGACCAGGGATGGTCCAGAGGGTTGCTTGGGATGGGGAAGGGAAAGGGTACCAGAGACACGCTGCCCCATTCCACCAAGGCTGGCCCCGCAGAGAGGCCTGCAGACCCTCTCTGCCTGTGGGGTAGGGAAGGCCCTTCAAGCCTGAGCACACTCACCCTCTACTCACTCACTCACATCCTTTATTTCCCTTCTCCTTGTGGTCTACTTCTGGTTCATTAATTATGAATAATTAGTAATAATTAATCATCATAATTTATTCATTATGTCCGTTTTGGGAAATGGCGTAAATCGTTTCGGAAAGCTGCATAGTGCAAGTAGCATCTTAAATTATGAAACTGTATTCAATGTATTTATGACCCGGTAGTAAATTTATACATAATCAAGGATCTTCTAATAGTCAACTGGCAGAAAATAAAAGATTAGAGACTCTCCTTCTGTAATTGACCAGACTCTCCCATGAGCAGGTGTGTGGGAAACAGGAGGAGGAACACGTGATCTGTCTGGGTTATTCTGAGCGCTAAGGGGGAAGAAATGGGCAGGAGCGTGCGTTCCCCCCTGGGCACATGGGAGGGAGCAGGGAAGAGTCAGAACGCCCTGAGAGACAGATGCAGTCATTTCAACCTAAGCTCCGATTCTCCACACACTTGTCACGTCAGCCCATTTGTGTGTCCTCAGCCCTAGAACAGGGTCCCAGAAAATGCTGCGAAGGGATTGTCTGATCTCCTTGCAGGTGGTGCGTAATGAAAAGTGCTAAGAAAGTACTAGCTGCTCTAATAAATCAACCCTAAGACTTCAGTAGCTGGACACAATAGAACCATATCTCTGAGTCTCGTAACAGTCCAGCAAAGGCGCTCCTGGTTACAGCGGGACTCCAACTCAGGGAGTCAGCCTCCTTCTGCTTGTGGCTCTATATCCAAGTGGAGAAGGCACACCCTCGTTTTAAAACCTTGACCTGGGAGTCACTCACGTTAATCCACTAAGGAAAATTTGTTATTTAGCCTCACCTGACTGCAAGTGGGGTAAGGGGGGAGCATGGCTTGGTCTACCACAGACATTTCGACACCAAGACTCACGGCTTCCCATTTGATTTATCCAGATTCACGTCTTACACATTTCTCAACCACCAGCAACTAGCACATGGTGGGACTCTGTAAATGCCAACTGATTGGTTGGTTGATTCACAGCCCTTTCTCGGAGATTTCTAGAGTTTTACAAAGCACCAAGCCCTAATTCACATCTTATTCATTGTCTATCTACAGCTCCCTCTCTGCCTCCACAGTTACTGCCCCACCCGGCCCAGCTAGCTGGATGGGCAGCTGGAAACTTCCCACCACTTTTCCATCTGTAGAGAATCCAGTCGCCCTCCTTGGCTCAGTTCAAATGGCACCTCAACAGCTAAATTTTCCTTGCCCACCAAGATTTTCTTATTCACAAATTGAGCACTTGGTGTTGCTCCCTGATAATGTTGCCATCTCAAATGCATCTGTCTAATTGCCCATCTAAATTCCAGTAACTTCACGCCTCTGTACCCCCTTAACACTTTGCTCCAAACCACGCACAGAGCAGATGCTCAGTGCAGACTTGTCAACTAATAGGTTAGCGAGATGAGATTCCAACACTCATGAAAAGGTATCCCCCGGACCAGGGATCCCCTACATGCCTGCATCAGCAGGGAACTCAACAAAAGTGCAACTCTTCTGACACATCCAGGCGGCACAGACAACAAGATTAGAAGGTAATTTTATCTCCATCGCACTCCCTTTATCTCCCTCTTGTCATCACAAGTACAACCCAGGAAAGAACAGGAGCAGAGAGAACATTGGGAAGAAGGAATTTATGATCCCCACGGCATGAGCTCGTGTGTGTGTGTGTGTGTGTATGTGTGTGTGTGTGTGTGTGTGTGTGTATAAATGGGAGAGATCTGAGGAAAGAGCCCTCATGCTACACCCAATCTTAAGTGTCAGAGGAAACCAGCTGACCCCAGGATGGGTGTCTCTGAGGTTGGGGAGAGGGCTGACCCCTTCTCCAGGGATCTTAGCTAGTCAGCAGGAGCCCTTTGCTGGATGTTGTAGCCACCTGGCTAAGAGCACGAGCCCATGTGCTGGAGAGGAGAAAACACTGGACGTGCTGGTCTAGGGGGCCAACTTCCCACCTACTAGAACGAAGTTAGTCTCTGCACCTCATCTATAAAATGGAGATGATGACTTTCTGCCACCACTGGATCCAGAGAAGACTGGAGGGCAGCTGCTTCCAGGATGCAGTGATCAGGCTTGCCAGCAAGGGGCTTTATACTAAGCATATTCCAAGCTAATACCTGGGATTATTGTAACCTACGCTCCCCAAGATTTCAGCATCCTGAATCCACAGATTGTGAATGTCAGGAGGCACCTGAAAGGTCAATCTGGAACCACCCCCTCATTTTCTAGATGAGACACACCTCATTTCTGAGCACGTGGGGTCACGGGCTGGGGTTGCAGAGGGCCGTGCTGCATCTCTGCCTGTGGAACTCGGGGCTGTCAGGAACGGCCACCAGGAACCAAGCTTACATGAGGACCCTCAGGCCACCTGGAAGAAATGCAGCGCTTGGGGACCACATGCCAGCTTCCTGTGGGCCAGACTGTCTCCCTCTGTGACCAGACTTGACTAATATAGAAAATCATGCCCATGATGGCTGGCAGTGGCCCAGGGATAGGCTTGTCACCCAACCAGAGTTTTCCCCTGGTTTTCATGTGTAAATGCCAGGAAAATGACTCCCGCTTCCTTCCGCGGTCACAAAATTGGGATGATGTCAACATAGAGCTATCCTCAGCCATACCCTCCCGACCTCACCCCATAGAAATGGGAGGAGAGGGGAGAGGAAGGGAAGAAGGGGGGGGGTGGGAGACCTGGATGAGGGTCCAAGGGTCACTCTCAGCTTCAAGCTAGACCTTCTCCTTCCTTATTCAAAGGCCCAGGAGGAGCATGTGGAAGGGCGGGGCAGAGAGTACTAATAACCTGTGCAGAAATACTTTCCTCTTTTCCATGACCAGTGGAACCCTGACTCTGGTGGGAGGTGGGCAATGTGCCAACAAAGAAAACCGCATCTCCCAGGCTCCCCTTCAGATAGGGTGGCATGTGAGTAAGTCCCAGGCAGCAATGTGCACACTGCAGGTACAGGGAGGCTATGTTGCTGGGTCTTTGTTACCTCCCCTCCCTCCTTTTTCCCTAGAACGAAGTGATGGCTGGAGCAGAGGCCATCTTGCAGCTCTGTGGCCTTGAGGAGAGAAGCAATGCCATCCTCTCCATCTGTCAGGAGGAGACTTGGGTCTGCTCCGTGGTCTCCCAGCCTCGCCCCTCCCCATTCAGTGAGGAGCACCCCCTCTAGACCACCTTGCAGATGTTGGGACCCCAGAGTTTTCTGACCAAGTGGCCCAAGGCCATTCCCAGAGCTGGGTGTGTCCTTTCCTGGGTCTGTCCTCCCAACAGCAGACCACACCACATGGGTGTGCCCACCCCAAGTCCAGAGGCACCCCTGGGAGATGGTGAGGGAAGGCCACTCTGAAGAAGTAATATTTGAGCAGAGACTCAAAGAGAGGGAACTAATGATATGAGAACCTCAGGCAAAGGAACCTCAAGCACAGAGGCCTCGGGTGAGAAAAGATTGAAGCTGTGGGGCTGCCCCCCACCCCCAGGAACCCACTCCTCAAAATTCCCACCAAAGCCACCCCAGGTCACTGGGGCATCCTTCCCAGTGACTGTGCAATTCCACTCCCTAAAAGCAACTTTGAATTAGATAAATTCCGCATTTAATTCCTCCTTAATTAATCCATTGCCCCCTCTTGCGTGTTCCGTACGCCAATCAATGGTGACCTAGGCTGCAAAGATACTGGCCTGTGGCCACCTCTGGCCATGGGCAATATGGCATTGGAAGGCTGGTCTGCATGACTGCCCCAGTTGCCATTCTCTCTTTTTCCCGGAACATGGTTTCCTTTCATCTCCGACTGATTCCAGGACCCGGGCTCATTTGCCCATTTGGTCTTTGGCATACAGTCTGGGATGAGTTTGATATGGTTCCTGGCCTGGAGGCAGTGGGATGAGTGAGGTGACCTCCGGAGGGACCCACAAGCCACAGGGGTTATCAGTGTGTCTCTGAGTCATGTCACCACCATCGGGACCAGAGTTTGGTACATTTTTGCATCTTGGAGTCCTTTTTCAGCAGGAGGGAGAGAGGGGATGGACTTGAATTAAATGTAGGCAGGGAAAATAGTGAGCACTGTTCCCTCTCTCCTGGAAAAGATGTGTCACAGGGAGAAGACAGTAGGTGTTCATGAACATGGGCTTCTTGGTACTTTAGCCCATCATAATGTTGTTGAGAAAACATAAGCTACCTTAGTGAAGATGGGTCTTAGACCCCACACTCTGAGCCAACTGGAAAGGCCCCCAAAATGGCTCAGAGTATATTCACCAGAACATAATAAAGGCAGAGGATCTCCGGGGCTTTGGGGATGTGGAAAAGGGTTGGCTGTGATTAATATATTTCCTCGGGATCAGATTAGAAATGATAATCACCTCTCCTTCAGGAAGAGACTAGGATTGGGGGAGGTGGGGACGAGGAAGAAGGGGGTACCTAGGGAACTGGAGACATGCACATCTTTGCCTTTGCTACAGACTTGTCAGGAAATCTGGAAGGTCCAAAAATTTGTGATGAGATTTCCACAGAGAAGCCAAAGTGACGGACGCCAAAGCTTTTCCCATCTTGAATCTAGATTATGTTCTGGAATCAAGGCAAGGGCAGGCAGCTACCCAGCTTGTTTCCTTTGGTGTGAACTCAGCCAGTTGCTCTTGGGTTTGTTTACGTTGGCCGCCCGCTGTGGCTTAAGAGCCTTGAGACAAGAGAGGGCAACCTTCAGTCAGAGGCTCTGAGCAAATCCAAGGATTCTAAGTTGCGAAGGGGAATCTCTGGGTGGGTAGGATGGCAGGCGAGCAGGAACTGAAGAGACTTCCAGGATTAGGCGTTCAGGAATTGCTGATTTTACGCAGACATATTTCGACGTTTTCCACGCGGTACAGCCTGGATGCCTACCGACTACAGGGTCCCCAGGTGCCCTGCTGTGACAAGCGTCGCTCTTTTATTTACTTCCAGGATCACCGTAAAGACCAGGGGGCCTGGAGGAAGTACTGGGGTGGCCTGAAAGTACACCTGGGGAACTTGGGGGGAGCAGTTGTTATTAATAATCGAGTCCAAAGTTATTTCAATATTACAGCACAGGGAACTATACTCAATATTTTGTAATAACCTATAAGGGAAAAGAATCTGAAAAAGAATATATATATACATATATATATATATATGTATATATATGTATAACTGAATCACTTTGCTGTATATCTGAAACTAACACAACATTGTAAGTCAACTACACTTCAATTATTTTTCCCCAGGAACTGGGGGCAAAGAACAGATATACATATATATATATATATATATATATATATATATATATTTTAATAAAGCTGATATATCATAGAAAAAAAGGTTTATACAACAGTTTTAGCCATACTGTAAAATATTTTGCCAAACTAAATGGTGTCAATGCCTCAAGTTTGTTACAAATACCAGCAAAAGTGAGCTTTACTCCTTTGTATGTTTTTAGTCTCTTTCTATCAGTTGTCTGTTTATATCTTTGGCCTTGATATTTTTCTGGAAAATAGCAATGCTACTGTCACTTATATTAGTTTCTTTTTCGTTAAAAAACAAACAAAAAAAGTTATTTTAATATTTTCATCTCTGGCCTGGCCCTCGCTGGTGTGTCCTCACGGGCGAGCGTGCGTACCTTTCTGTGGGGTGGGTCCTCAAACATTAAGCCTGCCAGTCTCCAGCAGAGCTGCAGGGGTTTGGTGATGGAAGAGTGAGGACCTGGGCGTGGGAGAGAGGATTGCATCCATGAAATACAGCAGGAAGAAAAGGCTGGCTGGTCAAGGTGTGTCGCCTTGAGCAGGAACCAGAGGGCAAGGGTAAGACCATGGGTTTTCTGGTGGCAAACCAGAAACGAGCATCCTGATGTAGCAAAAGCCCAGGAAAGGAACACGGGAATACAGAAGAGATGACAACGAATAAGTCTGGAGAAGTAGAGAGTTTATATAACTTAGTCACGGGAGGAAAGGCTGGGGGGAAGATGGATGGCAGGCTGGCATAGAGGAAACAGCATGGCCTCCGGGACAGACCAAGGTTTCACCTTTGGCTCGTGAATGTACTTGCTAGGTGTCCTTGAGCAGCTTGGAGGCTATCTTAAAGCACCAAGTTTTCATACAGGAAATGGGCTCATTGTTACAGGTCATTGCAAGTATCACAAATAACGAAGATGATGCGTCTGGTCTGAAACAGGTCCCCATGAGCGGCCGTTACATGCCTACATGTCCATCTCCCTCACTCCCCACACCCCTTCCAAGCCCAGACTCACAATGTATATGCGGTTCCCCTTTCGGAACAAAAGAGGGAACTGGGAGGGAGCTGGTAGATCTCTAAGCCTGAGCCCAGGGGGCATGACCCCGGTGGGCCAGGAGTCTCCCTCTCTGTCCTGACAAGCATCACAGAAGGGCATGCCCAGGGACAAGGGGCCAGGCTGATGGAAGCTTGCAGGAGGAGTCCTGGGCATGAGAACTGAGAAGAGGGAACTGCGGAGTGGCAATGAAGGAGAAGGCGAGGAGAAGGGTCGGGCTGGGGCTGGGCAGCTGGGAGCCGCAGCCAGCCTGGAGCAACACTCCTGTCCAAACAGTGGGGGTCACTGTCCCATGAGGCTGTACCCAAACAGACAGCTCAGGAATGTGCCTTTTCCTTTTCTCCAGGGAGAGGTGAAGGCACAGGCTCGGGGGCGAGGCAGGTGCAGCCTCCTCCTAGCTGAGCAGAGACAGAGCTTCTTGGAGCCCCGTGTTCCTGTGTGTGCTGGTGTTAGCACCCCTTGCCCCACTGCTCTCGCCAGCTCTGCCCAGTGAGCTTAGAGGCGCTGGGCTCAGGGAAGATTGACACAGAGCTTTCCTTCTGGGTAAATGAGGGATTGCCCAGAGCGGGGTAAGCACGGAAGCTTCTGCGGCTTGGGAGGCAAACGCTTAGATTCAGCTTGGTCTGGAGGGAAGGGAGTGGACCGATTCTTCTCGACACTCGGAGACCCCCAACTCATAATCCCAAATCAGTATCTATGCGAGTGGGTCAGTGTGACGGGAGAGACCCCCAGGCCTCAGAACGGAGGTCCCCACCTGGAAGCTGGGTTCAGGCTGGGGAAACTGGCTTGATACAAAGATCTGGGAGTTCCAAGGAGGGGCTGAATTTGGTGCTTGTGTGGTGAGGCCGAGATCCCTGGGGGATCATCGTGGAGCCCACGTGTGGGACACACGACTTTGCTGGGGTCACAAGTCAGGTCAGCGAGGGTATCAAGGTGCAGTGGCAGATGACCCCTCTAGCACACGTGTGACACTCGCCAAAGAGCACGGAATACCCCCCAGCTGTCTCCTCAGGGGGTCTCTGGAAGCCCCCTTGGGATGGGTAGGCCCTGGAGAACTTGGGGGAACCCAAGGCAGGAGGCCTCAAGAAGGAGACGCCGATGGCATCTTGGTCCAGCTTCCTTAATCGTCATGTGGGCGCTCCAGCCATTCACAGGAAAAGGAGGGCTTGCAATCCAAGCTGGTGGCAGGGCTCTTTAGTAAGACAGGCACTAAAGACACTTCGCAGGAGGTTGTACGGATTAAAGACTGTGAAGAGCGTTCAGTTCTTAGCAGAAGAAATAGCTCCTAGTAATTGCTCTGTGGGTGGTGACTGTCCTTATATCATTACTAGTACTGGTCCTGTCACTGGCCTTAGGCCATGGGCCGCCGGGAGAGCATCCAGGGGCAGTGGGCCTCTGAGCGAGTGGTCATGATATCCAAGAAACAGAAGCCTGTACCCTGGTGCTGAAGTCCTTACAGCTGTGTGAACTGCAGGCTTCAGTTTCAGTGGCTATCAAAACAGGGCTAATGATGAGAGGCACACTGACATTAAAGCTAATGCAATTTTAGCTCCAAGGCCCCTTCCACGGGTGCCCAGCACTAGAAGGATGTACAGAGAATAGAGGTGAATTGCTTTCAAAATGTCTGGAACATTTTTTCAATCTTAGAGCTTATCGATGAAAGGAACTTGATAGACGCTTTCCCAAATTTGACCGTAATCTTAAAATTCACATGAAATGACCAACAGTGAGTTGTGGAACTGAAAGAAAAAATTTTAAGTTTCTAACCAAAATAGAAAGTAAATATAGATCAAACTTGCTAGAGGAAAAGACGGGATTCCTTTCTCTTCTCCTTATTGGAAATATTGGTATGAAAAGGCAATTAAAGAACCTGCAGCCAATGGTGTGGAGGGAGCAGTATTATTATAAGGGTGAGCGAGTTGGTTAATTAATAAAAAATGAAGTTATTTGTTACAGCTTTTGTGGTGTTTGGGGTTTTTTTTAAGATTTTTTTTTTAAAGATTCTTTGATGTGGACCTTTTTAAAGTCTTTATTGAATTTGTTACAATACTGCTTCTGTTTTATGTTTTGGTTTTCTGGCCACGAGGCATGTGGGATCTTAGCTCCCGACCAGGGATCCAACCCGTACCCCCTGCACTGGAAGGCGAAGTCTCAACCACTGGGCTCCCAGGGAAGTCCCTTTTGTGGTGTTTCTCGTGTTAGCCTAAAATGTATAATTTTTTAATGATTTCTCTCTTCATGCTAGATACATAGTCACATTTGTACCTAAGTTTCTTTCATAATCTGGGGTACTTTTTTCTTAAAGAGGGTCCCTAAAATTGTAGAAGCTCCTGGTCCCACAAAGCCAGGATCTGCCCATGTTAATAACACCACCTGCTTTTGACATAATGATATGGAAAAGTACTGCACGTATGTGGCCCAGCTCCGTGGAGAGGAGCTTCCGAGGGGTTTCTGAAAAGAGGCAGGGGCCACTGAGAAGACAGATAAAATGGAAAAACTCAGCCCCGTGAAAAGACAGTGGGCCATTAATGGAAGCAAGAAGAAAAGAATCAGAAGAGGCAGGTGGAGGAAAGCCTGGGGTTGACAGCTGAGAAAACCAAGTTTGAAGTTGGTAAGGGAGACACCCAGCAAAGTTCTCGCGAGTGTAGCAGGAAGGTGGCCCGGGGGACAGGGCTGACAAGGCCTATTTCAGGGGCCTCACCTGTTCCCCAACACGCAGCCTCACTCAGACCAGGCAGATGTGGTTCTTGATAGAAGATGACACATACTCTCTGAGGAACCTGAGACAGGCCAACCAGAGTCCACTGTGCTGGGGGAAAACGAAGAGCAGGTTATGATGTGGGACCCATGTCAAAAGTCTGCCTCTTTCCCTTACGGCCTGTGGCTTCATCCCCCTAATTGAGGAAGACATCCTGGCTGGGAAGTCTCGGGCCTCCGTGACGAAGGGAGAGAAAGAAGCTTCATGAAACATGAAGGTTCCTGAACTCGTATGCGGAGCTGTCTTTTGGAATTCCCGTCTGGCTTTCGCCTTGCACTTCCTTTCTGCAGATAAAACTGCAGGAGCCCCGGGGAGGCCGGAAGCGTCGGTGGGATCCACCGTGTCTGGGTGAGAGTCCTGGGCAGAACGTCTTCTCGGCTGGTCCTGAAGGGAGGTGGCTTTGCGGGCACTGCCATCTGCTGCTGTGCAGGGGACAGGGAAGAGGAGGGAGGGGAGTAGGAGGGGAGCCAGATGTGCAAACAGGGCTGCGTGTGTAAGAAACATCTGCTTTGTTTTCCAGAACGCGTGGCTCAGCCTTGAAGGGTGGGCTCTGCTCTCTGGCGCCCTCTGCTGTGGCGGAGCAGAGCGGATACCCCCGTGGGTCGGGGCAGGAGTGGAAATGTGGACACCGCTTACCTGCGCTGGAGGGGTTTAGGAGATCCGAGACACGGTTGCCCAGGGCCAACCGTGCAAAAGGTGAGTAGAATGGCTCCGTGGAAGGTAAGCTCAGTCATCCACACTGAGCCATACCCTTCATTTGTGCCGTGCTGTTGGGAGCTGCAGAACTGTACTTGTCAGGGGAGGAATGGACGAGTCCAACCTCAGTTACTAGCAAGAAATGTATCCCAGAAAACCCAGTCCAACCTCATTTACCAGCAAGAAATTTATCTCAGAAAACACACACTGCAGGAAAAGGTGCAGCCTTCAGCAGCACAGGAAATGCAAGAGAGTAAGGTTACAGGGGGCTGGTGGGAGCCTTCACCTCTCTTCCAGATTATCCGTGACAGATTCATATAAGAGTTTAGAAGCTGCTGGATTCAAACACCGTAGATTATAAATGGATGGAGGGGTGGGGGGAGAGTGACGTATTATTCGGGAAGAGCATGTTCCTAAAGTATAAAGGATTTGGACAAGGAGGGAAAATGTTGAGAAAAGATGGTGGGCGTGAAAATCAAAAACTGGAAAACCCACCTAAAACTTCAGCATGTCCTTAAAGTAACCAACACCTCCTCTGGGGTGTGGCCTTCCTGGCAGCTTCCACTGTGACCAAGTTGTACGCTAGTCAGACTGACCTGCAGGGAACTGGGGCCAGGTCCCCAGGCAAGGGCCAGTGCACTGGTTCTTGTCAGCAGGTGGGTGGAGGTGTGTGAAAGGCAATGATAAATGACGTCTGGCCTTTGCTTCCAACTAGAAAATCTCCCCGCAGAGCTCGGGAGGCCGCTACCGATCAATGACGTTAGCTTTGCAAGAGGTGATCTCCGAACCATCCTGGGTTTGTCATTAATTCATGTACAAAATGGCAAACCCCTCCTCCCATGCCCTCACATTTCCTGTCTCCCTTATCCTGTTTTATATTTCTTATGATCGCCTGAAATGCTGTGCATTCATCCGCTCACTGTCTGAGGTAACCGTCCCCAGAACATAACTCGGCGCAGTGGGATTCTGTCTTTTGTCCCCTGCTGTATCTCTGGTCTGAGGACAATGACTGGCATCCAGTAGGGGCTCCAAAAATATCAGTAGGAAGCAGGAGAGAGAGAACCGAAGACAAGGAGATGCATCTTTATAAAGAATGTTTCCATTTATTATTTTAAACCTGAACCTGCATAAAATGATGGCTAGCTGCATTCAGCTCAAAGCATCCCCATGACATGAACGGGAGACAAGCCCAGGTCTGGACCTTTGCTCACCATTAGGTCCAGAGGCCACAGCAATCAGCCACGGAACTTAATTTGCATCCACTGAGGCTGTGACAGTGATGCAGAGGGTTTTCTCAGGGTGATGGTAGGAAGTGGGGGTGGTGATCACTTATGATGGGGCTGAAACAGGGCCCGGACTGTGCTTCTCATGGCCCGCGGCCACCGAAATTCGGGGACGGTATCCGAGGGGGCACAGGGCAGGGCTCGCGGTGCCTGGGACTCTGGGCTGGAGAGACCCAATTCTTTCACCAATGGATGCAAAAGGGGGTACCAATCGCCCAAAGGATACAGCTCAAAAGAGGACCTAAAAGAAACCCAAGCTTGAAGTTTCTGAGAAGCAGCGTCATTCTCTTCCCTCCCGCGCCCATCCTCTGCCTCCTGTCTCTAACCTCTGTCCACACGCACACACACACACACACGCACACACACGCCCTTTTCAAGAGCCCCTCAGGCCAGATCCTGCGGAAGGACGGACACCGCACCCATGCGGGTGCGCAGCCCCGGGCTGGTCTCAGCTGCTCACACACTGGTGTGCTGGGACCCCGGGGACGAGCTGCTGCCCGGCTGGCTCCGGCCCGAGGGCACCGGGCTGGCTGCCGGGCTGCCCCCACTGCGACGGCCGGCGCCCTGGCTCCTCCAGGCAGGCTCCTCCGTCGGCCTGAGCGTCTCCTGCTCCTCTTTCAGGAAGAAGTCCACAAACAGGCTCTTCTCCCTCTTGATCTGGTCACTGATGTCGGTGGGGATGTCAGGGATCACCCAATCCACAAGGACGCTCAGGAACATCACCAGGTTCTTGGAGAGCCGGAAGGGGGTGGTGAGAGGAGAGGCTGGGCGGGAGGGCTCCACCGCCCCGGGGAAGGCAGGCTGGGCAGCGGTGAGGGCACAGACCCCAGACCCGGGGAGGGGGAGCAGGGGGCCTCTGGGCTCCTCTGGCTCCTCGGCCGACTCAGCCAACGAGCTTCACTGTCCCTTGGGGTCCCCGGGTGAAAGTGGAGTAGGGACAGCACCCATCTCCCAGAGCGCCCCTCCCATGCACGGCCAGACAGTGTGAACTGGCTTCTTCCCCTCCGCCCCCCTGCCCCCACGTGTCCTGTTCTTGCCTCCAGGATCCGGGCTCCAGAGCCCAGCGGCCCCTGCAGGGCTCTCCCTGAACCAACCGCCCCTCTCTTCTTCCCAGCTGTCCCTCCGTCCCCATACCGGAGGTGGACCCTTGGCTTCTGCACCGACTTCCGACCTCAGCCAACCCCACGTTCTGGTCTCACGGCCTGCCCGGGCCCTGCCTCAGAGGGCCTGCATCGGTTCTGAGGTTTTGTGCACATCCGTAAGTGCCTTCCTTCCCCCCAGTAAGCCACCTCCCCTCCCGCAGTGTAGGATGAGACCCCCCCTTCCTGGGAGCGGTTTCTATTTAAGTGGGTGAACACGTCCTGCAGTTCCAGCACCGCCCGCTAAAGGGCAGCTCCCCGTGCGCTCTGGCTCCCAGGCCTGCGCGCGCTGCCCCTCACCCTCCAGCTGTAGTTTCCTCTGCCTGCCCATCTGATGCTCGCACGCCCCCTCTCCTTAGACCTGGAGGACAGTGACAGCCCAAGAGATGTCGGAGCCCTGCCATCTGTCCTCCACGCTCTGAACCCACCCCCAGCTCGACCTTGAACCCTGCGTGCTCCCAGGGCCCAGGGAAGGCTTGGGAACCAAGGGCTGCTCCCAGAGGCTGCCATAAGAGATCTGGAGCCGCTTGGTCAAGCCAGATGCTGGCCTTTTAAACCGAGCCCCGAGGTGAGGCTCTGCTCTCCCACGCTGCTCCCCACTTCCTGGTCTTAGGTGTACACGGGACTCAGTCTCCACCCTGCACCTTACTCCACATCTGTCCTGTAACCTTACTCTGTGCCTTATCCTCCTTCTGCAAATCCACCCGTTAATGAAAGCCCTCACCCAGGGAAGGGTCTCAGGGCTGCCCGCCGCACGCGAAGGCCCCCGAGTCACAGAGCGCCCTGAAAACCCGGAGACGGGGCCACCTGTACCCCTGCAGCCCGGATCCTGACCCGCTGTGCCTTATCTGAACAACTCACCTGGAAGATTATGACAAAAGCCAGACGGGCAGACAGAACGGACCAGTACTGCTTGGAAAACTCATAGGGGTTTGGGGCCCAGGGCGGCTCCCGGTAATCCTTAAACCTGTGCAGAGAGAAAGGCCATGTGAAGACTGGGAGGAAATGCAGGGAAGGAGCTACTCCTTCTCTGGTGCAGCCTCAAAGGTCAAGGCAGAAGGCAAAGCCCTGACTCTCAGACTCGGGGGCGTAGGAGGCAGAGGTGAGGAGTCCACGGCCCAGCCAACAACGTCCAAAAAAGGGCCAGAGTCCAAAAAAGCCAACGTCAGCCTAGAAGTGGCTTTCTCACTCTCTCCAACATCCCCAGAAGCTTCCTCTGGATTCTCCTTCCAGAGGAGCCCAGGAATCACAAGAGGAACCCAGGACTATGAGGCCATCCTGGCTCCACTAGCCTGTGGGCTCTGAGGGGGTGGGGAGACCCCCGGACACCACGTACATTGCTCCGCAGCCCGGGGCTCAGTGAAAACGCAGGTGCCAACAGACGGTCAAGGGTGTCCTCCCCAGCCGGTTGCCTAGGAGAGGGGCCAGCCTCGCCTGATGGCTGATTCAGAGCAAGCTGAAGGCCGAGTGAATTCTGGGAGGAGGGCAGTGGTTCAGAGTCTCAGTTGGGCAATATCCCCTTTCACTAACCATCTTTATCACCTGCCCACGTGGTTTAAGAAATAAAATGTCAGTGCCTGACGTAAGCTCAGACGGTGGTGACGTCTAGGGCTCGTCCGAGCTGTTGCCTTTTCCCCCCATCTTGGGATGACTCATGTTAAAAACGGCTTATTTTCTCAGACTCCCTTTTTTTCTAAGCCTGGAAAAATAACAAGAGTTGGTACAGAAGAATTATGCCCCTTCACGGAACAGTTTTCTCCATGGAATTCAACAAATCTTCGAGGCTCAGTAAAAGCAAAACAAGCCCTGGGCTGAAGCAGAGGTGGGGTGGCACCAGGCCACCAGGCGGGGCGCACGGCTGCCGAGGAAGGCGGGGAGGGAGCTCTGTCCCAGGAGGGGCCCAGGGGAGAACAAGCATAGACTGAACGCGCAGCGTGCGTCCATCCCCAAGCAAGGGGCTTTTCTGGAGGTCTCCTCATTTCACAACAAGATCCTCAGGAAGGCATGGATATCCCTGAATAACCCAGGAGGAAACCGAGGCTCAGAGAAGTTCAATGATTGGCCAGCAAGGGGTGGAGTCAAGGTGAGAATCCAAGTCTGCCTGAATCTGGGCTTTTCTCCTATTGTCGAAAAGCTCCTGACTACTAGCTGCTGTTTGGGGAAGGGGGTTCAGCAGTGGGGGCTCTCTGCACCTTCCCCTGTGCCGAATGAACCCGCTGCTCTACCACATAGAAGCACAGTGGCTTCCGATGGCCCAAGAAGACATAAAGGGGAGAAGAGAAAAAAAACACAGGAAGATGAAGAGATGCAGGGCAAAAGGCAGAAGAAATCACAGTGGGGAGAGCCAGCCGCAGAAAGAGGCAGGCGGAGAGGTGGGTGCTGAGCGCTGGACTAGGGCTGGGCAAGAGGCCAGGAGCTGCCCCCTCCTCACCCGGTCCCTCTCTTCCAACAGCTGATCGCAGCTGCTGCAGGCCTGGTTTGTCATCCGGATGAAATGCAAAGCTAACTACAACCCAGCTGAACACCGTGGGGCTTATCCTCGCCATCCCCGGCTGAGGACAGAAACACAGCCAGCTCCAGACCACGCCCGCTCATGGGAAGGAGGGAGGGTGTGGCCAAGGGAATAAGGACATTTGGTTGGGAAAAGTACTCAGGCTCACCCACCCTCCTGCTGTCCCCCCAAAACCCCACGGCAGAAGGGAATTTATCTTGCTTTTCTCAAGACCTCTGGAGGAGGGGTGATACACACACACCCCTACTTTTCATGGTGAGGAAATCCCTCCCCAGGTCTAGCCCAATCCCTGCTGCTGCAATCAGAGTCCATCTCCCTTGTTTTCTAGCTCCATCAATGAAGGAACAGCTGCTCACTGACCTCAGTATGACAGCCATTGCTCAGCTCTCTTTTTTTTTTTCCAGTCTGCAAAGAATCCATAAATAATCTAATTCTGGTCCCACTTCTGCTACTAACTCACTACAGCTTTTGGAAACGTCACTCTGCCCTCCCCGAGTGTCCACAACATGTTTTGAATCTGGCAGGCACACCCATCTAATCAAGGATCTGGGGAGAGATTAACACACAGATACGTCCAGAAAGCTCAGCTTGCAATCCGTCTGTGCCAATGGCTTAAGGGTGCTTTGTCAGTAACTACAGGGCAAGCTATGCCCAGAAAACAGCAACACGCAATTTAACGAATTATACATCTGTTCACATTTCTCTTTTCAAAGCTCACTTTTTAAAAAAACAGTGACCTGGAGTAAGCAATGCATTTTACATTAGTGCACACGTACGTATATATCACAGAAATAAAAATCACACACACACACAAAACATACTCATCCTTGCTGTGCGCTGTGCACGGACAGTTTCCTGTTCTCTGCTATCCTCTACTCTCCTAGTCTTTAAAATGCTGGTCATGACCCACTGAAGTGGTTTCCTAACTCACTGATGAATTCATAGTTTGAGAAACACTGATTCCAGTAAGCCTCTGCCACCAGGTAAATGATGGCTTATTTACGTTCCAATATAAGCTCTGATTTCAGAATTTTAAAAAAAAATTCATCCTAAGAAGTCAAGCGTATCAAATGTTTCTGAGTAATCAGAAGACACTCATTAAACAAAGAGATCATTAGTTTTAGGACTAGAAGTGTCCAGAAAAGACAGGGTGGCTAGTGGACTTAATTGTGGCCAGCCTGGTGACAGCTGTCTGTCTATTTCGCTTCCAAGCCTAGAGCAGAGAACAGCATTGGCAAAAGCGTGGGCTTTGGAGTCAGCAGGTGAAGGCCTGATCCCACCCCCACTATTTCAGTTCTCCATCCTCTAGACAGTTACCCAAAGATCTGATGGCCAGGATCCTCGTCCATGAAATGTGGACTTTGCATCTCACAAAGCTGGAACGAAGACCACTCAGCATACTACCAGACATATCAGAGGACTCAATAAATGTTCTTCCTCCTTTAACCGAAGGTGACTTAAGAAATACACGTCTTCTGTTAAAAGAAGATGGAGCATACACATCCCTGCTCCCAGGGAGCATCCCTGTTCCCCTGGCTTTCCAGGAGGATTTCTGAGCACTCAAGCTCGGACGCTCCGAATTTCCCATGATGCTGAGATGAATAAAGAAGAGAAAGCCAACGCCCAACTGCAGGGGGCTTCTCTCAGGCTCCGGGTCCAGGTAAATGGCACAAAGCAGGGAAGCCTCAGGCTGATGGGAAGGAGAACTTCTGCTCCATTCCCATTAGCTCCAATGCTTTCCAAAGCATACCCTTTCCCCCGGTTTTGAGAGCTCTGGCTCTCCCAAAGTCCCACTGCGTGGTCAAGCACTGGGCGAACCCCACATCTGGTCACTTCCTGCATCTGCTGGCTGGGATTGACGCTCAGGGATATAATTTTAGGCATGGTTCCCAGATCTCACCCTCATCCCTCAGTCTTCCTTTATTTTCTTTGAGCCTTAACATTGAGTTTGAGAGTTCCCTGTAGTCTTGTAATAAGGAGAGTCTTCCAATAAAGAAACGACTAGAGGGTCTAAAAAGCATGTCTGCGCTGGAGTGGCTGGGCCACTTACTAATTGTAGGAAGCCGAGAAAGTTATTCCACATCCCTGGACCTCAGCGTTCTAATTCACACGGAGGCAACAAAACGTGCATCTCTGTGCCGAGTGTACGGTAGGTGCACGCGCGAGAGCCCTCTCAGCCCACCATGAGCAAATGAGCACACGCGTGTGTGTGTGTACGTGTGTGTGCGCTGAATGTTAAAGGGAAACACAGTGAGCAGTAAAGAAGACAGCACACGCGAGTGTAATTTCTGGTGGCAGAAAGGGACACCATGGTTTCTTCTGGGAGAGAATGACTGGGCTAGGGGCTGAGAAGAGGGGCTTTTCCTTTTATATGTATACACACACATATATACATTATATAGAATTACTTTTATAATAAAAAGTTCATCATCAAAGAAGGATGCAATTAATGGTACCATTCGGCTGACTCCAATATATCTTTATACTAAGCTCCCAGGAGCACAGGTATAGTATTAAGTCAGGCAGACTCACATACGATAAGTGAAAGCGGTACAAAAATCAACATCTTCTCAGCTTTAAAACTGCATTTGTATTTTACCTAGATTGTTCTAACCCTATGAAATAGTCACATTGAGCTGAATTTATACACTACCTAAAGAAACAAGGTTCCTATTAACTCAAAATATATGTCATTATTATAAAACGAGTCCGTGAAACATCTTAAAGGTTCTATAAATTCATTTTTATGTTAATCCATGGAACAATGTCTGAGAAAGAGTCATATAAATGCGTTGCCGTGGCTACCGCTGGGAAGATGCCTAGGGCTGGGCAGGGCCGAGTGGAGGTGGGACAGAGCTGGAGAGGTTGCCTGTAATGTTTAGAATTTTTGCAGGAATAAAGTAATGTATTACATGTGTCATCCACGATTATATTTTTACACTAAGTATAAAAGAAGCTTTGGAGATTACTTATTCCAAGTCCCCACTTTTACAGATGGGGAAACTGAGGTGCACAGTGGGAAGAGAGACTCCTGGCTCAGACATCCCTTCCCATCCTCACTTGCAGGGGTGACCAGTGACAGTGAAACTGGCCACAATTCATCACAGAACAGAATCACTGCGGGCAGGAAGGGTGCCAACGTAACAAACTGAGGGGTTGGTCACTGACATTCAGAAATGGCTTTTTTTAAAAAAATGCTGTTTTAGTTATAAATGCATGTTTTAGTTATAAATCAATTAGTAAATGCATTTCTCAACTCAAAACAGTGGTATGTAAAAAACAAAATTTAATACTCCCATTGGAAAGTAATGTCACATTAGTGCTGAACACAACGGCATACGATATTTTTGTACCATCTGAGCTGCTTAAAAGCGTCTTCTGTAATTGACTTTGAACAAGGGAAAACAGCACAGGCCTTTACGAACTAATCAGGCCTGGGGTGATGCAGTGTTGATAAAGGTGAGGAAAGGCACCACCACAGAAAGCTGGCTCTCCCTCTGGTCTCGGCCAGAAACAGATGAGAGGCAGGCAAACCCTGGAAGGGAACTCCCGGGACCCTGGGATAGGGAAGAACTTGGGTCCTGCAGAAAAACCTGAGGGAGCCATCCAAGGATGCTGTTTCGGGACGCTCAGCATCTCTAAACAGACCTAGTGGGTTGCCCAAGCCCAGGTGGGCTCCTTGAGCTCTCAGACCCGGGTCCCTGGCCAGGTTCTGCCCTACTGACCTCTCCGCTCCACTCCGCTGAGCCAGGAGCTCGAGTCACCATCCAGCCTGTAGGATACAGTGGTCCCTCGACCCTGTCAAATGACCACTAATCAAGCCTGCAGACTGACGTCACGGGGCTGTTTACGGAGCAGCCCGGCCGGGGCAGTCAGATGGCTAAGGCAGACGTTGCTCCAAAAATGCTGGGAATGCATCTCAAATGGGCAGCCGGAGACTTGTCCTAAATTTTATTGCTATTTTTAAGATACCTCTATCCCTGGCGAGGCTGGACTGGAGCCGGAGACCTCAGTTTTATTTGACCACATTTATCTCCGGGGGTCACGGAGAGCTAAGAATAAGAAGGGTCATCGAGTTCCCAACGCTATTTGCCAGGAAATAAGGACAAACTTTGCATTTCCCATCACGGGAGCGGTTCTAGACGTGGGCTTCGGGGCTAGTTCTAGCGTTGTCTGTGTTTCTCATAATCTCTCTCTCTCTGTCTCCCCCCAGCCCCCTCCATCCCCCACCCCCTTCACTTCTATTTCCGACAGCTGCTGACGAATCCTGGCTTACAAAGACATCAGTAGTTTATGCCTACACTTCATCAACCTCCAGAGACTAGGCGAGCCAGACAGGCCCACACGGCACGCGGTGAGGAGAACCTACCTGGGGTAGGTAGAGATTTTCATCAGCAATCCTCATCCACCTAGGACAGGTAGCCCCCAAAGTATACCCACTTGAGACGGCATATCTAGATGATTCGAGGACCCCGCTCCCCAGACATCTGCTTACATTTCAAACTAGGGCAGCTTTTTTTTTTTTTTTTAGATGTTGGGGGTAGGAGTTTATTAATTAATTAATTTCTTTTTGCTGTGTTGGGTCTTCGTTTCTGTGCGAGGGCTTTCTCTAGTTGCGGCGAGCGGGGGCCGCTCTTCATCGCGGTGCGCGGGCCTCTCACTGTCGCGGCCTCTCCCGTTGCGGAGCACAGGCTCCAGACACGCAGGCTCAGTAGTTGTGGCTCACGGGCCCAGCTGCTCCGCGGCATGTGGGATCCTCCCAGACCAGGGCTCGAACCCGTGTCCCCTGCATTGGCAGGCAGATTCTCAACCACTGCGCCACCAGGGAAGCCCGGGCAGCTCTTTATTTTCAATGTAACCCACTGGTCTCCACAGCGAAGTCAGAGATGATACCAGTGAGAAGTCCCTTCCATCCCCCACCGCGGCTCCCAGTGCCCTAAGGTGAGTCCACACCCCCCCACCCCCATGACCAACATGCTCTTCCTGGTCTGGCTTCTGTGCTTCTCCCCGCCTCACCTCTCTTAGCTCACGCCTCTCGTTCCAGCTCTGACCACTGAGCATCATCTAGCCCCTCTACCTGGGACACCCCGTTCTCCCTGGACCTCTGTCACCACCTGACAGCCCCCTCCCACCCAGGCCGGCTTGGTCCCGTGAGTGAGCCGTTTCAACAGGTTCTCCTTCCGGCACTGGACACTTAGGTCTGGGTCAGGTGCGTGGCCTCCTCCTTCAAGGCTCTGAGAGCTCCCTGCAGTTGCCCGACTGCACGTGCGGAAGCTCTGTTCTCATCGCTGAGTGCATGCTCATCTCGCCTGTCCAGCTAGACTCCTCGCGGGAGGCACTGCGTCTTGTTCCCTCTTATATAACCAATGCCAAGCCTATAGTAACGCCTCAAAAATAGATGCACAATGAACCTACAATCCCCACTGGTACGGAGTAAAGAAACAATGGTGGACATGCCAGAAATGCTTTTGGTTTGATTCCTGAATGATCTATTTTCTGCAGGTACGTTTTTCTTGACAGAAATACAGCGTGCACTTCCTGCACACGCACCCGGTGTTAATTCCGCCACTTAGCAGGCCACAGATGAGCCACGATCCCATCTACTTTCCTGGAAACAATGGAGGGAAGAGTTATCAGGGCTTTACATCTGGCTGGAAAGTCCAGTGACTCTGACGGTAGATACAGCAAAGCTCGATGTGACCCACGTGTGCTAATAACACCTGGTCTCCTGGGCACCCGTTGTTTTGGTTGAGATGCATCCGTTCATCTTGACTTCAGATCTCAGAGGAGGAGGGAACCACCCACTAGTCTGAGATCACGTGCTTCAGATGGAGATAATGTCACTTCCTACCCCTAACCCCACGGCCCCAAAGACCATGGAAAGCGTCGCATTCTTCTGGCCACAGCGATCGGCTCTGGGTAGGAAGTGCGTACTAATCCCAGCCAACAAGCGGCAGCAGGACTTTTGTTGAGATTGTGGGGAAAGACGTATAGGCTTTTGTTCCCGCTGGACTCGGACACAGTATGATACTGGCCTGGAGCTGCTGGCAGTCATCCAGTGTTTGAAACTACAGTCATCACTGGCTACAGTAGGGTTGGAAGATGGAGAAAGATTTGGTTTGGGCAGATTGAATCAAATCTACCCAACTAGAACTACCCTCGACTCAACAGAGAGGCATTAAAGTCCCCTTGTGTTTAAGCCAGGGTAAGCCACTGATATATCTGGAAAGCACATTCGTAGTGTCACTGGAAGATGTGACGGTCAAGGACAAGGTCAGAGTCCCTTGGTGCTCTGGTGAGACTTGTGCTTCTAGACCCACTAAAGGAACAGCGTTAGCCTCGCTTCCCCACATGACAAGTCACACTCGTGCTGCAATCCCCCGAGCGTGGGCGTCGAAGCTTGTGTTCCTGGAGAGACGTGAGTCTTGCTTCCGGGTCTGTTGCTAGAAACCTCTGTGACCTTGGAAAACTCTTCAACTTTCTAAGCCTTGGTTTCTTTTTATGTAGAATGAGAGTTTCAACAAGATGATTTCTGTACCTTCCAGTTACAAAAATGATTTTGTCCTCACTTTTCAGTGCCCGTTCGTCTAATGTGAAGGTGCTGACTGACTTCACCTACCCTGCTGGAGCAAATCTAAATGCTACCAGCTGGTCCAGACCCCACTGTACAGCGGATCTGCAGACCCAAATCCAGCACCATGGACAGACAGTCTGGCCCGCCAGCAGTAGCCCCTGGGCAACGCAGGGTAGTAGCCAAATCTGCCTGCTCGAGTGACGACGACTTGTTATAGTCCCAGATGCGAAAATGCTAGAAACATCTAGGCCACATGAATCAGTATCTGTGAATAAATGGACTTCTCTATTCTTAGATCTGGTCCCTGACTTTGAGCCTTTCTGGTTGGCTAGTGTGAAGCCCTAAAGTTATTGCTCCTGGGACCAGAATACCCTTCCATTTAAATCACACATTGGGAAGGTTGTTTAACTCAGTCCTCTGGGTTGGGAAGACCAATTCGTTTTCTCCCTTTTGTGGTTCAGACTGAGTCTGAAAGAACTTATTCCCCTCTGCTCTTTTTCTCTTTCTTTGTCCTTCTCTGGTAAGTAGTGGAGAGTTTTCTGTTCCTCGGCTTCAATGATCCCGGTGCTGACAAATTACAATCATGACTCTAAGTTGGTCCTCTCAGGAATTCCAGCTATTCCCTCTAGGTGTTAGATGGAAACTGCCCCTTAGATTTCCGACCATCATTTTAAATGCAACATGATCGGAATCAAATTCATCTAATTTATTATAAATTAGATTCTCTTGGCATCTTCCCCATCCCTGTCAATGGACCCACAATTTCCCAGTCCTCTGGCTTCAGCCCAAACTTTGGAGTTATCCTTGATTCACACTCTCTCCAGTGTCTCTGGTACCCAGCTTTGTAACGTATGACATTAAGTAGCTCATCTTCTCCCTCCCTCTGAATTACTTCCACCTCTCTGGTCCATGCCTACCACCGGTCATGTCTGAATGATGCAGCACCTCAGCTGCCCTCGTGAGTTAGCCCAATTCTAGCCCATCTTCCTCTCTGAGACTGGATTAGTTTTCCTAAGCCCACACTTCAGCCTATAATTCCCTGGCCCTAAAAAGGTCCGTAACTTCCTATTACATCACATTAAAATTCCTGTAAGGGGGCTTCCCTCGTGGCGCAGTGGTTGAGAGTCCGCCTGCCGATGCAGGGGACACGGGTTCGAGCCCTGGTCCGGGAGGATCCCACATGCCGCGGAGCGGCTGGGCCCGTGAGCCATGGCCGCTGAGCCTGCGTGTCCGGAGCCTGTGCTCCGCAACGGGAGAGGCCACAACAGTGAGAGGCCCGTGTACCGCAAAAAAATTTTTTAAAAAATTCCTGTAAGATTTCGAGATTTCCCATTATCTACTTCATCCTACCGATTCAAATTCAACAACGCTTTGGCTTATACTACCCTAGGAGTTGCTCTCTATATTGTATTTCCTATATTATTCCCTATTATTATCTCCCAAGCACTCTCCTTGCCAACTCCAGCAGCTAGCCCCTAAGTGTTTAACACCTCAGATTCGTCCCCATGACCTGGCCCAGGCTGACTCCATACCCAGGATACTCTCTCATTTTGCCCTACAACTCCTCATGGCCCCTCCAAGAAGCCTACCCTTTCCATTCCGGCCCTCACTGTTCTCCTTCTCCTTCAAACACTCGTAAGGCTCGTGGCCCATACTAGACATAATCCCTGAATAACGCGCAGTTGTCCTACCAGTTCTGTTTTCTTCCCAAACAGACCATAAACCAGACCTTCCCTTGACGGTAAGGACGAACCTATATACGTCTTTTATCTGCTCCATGGTGTCTAGCAAAAGGCACTCAATACATATTGGTCAATTCACTGAAACTGACTCGTAGGGATCTGGGCTTTGGGGGTAGGAGACAGAAGCGAAGGAGAATAATGATGTAGTTCTAAGTCGTCCGGATAATTCCTTGGACCTGCTGCTTCTAGTCCTTCGCTGCCCTCCTGCACCCGATTACTTTACCTGCAGAACTGAACCTCCTGGTCAAACTGTGAGTTCTCGGGCTGCGTTCCCTCCTTCAGCTGGCTGACATTGAAAAAGGAGAGGGTGTGGTTGACAAAGCCATGCAGAGTCCCGTTGTGACTGTAGAAGTACTGATACACCAGGCGGGGAATGAAGTCAGAGGTGATCGCGATGACAAAAGCCTGGGGATAGAACCACAAGCACCTGAGGAACCGTCAGGATGGACACCATGCGGGTGACGCAGGTCCATCTGCCCAAGAGACCGTCCCCTCCTGGGCTCTCCATCCGGAGGCACTGCTCTGATTGATACAGAGTCCTTGCCCCTGAGCTCACAACACTGACTTACCTGGCTTTTCCATCTTTGATACATGTAAGGAAACCCACAAGTCAGTGGCCGTCAAGAGAGTGAATTACAACCACCGAAGCAAAGGATGCGAAGCCAGTTTGGACCATTGGGTGAGGGAGGGCGTGAATCATCTCTGAGATACCTGAACTGATGCTGGCATTGGCCATGCCAAGGTAGAGTGGGAGATTTTCTGAGAAAATGACTGAGAGTGGTGAGACGGCCACTGAAGTGTGACAGGCAAGGATACCAAATGGCCACATATTGAACACATCTGCCCCTGAGGGACACGAGAAAGCCAGGAACACCAAGGATATGGTTCCACGGTGAACCTCAGTTTGACCATCATCTCTCAGCGCTTTTTAGCCCATCATACAATGAAAGTCGCTCTTTCATCCATTTTGCTTAGAAAAAGTGAGACACAGAGGGGGAAGGAGGAGGTCCTGCTGGATGAAACGCACACACCCGACGTAGCGCCTGGCGTATCTAAGTTCTCTATGAGGGTCTATGGAGCAAACCAAACGACAAAGGAACGACTGCCTGTTCGGATGAGGAGGGAGTTTCTGCAAAGAAAATCTTAAATCTTTTTGGCAGGTGTTTATACTGTCCTCGGCACCAACAATTAAAGCCCTTTTAAAAAATGCAGTTTAGGTATTGTTTTCTAAATGTATATACGAGTGTGCATGGCCATAACCATATTTGAGAGTGAGTAACGGACTTCTAATAATCACAGCTGTAATTAATGGAGCACGGGCCATACGTCCTTTCATCACCCCATTTAACTTGCAGACTGATCCTACTTGGTGAGACTCTTATTCTCTCCCATTTCTTACAGTTAAGAAGTCTTAGAACAGCCAAGGAAGTAAAACGTCCTGTCATTCTGTTGTAGATGAAAAGCGCTTGGTACTCAGGGGCTCTTTTCTAGAAGACACAACTCCAAAGCAGCTACTGATCAAACTGCACCTCATTTCTCAGCCTTGAGACGTGCACTTCCTACATCAAACATCCCACGTGTGACGGGCGGATCCCCTCTGCCTCTCTGCACACCTCGTGCCGTCTCATGTGTTTTTATTCGGTAGCCAGGTCACGGCCGGAATCAGCGTTTCTCTCCCAAGGGAAAGGGGGCTGTGGCTTTCTTGATGTGCGCTGAGCTGGTAGATACTGTCCCGGGAGACGGAAGAGGAGGCCCTGCCTGACCACCATCCGTATGGAACGCAGACGCCAAAGGAGCTGCTGGCTTGGGCCCAGCAGGATTTCCTCCGAAACGTGGACACATCTGGCAAGGCAGTTAAGGAGGTCAGAGCAGACAGGACCCCTCTTCTTCCATGTCCTATCTTAACCAAGCAGCGCCAGGGATAATTAAGACTTTACACTGACAGCTTGGAGAAACGGTAATTAGGAACTGCAGCCTGGGCGATGGTCCAGGTATTGTTCAGCTCCAGGGTAGAAAAAGAAAGGAAAGAGATGGCTAGATATGTGCAATTCTTTCCTCATGATTCTTGGCTCCGAGGAAAGATCTGATCTGGACTCTTAAGGCCAAGGTACACATTCTGGTGGGTAATTGCCTTTCTTGCTCTTAGCGAAATGAACGACAAAGCTGCACACCTCCGGCAACAGCCTGATGACTTAGAAGGCGCGCACGTGATACGTGATATTAACGAGGGCTGGGGAGTGGGTGGGCGCCGGGCGCTGTCTTAAACAGAGCTCCAAATGGAAGAAGCTGGGAGGTAACAGGACAGGTTTCCTGCCCTGAGGACTCAGCTCCCCTGGAAAGCCCCTCCCACAGAGCGAGGGTGTCATGAAAGCAAGCACTTACGTTGATGATAACAGAGAACTTGCCGATGCCCGAGAGGATGTCAAACCAAATCCCTGTAAGACAGGGAAAAAAAGGGCGTCTGCCTCATTCCCACCCTCAGCCCAGTGATGACAAGGCTTCAGTCAGAGTGCCGCCTTGCAGGCAAGTTACCAGTGGAGCTCTGCCGGGCCCCCCAGGGATAGGCTTGTCTGGAGAGGCTTAGGTGCACCCCTGTCTGCGAAGCAGGGGGCTAGCGGGGGGTGGGGGTACCGTGGCCTCCAGCACCGAGGAGATAAGGATGAGGGGCTCGAAGGGGTGATAAGGAATGCTCCAGCCCTCCGGATGCCCGACATAGTGTGAGGGGGGCGGCCAGGGAGACAGGGGGAGGGTCGGAGGGAGGGGATGGGGATGGGCTGCGTCGCCTCTGAGGGATGCAGGGGACAGACCGATATCTTTGGTTCGCACAGCATCTGGCCGCCTCAGCTCCGTAACGAACTTCCTCGCATCAAGCCGCACTTCAATGACGTTGTTGAGGAGGGCGAACACCGGCGCCAGAGGAAAGGAGGCCACAAAGAGGGTGACAAAACCAAACTGGATGACTAAGAGAAAGAAGAGCACAAGAGGCAGAAGGATTTAGACATATGTTTGCCTTGCAGCTCTAGCCCCTGTCTTTTCTGACCGGGGACTCTTGTCCACCTTGGGCTCAGGCTCCCTTTCCGTCCTGCCCCACGGTTGGGGCATTTCTTTCTCAGCACCCACAGGCCTGGCAGTCAGTGCCATCACTTAGGTGCAAAGCTCTATTTAGTTGAGAAGATACCAAAAAAGGAAAAGTCTCCACCCCTTCCTTTCCACTACCTTTTATCTCCAGTCACTAACCCTGGTCATTGAACTCAGAGGTTAACAAACTTCTTCAGCAAAGGTCCGGAGAGCAAATATTTTTTTTAAAATTGAACTTTGGTTAGTTTACAATGTTGTGTTAGTCTTAGGTGTACAGCAAAGTGATTCAAACGGAATCATATATATATATATATATATATGTATGTATACATATGTGTCTTCTTATATACATATAATTTGCAGATTCTGTTCCATTATAGGTTTGTTTTTATTTAGATGTTGGGGGTAGGAGTTTATTAATTAATTTATTTCTTTTTGGCTGTGCTGGGTCTTCGTTTCTGCGCGAGGGCTTTCTCTAGGTGCGGCGAGCAGGGGCCGCTCTTCATCGCAGTACGCGGGGCTCTCACTGTCGCGGCCTCTCCCATTGCGGAGCACAGGCTTCAGACGCGCAGGCTCAGTAGTTGTGGCTCACGGGCCCAGCTGCTCCGCAGCATGTGGGATCCTCCCAGACCAGGGCTCGAACCCGTGTCCCCTGCATTGGCAGGCGGATTCTCAACCACTGCGCCACCAGGGAAGCCCCCATTATAGGTTTTTTTAAATGTTGTGTCCATTATAAGTTACTATAAGATATTTCTGTGTCTGTGAGGCTGTTTCTGTTCTACAAATAAGTTTATTTGTATTATTTTTTAGATTCCACATGTAAGTCATATCATATGGTATTTGTCTTTCTCTGTCTGACTCACTTCCCTTAGTATGATCATATCTAGGTCCATCCATGTTGTTGCCAGTGGCGATATTTCATCCTTTTTCATTGCTGAGCAGACAGTAACTATTTTTGTATGGTCCTGTCATAACGACCTAACTCTACCATTGCACAGTGAGAGCAGCTGCAGACAAATGTAGACCAGCAGGCTTGGTTGGGTTCCAGTAAAACTTTATTTACAAAAGCAGTAAATAAAGTGGGCTGGATTTGTCTGCAAGCCCTGATGTAACTTCAAAACCATCTCCCAAAGTTGGCCTCTTCCCCTATCCACAGTCGCTGCTTTGATTTAGAAGGTGGATTCATTCATCACACGTGTACCGAGAGCTCCCTGAATGTCAGGCACTGTGCAAAGTCTTTAAGGAGGCAAAGGTCTGGACCCGCCTACAAGGACCTGCCTTCAAGGACACGCCTTCAAGGAGCCTTCAAGGGAGAAGAATATACAAAGATGTGCAAGGAGACTTCACGTGTGCCAAGAGAGAAGGGAGGATGTACCAGACAAAGCAGAGGCCGCAAGGAGAGAGCTCAAGCCTGCTTGGCGTGGGGACTAAGGGGAGTCTCCGGAAGGACACCTAAGCTTAGACTTGAAGGATGGGCCTGTCGCTGCAGGCGGAGTGCATTACAGACTGCATCCAAGCCCTGGAAGCGGTGCGGGCAGAGGAGTGGAGGCGGCCTGTGCCAATCGGACGGCGTAAGGAGTCCAGGCCCCCGTCGTTTCTACCTGGAACCACCTCCTACCTGGTTTCCTCGTGACCGATCTGCCCACGCTGCTACGTCTGTTCAGCCCCAAGCGCCCAGTAATCTGATCCCATCACTTAACCTACTCACAAGCATTTCAGCTGGCTCCCCTCTGTTTACTGGATAGAATCCAGATCCCTTACCTTGGGACACAGGGACTGGACCATCTGCACCCAAGCTACCTCTCTAGCCCCACCTCCCAGAATCTCCCCACAACCATCAGGCTTCTGCCTTCCCGGACCCTGAGCTTCTCACCGTTCGGATATCTCCGCAGACACGTTAGCTCCTTCCCTTCCATGGCACACGAGGGAAGGAGCTAGCAAACTCCTGTGCATCCCCAAGAACAGTCAAATGCCATCTCCTTGGTAAAGCCTGTTACCCCCTCCACTCCTTCCCCACCCTCTGTTACAGCCGCCATTGTGCCGCGCTGTGACCATCTACCCACATGCCTCCATTTCCCGCTAGAAAGGCAGGGCTCCATTCCTTGTAGGGGCTCAGTACAGATTTGCTGATGCAAAGTCAGACCTGAGTCTCAGGAAAGTCAGTCTAATAGGATTTCCCTACTTATTAAGGCAAGTTATTTAACTTCTCCGCATCTCAGTCACTCCAGTTATAAATAGAGGATAATAACAGCACCCACCAAGTAGGTTGACAAAAGGGTAAATGATTTTGCATACATAAAGTGCTCAAAACGGTGTCTGCCATTTAATAACTGCTCAATAACGTTACCTGTTACGTGTACTGTTACCCTTATTGGAGTGCAGATGGCTGCAATGTATCCTGCCTAGGGACCCCTTAGACACACGTTTAAGGTGCAAACCCCGCAGGAGAGTCAGGAGGCCTGACTTCGAGCCCCGGATATGTTTCTCACTAGCCCTGCGTCCCTGGGCAATTCTCTCTGTTTCATTGGGCTTCAGCAACCTCATCTTTAAGTTGAAGAGACCGGTTTAAATTCCCTTCAGGTCTGATTTGCTGTGATGCTGTAATTCTTATTCTCTTGGACAAATGTCAAGATTCTAGGATATCCAAGTAAAGAATGAAAGACCAGGATCCAAACTTAAAATAAATTTGAAATGAAATGAAATAAAAAGTGTTCACAGAGGGATACGCTTAACCACAGCAGAAAGTTCAAGACACAGAGAGTGCACAGAACTTCACCCAGCACCACCGCTTCTGATTTGGCCCAGGGTTGAGGGCGAAGGCTCCTGCTGACTCAGCCCTATCACAGCCACGGTCCTGGATGCCCAGTGGGTTCTCGGCAGGCCCTACGAGACCAGCAGCTGCCAGTGGGTGACAAGATGTATCAGAAGGCACAGACTTGTCAAGGCCGGGTCCTTGGAATGACCGCCTGGCTAGCTAGCTGGCCAAAGGGGAGAAGAACTCTTCCCAAACAAGTGTGGGAGCCAGTTCAAAACGGAGGGTCTATTGCGTCTCTTAAAGGAGGCTTTGCTGAGTCAGGGGTGGGGTGAGGGCAATCGGGGGTGGAGGGGGATGGAATGAACAAGGAAAGCAAAACAGATGTTAGACTAGTTTTGTGAAACCTGTAAAATGCATGTCTGTATTTAAGTATATGGGTGAACATATCTCTAGTGCTGGAGTTCCAAGTTGGTCTTCTTGATTCTAATGAGCTCAGGTCTACAGAGCAAATGTTCTTCTTATAAGCGACTTCCTCCAGCAGAACTGTTTAAACTCTCCAAAGCCCCCACGAGGACTTAGCAAGGGGACTGCTGGGGCAGGGAAGAGGCAAGTTACCTCCGAGTGACTACAACCAGATACGGCATGCCCTCTCCACACTCATGCAAACGGCACTCAGAAATCCAATGTCCTTCCAGGATCGCAGGGAAAAACGGGACTCTCCACTTCCTCAGCTTCCCTTCACATGAGTTCCAAAGGCAGATATGAACCCTCTCCTCTGAGGCTGCCCTGAGGGTTTGCTTCTTCACCTTCACAACCTCTCCATCACAGGGTCCCTCTCTGTGCACACAACTTCCAGTGGTGACTCGACGCTAACAGTGCCCATAAGTGATCCCAACATCATAACATGTCTCTTTTTTGTTTGTTTGTTTGTTTTGTGGTACGCGTGCCTCTCACTGCTGTGGCCTCTCCCGTTGCAGAGCACAGGCTCCGGATGCACAGGCTCAGCGGCCATGGCTCACGGGCCCAGCCGCTCCACGGCATGTGGGATCTTCCCGGACCGGGGCACGAACCCGCGTCCCCTGCATCGGCAGGCGGACTCTCAACCACTGCGCCACCGGGGAAGCCCCATAACATGTCTCTTCTCTTTCCTCTTCCAGGCACGTCTGTGTGTTCAGCACCAGACAACCTTAAGAGCGTGGACTCAGCAAAGGCCAGTGATGGCCACAGTCCTGTGCCTCTTCTGATGTTACTATAGGGTATCCTGGGCCAAGAGAAACCACCCTCTGAAGATGTCCCATTGCTGCAGGTGTTGCCTGCCTGGACGGGGTACACTGCCTATTTCCAGGAATCAACCCAAAGAGGCAGAAACAAAGAGGAAGCTTTGTTTCATCTTGGGGAGAAAAAAACATAAAACCATAAACCTCTGGCGTACAAATGTCAACTCCAAGACGTGCTTTTTTTGGTCAAAGGTCTAAATGCTGTATCAGATGGGCGTCCTTCCGAGGTCACTTCAGAGGACACAATGATATCAGCCTTACCAACACCAAGCCTGGCTTCTAAAAACAGCCAGCCTCCAAGAGGCTAAGAGCAAGGCCGGAAATCCTCACCGCGCTGCATAATACAAGCCAGCTTGGCTCGACCAATAACAGATTAAACCTGGCCAAGCCAGTGAGGGAGGAATTCATAAGTTGATTTTCAACTAAATCTTTACAAAGCCTGCTGTAAAGTGCCCCAGAAATACCGAGCTGAAAGCATGCAGACTGGAAACCCTCATAGGCACAAACCCCACTGGGTTTTCTCTTCTCAATCCCCAGCCAGCCAGGCTCCTTTTAAAATATGCAACTATCAGCCCTGTGCTGCCTGATGCCAGAGGCAATTGAGATCCTGGCCTTGATTACCTGGGCTTAGGTTAAAATAACAAAGAGGAGCGGATTACACTCAACAAGATGGCATCCAGAAAGGACATTCCAGGACAATCTGCTTAAGAAGAAAATAATATATCAGGTGGGATAGAGTGGACTGGCCAGGATTGGTGGAAAAGCTCTTGAGGGAACACAGTTTGTTATTCAGTTATTTAAATTCTTCGGTAAATATATCTACCTTCCCGTCACACACGATAACATCCAGATCCCTGGTGTGGCACTCAAGGCCCTTTGTGATCTGACCCTAACTTATTTTTCCAGACGCCATGTGCTCCCTCCCCAGCCCCTGTGCTCAGGGCTGATACTGAGCTGGGGTGTTTGGAGATCAAGTCGGCCTGCTTTCCAACCATTTCAAAACCATTTGGACTTCCCCAAATTCATCAAGTTTCCCACACTCCTGAGCCTTTGTCCGCACCATGGCAATGTCAATATCCTTCTCTTCTTGCCTGCTGGATGGATTTACCATTTATGTTTCAGGTCCCACTCAAACTTAACCTTCTCTATGAAGGCTCTCCCCTACCCCACTGCTCACCCCTACCCCAGGCAGAACTGGGAGCCACGGGCACCTCCCCTCCTCACTCCCATAATGCCTTGCATGTGTCCCTCTACTTGTGTATTTGACTTGCTCCTTGGACGGCAAGCCCCTTGAAACCACGGACATTTTTGACTCTTTTCCGAGGTCCCACAATTTTGTGTGGCACCTGTCCCACAGCAGATGTTTAGAAGTTATCTTGTTTCATAAACACAAACTTATTGTCACCAGCTGTAAACACAAAACAAACACGAGAAGAGGCAGACAGCTAAAATGTGTGAATGGGGCTTCCCTGGTGGCACAGTGGTTGGGAGTCCGCCTGCCGATGCAGGGGACGCGGGTTCGTGCCCCGGTCCGGGAAGATCCCACATGCCGCGGAGCGGCTGGGCCCGTGAGCCATGGCCGCTGAGCCTGCGCGTCCGGAGCCTGTGCTCCGCAACGGGAGAGGCCGCAACAGTGAGAGGCCCGCGTACCGCAAAAAAAAAAAAAAAAAAAAAAAAATTTGTGAATGGAAATCACTGTGCTTAGTGATGGGGAGGGAGAGGGGGCCATGAGGTTCTAACAAGTCCACACAGCACTTCTCAGCGCTGTCACGCCCACAGAAGGGTTCGAAGAAAGTTGGTTGTAAAACCAATCAGTTAGGAAAGTCTAATTCTAATGAAAATAACTATAGCTTTTTTTTTGAGACTTTCTATAATTTAGTAAATTTAGAAATTTTATAGTATAGTCTGCTTAAGGCAGCAGTGCCCAACTTTTTCGGCACCAGGGACTGGCTTCTTGGGAGACAGTTCTTCCACGGACGGGCGTGGGGGGTGGTTTGGGGATGATTCAAGTGCGTTACCTTTATTGTGCACTTTATTTCTATTATTATTACATTGTAATGTATAAGGAAATAATTATACAACTCACCATAATGCAGAATCAGTGGGAGCCCTGAGCTTGTTTTCACTTGCCCCTCACTGATAGGGTTTTGATAGGCGTCTGCAAGCAATTGATTTATTATGGTCTCTGTGCAGTCAAACCTCTGCTAATGATGATCTGCATTTGCAGCCGCTCCCCAGCGCTAGCATCAGCGCCTCAGCTCCGCCTCAGGTCATCAGGCATTAGATTCTCATAAGGAGCACACAGCCTAGATCCCTCACATGCGCAGTTCACAGTAGGGTCCGCGCTCCTATGAGAATCTAATGCTGCCGCTGATCTGACAGGAGGTGGAGCTCAGGCGGTAATGCAAGCCATGGGGAGCGGCTGTAAATACAGATGGAGCTTCGCTCACTTGCCCTCCGCCCACGTCCAGCTGTGTGGCCCGGTTCCTAACAGGCCACGGGCTGATGCCGGTCCGTGGCCCGGGGGTTGGGGACCCCTGGCTTAAGGGGATTAAAAGCTGGGGGCTTAAGAACCCTCCCTGTCATGAACCGCTAATAAGCAACGCAAGGGAAGGACTCAGAAACATGTTGGCGTGAGTTTGTCTCTTCACTCGGGAGGCAGTTACTGAAAAGATTCAGCTAGAAACAGCCCATTAATATAAACACGTAGCTAAAAACACCACGGGAAGGTCATCGCTGTCTATTTCATCAGCCTGTATTTCCAGGCTGTGCCCAGTGATGCCCTTCTCCTAAGGGAAGACACTGTGCACAGCAGTGAGTGTCTGGTGTAAAGAGAACTGCAAGTGTTGACGGACCACGTAAACAGGAAGAGGTAACAAGAAGAAGGCACGTGAGCTGATTGCTTGGCATGGACCTCTATCGCCTAGGAAAATAGTAGCAGTCTTTACAGAAGTATAAGAAGGTTCTCAATGTCCATCATTCACCACTTATTCATTCATTCACTCATTCGCTCATTCATCCAACAAGCATCTATTGAGCACATCCTAGACACTGAGCACCATGCTCGTTGCTAGGAGACAAAGATGAATAATTACTGTGTCATCCTTCCAAGGGCTCACAGGATGCAGTGGAGAAGAGGGACATGTAAGCAAGTCCTGGCTGTGTGTTGGAGTTAGACCTCTAAGGGCAGCATCAAGAGACTGCAGCGAGAGCCAGGGCAGGGGTAACTCGCTCTCACCAGCGGGCCTGTGGAAGATGCAGAGACTCGCGACCACTGGGCTTCACTTGAAGAACAATCCCAAGAGGCATCTGAGGTTTGCTGGGTGTTTGGTCATGAACATCTTTCCCGCCAGTCACTCATCCAAACTCACAGACTACTCAGGAAATAAAGACAGTAAGTGGACTCCCCTTTCAATCCGCATAGGGTCACCTGGGGGTTATATAATGGATCAGATTCAATTCAGAAACCCTGGAAGTCATAACAGGAAAGACTCGCCTTGAAGTCACGGCTTGAGTATTAAGAATTTACTGCCTACAAGTCATCACAACACCAGGACAGATCAGCAAGCCACATTTTCTCCATTTCCTTGTGATGAAGGGAGACTGGGTCCCCACCTTTCCTCACTCCCATGTGAACTGTGAAATATTAACTCCTTCAGCTGAAGGAGGGAGGAACGACGACTTTCTGAGAGTCCCACTACTCAAGAACTCAGAGTCTTTTTGTAACAGCTGATTTTAGGTTGATAGTAGGATAGAGACCAGTCCATAAGCAGCCCTCTTCGCTGCCTTGGGAACAGAGCTTAGGGTCGTGGGAGTCTTCAGACATGAACCCCGCTCATGGCCACAGAAAAAGGCAGAAGAACATGGTTCTCAGCCACAGGGAGCTAGAAGGCCTGGAGACTATGGTCTTCTGGAAAAATGTGCCCATTGCTCCTCTTCTATCTCCTCTGAGCAAAACTCCAAACCCTCAGAGGTCATGAAGCTTCAACCAACAATTCCTAAACACCTACCATGTGCAGGCAGCATGCTCTCTGGTTCATAAAGTAATCTTCAGTGTCAAGGATTATTATCTCCATTGTACAAGTGAGAAAACAGCTTCAGAGAGGTGAAATAATCTTCTCAGGGCCACACACCTAGAAATCAGTGAAGCTCCGGAACAAACATAGTTTCTGATGCCAACCGAGTGCAAGGTCCTTTCACTGCACCAAAATGTAAATATGCAACCCTAAGGCAACAGCATCCCTTCCCCCTGCCTAGTTACTCCCACGCATCTTAGGTTTCCTTTATGGGATCTTCTCTGATCTGATCTCTTTTTGTCAGAGAATGAACTTTTATTGATGCCAGCATCCCCACCAATCTGTACAGGCGTTTTACCTCCCCAGAGTGTCTTCATTCACGTACATGTGTCTTCTGCAGGGGCACACTGCAGCTGAACCTGACGTTTTCTGTGCCATCGCTCCTGTCTACCCTGCATTCGTGGCACCTCAAAAATCTGACATCAGTTTCTTAAAAGTAGAGAGAATTGAGTTTGCGAGCTCTACTGATTCGTTTCTGATTTTCAGAGAACCACCTGGTGAATTTCCAGCCAATGTTTACTGAGTGAACAAATGAATGGCCTGGCTTACTCACTCCTGTTTACTTTTTCCACCTGCAAAATGGGATGTGAGGGCCAGTTACCCACGCGTCCTTCCTCTCATCCATCCATCCATCCATCCTCCCATCTACCCATCTGGGCTGGGGTAATGCAGTCAGTGAGGTGGAAAAGCAATGAAAATAGTCAAGCCTGAAGAGAAGTTTCCGAGCAACAAATCCCTGAGGACCTTTGTTTGCCCTTACCTCTTCCCAAAGGGCTGGGGCAAAGCCAATGAAAGGAACACATAAGTAAGTTTATGGTGTTTTAGAAAAAAGGACACAAAGAACAGAGAAACGAGGGAGACACAAATATGCAAACTCTAAGGACCCACAACGGGGCTGTGGTTGAGCAACAAAGTTCACTCTGAGCTTCCTGGCTGACAGAGCAACAAGAGAAATGGGATAAAGCGAGAGTTCTCAGTATTTTAACCTAAAATACTGCCTCGATTCATTCACTCACTCAGGCCTTCCTCGAGCACTGACTGGGCATCTCCTCTACGTCAGGAGCCTTCCAGGCATGGTATCTAAGTACACTCTTGCCTTTTCTCTTAAGTCTTCATGGGGAAAGGGGCTCCTAGCACAGACAATGACAAGCAACGTGTGTGTCAAAAGAAAAGGAGAGACTTGACCTGCAACTCACCCTCCTCCCCAGAAATACCAGAACGACACCCTAGATGCTGCCTGAATTGCGTTTAAATGGCATTTGGAGAAGACGGCAGGTGCCTGATTATCCAGTGGGATGACTCAGTTTGTATAAACAGGATGGCTCAGGGAAAGGAATTTCCTGGTTCTTTGAGCCATTGCCTTTGTACGCACACATTTGGAGTCGTGTGACAGAATACAGAGGCTTCAGCACTGATGCTGTACAGACATTCTGGAAAGTTTCATCACTTACAGCTAAGGCAGCCTTGGGACTGGTTTTCTACATCAGTCTCTTTTGGAAACTTGGAAATTACCCAGGGTGGTCCCTGCTGTCCCCGACTAAAGAATATGAGAGCCGGAAGGAATCTTGGGTGTCACCTGTCATCACTCTCTCTGGAGCCTCAGTCTCTTCTACTCTTTATTTAATAAGTGACCACGTTTACTTGACCATTTCTACGGTAGGCTACTCAGTGATGCCTGTAGCCAGCTCTTTCTGTTGTTCTTTATTCTCTGGTTCATTTGCAAGTCACTGAGACTTTGGGATATTTGTTATAAAGCATTATCATACTAGGAGTTGACTATTACAAGGGGGATTTTGCCTGACCTACCCAGATAATTTTACAAGTCCATCCATTTGTATTGCTGAACGAGACCTGCCCTTAGCGGGATAGCATCCCTTAATTAAAAGCACCTCAAAATAAGGAACCTTGGCCCCTGGGGGGAGGGGGAGGAGACAGACTGTCCCAGCTATATCAATACATCAGGGTGTCTGGAGAGCTTTGAAAATGGTGATATCTGTAGTATCTAATTATCACTTCGTCTTCAAGGTCCTCACTATAGGATCACCGCTTTCATTCTTTATTCTTCTTCCTTCATCTTCAAGCTTTTATTGAGCACCTACTGTATGCCAGGCCCTGTGGTCAGGTGTTGCGAATAAGACACAACAAGAAGCTCCCATCACAATTTAGTGAATAACAGGAAGCTAAGTTGTTGGCCCTCAGTTGCGTCACTTATTTATTTGATAAAATGGTGATAAAACTTTACCAAGAGAGTCTTTTGGGACTAGTCACCAAACTCCTCTTAGAGGATTAAATTCCGGCCTACGTTTTTATGCCAAATTCCACTCTGTAGAAGTCAAAGGCTGTGAGTGTCCGGAGGCCTTAGCTCGCAGCTCTTAAAGCAACTAAAGAAATTCCTCTCGTCAGGCCTTGAGGAAAACTCCGCAACTGGGCTGTGAGGGGTCTGTGGCGAAGGAGCTTGAAGCCCGCTCTGAGGTGGGCGACAGTGATGATTAATGTCATGGCTGCTCCTGGGCCAGCATTCTTCCCTCCGCTCGGAGCCAGGGAAGGGGGATTACCCTTGAAGTCCTTAGTAAGCTCTTCAGGAAAAGGGTTTGACATTGGAGATTCCCTCGAAAGCTGACCGCTCCCCTCCCAGGTTTTTGCAGCCTAATCCCTCCCTCTCCCTCTTGGGTTTCTCTTTGTCTGCGGCCAGCCCAGCCCCACCACCCATCCTGCCCATACGGGGCTCCCCACCACCACCGCCCCCACCTCAGGCCGACTCCCAGCCTCCCCTTCGCCTCGTGGCCCCTCCCCCCAGGCCTGCTGCGTCCCAGTTCCAGCTCAATTTAGAAGAACGTAAATATAATACATCTCTCCCCGCCCCCTCCCTCTTCCGATGACCTGCCTCACCGTTACAACCGACAGGCCCCAGTGGGCTCAGTGCACTTCCTGTCAGCATGGGTGGTCCTGGGGGTCACGGGGAAGGAAGCCGACAGCTGAGAGCAGGGCCAGGGATCACCGTGTCAGGCACACCAGAGAGAGTGGGCAGCTTCGGTTTCACTGCTCTCATTTCTGTTAAAGCCCAAGACAAGGGCCCTTCTGGGCCTGGGGAGGTCTATCCCATTGGGACAGAAAGAGGAAGGCTCCCTCTGCCCCATGCCTCCACTGAAGTCCAAGTTCCTGTTGGTCCTGATGGGATCCTCCTGTGGAATGGTCTGCAAAAGACTCTAGTCTCAGTTCCACTAATGGGTCTTCGGGGTGACCTGAAGCAACTTGTGTCACACCCTGGGCCTCTTGGTTTTGAGATGCACTGTCGAGCTGGTATGCATGAACTAGGATGTCAGCACTGGAAGGGGCCCTGGGGGTAATCTGGCCCAGGGAAGGGACCCTGGGGGTTACCTAAGTCCAGGAAAGGGACCCTGGAGGCGATCTGGCCCAGGTTAGGGACCCTGGGGGTGACCTGGCTTGAAAGTCTTAATTCTTATCAAGACACTCGATGAATGACGATTCTGCGCACCACTTGCTTCTGCTGGGGTAGTGAGGTCTTGTCCCTGCAGACACCTCCCTGCTCTCGCACTCAAAACTAATCTAGAAGTGTGGGAAGGTGAGGGTGACACTGACCCTGTTTTACCTTATGCTTTTTGAAATATATTAGCACTAGTAGCAGCACATTACTGGTGACACATTACACAACTGGTTAAGACCACAAGCCAGGGGGTTGCACCTCGGCAAGGAAAAACTCATCATCTGGTCTAACTCCCTATGATACTGAGGAGGAAACGAGGTCCAGAAAGATGTTGCGACATGTCCAAAGTCACCCTGCTGGATACAGGCAGAGCCAGATTCACATCCAAGACCCCTGAAGCCCTGGGAAGGCGGGAAGGAGAGATACTGCTCCCTTTACCCTACAGGGATCATCTGAAGATCCAAGGGGCTCTGAAGACAGGGGTGCAGAGCAATGGGAAGTCATGGTGTGATTGCCGTTGCCAAGCCTTAGGTATCCAGGGGGATGCAGAAACTATTGCCTCCAGCAAGGTTCTGACGTCTGGGCTTCTGTCTTCTCTCCCACCAAGCTCTTTCGCAGCGCGCTACCTGTGAGCAGCATGGACGTGGACGGGCTCACGTTACTCCTCCTGTTTCCCTGGCTTAGCCCCGGGAAGGAGCTCACAGTAGGCCTGGGGTGGGGGAGGGGAGAAGGCAGCCGCGAAGGGGAGGGGCACAGGGGGCGTGGAAGGAGGCGGCGGCGAGAAAGAGAAAGAAGGATAACCGCCACCCTCCACAATCCACTCACGGGATGATCAGCCTGTTAATATATGAGAGTTGACGCCAGCACTACTAGAATTTAAGGTGGTTTCAGCCCAGATACGGCAAAGCTAGATAAAGGATACCCTCGTTTATTCAGTCACCCCTTTGCGGACTTCTCCAGTGTTTTCCGGGCCCATGCAAGGCCCTGAAATTAGCTTCCAGTGGGGCATGGCTGTCTTGGGAAGCGGCTTGTCTGAAACCCTGTGAGGGAGGGGCGCTAAAATACTGTGGAAGGGGCGAGGGGCGAGGGGAGGGGAGGGAAGGGACCCTTTGAGGAGGAGCTGCCACAGAACCGGTTTTGTCCACGGGGGTGAGAAGACACAGGGAGTGCCGGGCAAGGGGCACAGACACGGCCAGGCGGAAACGGGGACGTGTGGGCTGTGGGTGAGGAGCAGTTGGGGGGCTCACTGTGGCGGCACTCAGGACGCGTAGAAGAATCTCAGGGCGAATAACTGAAAAGCTGCCTCACCAGGGCCTTGCTCAGGATGTGGGGACGCTAGAGGCTTCTGAACAGTGGATAAGACCAACACCACCCGAGCAGAAGAATCAGAAGGCTGCAGGCGGATGCTGGCGGCTGTGAGGGCGTGGCGGGGAAAGCACCAGGGCAGGAGGCGAAGAGGCTGAAGGAACAGGAAGGAGCGACTTCCAGAAACACCCGAGGAAGACCAGCCCTGCCGGAGGGAAGGTGTGCAGACAGCAGCGAAGGAACAGGAAGGAGCGACTTCCAGAAACACTCCAGAGGAAGACCAGCCCTGCCGGAGGGGAGGTGTGCAGACAGCAGCGAAGGAACAGTGATGTCTTGGCTTCTGAGCCAGGGGCCTGGAGGGTGGTGAGACCATAAATGTGGTGGAGAACCCGGAAAAGAGTCACGGAACCAAGTCTCTCAGCCGACGGGCTGAGAAGTGTTTTCCCTGAGATGCAGTCTCTTCCTGGCCTCATCTGAAGTCTCAGAACAAGCCTGAGGGGGCTTCCCTGGTGGCGCAGTGGTTGGGAGTCTGCCTGCCAGTGCAGGGGACGCGGGTTCGTGCCCTGGTCTGGGAGGATTCCACATGCCGCAGAGCGACTGGGCCCATCAGCCACAATTGCTGAGCCTGCACGTCTGGAGCCTGTGCTCCGCAACGAGAGAGGTCGCGGTAGTGAGAGGCCCGTGCACCGCGATGAAGAGTGGCCCCCGCTCGCCGCAACTGGAGAAAGCCCTCGCGCAGAGATGAAGACCCAACACAGCCCAAAACAAATAAATAAACAAATTCAAGAAAACAAGCCTGAGGTGGCAGCTGGGAGACAAGAGTCTTGCTCCAGTGCAGAGTCTGTCCTGCCTCTGTCGGCACTTTCTGGAGAACCCAAGGAAGCTCGGTGAGTGAGCAGTCATGGGCTGGGGGCAGAGGAGAGCGGACAGTCCTCGGTCACACACCTCTGCTAAGGCACAAGGGAGCCAGAGACCCCCAGCCTCGCCGAAGCAAGCAGAGGGGGCTCATTTGTTCTGTGACAAGGAGGCCCTTTCCTGTAACCGTTGGCCCATCACTCTCTGCCTCTAGACCCCGAGGTCCTGGAGGGCCCGGCCCCCTCTTTGTTGCCTCTGTGCCCCGAGTGCCTGCTCGAGGCCTGACACAGTATTGCCCCCGGCGTGGAGGGGAGGGGCGCTGCAGGAGCCAGGACATGAAACTGGGTTGAGTTTCAGTCCAAGTCTGGGGGAGAACCCTGCCCTCTGCCCACTTCCACAGGGATCAGTGACTGGATCCCTGAAGGCCAAGGAGCAAATGAAAACCAGGAGTGACTTTTCTTGGAGGGAAACTCTGATGATAAACGTGTCTCGCTTTGGTCTTGGGAGATGAAAATCGCTGCATATAAAAAATAATAAAAAGGACTTCTCTGGTGGTCCAGTAGTTAATACTCTGCACTTCCACCGCAGGGGGCGCGGGTTCAACTCTGGTCAGGAACTAAGATCCCACATGCCGTGCAGCGTGGCCAAAATAATAATAATAATAATAAATATGACCACCACGAAATGGGAGGCCGGCCCAGATACCACGGGATAAAGAGCAAGGAGGCCTCAGTTTCTCTGCCACAGAAGGAAAGGGAGTGGGAGGAAGATTCCTTCAAGAAATAGTTTACTGAGCCCTTACTATGTTCCAGGAGCAGGGCTGAGGGTTGCAGCCAGACAGGAGTGAGACTCAGTGTCTGCCCCAGAGCACTGCCATTTCCTCCTGTGCCAAAGCCGGTACAGGAGAAGAGAAGAACTGAGGATGGGAGAACTGAACAACGATTCTAGGAGATGTGTTTGAGCCTGAACAGCTCACCAAGAACTTGCAGCAGCAAACAGGCCAACACAGGCCGGTTTAGACCCACCAGATGCACACACGTGGGTGTCCTCAGATGCTGCGCCTAGCGGGTCTGAACTTCATCTGAAAGGACGTCAGTAACCGAAGTTGAAGGATTCTAAGTAGAAAAGATAATACGTTCTGGATTGCCTTATAGAAAAGCTATTTTAAAAGCTGGGAAGGAAAAGGCAAAGAGGGAGTGGAGAAAGAAGCAGTTAGGATGCATTTGCAGTCATTCAAAGGAGGAAGGGGGAGGACTTACATGGAAATCCAAAATTCTTCGTAGAGACTGTAGACCAAGAAAGCTACCCTGTCATATCAGTAAACAAAGGATGCTGGGGCCATCAAGCCATCAGCCACTGCAGTCCCCATACTGTGCACCCTGAGGGGATTCAGGATGGGGAAAGAAACCAGGATACTGGCCCCAGATAGCTGAGGTGCATATCAAAGGAATGATTTCAGTGAGCCCAGACTCCTGCATCTTCCTGTACAGTACTGAGCAAAGTGCTCAATTCATTAACATGAGATGTCTGCTTTTTCCTTAATTAACAGTAATCTTTTGATGCTCCAGCTACCTGTTTTTTGGTTTGTTTTCTTGTTTTTTGCAAAAGTCTCCCAGGCTTAGAAGTCCTCCGCATGCCGGCCGAATAAGACGTAATTCTCAACTCTTAGGTGGTGCAATTTTTTTTTCAGTCGACAAGGCAAAGCCAGTGAGGTAAATAGAGTCTGGATCTTCCGGAGCAGGCCTCTCCCCAGCTAGATGTGCTGCAAAGTCAGAAAGGAGTCACGGAAGAGAAGTCAGGGTCTACGCCAGTTCACGGATGCGTCTCCCGAATGCTGAAGTTCAAATTTGCAACTTGGTGAGACAACTTGGGTGCAGCTGCAAGGGTGCAGATGCCCTGGTCTCTGGGGGGAACCTGCCCATGCGTTTCCATCCGCGAGGTCATTCTTACATGTCTTGGTGGGCATATCCAGAGAGCAGGGGAGACTGACAGCTCTTGCCCCTTCAAAATAACAATCTGACCTTTACTCCTAATAAATAAGGAAATGTGCAACCACCAGTGCACCTCCTTTTCTATTCGGGGTTTGACAGGACTGTAAGCTCATGACTGAGAAAAATGAGACCCCCTATGATGACAATGTCAATGACAAGAAGAAATTCATCTCCTCGCCCACATGAATGGCCTGAGGGCCTCAAAGCTTGGGCTGCATTTAGGAAACCAGAGGAGGCTCTAAGAGGGATAATTGAATTCCGGAGTCAGGAAGACAATAGTGATTATTTCTTGGATGACTAGAGGAACAAACATTTGTGGGTTTGAGATAAACAGATGACAAAAAGAGCCCATCTGAGATGCCAGACTTGACAAGCAGAGCCCTAAGACCTTTGTGTTCTCTGGAGGGACAAGTATCTTGGAATGTTTATATCTCATTTATACCTCACACTCATTATATATTCTGAGTGTGATTCTTAGAACTGTCTTGGAATCTCGTACCCTCAGTCTTTAAACATTACTGTCTGATCCTACTGCCTGATGGGATGGGAGGAACCTCCAGGGCTCACTACATGCAGGGGCTTCAGACTGTTTTTAGTCAATTCCTAGATTAAAGAGAAAGAAACCAGACACCTGACACTAACAGTGGCAGCTGACTGTCACTGAGAGAGTATCCAGACCAAGTGTTTTAACTACTCCAGATTCATCTCCTGGATTTCAGAAGCATCCTACAAGGTAGGTGCTATTTTCATCAAAAGATGCCACTTTTCAGGTGAGGTAATCTGGCCTGGCTGGCCTGAAGCCTCAAGCCATTGTAGGACAGGAAGCCTGGCAGTTGACCCCAGAGCCAGCCCACCCTTAACCACACTTAGCCTACTAAGTCATCGTTTGGTAAAGTTTATCCTGCGGCCTAGTCTTTGATCGTACGTGGGATCAAATACTCCCTGAAAGGGTGAAGAGGATAATCCAGAGATATTAGGGATGAAAGACATCTAACTCAGAAACAATGTCCTGGGACCTCCCTGGCAGTCCAGTGGGTAAGACTCCATGCTGCTAATGCAGGGGGCCCGGGTTCGATCCCTGGTCAGGGAACTAGATCCTGCGTGCGTGCTGCAACTAAGAGTTTGCACGCCACAACTGAAGATCCCACATTCTGCAACTAAGACCCGGAGCAGCCTAAATAAATACATAAATAAATGTTTTTGAAAAAAAGGAACACTGTCCTTGCGCTTACAGAAAATACAAAATAAAAGAGTCATGTCTCTAAAATGATTGGTAACTTAGCAAAATGGCCTAAAGGGCTCTGTGAGTTTCTGTGGAACCCAGCATGGAAAGCCCATGTGTGGTCCAGGCTTCATCCCCGCAGACAAGGCTGAATCAATATCAACCTGAATTGTTGGAGAGACTGTCCTGGTCTCTAAACTTGTTCTTCCCTCTGGGTGCCTTATAAATGATTCATGAATGAAAGAATGAATATGAACAAATGAATGTGTCCACCTGTGCTTCCTCATTCCCTCTCCGTTCCCCTCCTGCACTAGCTGCCCATTTTCCTCAAGAGAAACAGAGCTCATACATCGTCACAGCACCGACCAAGATTTTACACCTGCTCCCTACGGCCTGATGCAAAATGCAAACTTGTCAGGTCTTCCTTAGAGTTCTCCAATAATCCCTGGTCTTTCTCTGTTCCCTCCCTACCCCAAAACCATCATTTGCTTTGTCAACAGCTACTCACGGCCATGAGACTCTTTGGACTTGCCAGTCCTCTGCCTTGGAATGCTCTCCCTTACTCAGATTATTAATAAGTGGACCCTCAGAATCAGAAGGGACCTTGTGGATCAAGACCAATCTCCTACCTGGAGCTGGAAACTTTTTTTTTTTTTTTTTTTTTTTTTTTGTGATACGTGGGCCTCTCACTGTTGTGGCCTCTCCCGTTGTGGAACACAGGCTCCGGATGCGCAGGCTCAGCGGCCATGGCTCACGGACCCAGCCACTCCACGGCATGTGGGATCTTCCCAGACCAGGGCACGAACCCATGTCCCCTGCATCAGCAGGCGGACTCTCAACCACTGCGCCACCAGGGAAGCCCTGGAAACCTCTTTAGAACATCCTTGACCCACCATCAACCAAGCCCTGCTTTGAAAACGATCCTTCATTTTCCACTTAAAATTATTAAAAACTTACCTCTGTTAAGAAACCTGCCCTCATTAATAAATAAAGGCATTCATTCCCTCACTCGTCTTTTGTTTATCAGACATGTTGAGTGCCTGTCATGTGCCAGGGAATGTGCTGGGCTCTGGGGGACATGAAAAGTCATGGGCCTCACTCACTGCTCGTTAGATGGGTCTGCAAAAGAACGGCTATTACCATAATTCTGTAGGATACACCATCAGTGTGTGCACCAAATGCAACACTGGGACAGAAAAGCAAACAGTTAATGATTCCTCTCAGCAGGAATGGGGTTAGGAAGACTTCACAGAGGAAGCACTGTGAAGAGCTAACTCTTAAAGGATGAATCTGGAATATTCACGTCAACAGGTAGAATGAGGTGGGCACGGGGGCTGGGAATCTCAAGCTGAAAGCACACTGACCATTCTTTCATTACCACTTGACTTCAGGGTAATAAATAATTGGTACCCATTGGAAGAGTATTTCGTACATGGTCTATGGCGAAGGGAATTGGTCTAGTCCTTTCAGAAAGCAATTTGGTAAAACAAATCAAGAACCATACAATGGCCATCCTTTAGATGTAGCCATCACATCTGGGGGAGTATATCTTGAGGAGGTAATTACAAATGTGGAAAAGATTACATACATGAAAATAATATATACTGGATTTGTGAAAATAGGGGAAAAATTGGAAACTGAGCCTCCAATTCACTTCCTTGGAAGATAGGTAAATAAACTATGATCCATTTATTAGAGGGTTGATTTATTATGCAGCTGTTTGTTTTAAATATTATATGACAATTTGGAAATATTTATTCATATAAGGCTAACTGAAAAAAGAGAAATGTGTGCATATGATCACAACTTTATTTTTTAACTCATAAATATTTAAAATATTTAAATGTTTAACATATGTGTTACTCTTAGAGGAAAACATAGGCAGAAGACTCTATGACATAAATCACAGCAAGATCCTTTTTGATCCACCTCCTAGAGAAATGGAAATAAAAACAAAAATAAACAAACGGGACCTAATGAAACTTAAAAGCTTTTGCACAGCAAACGAAACCATAAACAAGAAGAAAAGACGACCCTCAGAATGGGAGAAAATATTTGCAAATGAAGCAACTGACAAAGGATTAATCTCCAAAATTTACAAGCAATTCATGCAGCTCAATACCAGAAAAACAAACAACCCAATCTAAAAATGGGCAGACGACCTAAATAGACATTTCTCCAAAGAAGATATACAGACTGCCAACAAACACAAGAAAGAATGCTCAACATCACTAATCATTACAGAAATGCAAATCAAAACTACAATGAGATATCACCTCCCACCGGTCAGAATGGAGAAAAGGGAACCCTCCTGCACTGTTGGTGGGAATGTAAATTGATACAGCCACTGTGGAGAACAGTATGGAGGTTCCTTAAAAAAATAAAAATAGAACTACCATATGTCCCAGCAATCCCACCACTGGGCATATACCCTGAGAAAACCATAATTCAAAAAGAGTCATGTACCACAATGTTCATTGCAGCTCTACTTACAATAGGACATGGAAGCAACCTAAGCGTCCATCGACAGATGAATGGATAAAGAAGATGTGGCACATATATACAATGGAATATTACTTAGCCATAAAAAGAAACGAAATTGAGTTATTTGTAGTGAGGTGGATGGACCTAGAGACTGTCACGCAGAGTGAAGTAAGTCAGAAAGAGAAAAACAAATACCGTATGCTAACACATATATATGGAATCTAAGAAAAAAAAAGGTCATGAAGAACCTAGGGGCAGGACAGGAATAAAGACGCAGACCTACTAGAGAATGGACTTGAGGACATGGAGAGGGGGAGGAAGGGTAAGCTGGGACGAAGTGAGAGAGTGGCATGGACATACCACTACCAAATGTAAAACCGATAGCTAGTGGGAAGCAGCCGCATAGCACAGGGAGATCAGCTCGGTGCTCTGTGACCACCTAGAGGGGTGGGATAGGGAGGGTGGGAGGGAGACGCAAGAGGGAGGAGATATGGGGATATATGTATACATATAGCTGATTCACTTTGTTATAAAGCAGAAGCTAACACACCATTGTAAAGCAATTATACTCCAATAAAGATGTTAAAATAAATAAATAGGAACATTTTTATTTAAAAAATTAAATAAAATAAAATATGTGTTATTTAAAAATAACAAAAGGGGCCTAAGATATGGCACCAAAATGCTACCAAAAGTTGGGCTTGAACAAGGAAAGTTCTGGAAGACAGGCTTCCTTCTGTTTGCAAACTTTTTGTTTCATGGTTGTTTTGTTCCCTCTTAACCTGTAAGTAGTTTGCTTGTTTGTTTAATGTATGGAATGAATTTCACTCTCTACAATCTTGGGGTGAACTTCTTCCAAAAACCACCAAGTCTTCTACTTCTTGTTTTTTCTGTCTTCTCATTGCTTGGTAAGTGCCCGAGTCTGAACGTGACATAGTGCGAGACTGTTAAGTGTTAGTGGCTGACGAAGTACAGCACGTTTTCCTGTACCCTGCCTTCCTGGGGCCTCAAGACCATTAGGAGAAACAGCAACCCTTGCCACAGCTTTTGTTTGTGCTACACACCCTTCTACGCACTTCACAGACATTAAGTCATTATATATTGATACAACAATCCCGTGAAGTTAGGCTTAGGACTAGGGTTAGGGTTAGCCATTTACCCAAAGCTATCTAGCTAGTTGGTGATAGAGCCAGGATTTGAACCCAGGGAGTATGGCTCAAGGGTCTCTGCTCTTAATCACTCAAGACAGGGAGCTTTGAAATAGCCAGCTCTCTGTACAGACAGGCAGACAGGCATTAACACCTACACAAATAACTGCGTGGTTGGGGGGAGGGGCTGGAGATGGAGGGTGGAGTTTGAAAGACAGAGCTATGGGGGTTCTAGCGTAAGCCCCTTCCCGAATGGAAGCCTCAATCTGGCATCGATCTCTTTCTGAGAGGATGGCAGACGCAGAATGACATCTGAGCGGTCATCTCTGCGTAAATATAGGGCTCAGTGTTGGAGAGGTAGCCCTTAGCGAGAGGCAAAAAGCATCAGAGAGCTGTGTGTTTACACAAACTGTGTCTTGATATTTCCTTTGTCTATTGTTCTTGAGGCAGACATAATGATTGTTTCTTCTCTGGGGCATTTATTCAGATGACAAAGCTAAGGCTTTGCCTGGAATTTTAGAGACCCCAGAACTCGAACAGAACTTTGTTGTCCATCTCATCTAGACCTTGTCCATCCCTCTACCCTTAGCGCACACACACACACACACACACACACACACACACACACACACACTCTCTCTCTCTCTCTCTCTCTCTCTCTCTCTCTTATGAAGACAGAGGCTAAGTATCCATTAGAAATAACAAGTGAGGTACCTGGTACACAGAGGTGTTAGTAGCCCCTGTTAAAAGGAATTAACCAAAGAAGGCAGGAGTCATTATGCAAACACAATGAGGGTCCAATGATATGAAGTCCTGAGTGATTCTTTCGTTGGATCTGACTCATGTTTCTCCGTTCTAGATTGAGTCAATGTTTACATGATATGTCTGCCCTCTCGGTCCTATGTTTTTAATTCATTAGTTCCAAGTCTTGGAAACAGGCTACTCAAATATTCACCCCAGTGAAAGCTCAGGGTTATTAATAAGCAGACAAGTGTTTGCAGGCAGCTGGTCCGAGCTGGGACACTGCTCACGATGGAGAACACGTGGCTTCCGAACCACGTCTGAAATGACTGTGTTCTGTTGGCCTGCGCTGCACGCGCTCCTACTCTTAGGCCTCATCCAAGAACAGTCAGAGACTATAACTAGAAATCTTCCTCTCACCCCCTACCCAAAACATCCCCAGCATTTTTAGAGGAAAGATGACATTTTCCCCAGCCCCGCCTGATCAGAGTGAGGGACTCCCCTATATTCTCCTCGTCAAGGTTTATATATCCTTGTCCCAAGGGTCAGAGGACTACTTTCCTCGTTCTTAGCGGAAATTCCATTCTTAAATATCAGACTTCCCAATTTGCCTCTCATGGTAGAAACCACGGGAAGGAACCCGAGAGACGACACCTGTCATTTGACAGATGAAGCCAGGTGGCCCCCAAAGAAGATGGGACCATTTGAGTATCAAGTTGGTGATGAGATGCTGCCGGTTCGCAGACCAGGGCTCCTTCTGCCCACACCCTCCTCAACTTCCACGTGGCACTGAAGGCGACACTGTGTCGCCATGAAGCCCGGGAAGGAGCAGAGGCTGCCTCAGTTATTTTCCTAACCCTCCCCCGACCCCCTCATCTGAACGTACCCCCAGTGGAAGGAAAGCCCATGGGCTCTTACTCATTTCCATGTACTCTGGCGTCAGTCCAGTGTATGGTTCCAGGCTGTAGTCTAGATCCCACTGCTCTGGGTGCTTTGAACAGGCGGAGTCAGCTTGTCCAGGCTCTGTCTCACCTTTCAGCTTCCGAAATAATTTCTTTAGCTTCCTGGAAAAGAAAGGGATCCGTCACCAAAAGCCTCTGGAGGAGAGGGTTAGTTCTTCAGACAGAAAGGAGAAAAACAACTAAGTTTTGAAACTGGACCATCTCTCATCTAAGGACAGAGAGAGGAACACTAAGGAGACTACTTTTCTCTTAAAGACAGTCCCAGGAGGTCCTTTGTCGGGATAATAAAAGGGTCATCCCGCAAAGGACCAAGTTTCTTCAAACCCGAAGAAACTTTTAATTCTTCCTGCTGTTTGATAAGCAACAGGAATGTTGGCCCTTCCTGTCCTATTTTCTAACGGGTGATCTGTCCACCCTCTTCATGCGGAAGGGAGGGTGTTTAGAAAGTAGCAGAAAGATGCCATCTTCCCACCTCAAACATTTTCATGTGTTAATAACATGAATAGCGTATGTCCATTAAAGCCAAGCTAAACGTTGTCCACCATTGCCATGGGGTGAATCGTATCCCCCCAAATTCATATGTTGAAACTCTGAGCCCCAGTGTGACCATATGTGAAGACAGGGCTTTTAGGAAGTACTTATGGTTAAATGGGGTGATAAAGGTGGGTCCTAACCCAAAGGATTGTTCGCCTTGTAAGAAAAGGAAGAGACAGCAATCTCTCTCCACCGTGTGAGGTCACAGTCATCTGAAAGCCAGGAAGAAGGCCTCCACTAGAAACCAAACCCTGCCAGCCCTTACCTTGGATTTTCCAGCCTCTAGAACTGTGAGAAAACACATTTCTGTTGTTTAAGCCCCCCAGTCTATGGTATTAGTTATGGCAGCCTGAGTAGACTAAGTCAACCACATTCAGGACATTTTTGGTCTAGAATGAGAACAAGACAATAATGGCCCAGCCTCCTGGGATTGGTATGAGGATGAAGTGAAACAGTGTTTATACCATCCTTAGCACAATATCTGGACATAGTAAGCATTCAATAGATGCTAGCTATTATTATTTTTAATATTAAATGCTAAGATTAATTAAATGCCTGAAGGTACGATCTTTTCATCCCTCCCACTGTTACACAATACACAGAGAATGAAATGAGGATAAGGAGTGAGGTCCCAGTTCTGCTGACTGGTCTAAGAGGAAGTTTCTAGGAGACTGTGGAAGGAGAACTAACAGCAGAACAGTCAGAAGCATAAACCTGAAATGTTTAAAGGGATCGTGCCTATAACTTAAGGTTGTTTTTACCATTTTACAGCTGGGAGGGCTGAGACTCAGAGTGGCTAGGGGTTGCTTGCAGTCCAGAGGCTGGCATAAGGACCCAGGTCTTCTGGCTCTGGCCCAGGTTTCTTTTCCTCCACAATTCACGGTCAAGGTCTCCATGAAGGAGACTTGGGATTGACACATGGAATTCATGAGCGCAAGAACCAGAAAGAGAAGGGGAACCGAGTGGATGGGAAGCAGAAGATCACCTTTACTTCCCACGTGAGTCTCCAGCCGCCCCTCTGTTCGAACCTGCTGTGGCTATCGCTCATTCAGGGGAAATCTCTGATTGTTCTGGTCTTTAGCTTATAGTTCCCGATAATTCTAAGTTGAAATCTCAGCTCTTCACTCCCTGGTGTGTCAGATAATCTCTTTAGCCTCAGTTTCCTCCTTACTAAATGAAGATGATGCTAAAAGATAGGTCCTAGAACCAATTCAATGAGATAAGGTATATAAAGGCAATTTAATAGCAACCATGTTTGGAACAAGGTAACTGCTCAATAAATGTTAACTATCATTAATGTAAAAAAACAAACTAAAATAAAGGGATTGTAAAGTCCATGTTCCATCCGAATGCAGGAATCCTCCCCACACACACATCCTCACACAAGGCCATCCAACCCCTGCGTAGCTCTTTCCAGAGGAGCACTCACGAAATCATTAGGCATCTCATTCTATCGTTAGAAAGTGCTCAGGCAAGTAGTGGGAATCCCATGGTTCAAAATAATGTTTTGATCGGTGCCTTGTCCAATACCACTGCCATCAAGAAGCCTGTAGTATTGTGGTATGGGTAAAAATCTGATCTTGGATGTCAGGAAGTTGTTCTTTAAAAACCTAGTTTTACAACTCACCAGTTATATTTTCTTGGGCAAGTTATGAAAACTCCATAAGCTTTAGTTTTCTTATCTGTAAGATGAGAAAATAAATATTAACTGGCCCATTGGGTCAGTTAAAGGAGATAATCTATGTAACATGCTTAATTTAGGGCTTGGTACGTGTCAAGAGCTCCATAAATATATCGTCCTTATCACTGTCATCCTCATCATCACAGGAGGATCTAAAGAATGAGTTGAGATCCACAGAATCAACAGTAAAATAAAATATTTCATGATAAGATAGCAAGCAACGATTCTGTGATCACAAGAAATTAAGAAAAGCCTAGATGGAGCCTGAAGGTTCTGAAGCCAAATAGTATGAAGTGGCTGAGACCCTGTCTGTGAGTCGGGACAGAAGGACAGGATGAAGAAAAAACATAAAGAAGAGAGAGACAAGAAAAGAAGGGAGGGAGAGAGGGAAGGAGGAAGGGAAGGTCTACAACCAGAACTCAAATTAAGACTTTTCTGCCAAGTACCAGGAATCAGAAAACTCGGCCACATCTTTAGTAAAGAATAGTAAATGGGGCTTCCCTGGTGGCGCAGTGGTTGAGGGTCCGCCTGCCGATGCACGGGACACGGGTTCATGCCCCGGTCCGGGAGAATCCCACATGCCACGGAGCGGCTGGGCCCGTGAGCCATGGCCGCTGAGCCTGCGCGTCCGGAGCCTGTGCTCCGCAACGGGAGAGACCACAACAGTGAGAGGCCTGCATACCACACACACAAAAAGAATAGTCATGGAAAATTGAACACATGCGTATATCCCTGTCCACTTCTGAAATGCTACCAAAATGATAGTGAATGAATTTTAAAATGTATAAAACCACAAGGTTAAAGAAAATAGTCATGACTACAGTAGAGTATGAGAGATATTAATGACCATCTTGGAAGATGAACAGTGAATGAAGGAGTTAGCAAAGCTGTGATGGCTGAATACCAAGTACCTACAGTGGAAGACAGAAGGGAAAAGCAAGTCAACTCATGCTGAAAAATCTCAGACAGGCTCAGGAATTGCAGGCACCAGGTATCAGCAAAGGCAGGAGGTAGGGATTAGTCAAGGCACTATTAAAGGAACAGCAGACCCTAATCTCTCTGTCCACCATATTGCCCAAGTGACTGCCACTTCCCAACACCAACAGGAGCAAAAAGTTTATTCAGAGAAGAAAATGAACCAGGGAAACTCTGGATCTGACATAAATCCAATAAAATGATAGGAAGTTAAAAATCAATAACCTCTTAGGGAAAAAAGAAAATAGAACTAAAGACAAATATATGGGCAAGAGGAAAGAAAAGAGAAGGAAATTAATCAGTCTATGAACTTCAACATTTACACAGAGAGAGAAGACAGAGAAAATGGTGGGGAAGAAACTACAAGAGAAATATAAGAAAATGTCCCAGAGGTGAAGGACATGCACTTTTTTTTTTTTTTTAATTTGTTTGGCCACACCACATGGCATGTGGGATCTTAGTTCCCCAACTACGGATCGAACCCACACCCCCTGCATTGGAAGTGCATAGTCTTAACCCCTGGACCGCCAGGGAAGTCCCAGGACATGCACTCTCTGATTTTAAGGACCTACTCACCAAAATGAAGAAAGAAAAGGATCTCCACCAAAGCATATCACCTTGAGATTTCAGAATGCTAAGAAGAAAGAAAAGGATTCTAACAGCTTCCAGCTCCAGAAGGACAAAGATAGATTCTCTAAAAATTATAAGCAAAAGGATATTAGAATTCTCAACATCAGCCCTTTACAATAGAAAACTCCAGGGAAATGTATTAACATTGAGAAGGCAAATGATGTTTAGCATAGGATTTTATACCTAGCCAAAGTATACAACGAGTGCAAAGGCAGAATAAAGATATTTTCAAACATGCAAGTTTTCAAAAAAGATATATTTCTATGCCTCCATCCTCATGAAGCTCCTGGAGGATGAATTTCACCAACAAAGGATCTAAAGCAATAGAGAAAACAGTATGGAATCTGGCAAAGAATCCACCAGAAAAAGAAGTGTTGGACCTAACAGGGATTGATAGCTGTATGGAAGGTTTAGTGAACAAACACTTCTGGTCTAAACAGGATAATGGAGGGTTCCTAGAGGATGGTCTCAAGGAAGAAATAAGTGTGACCAATAAGACATCTGATGTGTTTAAAAAGAATGAAATATTGCCATTGGCAGCAACATGGATGGACCTAGAGATTATCGTACTAAGTGATGTAAGTCAGAGAAAGACAAATATGATATCACATATGTGGAATCTAAAAAATAATACTAATCAATCTATACACTAAACAGAAACAGACTCACAGACATAGAGAACAAACTTATGATTACCAAAGGGAAAAGGGACGGGGGAGGGATAAATTAGGAGTTTGGGATTAACAGATACAAACTATTATACATAAAATAGATAAACAATAAGGATTTACTGTATAACACAGGGAACTATATTCAATATCTTATAGTAACGTATAGTGAAAAATAAACTGAAAAAGAATATATACACATATATGGCTGAATCACTTTGCTGTACATCTGAAACTAACACAATATTGTAAATAAACTATATTTCAATTTTTAAAAATGATAAGGCAAAACCCAAAAAATAAATAAGAAATAAAAGACATCTGATGTGTTTAATGAGGTAATTAAGCTGGGAAAGTGGACACTTAAACAAGGTCACCAATATGGTATAATGAGTATTATAAAGGGAGAGATTTAGGGAATCATGGGCAACCTAACCTGCAAGGTTTCCCTGGGGAAAAGCTGTGTAACCCACCGAAGGATGAAAGATGATAGAAGCAGCATGGGAAAGTGAGAGAGAGCTGTGGAAGGGGAAGGTGTGTGTTCTAGGCAGAGGGAATTATTTGTGCAACAGCCAAAGACAGTGCGAGAATGGTCACTGCAGGGAATAAAAGGAGATCCAAATGTTCGCAGCATAAAGTAGGAGAGAAAGTGATGAAGGATGACTTGAGAGGTAGCACAAGTTCATGAAGATGGCCTTGTAAGCCATGTGGATGTGGCGGTTCAAGTGAGAGATCAGGGTAGCAGAGGCCAGGATGATTGCCATGGCCGTGGAAGAAAGCAGAACGAGACACGCTTAGGAGGTGGGGTTAAGAAGCTGGTGGGGAATTGCAGTTGGGAAGGGAAGAGGAACCGAGGATGACCCCCCGAAGTCCTTGGCCGTGTGGGTGGGTGGTGGCAGAGTTCGCTAAACTGGGGGACACAAGAGGAGAGCGGGAGGAGAAGTTGTTGAGATGGAGGGTTTCATGAGACAATTAAGTAGGGATGTCTAGTAAACAGTTATATGTGGTCTAGAGCTCTGAAAACAGGTCCGGGTTGGAGCTAGAGACCCAAGAACCATCACGGAGAGAACAATGGAAACTCTAGCAACGAACACCTCCTGTGGGTGGCGTGGAGGGGAAGGAGCCTTCAGAGGGCAAGGAAGGAGCAGTCACAGGAAGAGATGCTCAACTGTGAGACCCTGTGGCAACGAAGGCCAGGGCAGAGGACGGCCTCAGGAAGGACACCGCGGTCGGCCATGCAATACGCCGTGGGGGGGTCCAAACATCCACAAATAATTCTTACGAACCTCTCCTTACTGGGAGTCTCCCTCCTGGAGATCTCAGCGCCCATTAAAAACATTAATAAAGGAAGTCCCTCGAGAGCAGGATTTAAGAGGAATCCTGCACATTCTATAACACACAGACGGGGCGTTTGGAAAACTTCACATTATGATTCCTACCGTATGATGCATTCGCTTGTTAAAATAACTCCTTTGAGGTTACCCTTGTCTCCTTTTCATCTGCTCTTTCTCTGTCCCTTGTGAATGACAAGTCTGAGAAACTCTGTCCAGAAGCCTCTGAGCCTTTCCCCTGCATGTGCCCCACAGGCTCACCCTGAGACCATGGTGACTGTCAGTCACGCCTTGGCCTCCTGGCTGCAGGATCCAGGCCCCAGGAGTCCTCCACAGACCCTGGCTTCACAGACCTCGAGCCTCGTGAAAGAAGGCAGAAGCAAGCCCGCCACGGGCCGAAGAAGAGAAACACATCAGCCTCGGAGCTGTGTATTCCTCTTCTTGACACAGGACAGGATTCAACTTTGTTCCTTAAACCTCTGATTCACAGCCATATTCCACTGTATTGAGGGGAACACACAGCTTCCCTTGCCTGTGATGGCTTTAAAGAGAGACTGTTTTACGTCTTTAAATACAATATTTATCACATTTATCAAAAAAAGAAGAAAGTTTATGAAATCTTCCTGGCTGTGTGCAGGGGTATATTGGCTATTTTGGGGTGTGATCTGGTGCTTCTAGCAAGAATGGGGACGGGGGGACATTTTGCCAGCGGAAGTATTAATTCATCAGCTCTGTCCATCTCAGACGTCACTCAGGAAAGAATCTGGCACCTGAAAAAGAGCATTTACCCTTCACACACACACGCACACACACACACACACGCACACACACACACACACACACACACAATCTCTCTGAACGATTAAAGGCCATTTCCAATTTTGCTTCATGGAATACTAGAGCTGAGTTTGAGATAAAATTATAGCGAGGACTTGGGATGTGCTGTGGCGTGTTTGGGGGCACCATGACGCCTGGATTCAAAGTCCATTTTGCACAAACACATATGGGAAAGGTGGTGTGTGTGTGGTGGGGGAGGTGAGGAAAACCCCCATCAATGGACTCAGATCATAAATAGCACAGGATCGGATTCTGCCCTGCGAGCCGGCCATGTCTGAAGTTATCTCAGAAGGAGCTGCCGATGAGCATTACTCTGGGGCCTGTTGTGATGAGAACCACCTGGCTCCCCTCTGGAAAGCATCTGTCACAACTGTGTCAGGCCCCAGGAGCCTGGGGATGTGTGAGTGGGGAGAGTCCAAGGCCAGGCCACACAACTTCAGCTTCATCTAGTATCATGTCGTCATTGCCCGTGAAGAGTTACTGCTCCCAGTTTCGCTGCTTCCTCTGAAAGCACTTCATTTTTCCATCTCCAGGGGCTCTGAAGCAGGCCTAGCAAAAGTGGGACATGCTTCTGTCTGGACGGTGCTGGCCTTCCATGGTGGCCCTGTCTGGGGCACCTGCCAGATTTAGGGGTAGCAAAGGGAGAGGTCTGGAAGCTGAAGATGCTTATCTTGGTCCCAAAGGACAGGTGTACAGTATTCATGGACATGCCTGGTATCTGTGCCAACCCCGTGGAGACCTGCGGGGTTAAAAGGCAAGAACACTGTGCTGAGCCAATGTCTCCCAAGCAAAGGACACGCGCCACTAGCAGCTCATGTGATGTTTTTGGAAGGCCACTAGACTTGGCCTAACATCTCATTAGAGCACCTGGAAGAATTATTCACTGCTCTCAGCTCATCCCTCTGATTGCAGTCCAGGAGAAAACCCCAGTCTGCTGCTGGTATGTCTTTAACAACTCCCCGGGACTTGTGCAACTTCTTTTTCAGTAAAGAGAATGCAGATCTTAGGCTAACTTCATGGATTAATAATGGATCAGTTTTATTGTATTTCTTTCTACTATTTGCTATTCAGGGTAACTGATAGTGTTAGTTTTCCACTTTCAGAAATGTGATGCACTTAAAAAGTGAATTGGCTTAGAGGAAATTAATATGCAAATAGCTGTCTAGGTAGGTAATGGAAAACAATTTAAAAGTTGGCTGACAAATGACTAAAGATTGGGAAACAATCTAATGCAAGAAGCCTACTGGACTGGTCAACTCAAGAAGACACTAGAATTTGTAGTGGTGGTGCTTTTAGCAATACACACACATGCACACACACGCGCACATGCACGCACATGCACGCACAGAGAATCTAAGGAGAACCGTGCACCCTTAGGGAGTTAGATAAATTACAGCCGACTACCTGGCTTACCAGCAAAGCCAGTTCAATAGTCTTTAACATTTTAAAATTCTCTTTGGCAGAATCTCAGCAAATTGCTTTCAGAAGTAAATAACAAACACGAAAAATGATCAATTTATGTGTATAACCATATTTTTTTTACCCCAAATATTCTTATCCAGTATGATTACCTACATAACTCCTCAGACTTGCTTCTGTTTTTAAAAATCAAGTCTGGTCTCGAAGATTAATATTTATCTCCCTGAGGGAAAAAACTGGATGCAGGCTCTGACGGCACCGAAGAGCTACCATGAACCACAAGCCATGGGTCCCAGAACATAAGAGAAAAACACTGTTCCTGAGAAGGTCTTTTCAGCTCACTCCCTGGACTCGAAACACTCAGAGAGCATCACTTGTAAACATAAAAGCCAATGACACTCAGTAACACCTTGGCTACCTGCACCCCCAGGAACGGTTCATCCTTTCTCAGATACCCATATATTCTCTTTTCTAGAGACCTGAGCATATATGCAAGCTGTATTTTTGCATAACCATGTGTCTTTCTAGAATAACTTTCCCAAGGTCTCACAGGGACTATATTGCAATGCCTGGATTTAAACCCAGATCTGTTGAACAATCACTGCCCTACAGAGATGTGTTGCCTCCACGAAAGAGTTAAAGACCACTGGGTCTAGTTTTTATAATTCACACTATTCCTTCGTCACTGTCAGGCCCAGTGGTCATTTCTCTTTTGCCTATAAAAGACTCCCCTTTTTTATTGCTTATTTCATGTTTCTCTATCATACATAAGGATGTTGCCAGGTGCATGAGCTCTGGGTTGATGGGTCTAATCTACTGAGAGTGGGCTCTGCGTGGGGCGTGGAAGACCCAATAATCATAATTGTGGCGATTTCAGGTGAACAAACTCAATCACAGCCTGTAGAATTGCAGAGAACTTTGAAGATAAAATACCATAGGGCTTGGTGGAAGAACTTTTGCTCTACATTCCTGACTTCAACTATATGATTAGGTTGTATGTGTTCACTAACAGATTAGGAACTAAAATGAGGAAAACTATTTTGGAAGAGAAGTGACTTGTATTGGAATCGGCAGTGACCAATTTCACTGAATAGAGGAGAGGTTCATAGAATGCTAGAGCTGAAATGACAAAACCTTAGAGATTATTACATTATTATATACTAAATAGGTATTATATCCTGTTGTATATTAGGTATTATTATATGCTTTTCCTCAAGAGATAAGGATAGTGAGACGTAGGAAGTGACTGGCTCACAGCTTTATGAATTTCATGCGAATGCCATCAATTAAAGTGCGGCATAGTAAACACACATCAAGGCTAAGGAAGGAAATTTAGCCTTCAAGGAAAACAGCTGCGTGTAGGTATCATCTGTCATGGAGCTGACAGAGTTGATGGGTGGGGAACATCCAACATACTGTCCAAATGACTGAGTTCTTGCCTCTTTTACACCCTAAAAAAGGCTTCTGGGGCTTCCCTGGTGGCGCAGTGGTTGACAGTCCGCCTGCCGATGCAGGGGACACGGGTTCGTGCCCCGGTCCGGGAAGATCCCACATGCCGTGGAGCAGCTAGGCCCGTGAGCCATGGCCGCTGAGCCTGCGCGTCCGGAACCTGTGTTCTGCTACGGGAGAGGCCACAACAGTCAGAGGCCCCGCGTGCCGCAAAAAAAAAAAAAAGACTTCTGGGTCCCGAGTGGATGGGCCAAGTGGTAGAAGAGATGCCTGGGAATGAAAAAATGGCAAGCTGTCTCCAGTTCCAACCGATGTACTGGAAAGACAGGTGTGTTCACCCGGATGTTTGGAGGGGACTGGAGACTTTCCTTTGCAGCAGTGGTGGAGGGGATGGATTCACGGCTTCGAAGGGGCCAGATGTGGCGTTGGCACATCTTTTTCTCGGCATGTATATTTTCTGGATGTTTGTCCGTAACAAATGTGTTCTCTCTGAGATGGTACGCTCCTAGACCACAGTGACCACGTGTCTCACCAGCTTTGTTTGATGACGATCACGGAGTGACTTTCAACCAGGAAGCTGAGAACGAGGTGCTGTTTCAGAGGGTTGAGATGCCCAAACCATGTTCTCCTCCAGCTCCTCCGAGAAAAATCACGTGCCCAAGTGCCTCCTGTGGTTACCCCAGTGTGGGGACAGAAAAACAGCCTAACTGATGGCCAGTGATGGTGAGACCCATTCTGACGACTGGGATGGCAAAGTGTTATGAGCGAATGCTCAGGATTCTCATTCCTTGAAGTAGGGCTCTCATGAAAACAGGTTTTCTTTCCAGATAAATCCGATTGTCTCCATCATAACTTGAGCTCTCTAATTGTGTTTCTGAGAAAGACCAAAGAATAGCTTTCTCTGGGGATCTGTCAGACAGTCACAGCCCCCCATGGGAGCAGTGACTGGTGTAGCTTTCCCTAAAGAAAGGAGTGGATCATGTATATCTGCTAATGGTTCCAATCAGTCCAAGGAAGCTAGGCTCAGCGACCCTTACACAAACTGAGAGAGATTTGGGGCTCTCACCCTTGCCATGACCCTGGCATGCCCCAAGACCGGTCAGGCACCACTACCTCATCTTCTCCTAAAGCAACACCTGAGTCACTAAGTGTTTTGATAAACCCGAGTCAGTCTGTTGTTTGTTTAGAAAATAAATCTACATCCAAGGGAACCTGTTTCTTTTTTTAAAATTTATTTATATTTGTCTGCGTTGGGTCTTCGTTGCTGCACTTGGGTTTTCTCTAGTTGCGGCGAGCGGGGGCTACTCTTCATTGCGGTGCACAGACTTCTCACTGTGGTGGCTTCTCTTGTTGCGGAGCCTGGGCTCTAGGCGCGCAGGCTTCAGTAGTTGTGGTGCGCAGGCTCTAGAGCGCAGGCTCAGTAGTTGTGGCACATGGGCTGAGTTGCTCCGCGGCATGTGGGATCTTCCCAGACCGGGGCTCGAACCTGTGTCCCCTGCATTGGCAGGCGGATTCTTAACCACTGTGCCACCAGGGAAGTCCGGGAAACTGTTTCTTTAAACAAAATAATGGCAGACCAACTTGTTATATATGACAGTGACAGCCTTCTTTCAAGTCACAGATGCAGCCCCCTGCTTTCGCAGCTTTCTTTGACTGCTCCAAAATGCCTGACCTTTACTTGTCTGAATTCTGACAAAGTTTGCACCAGAGAGAGAACACCCAGTCACATGAAGTCTATTTTCCAAACTAAAAAAACTAATCTCTGAGGAGATAAGGACCATTTCATATATATTTTTCTGTATTTAGTTGTATACAAATCTTGTGTATAAGTTAAAGAAAAAGAAACAGAGAGCCTTGTGTCATGGTCTGAATGTCTGTGTCCCCTCCAGAATCTATATGTCCTACCCACCAATGTGATCGTATTAGGAGGTGGGACCTTTGAGTGGTAATTATGTTTAGATGAGGCCATGAGGGTGGGGCTTCCACAATGGTATTGGTGCCCTTATAAGAAGAGGGCACCACCAATGTTCAAAGCAGCACTATTTACAGTAGCCAAGACATGGAAGCAACCTAAATGTCCATCAACAGATGAATGGATAAAGAAGATATGGTACATATATACAATGGAATATTACTTAGTCATTAAAAAGAACGAAATAATGCCATTTGCAGCAACATGGATGGACCTAGAGATTATCACACTAAGTGAAATAAGTCAGGCAAAGAAAGATAAATATCATATGATATCATTTATATGCAGAATCTAAAAAAAATGATACAAATGAACTAATTTACAAAACAGAAACAGACTCACAGACTTAGAAAACAAACTTATGGTTACCAAAGGGGAAAGGTGGAGGGGGGCATAAATTAGGAGTCTGGGATTAACATATACACACTACTTTATATAAAATAGATAATCAACAAGGACCTGCTGTAGAGTACAGGGAACTCTACTCAATACTCTGTAATAACCTATATGGGAAAAGAATCTGGAAAAGAATAGATACTATATATGTATATGTATAACGGAATCACTTTGCTGTATACCTGAAACGAACACAATATTGTAGATCAACTATAGTCCAGTATAAAATAAAAATTAAAAAAAAAAAAAGAAGAAGAGAGCACCAGAGCTCTCTCTCCACATATACACAGAGCCTGGGTCACATGAGCTTACAGGGAGATGGTGGTCTTCATCAGGACCAAACCGGCTGGCTCCATAATCTTCACTTCATGGCTTCCAGAACTGTGAGAAATAAGCTACCCAGTCGATGCTATTGTGTTACAGCAACTCAAGCTGATGAAGACAGCTGGGAAGGCTCAGACTGCAGTTTTTGTGGGTACAGCTCTGTGGTATCCAATTCTCATTTTTTAATACCTGAGCCATACAAGCCAAGAGATGAAGGCAGTGGTATTCCCTGCAGGCGCTCCTGCAGTGTGGACAGTGTTATTCCTGGTTACGTAGCTCAGGGCCTGGCTCTCTACCCTTATAGAATATTCTGTTGGACACTTATTGTTCTCAAATTCCTTTGCTGCTTAAACTAGCCAGAGTGGACTCCAAGGTCTGCTACTAAGAACCCAGGCCAATGACATGAACAAATGCAGCTGGAAATAAAGGGATTAAACCAGTTTATTGCAGGATTTCTCAGAGCCATTAAAATAATGTGCTTAGTAAATCTCCAAAAGGGAGACAGAGTGTGTGGCAGTATCTTCACCTAACCTTGTGGGGACTGTCTGACGACTGCGTCACAGGACGGATAATCTTGCAAGAAGTTTGCAAAGAACTCTGAGCCTGGTACAAACTGTCCATCCAGTCCTGCTAAACAGAACTGGCCCAGCCTATAAGAGTTACCCCTGATCCTCTCTGTCATTCCCTGGCTCTCTGATGCCAGGCTAGCTGAAAACACCCCCTGAAACAGATTTCTTTGTTTACAACTAAAAAAGCAATAGAAACAAAAGGCAGAGGGGGCGACATTTTCCTTTGACCTGAAGGTAGATTTTCACCTGTTTCATCCTCCTTTTTGGGTCCAGTGCTTGTGAGTCAGCAGTTATTTTCATGACTATCTCAATGCAAAACCTAATGAAAGGGAGGACCTTGAAGATGGCAGAGGAATAAGACGTGGAGATCACCTTCCTTCTCACAAATACATCAGAAATACATCTACATGTGGAACAACTCCTACAGAACACCTACTGAACGCTGGCAGAAGACCTCAGACTTCCCAAAAGGCAAGAAACTCCCCACGTACCTGGGTAGGGCAAAAGAAAAAAGAATAAACAGAGACAAAAGAATACGGACGGTACCTGCACCTCTGGGAGGGAGCTGTGAAGGAGGAAAGGTTTCCACACACTAGGAAGCCCCTTCGCGGGCGGAGACTGCGGGTGGCGGAGGGGGGAGCTTCGGGGCCACGGAGGAGAGCACAGCAACAGGGGCGCGGAGGGCAAAGCGGAGAGATTCCCGCACAGAGGATCGGTGCCGACCGGCACTCACCAGCCCGAGAGGCTTGTCTGCTCACCCGCCAGGGCGGGCGGGGCTGGGAGCTGAGGCTCGGGCTTTGGAGGTCAGACCCCAGGGAGAGGACCGGGGTTGGTTGTGTGAACACAGCCTGACGAGGGTTAGTGCGCCACAGCTAGCCGGGAGGGAATCCGGGAAAAAGTCTGGACCTGCCAGAGAGGCAAGAGACCATTGTTTTGGGGTGCGCGAGGAGAGGGGATTCAGAGCACCACCTAAATGAGCTCCAGAGACGGACGTGAGCTGCAGCTACCAGTGTGGACACCAGAGACGGGCATGAGACGCTAAGGCTGCTGCCGCCGCCACCAAGAAGCCTGTGTGCGAGCACAGGTCACTGTCCACACCTCCCCTCCCGAAGCCTGTGCAGCCCGCCACTGCCAGGGTCCCGGGATCCAGGGACAACTTACCCGGATGAACGCATGGCGCGCCTCAGGCTGGTGCAACGTCACGCCGGCCTCTGCCACCGCAGGCTTGCCCCGCATTCCGTAGCCCTCCCTCCCCCCGGCCTGAGTGAGCCAGAGCCCCCGAATCAGCGGCTCCTTTAACCCCGTCCTGTCTGGGCAAAGAACAGACGCCCTCAGGCGACCTACACGCAGAGGCGGGTCCAGATCCAAAGCTAACCCCGGGAGCTGTGCGAACAAAGAAGAGAAAGGGAAATCTCTCCCAGCAGCCTCAGGAGCAGTGGTTTAAATCTCCACAATCAACTTGATGTAACCTACATCTGTAGAATACCTGAAGACAATGAATCATCCCAAAATTGAGGAGGTGGACTTTGGGAGCAACTGTAGACTTGGGGTTTGCCGAATGCGACTGACTAGTTCCTGATTTCTATGTATATCTTAGTTTAGTATTTAGAGCTTATTATCATTGGTAGATTTGTCTATTGATTTTGTCACTCTCTTCCTTTATATATGTATTTTTCCCCCTTTTCTCTTTTTGTGAGTGTGTATGTGTATGCTTCTGTGTGTGATTTTGTCTCTATAGGTTTGCTTTTACCATTTGTCCTAGGGTTCTATCTGTCCGTTGTTTTGTTTAGTACAGTTTTTAGCACTTGTTATAATTGGTACATTTGTTTATTGGTTTGGTTGCTCTCTTTTTTTAATTACTTTTATATTTTTTTATTTTAATAATTTTTTTTAAATTTTTTATTTTAAAAACTTTCTTTTATTTATTTTTTCTTTCTTTCCTTTATTTTTTTTCTCCCTTTTCTTCTGAGCTCTGTGGCTGACAGGGTCTTGGTGCTCTGGCTGGGTGTCAGGCCTGAGCCTCTGAGGTGAGAGAGCCAAGTTCAGGACATTGCTCCACCAGAGACCTCCCAGCCCCTTGTAATATCAATCGGCAAGAGCTCTCCCAGAGATCTCTGTCTCAATGCTAAGACCGGGCTCCAATCAACGACCAGCAAGCTCCAGTACTGGACGCCCCATGCCAAACAACTAGCAAGACAGGAACACAGCCCCACCCACTAGCAGAGAGGCTGCCTAAAATCATAATAAGTTCACAGACACCCCAAAACACACCACTGGATGCGGTCATGCCCACCAGAAAGACAAGATCCAGCCTCATCCACCAGAACACAGGCACCAGTCCCCTCCACAAGGAAGCCTACACAACTCACTGAACCAACCTTACTCACTGGGGGAAGACACCAAAAACAACAGGAACTAAAAACCTGCAGCCTGTGAAAAGGAGACCCCAAACACAGTAAGTTAAGCAAAATGAGAAGACACAGAAAGACACAGCACATGAAGGAGCAAGGTAAAAACCCACCAGACCAAACAAATGAAGAGGAAATAGGCAGTCTACCTGAAAAAGAATTCAAAGTAATGATAGTAAAGGCGATCCAAAATCTTGGAAATAGAATGGAGAAAATACAAGAAATGTTTAACAAGGACCTAGAAGAACTAAAGAGTAAACAAACAATGATGAATAGCACAATAAGTGAGATTAAAAATTCTCTAGAAGAAATCAGTAGCAGAATAACTGAGGCAGAAGAACAGATAAGTGACCTGGAAGATAAAATAGTGGAAATAACTACCGCAGAGCAGAATAAAGAAAAAAGAATGAAAAGAATTGAGGACAGTCTCTGAGACCTCTGGGACAACATTAAATGCACCAACATTCGAATTATAGGGGTCCCAGAAGAAGAAGAGAAAAAGAAAGGGACTGAGAAAATATTTGAAGAGATTATAGTTGAAAATTTCCCTAATATGGGAAAGGAAATAGTCAAGTCCAGGAAGCTCAGAGAGTCCCATACAGGATAAATCCAGGGAGAAACATGCCAAGACACATATTAATCAAACTATCCAAAATTAAATACAAAGAAAAAATATTAAAAGCAGCAAGGGAAAAGCAACAAATAACATCCAAGGGAGTCCGCATAAGGTTAACAGCTGATTTTTCAGCAGAAATTCTACAATCCAGAAGGGAGTGGCAGGACATATGTAAAGTGATGAAAGGGAAGAACCTACAACCCAGATTACTCTACCCAGCAAGGATCTCATCCAGATTCGATGGAGAAATTAAAACCTTTACAGACAAGCAAGAGCTAAGAGAATTCAGCACCACCAAACCAGCTTTACAGCAAATGCTAAAGGAACTTCTTTACGCAGGAAACACAAGAGAAGGAAAAGACCTACAATAACAAACCCAAAACAATTAAGAAAATGATAATAGGAACGTACATATCGATAATTACCTTAAATGTAAATGGATTAAATGCTCCAACCAAAAGACACAGACTGGCTGAATGGGTACAAAAACAAGACCCGTATATATGCTGTCTACAAGAAACCCACTTCAGACCTAGGGACATGCACAGACTGAAAGTGGAGGGATGGAAAGAGATATTCTATGTAAATGGAAATCAAAACAAAGCTGGAGTAGCAACTCTCATATCAGACAGAACAGACTTTAAAATAAAGACTATTACAAGAGACAAAGAAGGACACTACAGAATGATCAAGGGATCAATCCAAGAAGAAGATATAACAATTGTATATATTTATGCACCCAACGTAGGAGCACCTCAATACATAAAGCAGATGCTAACAGCCGTAAAAGGGGAAATCGACAGTAACTCAATAATAGTAGGGGACTTTAACACCCCACTTTCACCAATGGACAGATCATCCAAAATGAAAATAAATAAGGAAACACAAGGTTTAAATGACACATTAAACAAGATAGACTTAATTGATATTTACAGGACATTCCATCCAAAAACACTTTCTTCTCAAGTGCTCATGGAACATTCTCCAGGATACATCATATCTTGGGTCACAAATCAAGCCTTGGTAAATTTAAGAAAATTGAAATTGTATCAAGTATCTTTTCCAACCTCAACGCTATGAGACTAGATATCAATTACAGGAAACAAACTGTAAAAAAATACAAACACGTGGAGGCTAAACAATATGATACTAAATAACCAAGAGATCACTGAAGAAATCAAATAGGAAACCCAAAACTACCTAGAAATAAATGACAATTAACATGATGACCCAAAACCTATGGGATGCAGCAAAAGCAGTTCTAAGAGGGAAGTTTATAGCAATACAATCCTATCTCAAGAAACAAGAAACATCTCAAATAAACAACTTAACCTTACGCCTAAAGCAATTAGAGAAAGAAGAACAAAAAACCCCCCAAAGTTAGCAGAAGGAAGAAATCATAAAGATCAGATCAGAAATAAATGAAAAAGAAATGAAGGAAACAATAGCAAAGATCAATAAAATTAAAAGCTGGTTCTTTGAGAAGATAAACAAAATTGATAAACCATTAGCCAGACTCATCAAGAAAAAAAAAGGAAAAGACTCAAATCAATAGAAAAGAAAAAGAAGAAGTAACAACTGACACTGCAGAAATACAAAGGATCATGAGAGATTACTACAAGCAACTATATGCCAATAAAATGGACAACCTGGAAGAAACGGATAAACTCTTAGACAAGTACAACCTTCTGAGACTGAACCAGGTAGAAATAGAAAATATAAACTGACCAATCACAAGCACTGAAATTGAAACTGTGACTAAAAATCTTCCAACAAACAAAAGCCCAGGACCAGACAGCTTCACAGGCAAATTGTGTCAAACATTTAGAGAAGAGCTAACACCTATCCTTCTCAAACTCTTCCAAAATATAGCAGAGTGAGGAACATTCCCAAACTCATTCTACGAGGCCACCATCACCCTGATACCAAAACCAGACAAAGATGTCACACAAAAAGAAAACTACAGGCCAATATCACTGATGAACATAGGCGCAAAAATCCTCAACAAAATACTAGCAAACAGAATCCAACAGCACATTGACAGGATCATACACCATGATCAAGTGGGGTTTATCCCAGGAATGCAAGGATTCTTCAATATATGCAAACCAATCAATGTGATACACCATACAGACAAATTGAAGGATAAAACCATATGATAATCTCAATAGATGCAGAAAAAGCTTTTGACAAAATTCAACACCCATTTATGATAAAAACCCTCCAGAAAGTAGGCACAGAAGGAACTTACCTCAACATAATAAAGGCCATATATGACAAACCCAGAGCCAACATCATTCTCAATCGTGAAAAACTGAAACCACTTCCACTAAGATCAGGAACAAGACAAGGTTGCCCACTCTCACTGCTATTACTCAACATACTTTTGGAAGTTTTAGCCACAGCAATCAGAGAAGAGAAAGAAATAAAAGGAATCCAAATCGGAAAAGAAGAAGTAAAACTGTCACTGTTTGCAGATGACATGATACTATACACAGAGAATCCTAAAGATGCTACCAGAAAACTACTAGAGCTAATCAACAAATTTGGTAAAGTAGCAGGATACAAAATTAATGCACAGAAATCTCTTGCACTCCTATACACTAATGATAAAAAATCTGAAAGAGAAAATAAGGAAACACTCCCATTTACCACTGCAACAAAAAGAATAAAATATCTAGGAATAAACCTACCTAAGGAGACAAAAGACCTGTATGCAGAAAATTATAAGACACTGATGAAAGAAATTAAAGATGATACAAACATACAGAGAGATATACCATGTTCCTGGATTGGAAGAATGAACATTGTGAAAATGATTATACTACCCAAAGCAATCTACAGATTCAGTGCAATCCCTATCATACTACCAATGGCATTGTTCACAAAACTAGAACAAAAAATTTCACAATTTGTATGGAAACACAGAAGACCCCGAATAGCCAAAGCAATATTGAGAAAGAAAAATGGAGCTGGAGGAATCAGGCTCCCTGACTTCAGACTATACTACAAAGCTACAGTAATCAAGACAGTATGGTACTGGCACAAAAACAGAAATATAGATCAATGGAACAGGATAGAAAGCCCAGAGATAAACCCACGCACATACGGTCACCTTATCTTTGACAAAGGAGGCAAGCATATACAATGGAGAAAAGACAGCCTCTTCTATAAGTGGTGCTGGGAAAACTGGACAGCTACATGTAAAAGAATGAAATTAGAACACTCCCTAACACCATACACAAAAATAAACTCAAAATGGATTAAAGACCTAAATGTAAGGCCAGACACTATAAAACTCTTAGAGGAAAACACAGGCAGAACACTCTACGACATAAATCACAGCAAGATCCTTTTTGATCCACCTCCTAGAGAAAGGGAAATAAAAACAAAAATAAACAAATGGGACCTAATGAAACTTAAAAGCTTTGTACAGCAAAGGAAACCGTAAACAAGATGAAAAGACAACCCTACGAATGGGAGAAAATTTTTGCAAATGAAGCTAATGACAAAGGATTAATCGCCAAAATATACAAGCAGCTCATGCAGCTCAATACCACAGAAACAAACAACCCAATCCAAAAACGGGCAGAAGACCTAAATAGACATTTCTACAAAGAAAACATACAGATGGCCAACAAATACAGGAAAAGATGCTCAACATCACTAATCATTAGAGAAATGCAAATCAAAACTACAATGAGGTATCACCTCACAGTGGTCAGAATGGCCATCATCAAAAAATCTACAAACAATAAATGCTGGAGAGGATGTGGAGAAAAGGGAACCCTCTTGCACTGTAGGTGGGTATGTAAATTGATACAGCCACTATGGAGAACAGTATGGAGGTTTCTTAAAAAACTAAAAATAGGGCTTCCCTGGTGGCTCAGTGGTTGAGAGTCCGCCTGCCGAAGCAGGGGACATGGGTTCGTTCCCCGGTCCGGGAAGATCCCGCATGCCGTGGAGCGGCTGGGCCCATGAGCCATGGCCATTGACCCTGCGCGTCCGGAGCCTGTGCTCCGCAACGGGACAGGCCACAACAGTGAGAGGACCACATACCGCAAAAAAAAAAAACAAAAAAAAAAACCTAAAAATAGAACTACCATAGAACCCAGCAATCCCACTACTAGGCATATACCCTGAGAAAACCATAATTCAAAAAGAGTCATATACCACAATGTTCACTGCAGTTCTATTCACAATAGTCAGGACATGGAAGCAACCAAAGCGTCCATGGACAGATGAATGGATAAAGAAGATGTGGCACATATATACAATGGAATATTACTCAGCCATAAAAGAAACGAAATTGAGTTATTTGTAGTGAGGTGGATGGACCTAGAGTCTGTCATACAGAGTGAAGTAAGTCGGAAAGAGAAAAACAAATACCATATGCTAACACATATATATGGAATCTAAAAAAAAAATGGTTCTGAAGAATCTAGGAGCAGGACAGGAATAAAGACACAGACGTAGAGAATGGACTTGAGGACACGGGGAGGGTGAAGGGTAAGCAGGGACGAAGTGAGAGAGTGGCATGGACATATATACACTACCAAATGTAAAATAGATAGCTAGTGGGAAGCAGCCGCATAGCACAGGAAGATCAGCTCGGTGCTTTGTGACCACCTAGAGGGGTGGGATAGGGAGGGTGGGAGGGAGATGTAAGAGGGAGGACATATGGGGATATATGTATACGTACAGCTGATTCACTTTGTGATACAGCAGAAACTAACACACCATTGTAAAGCAATTTATACTCTAATAAAGACGTTAATAAAAAACAAACAACCTAATGAAAGAAGTCTTTGTAAAAAAAACCATGTGGGAGGGGAGGGGAAACAATCCACATGAAAATCTGTTCTGTTTCACCAGCTATGCATCCTTCCCCTCCTAAGATCATATATTCCACAGTTCCTTAGAGATTTTTCTAAATGATTACATTGTGTTTCAATCTTTCCTATTCATCTTCCACGCCTCTGTTACTTGTTCACTGGGAGTGAAATGGAGCAGAACCCTGTGTTCCCTGCCCCCCTAAGTCCTCAGCCTGCTTTTGTCTGTGGAAAAACTTTAGCCAAAGAATAAGTTTAATCAGAGAAGTGAGAAAATGCAGAAACAAAGCAAAACAGTCAAAGGAGGACAAGTAATAACAATTTAGTCATTAAGCATAGTCAAGAACCTTTCGTTCCTTCTTAAGGGCTTCAGATAATATTCTGAGCCATATCCTGTGAGCTGTCTTATAGACAGTGAAACCTCCACCAGGTGGAAGAAGTTAAGTGCATGATGACCAGACTGTAGCCATGACATAAGCTGCCACAATTCCGAGAACTGGCCTCAAGGAAATGGGAACAAACCGACCCTGGAACTGAAGATTAAGTGTACCTAAAACCATCAAGATGACGCTGGTCAGACCACTGATGACCAATTTCAAGATGACGGCCAGAGCTGACTGTGCTGTTTCTGCACGTAGCCCCCTCCCTCCATGTATAAAAGCTCTTGCCCACTGGGTGTAGGAGCGGGGTGTTTTGGCCTTTGGACAGGTGTCCACCCTCCCCCCCCAATCCTGGTTGCTGGCATCCAAAACAAAGCAAACTCTCCTTTCCACCAACCTTGCCTCTTTATTGGCTTTCGAGCGGCGAGCAGCCAGACCCCACTTTCAGTTACAGGAGGACATAGCATTAAAAGTAGGATGGGGCTTCCCTGGTGGCATAGTGGTTAAGAATCCGCCTGCTGATGCAGGGGACACAGGTTCAAGCCCTGGTCCAGGAAGACCCCACGTGCCGCGGAGCAACTAAGCCCGTGCACCACAACTACTGAGCCTGCGAGCCACAACTACTGAGCCCATGCGTCACAAGTACTGAAGCCTGCACGCCTAGAGCCCGTGCTCCGCAACAAGAGAAGCCACCGCAACGAGAAGCCCGCGCACCGCAACAAAGAGTAGCCCCCGCTCGCCGCAACTAGAGAAAGCCCGCGTGCGGCAACGAAGACCCAAAGCAGCCAAAAATAAAATAAATAATTTTTTTTAAAAAAGCATGATGCACTTTGAGGTCAGAGGTACCTGATTCACAGCTCTGTCACTTTCTGTTATGGGCACTTAAGCAAGTGCTTAATCCTTCTGAGACTCAAACATCCCGAACTGGATTGGCAAACGAGACTTGTGGGAGGGGCCCTACCTCATGGGGAAGTTACTGGAGAGTGGACAGAGGAGTAGAGAGTCCATCTGTCTTAGAAGAGGAGAGACCACGAGATCCTGCTGGAAGCCTGGCACTGCCGGGCTCAGCCCTGGCAGCAAGGAGAGGGGTAAGCAGAGTTCATTACTCACGGGACTCCAATCTCGAAGATGTTGTTCTGGATCAACTGCTTCCCCAACATGATGATGCTGAGTTGAATGCACAGCTCCATGAGGCAGCCCCCAGGGGCGCACTGCAGGAGGAGAAGAGGAAGGACGGGGCGGTCAGGCCAGGCGGAGCTCAGAGAGGCAAGGGCGCGAACTCAGCCAGCCTGTGGAGGCCGCAAGGATTGGGGCAGGGTGGGGCAGGGCGGCAGGGGCACCTACAAACCACTAGCCTAGCCGGGCATGAAACACCAGGGGCTCCACTTGCCTCTTCCATGCGGTAACCGTCAAACACATAAACGTAGCTTCCAGGTCTGCCCACAAACCTGAAACGGAGAAGTGTGGGAAGAGTTAGGGGAAGAGAGAGGGAGTCAGGACTGCCTGAGGGCATGTCTCCTGAGTGGCCCAGCCACTGCCCGATGTTGTTCTTGAAAGGACTGGCCAGGGTGGGTGCTCATCACCGGGAAGGAGTTCATACCTGTTATCAGCTAACAGTCACCCACGACACATGGGGTTCACCTCTTGATTTTTAGTTTTTATAGGAATATAGTTGATTATAGTTGATTTACAATGTTGTGTTAGTTTTTGCTGTACAACAAAGGGAATCAGTTATGCATATACATATATCCATTCTTCTTTAGATTCTATTCCCCTATAGGCCATTACAGAGTACTGAGCAGAGTTCCCGGTGCTATACAGTAGGTCCTTATTAGTTATCTGTTTTATATATAGTACTGTATGTGTCAATCCCAATCTTCAATGTATTCCTCCCTGCCCCTTACCCCCCGGTAACCATAAGTTTATTTTCTACATCTGTTACTCTATTTCTCTTCTGTAGATAAGTTCATTCGTAGCTCTTAACGTGGTCAAATTCCAAGGGGAGGGGATTGACGCTGGGTCTGGAATGGGGTTGGGGCACTCTGTGTGCATGTGTGTGTGTGTGTGTGTGTGTGTGTGTGTGAGAGAGAGAGAGAGAGATCATTTCAGAGCCTAAACACAACGAAGTCTGTATTGTCTCCAAGTGCACTCTCCTGCACCTTTTTCCCTCAGCTCGTGTCAAGAATCGAGTTCTGATTGCAATTCCTCCATGAGGGCTTCTGATTTCCCAGAAAATGAAGGCCAAGATGGACTAAAGTTGCAAGTGGAGATTCCTGGGACCAGAAAAGAAAAATCCAGACTTCTTACTGAAAATACTTAGAGGAATGGAAGAAGCCTGCCTCATTCCTCTTCTAAGACCTAAGAGTCTATTTTATTGGGGGATAAGAAGATTGAGCCAATGGGGGAGGCAGAGAGGTACTAGCCAACCATGGAACCAGAGAGGCCATCAGAAGAATCCCACTTTCTTGAAATGTCATCCCCTCACCCATCTATTGAAATCCTGCTTGTCCATTTGAGGCTCAGCTTGACTTTCCTCCTTGGTGAGGTCTCCCTGTCTCTGTCCATAATTAAGTGTTCCCCTAATACTTCCTTTGCACCATTTTTATGGTACTTACTGCAGATCACACTGTGCTGTTGCCAAGACTACCACAATCACTATTTATCACCCAGGACTGTTATATAGTAAAGAATATGACTGGTCACTGTCCCTGATCCCTGGGAGGAGCCTCTAAACCCTTGGCATTTCCGGATAGGAGTGTCTTTGTTATTCATGGTGGGCCCCTGGGACGAGACCTAAGTTTATGCTAATGAGATCCCTCAGGATGGGGAGGCCAGTGCCAGAAAGACCAACCACGTGATCAGAGAGCTGGGGCTTTGACCCCAGGAAAAGCAGCCGGACCGCAGCTCGGGGAGAGGGACTGCGGATTGAGTTCCATCACATGAGCAATGATTCATTCAATGATGCTTGTATAACAGGAGCCCAGCAAAAACCGTGGACACTGAAGCTTGGACGAGCATCCCGGTTGGTGACGCACATGGACGTGCCAGGAAACTGACATGCTGAGGACATCCTGAAGACACGGGAGCTTCTTTTCAGGATGCTCCTAGACCTTACCCTACGTGCCTCTCCCGTCTGTCGCTTTGAATTTGTATCTCTTTGTGATAATAACACCCTAATTTTAAGAACAGCACATTCCAAGCTCTATAAATTGTTCTAGTGAATTATCAAACCCAAGGGGTTAGTGGCTGTAGCCAGTGGGGCAGACCCATCAGTGGCCTGAGAGCCCCAGAGCTTGCAGTACTGTCTGAGGTAAGGGCAGTCTTGTGGGAGACTGTGCTCCTAATCTGTGAAGTCCACACTAACTCTGAGTAGTTGCCATCAGACCTGTATTGCAAGATCTAAGAGCCACTGGCTAGACATGAAATTCCCTCCTGTCACAGCCTCCAAGTTGAGAGACACAAATTCCTCTAAGACTAACCCTTCAGGGCCCAGAGCCGAATCACTGCAGAGTTTCCCATGTTAACAGAATCTGAAGATGCTAATCCAAAATGATTTAGTGCAGCCAGGTGGCAAAGGGAGTGGGGAATGGGGCTAAGGGTGTAAACTGACAATGGAGACAGGCTGACTCCAGTGGAGGGCTCAGTCTTCATGACCAATTGCCCTTCCATGTGTGGCACCGAGATACTCACCTCCCCTTGAAAAAGGCCACATAGAAGATGGGTGAGTAGGCATTGACAAACTTTAGCAAGAAAGCCTTGAGTACCAGGCGCTCTTCAAATGTCTTCTCTGTTTTTGGAACCTCTGAAAGAGAAGAGCAAAGCGGATCAGACTGAGAGACAGATTTCTCACCTCTCCAGAGCTGTGACCCTGTGACGTGAGCCATTATCTGCCAGTTTACTCCTTCAGAGTAGAAACTAAGAGATCCATCTCTCTCGCACCTTAGACCTGACTTCATCTGGGAGGTCCCAAGCGGTGTTACAGGTGGTATGAGGCTACAGAAGGCCAAGCGTACATACGATCATCACCTGTCTCTTTCCGCTGCCCTCCGCTTATCCACGCAAGCAATGGTTTCATACTGGGCTCCTCGAAGAGGGATCTGGGCAAGTAGAACATCCTCCCGCCACCCTTGCTTCATCAAGAGGAAGTCAGCTTTTACCTGCATCCTTGACACTTCTACGGAGATCTTACTTGAACAAACATCCCTGACAGAAAGCCTTGTTAACCAGTGAACAGAAGTCAAGAAGCAGTAAAAGCTTGTCTAAGGAGATTGCCCCAGGCATACATGAGCCCCCAGGCACCTGTGGCCCTGGGAGGGGACTTGAGAATGAGGAAGCTTAGTGACTACCATCACTATTGTGATCCTGGCCTTGATTTTCCCCTAAGGCTGAAAGAAGGGAAAGTGAAGAGTTACCGGTCCTGGTTCCCATGAGAAATGCGGTGTCAGTCCTGGAGAGCCAGCAACACTGGAAACTTCTTCATTCTCCAACCTCCCCTCCATCCTAAAACCCACTTGAGTTCACTGATGTTGGCAAACAGTCCTAGAGGCCCTGGCAGGCCATGCTGAACCCACAGAGCTCCCAGCCCCTCTCAGCTGTGTGTTGAGGGGTGGGATGGTTTGCTTGTTCTGTTTTGCTACAGAGATGGTTGTAGGAGCAGATTTTAGCATCAGACATATCTGAGTTCAAATGCTAGATGTAATTAGAGAAGTGAAGTTATATAAAAAGGATAATGATACCTCCTTCACAGGGTTGCCCTGAAGACACAATGGGAATGCTCATAGAGCACTCGGCCAGGTGCTTGGCACACAGCGGACCTCAGTAAATGATGTTGTCCTAAACAGCATCAGCAGCACCATCACAGTCATCACCATCACAATCATCATCACCACCATCATCACCATCATCATCACCACCATCATCCACCATCACCATCATCACCATCATCACCACCATCACCACCACCATCATCACCATCATCACCATCATCACCATCACCATCATCACCATCATCACCATCACCATCATCACCACCATCATCACCACCATCATCACCACCATCATCATCACCATCATCATCATCATCACCATCATCATCACCATCATCATCACCATCACCATCATCACCATCATCACCATCATCATCACCACCACCATCATCACCATCATCATCACCACCATCATCACCACCATCACCACCATCATCATCACCATCATCACCATCATCATCATCATCACCATCATCATCACCATCATCATCACCACCATCATCATCACCATCACCATCATCACCATCAACATCACCACCATCATCATCACCACCATCACCATCACCATCATCACCATCATCACCACCATCATCATCACCACCATCATCATCACCATCACCATCATCATCACCATCATCATCACCACCATCATCATCACCATCACCATCATCACCATCATCATCACCATCAACATCACCACCATCATCACCACCAGCATCACCACCATCATCATCACCATCATCACCATCATCATCATCACCATCATGCAGGTCCAGCAGCTCTGCTTTCCACAGCACAGTTGGGCCATCACAGGCTGGATGTCTGTGCACATGACTAGCCCCCTGAGGTTCCAGGCATCATTTCCATGTGATTACTGATCACTTTCTACCAATCGACGGAGAACATGGCTGGTAGGTGATCCTCCTGGCAAGAGGATTCTGCTGGCAGAGATCACCCGTAGGTGATCCTCTGTCCCCACCCCACAGAACCACAGTCCAAGCTTTCTGAGGTCCTCCAGACAATTCTGGCAATAGCATTGCCTGCTAGGGAGTCTGGAGACATCGTCATTAATTCTACAGGAGATGAGGTTGGAAAAGTCTACCATGATATCCCTCAGCCAACAGATGGCTTTGTGGTTTTCTCCTTCCTGCCACACATGGACAGACACATGTGCAACCCCATGGATAAAAGTGCTGGGCAATCGCACTGCCGAGCCCAGCAAGCATCTGGATAATGCCTTGTACTCACCATTTATGGTTAACACTCCCACTTCTGCCAGCTCTTCTTTAATTTCCATATGTTAGCAAAGCCCCTTGAAACTTTAACCTAGAAGGCCTTCCCCTCCCTGCTACAAATCCTGCCCTACAAAGGCAGGACCACCCTGTTGATTTATACTCATCCTGCCCTCCCCGAGCTCCAGATGCACATCCACTTCTTCAACCTGACTCTTTCCGCTCTGACTAAAGGAAACGATTCTGAGGCGCAGGTGGAAGTGCCTGCCATCGAGTTCTAAGGTCACTTTCGGTTTTAAGATCTCATAACTCTGAACCCCGAAGTGGCTATTAACCTCATCACCTTCCCCACCCCCATCCCACCCGCCCCCACCACGTACGGTTTGGATGGCTTTTTCACAATGAGTGAGGTCAGAGAGATACATCTTCTGGGGGGAACACAGCTGGTGTCAGATGTATAGTACTCTACTGTGCACGTTTATTGAGTTAATGAATGACATGACGTGACATGAAAAAAACATTATTTGGAAGAAGTAAATACTGAAGTATTTGTCATTTACTAAAAATTCCCTGTCACATGACAAGGAGGGCAAAGCCTAAGGAGGGACCTTTGTCTGTTGGGCAGGATAACGGTATGAAGATATGAGAGGAGCAGCCAGAGAGAGTTAGATTCCCTAGTTAAGAGAAGAGACAGGGGTGCTAGAGGTAGATGCAGGGCCCAAAAAAGGCGAGAGCCAGGGCTCTGGGAGGGGGAAGGGCGGAGAGGGGGATGAGGGGGGCTGCTGCGTGACAAGTGGGGGGTGCCTGGTTGAAATGTCCATTAATTTCTGCTGTGTAATTTGTAGTGTGACCCCCTCATTTGCCTCTCCATAGACTCTCCAGGAAAGACTCACTACAACTGCATTCCTTACCAGTGTCAAAGAATCCTGGATGGGTTCTTAGGGGAGGGATGTGCCAAAGGGCTGAGTCCGACTTCAAGATGAGCACAGGGGCGTGAACAGAGGCTCCCCGCCATACCCTGTTGTAGCTGGGTTACAAAGCAGAGAGACTGGGGACAGAGAGTCAGAGAGAAAGGAGGAAGGGGAGGAGGAGAAGGGGACGAAGGAGGGAGGGAGGGAGGGACGAAGGGAGGGAGGGTAGATGAAGAAAGTCACCACCTATCAGTAAACAAAGGACGGAGCAGCCATCGAGTCATCAGCCAGTGCAGCCACCCTGGACTGTGCACCCTGAACGGAATCCGGAACGGAGCAAAGCAGGACACTGACCCTAGATAGTTAAGGTGCATATCAAAGAGGTGATTTCAATGAGCCCGGACTCTTGCATCTTCTCAAACTTAGGAAATCGCTAAATTCATTAACTTGTCTGTTTTTCTTTAACTAACAGTAATCTTTCGATGGTCCAACTACCTGGTTTTTGTTGCAGAAACTCCTGGGTATCCTGGCTCCCCCCTCACCTCTTCCGAGCAGTCCCTCAGAGCTACCTGAGAGTCTGCCTCCCGGGCTTAAGTAATCAGAAAGTCCACTGAATAAAACATCATGCTCAACTTTTAGGTTGTGAATTGTTTTCAGCGGATGGAAGGAAGGAAGGAAGGAAGGAAGGAGGGAGGATGGGAGGGATCACTTTCAACAGGAGTTTGAGCCTCTGCCCAACCAATTCAATAATAACTTAATAGTATTTTGTGTCTCAATTTTAAATATTTTGGGGGCAAGAAAATGAAAACTGAGGTCATCTCAGTTTTCAGGTAATCAGGTCTGAGGATTTAAAAATTTGGAAAACTCACCTTGTAAATGTGGCTAGAAGGGGATTAAGGATGAGGTACAGAGAGGCACGTGTCTTTGATTTTCTTTTATAATTGCCTTTGAACTCTTTGTACGCAGATCCCCCAATCCCTACAGGAATTCCCTCTAAGTTCTCTGGAAAGAGAATCCAGTCCCTTCAGAGCTCTTTGCTCCAACTGGAAATGAGTGACTTCCTTCCTCCATCCTGATAAATCATGGGTCTGATTATTACTTATTAGGTTTATTTCTAAAAACAGCCTGTGCCTATGCTTTTAAGGCCATGAGCCACCATAAATAACGGGCATTTCCAATAAACAATCCAAATCCCCTTGATAGGCCACTAAATCAGTCGAGGGTCCCACAACAGAGAAGCTCTGCGGCCATGCTGGGTGCTTTGCTGAGAGTTCTGGGGAAGTGGCGGGGGAGGGTCCCAGGGAACGCGGCCCTGGGGAGGGAGAGAACGGGGGCCCTGGAGCTCCCTGCGAATTTGGGTCTCTCTTTTTTTTTTTTGATTGAAGTATAATTAGCTGATTTACATACAATATTGTACCATCTTAGAATAGGTCTCTTCCAACAGCCAACATGAGGAGCCTCGCCCACCTACAACAGTGAAACAGAACAGGTTTTTCAGGGTCCTTTTGGGATGGGATGATGTCTACAGCACAGTGAGGGCACTTCAGGACACTGGGCACCATCCCCTGATAGGACACAGAATCTGGAGTGGTCCCAAACTGAGCCCATGAGAAAATGGACCAGCCTCGTGTTTCATAAAACTCCAAATAAAGTGTCTTTAGATATCAATTGCTATGGGGATGGAGAGGAGGACAGTCAACATGGAGACAGTGTGAGAAGGGAGAATGCAACCCCTCTCCAGCATTCCCAGGCTCCTGAAATCTCACCTCCCCCAGGAAGCCACCCCAGGTTGACTGCAGGCCATCTGAGAGTTTCACCTGCTCACCACCAGCTGGAGCAGATTTCGGACAAAGGGCAGACTCCAGGACCAGGAGAGACCATCAGAGAATTCCTGTGTGGCGCCCTTACCCAACCCCCTTTCTTTTAAGTGTTAAACCTCTGACGCATTGTGTCATGAAAAAATATGAGTATAAATGACCCAGCTGTAAACTGCCTTGGAAAATAATTAGTATGAAAGCCCAAGCGAGTCTCAGGGGGCCAGCTCAGAATTCCAAGTCCCCAGAGCACCATCCTTGTCATATGGAAACAGCACGGCGGGCAAGAGGATGTCGGCTGCGGAATCGGAATTTTGGAAGAGCAGCTCATCCTAATGGGTGTCCCTGACCATCCAGCCTATACAGAATGATGGCGACAAGACAAAAAGGCGATGTCCAGGCGTGAACTTCAATCAGTTCCAGCCCTGGCACGGCTCCGGGAAGGACGGAAGCTGCGTGAGAAAGCAAAGGCGCCACAGCGCTCCCTGCCTCTCCCCCAGGACAGATCCAGCTTTTACAAACAGCAGTGTTTCCTGACAGCCCAATCCTCTGGCCTTCCCCCTGTTTGTGTGTGGGGGCAGGTGTGTGGGTTTGGGGGTGGAGGTGATCCCGGCCTCCTGTGTGACGTTGTTGCCTTGTTTATGCCATGGGGAGGGAATCACCCTGGCAGAAGCCAGCGAGCTGGATAACCAGGCAGCCAGTGCATTGTCCCAGGGCACTGAGCGCCCCAGAGCTGGAGATTACGGGTGGGTGCTCCTGAGATACCCCTGGAGCCCTAGAGAGTCTCTAAGCACAAGGGGCCCCACCTTTAGAGTCAGGAAGATGATGGCTGCCCCCAGACAAAGGGACGGGAGGCCTACTGTGCTCTAGCAGCCCAGCCCCAGGTGACAGTACATTTTAAGGAAAGGGGACACAAAAGGGAGCAAGCACCTGCAGAGAGAGAGGGAGACAGAGAGCAGCGCTCTGTTACAGGGCACCCCTGAGAACTCCAGCACGCTGTGCAACACTTGACACGGGGTCCCCGTTCAACTGTTCCATCCGCTCTATGGGATGCTCTCCTCGTGGCAGTGAGGGAGCAGGGAGAGAAGAGGTCGGTGTGCCCGGGTCACAACCGCAGACACAACACCGGTGGGGTCATCCGGCAAACACACTCGCTGGTCTAGAAACCGAGCCCCCAGCGAGCAGAGGTGGAGTAATCCCATCTCAGTCCATCATCCAAAGGGAATGTTTTTACCTTTGCCATCGTTATCTTTTTTTATTCAACAAATGTCCACCTAGTGACCACTGTATGCCAGATGCTGGGCGCTGGGAATACAGCCGTGCGCCGGATCAATGAGCTCCCTGCCACGTGGTGCGCACGGTCCAGAGAGGGAGGGGGCGTGTCGGAGGGCAGTGAGTACTGACGGAATCCACAGGAAGACGAGAAGCGGGAGGAAAAGGCGACAGGAAGACTGTTTTAGTCGGAGTGGCCAGGAGAGGTCTCTGAATGAGGAGCTGGGGGCAGGGGTGGAACAGACAGTCCCAGGGGCCGGGGCATTCGGGGTGACGAGAAAGTATGAGGAAGAGGAATGGAGAGGAAGGGGTTCTGCAGCCCCTGGAAGGACCTGAGATTCACGGGACACACAGTGGGAAGTCTCCTTACGGGTGAGGCAGAGAGATGCTGAGAAGGACCCCAGGAAAGGAAGCGTGTGTGTGCGGGCATGGAGTGGGGGACAGAAGCGGAAGCAGAGAGACAAACCAGGACTATGTGGTTGTCCAGGTGGGACACGACCAGTATTGGGAGGGAGGTCATGAGAACTGATCAGAGCTGGGAAACGTCTGAAGGCGGAATAGACAATACTTACCAGACGGGAGTTTAGGGGTGAAAAAAAGAGCGATCCAGGAGGATGCTTGGGTTCTGGTAAGAGCGTGTGAGTGCTACTTCCTGAGATGGGAAGAATGATGAAAGTGACAGGTCTGGAGGGGAAATTGAGAGTTCAAAGTTAGACTCACTGAGTTACTGGGCCTGTGTGCTTCTGTCCTCACGCCCCACGGCGGCTGGGGCTTTGTGTGACTTGAGGACCATCCTCCAAAGCCCCTGGCCAGCTCTGAGGCATCAGGTCCTCAGGCAAGCCACAGCCTGCAGCGGGTGATTTCCCAGGTCCGCTCTGCTCTGGTCCTGTGTTCTACGGCACTACCGCGGAGCCTATGACACGGGGAGAGGAGGTTCTGGGCTGGGAGCTAGAAGACCTTTCTGTCCCACTTTCCTGCAGAGACGTGATGTACCTGTCTGAGCCTCACCATCCTAACTCCTAAAATGGTACCTTCCTGAAACACTTGTCGTGAAGTCCAAGCAAAAGTCTGGAAAGCACGAAGCACCGTGTAAGGTCGCACACACTTGCTGTTCGTAGGACGCTGTAGCAAGGCACTCGATTAGACTTTTCATTCGTACATTTGTTTCCACTTCTTTGGTGAGAGAAATGCCAGCAGGTTACCCGAGAATCTCTGACCGAGCCCTCTTTGAAGGCTGGGGTGGGCTGGCATCACTTGGGGTGATGAGGGCCCCCCTAGTCACTGAGGGTCACCTCCCGCAGGGAGAGGTGGGACGAGGTATCATCAGATCTACTGTGTTTTGAAAGTTTAAGAAGACAGGCTGTAGGCAACTAGGGTGGATTTCCAGGGAGAAGGGAGTCTGGGTCTGCGTGATGAATGACATCTTGGAGATGCGGATGCAGGTACTATGTGTCCTGATAGCTGCAGACCCTCGACGGAACTTCCTCTGAAGGAGAGGACGGTCCTTCCTTAAAGAGACCAGTGACCTGTCCGGGACCGGCGGTGTGGAGGGACCATCTCAGCAGTGGTCCAGCCTCTCCTGTCTGATGAGACGAGGCCAGCATCCGGCAGCAATGTGGTGTAGCAATGAGACACACGAGGAGTGAAGGGCTGGCCATACTCTAGGTATTTCCCTGTTGAAGCACGGATGTTGCCCTGACCCTCCTCTGTTAGTCAGCATCGCACCAGGAAACAGTTTACCTCAGATGGTTCAGAGGAAGGGATTCTAACGAAGGCACAGTTTTGCCAGAGGTGAGGGCAAATCAGGGAAGAGATGGCCCCAATTCCGTCTCCTCTACCCCCTAAGCTCCTTCCATTGCTTCCCACTGGCTGAGCCCAGCCACCAGTCAGCGTGGGGTACCTGGTGATAGAATCTGCTGGGCCTCGGGGCACAGACCACGGTGGACGCAGGGGGAGAAGGGGCCTGGAGGGAAACGATGGCCAACAGAGCATGACCACCATGACTCCCTTGCTTCTCATGGATTCAGGCTCTGGGTTCTCAGAAAACTCAAGAAAGGGAGAGGAATGTAGGGGGCTTCTTGCTAAAAGGAGAGATGGGGGCGTCAGTGATTAACTGCAAAAACGAGAGAGACGTGTTCAAAGTCACAGCTCAAGTTTGGGAGGGATTCTTGCCAGTTGTATTAAACTGTTATAAAAGTAGCAGTGTCATTAATAATCGTTCCAGACTCAGGCTATAACCGTGCTCGTGTCTTCTGCATTCTAGCAGCAGCCTCCCACCATCCCCTCTGCTTCCCAGATGACATTTACAGTTACTTTAAGCCAACATCACGGAGGGGGGCCCTCAAACAATGGTAGAATCTACTCTGGCCGCACCCTTCCCCTGGCCTCCCAGATGGGACGGGCAGGAGGCCACCCAGGCAGTCAGGAGCTGGTGGCAGACCAGGAAAACAACCCAGCAGACATGACTCGAAGCCAGATTTCAAAGTGCCAGTACTGTGGTCTCCCCACCCGGAAGGCACAGGTCTCAGACCAGCCCACACACATCCACGCGCATCCACACGCATCCACTCACATCCACGCGCATCCACACGCATCCACTCACATCCACGCGCACCCACACGCATCCACTCACACCCACGCGCACCCACACGCATCCACTCACACCCACGCGCATCCACACGCATCCACTCACACCCACGCGCATCCACACGCATCCACTCGCACCCACGCGCATCCACACGCATCCACTCGCACCCACGCGCATCCACACGCATCCACTCGCACCCACGCGCATCCACACGCATCCACTCGCACCCACGCGCATCCACGCGCATCCACTCGCACCCACGCGCATCCACGCGCATCCACTCGCACCCACGCGCATCCACTCGCACCCACGCGCATCCACGCGCATCCACTCGCACCCACGCGCATCCACTCGCACCCACGCGCACCCACGCGCATCCACTCGCACCCACGCGCATCCACTCGCACCCACGCGCATCCACGCGCATCCACACGCACCCACGCGCATCCACGCGCATCCACACGCACCCACTCGCATCCACGCGCATCCACACGCACCCACTCGCATCCACGCGCATCCACACGCACCCACTCGCACCCACGCGCATCCACACGCACCCACTCGCACCCACGCGCATCCACGCGCATCCACTCGCACCCACTCGCACCCACGCGCATCCACACGCATCCACTCGCACCCACGCGCATCCACACGCATCCACTCGCACCCACGCGCATCCACACGCATCCACTCGCACCCACGCGCATCCACACGCATCCACTCACACCCACGCGCATCCACACGCATCCACTCACACCCACGCGCATCCACACGCATCCACTCACACCCACGCGCATCCACACGCATCCACTCACACCCACGCGCATCCACACGCATCCACTCGCACCCACGCGCATCCACACGCATCCACTCGCATCCACGCGCATCCACACGCATCCACTCGCATCCACGCGCATCCACACGCATCCACGCGCATCCACGCGCATCCACTCGCATCCACGCGCATCCACGCGCATCCACTCGCATCCACGCGCATCCACACGCATCCACTCGCATCCACGCGCATCCACACGCATCCACTCACATCCACGCGCATCCACACGCATCCACTCACATCCACGCGCATCCACACGCATCCACTCACACCCACACACATTCACACGCATCCACTCGCATCCACGCACATCCACACGCATCCACACGCATCCACACGCATCCACTCACATCCACGCGCATCCACACGCATCCACTCACACCCACACGCATCCACTCACATCCACCCACACGCATCCACGCGCATTCACACGCATCCACTCAATCCACACGCATCCACACGCATCCACACGCATTCACTCACACGTATCCACACACATGCACACGCATCCACGCGTATCCACACGCATCCACACGCATTCACTCACATCCACACACATCCACACGCATTCACTCATATCCACGCGCATCCACACGCACGCACACGCATCCACACGCATTCACACACACTCACACGTATCCACACACATGCACACGCATCCACGCGTATCCACACGCATGCACCTGGGTCCCTGCTCCGGAAGCGCGCTCCTGTGCAGGCTTAGGCCGCAGGGAAGCCGACGCCCCTTGCCCCAGTGCTCAGAGCCAAGAAAGCAGCCCTTCACCCTGCGCTCTGAAAACACACGTCGTGCACATCTGATGGGAAATTAGATCCATCCCTGTATACCCAAAATGTTTCTCTTTAAAGAATTTGTGGTGTCCCGGCGGCCTTTGGTTCTGAGTTTCCCCCTCCTTTTCATTTCTTCCCTCTCTTCTCTCCTCAGGGGTCAGATGCAGCCCGGGCAGAGGATGGCTTAGAACTGGACGCACAATTCTAGACTCAGGACTTCCTGGTGGTACTTCAATTCTTCCAAAAAAGGGTTTTTTTTTTAAATTTAATAAAGCACGCGAGACCCCAAAGTCCGCGAACCTGCGGAGGTCTCCTCATGCCTGCGGGCCTGCACGGGGGGCTGGCTCCCACTGTCTCCCCGCTTGTCCCCAGAGGACGTCCCCACCCCAGCGACCTGACGTTCTCACGGGTGGGTGCGTCGCATTTTAAATCTTCTGGAGCCTCTAATGTGTTTTCTTCTGCCTTCCCAACACATTTAGAATTTCCCGAGGCCAAAGGACAGCTACGTATTACCAGGCAGTGGGGCGCTGTGGTCTCAGCGAGGACACCAAGGCCAGGGTCGTCACCACTCACAGCCAGAGGACCTTGGGCCTGTGGGAGGGTTGAGACCACCCTCCCCCTTGGGGCTACTTTGAGGATTAAATATACTAATATACATAAAGTGCTTCGAACAGGCTGTGTGTGCGTGCGTGTGTGTGTGCGTGTGTGCGCATGCGTGTGTGTGTGTGCGTGTGTGTGTGTGTGTGCACACCACTATTAACTATGGGTCTTGGTCAAGTTTCTAGACCTCTTCAGACCCCTCATAAATAAAGTGAAAGAAACAACCAGTTCCGGGCGCTAACGTGAAAATTAGGTGAAACGCTGTACATACAATGCCCGCCGGTGCCTGGTACACGACGGGTGTCAGTAAAGTCAGATCCTTTCCCCGTCTCTCCTTTTGTCACTTCCCTGCCCCCGCTCTGGTAGCGACACTCAGGAGCGGGGTTACCAGCAATATTTAAACAACCCACAAACACAGCCTCTTCCTGAGACCTGGAGGCTTTGATTTGACACAATAATTGCGCCCCAGGTACACACAGTGAGCCCAACCCTGTAACTAGGAGAGACTCAGGGCAGAGTAAAGATGAATCATACAGCCCCACACACAAGCCAGCACTTTGCAGAGTTTGAAAGGAGAGGAGGGGGAGAAGCTGGAGTCAGAGAACGACGCTGACAAAGACAAGCTCACGGCAGCTGGATTATTCAGCTGAGAAGCCTGGTGTCAGCCCTGCCTTCCTCGCTCTGCCTGGAGCTAGAGTGCATGTGGGGCCCCCTCTAGGCCAAGCCGGACCCATGCCTATGTCAATCGCCACAAGACCCAACCGTTTCAGGAACACTAGACATCATACTCCCCAAGCTTGGGCTCGGAAGCTCATTGCCTCACGGGCACGGTGCACCCTGTGCCCTGACCCAAGTAGGAAGCTGCAATGGTCTGAATGTTTGTGTTCCTCCAAATTCACATGTTGAAATCCCAACCCCCAAAGGTGATGGTATTGGGAGGTAGGGTCTTTGGGAGGTGCTTAGGTCATGAGGGTGGAGCCCTCATGAATGGGATTAGTGCCCTTATAAAAGAGATCCCCCCCAGAGCTCCCTCGCCCCTTCCACCATGTGAGGGCACAGCAAGGAGATAGCCATCTGCAACCCAGGAGAGGGCTTCCACCAGGCTCCGGCCATGCTCGCACCCTCATCCTGAACATCCAGCCTCCAGAAGCCTGACACATGAGTTTCTGTTGCTTATCAGCCACCCAGTCCATGGCATTGTGTTACAGCCGCCTGAACAGACTGAGACAGAAGCACACCTTGAGCTGGTCTGCCTGGTAACCCCTGTCGTCTTACCTCAGACCCTGGCCTACCAAGATGCCCGAGCCCCATCCTGTTTGCCTGGGTGTCTGGTGTCCTAATGTCCTGCCCAGCTCTTGCTTGCTTCCTCTTCCAGGAACTGGATCCTTTCCCTAGAACCCCCTGTGGCCCCTCCAGGAAAGAACAGATCACTAGGCACTAAGACAGTCCTTGTCCCACCAGTTCACTGAGATCCTCACAAATGTCAGCGACTGATACTTGCTGAACCAGGCTACACACTTTGCACAGCATGCCTTGGCCGACAAGGTCCCAAAGCATCTTTGTTTCCCCAGACACCCCGACCCCAGACTTCAGCTCAGTCCCTGCGCCACCAGGACCGCATCACCTCCAGATGATAGCGTGTCTTGCACCCAAGCCCATGACTGTTGTTATCCTGGCCACCAGGTAGACAGTTACTGTCTTTATCTATCATTAATCACACTCAAGGAATTTAACAAATTCTGTCTTTTGTCACAAATATTTGTGGCAAGAACAGACCTCAGATAGGCCTGACACTGGGGCCTGTTGAGGGACCTCCTAGGGAATGGGTCTTCCATCACCCAACTTTGCAGGAAACACTCAGGAACTCATTGGAGTTGTTTACACCAGCTGTTTGCACCTGGTGAGCAAAGCACATGGTCACCGCCTCCTCATCCATCAGGAGATCTGGGGCAGGAAGCCAGACGGGAATTAAGCCCGTCTGGGGCAAAGGAAGCCCCTAAGCTTGGCAGGACCCTCAGTCTATCAGGTGGCCTTATCCACAGCTTTACGTCCCCGTGGCGGCCTGGGGGCTCTGAAACTACATTGCTGCCTGCAGGTAGGCCTGTCACACCATTCACGAAGGAGGCAACTTCGAGAGGTCCTTTAAGGGGAGGGTCACTGAGGGTTATTGCAGCCTGAGCCAGGCATAGGGTGATGGGAGGTGACTGTGAGTTAAGTGGTCGGAGGAGATGGAAGCAGACGCTGGGAAGAAGGTGGTTGAGAGCCTCTCAGATGCTAGTTTGGATCTGACTTAAGGGTGCAAGGAAGCTCTCTGTGGGGCCCGACTGGGAGGGATGCAACCCCCGTGCACTCTTTGAGAAAGGCTGATTGGGTGGGGCTTCCAAGACTGAGCGCCCCAGGAAGAGGCTGAAGACAAGGGCACAGTCAGCCATTAGGCTCTGACAACAGTCTACATGGGCGTGATGGTCAGCAGACAGGAAGGAGGCCAACGATGAAGGAAGCATCAATGAAACCTGGTCCAGCAAAGTTCGCTGTTCACCCAACACCACACAGATGGTGGGGGAGGGAGGAGGAGGCAGGGCTGGAATTCATGGCTCTCCCCACTGGACTCCCCAATTCCGTGGTCCTTCCACAATACACCACACCTTCCGAGCCCTCCGGAAACATCCAGTCTGAGACAGACAAGAGCAACGACCCAAGCAATGCCCACGTGGGGTCCAGGGTAGAGACCAATACACCAATCTAGACAGTGAGAAACGCACATCAAAACTGCACAAAAGACACTGGCATTTTAGGGGCAGGATCTGAGTTTGAACCTTAGTCAGATGAGGATGGAATACTTCCCTTGCTGACCACACATAGTTTGTGAAGGTGAAATGGGATAACCAAATTCGTTTTTAAGATAAAAATGCTTCGTGAGTGAGTATCGCGACCACAAAGAACAAAATGCACCTGTTAGAATTTCACCTCCTTTCCGGCGCGCAGACTTTCGTATGGACCACAGGACATCGGCTTAACCGCCTGGAGGAGTCTGAACTTTTGGGTGAGGAAGGGGGAGCTGTTAGAAACAGTGGATACAGCTTCATGGTGTGGAAAGGGTTTCACGGCCAAGACAAAGAGAACCTGCCTAGCCTTGTACGTGGGAGGGACTCACTAAACACTTGTCAATGAGTTTTTGATTCTCGACACTCTATCTTGGATCTTTACCACTGTCTGGAGCTGCGCAAGATAAGTGAATAATGTAACACAGATGGACAGCAAGAAGACGTTGCTGCATCACACTGATTTCCGGTTCCTTTCTCCCTACTTCCTGCCCACACACCCAACAGCTCCTTTACTCTGGACCCCCCGCCTCCCTCCACTCTGGCATCCTGCTGGAGTCGTTTGGCAAACAGTTCCCACCAGCCCATCAGCTCTTCAAACCCCACAGCGTAGAGAATGAACTTGAGGGCATGGGGAGGGGGAGAGGAAGCTGGGATGAAGTGAGAGAGTGGCATGGACTTATACATACTATCCAATGTAAAAGAGATAGCTAGCGGGGAAGCAGCCGCATAGCACAGGGAGATCAGCTCGGTGCTTTGTGACCACCTAGAGGGGCGGGATAGGGAGGGTGGGAGGGAGGGAGACGCAAGAGGGAGGAGATATGGGGATATGTGTATATATATGGCTGATTCACTTTGTTATAAAGCAGAAACTAACACACCCTTGTAAAGCAATTATACTCCAATAAAGATGTTAAACAAACAAACAAACAAAAAACCCACAGCGGTGTCAGGTTGGGAGCTGTTCAGGGGATGGAGGGCATTTCTTTGCGCTCCTGCCTTTTCCCCCACGCGAAGGGAGTGCGATTAGTTGTAATCCCCTGCTTTGTCTTCCCACCTCACTCCCTTCTCCTCCCCGGTGAGAGAAGGGGAAGAGCTTAGCCCATTGGTCCTCTCGGGTGAGAGAAGGGGAAGAGCTTAGCCCATTGGTCGGTGTGGAAGGTAACAGGGGCATCTGCTCTGTCCTTTTGTGGGAAGGAGGGGCTCTTCTGAGTCCCGTGCCCCACCCCCTCCAATGTCCTAAGAACTGCAGGACTGCCCTGCCCACTGCTGCCTGCCAGTCTGTCTGGATTCTGGATTAGGAAGCCTATTGGGCTCTCCTGCTAAGTTGCTTCCTCCAATGCAGCCTTTTCCAGCTTTAAAGGTGAAATCTCAGCTTTGGTCTCCATCTGCCTTTGCCTTACTTCTCAGCTGGTTCAGTAACCAGGCCAGTAAGACGGTACTCTTTACTGGATACCCCTTTGAACTTCAGCAAATACTTTTCCACTGTCTGTGAAAATAAACAGTGTCCTCAGCCTGACGTTCAAGGTCCTCCACCAAAACACCTGGGCTCAGCCAACTCCCCGGGCCCAGTTCCCCACCACGCTGTGCCCTGGTCATGCCAGGGCCCTTGAGCACCACTGCACGGGCTCCCCGGGCATCCTGGACACGCTTCGTGTTCTCTTCCACCTTCTGAGCTCTGCTCCTTTGGCTCCTGGGTTTCAGACCCCCCAATTTTACCCATCGTACCAGCCCAGCCCACACTCCACCTCTCCTTGCGCCTTTCCTGACCCTGATGGGTCAGATCCCAGCCTTCAGTGACGGATTTCTCATTCTGTTTCCTCTGCCGGGAGCCCTCCTCTCCTCCTGCCCAGCCCCTCCTCCCCACGCACATGGCTGACATCCATGCCCGTTTATTTCCGAGCTCTCTCACTGGATGCCCTCACCCGGAGCCTCTCCTGAGCCCCCAGGGGTGTGGGCTGCTCGTCCTAAGTGCTTCCATGGAATCCTGTATCCCAGCAAACACACTGAAGTGGAATTCTCTGCTCACTTTTCTTAAGAAACGTATGAAGGAACACAGATAACACTTCTATATAAACATGCCCATGCCCAAAGATGGCGGAACGGCCAGATGGTAAATCGCTTACATCCACATAGAAACCAAAGTCAGGGCCCACCGTGAGTAGCAGCCACGCCAGGGAAGGCACTGAAAGAGTCACTGGCATTAATGAAACCTTTCCTGATCCTCTGAGCCTCCAGGACAGGCTCTCTTGAAGAGGGGTTACCCTGTCAAGTGTCCGCTTCCAACTGGTTAGTACAGTAAAGACATCACATCATTAACTCAACTCCCCGGAGGTGAGTGAGAGGCTGGGCTGCTGGTCCCTGGATTCAGCGAGGGAAAGAGATGCCTCCAGGCCACCCAGGACAAAGGCAGGGAGGAAACGGTCTCGCCCTCCACCCCGACGTCTAAGAAGCACAAGTGCCAGAAAGTGGTGCTCAAGCAACGGCAGCCTGTGGCTCAAATGACACGTCTGAATATTGAGGCCACGACATTTTTCTCACTGGCTGGAAGCTTGGGAAGCCTGATACACCTCTCTGAAGCCTGCTCAGGACCTGGGGAATGCGTGGATTTGCTGGGACCTCTGACAACATGGGGATAGATAAGACCCTCTTGGGCTCAAGTGTCAAGAGGCTTTCCCAACTTTATAAACACTGCTGGGAAAATGAGGAGAACTGAAACTCTGCCTTTTTTTAGCAGGAAGTGTTGAACACCTCTTGCTTCTAGGCTGAGCTAAAAAGAACTGACCCCATGATTAATCTTGGGGGATAACAAGGCCATCAACTTGGGCTATTGATCGAGAATGTTCCAGGAAGGACTCCTGCCAGGGCGGAGGCCCTACAAGGACACCCTCTGCACCTCCTCATTTCTCCAAGTGCACTGGCCTTCCTTTTTCTTATGTTGGGTCATTGGCACCAAAAACCCTGCACACACTGAACTGACCACCTCAAGGGGGCCCGGGGCAAACATGCAACGTGGTGACACGGTACCGATTTTGGTGAGCCACTTGGCCACGGCACCGTAAATCTCATCCAGGATGAGGATGACCACGAGGTTGATGATGACCGCTGTGGCCGTCACAGTCACCCGGACGTTGGAGCGTGTGGCCTTGTTGAGCGACAGAGCAGCAGCAGTTGTGATGCGATAGACAATGACCCCGAAGACAATGGAGAACGTCAGGGCAATCTGTTCGGGAAAACAGGGAGAGTAGTCACACGTCAGCGGACAGCAGTTACTGCCCACCTATGACTTGAGTCTGCTGCGTCGGGTGCTATTAGTCTGGAGTCCACTGGTGGGCAACGAGGCACTGCCAACCTCGGAACTCATGCAAATTCCCGGTACGGGGGCATTTTCCAGGGGAGAATGTCTTTCATGTTTATCAGATTCCAAATGGCCTATAACACACACCCACAAACGAAGGTTACCACTGGGGGTGGGGAATACAGAGGTAGGGAAAATAAAGGGTTATTATGGGATTCTATGAAATCACGTATGCTAACACATATATATAGAATTTAAGAAAAAAAAATGTCATGAAGAACCTAGGGGTAAGACAGGAATAAAGACACAGACATACTAGAGAATGGACTTGAGGATATGGGGAGGGGGAAGGGTAAGCTGTGACAAAGTGAGAGAGTGGCGTGGACATATATACACTACCAAATGTAAAATAGATAGCTAGTGGGAAGCAGCCGCACAGCACAGGGAGATCAGCTCGGTGCTTTGTGACCACCTAGAGGGGTGGGATAGGGAGGGTGGAAGGAGGGAGACGCAAGCGGGAAGAGATATGGGAACATATGTATATGTATAACTCATTCACTTTGTTGTAAAGCAGAAACTAACACACCATTGTAAAACAATTATACTCTAATAAAGATGTAAAAAAAAAAAGTGTGAAACTTCTGAAAATTGTAAAGCACCACAGAATTTAAAGAGTCTTTCATTCAATTACGAAAAATTGGAAAACCTGTTAGAAGTCTTATAAAAACTAATATCTAAAAAAGTAAAAAAAAAAAAAAAGAGAAACTACGACTGAAATGCTGGTAGTGTGTGCGACACAATGTGGTGTGATTTCTTTCATTAGGGAGCTTTCAATCTACTATGGGGATAAGTTCAACCAGAGTAAACAGTAAATAATGCAGTCGTGTCAAATGAAGAGTGTAGTTGTGAACAGGACTGAGTACAGAGGGGCTCAGGGAAGAGTTTGTGGAGCTAGTGGATTTCAGCTGGGCCTTCGATGAAAGGCAATAGGCAGCCCTTGAAGATGTTTGAGCTGGGAAGGGTTAGGGTCAGAGCTTGGTGGGGTGGGTGCAGGAAGGCTGCCCAAAGGAGAAAAAAGGGAAAGAAAGCCCAAGCAAGACTTTTAGACTCTCAGTCCTCAGGGTGAGTAAAGCATCGCTCTGAGGTTTCTCTACCAGGGGAGCACTCAGGTTTCTCACCGGCACAGTGATCTCTGGCTCTATCCTTAGAAGGCAAGTTTACCAGCCCCTTGACCTCGAGGGCCAGCCCCATTTCCTTTTTCCAGAGCCTAAGAATAATAAGGTGCTCTCCCAGAGACCAGCTCCCTTTCCCCTCCCACCACAGTGGAGGAAGGGCCATTTCCACGGAGCACAAGGATTTGAGGAGAAGACAGTGCCCGGCAGAGGGCTGAGGGCGAAGGGCAAGGTGTGCGACCTGCTCAGAGCAAAAAGTTCTAATGCGTTTCTGTCCAGCGGAGTCTTCTTTCTTAGCATTCTTTCTGCAGGAAAGGAAAGATTCAGGTCACATTTCTTCTGGGGGTGGGGAAGGGGGGTGGGTGCTGGCTGTGGAGGACTAAACGGAAAACATGGGGAGAGAATGGGGCAGGTGAAAGGTTCCTCTGAAAAAACACACTGTCCTGGACGACAGGCATCCCCTCCCTAGAAAAAAGGGAAGGGAAGGGGAGGCGTGGGGAGGGGACTCTGGCTAGGCAGTGCTTTGCAATCAGTGTGAATGACACTCCAGTAGGCTGTGATGGGAAATGGGTTGCAGATGTGTCCCTCTATGGAAGTCTTCGGACCTCTTGGGGTGCTGGTGGCAGCCTCAGCAGTGTGTCCCCATGTGCTTCACAAACATTAGTGCTTGCCTTGTGGCCACAGTGAGAAAAAGAAGCCCTAGGTGAGAAAGGCAGCAGCCTCCAGGTAGAGGGTGTGTGTGTGTGTGTGTGTGTGTGTGTGTGTGCGCGTGCACACGCGTGTGCGTCAGTCAGGGCAGATGAGAGGTTAGATGGGAAAAACACTCCGTGGGGAGGCCCCTCCTTTGATGGGGGTGCAGGTGGGCGCAGCAGAACCCCAGCCTCCAGGACCGGGGAGGGATGACTACCATGGACGTGGGGAAACCTGGACATGACACCACCGCCCTCCAACAATGTAGACATTGCACTTCCCTGTCCTCTGGGATTGTCACTGCTGGACAGCATGGGCCTGGAAAATGTGGTGTGAGATTCTTTTCCCCCCAGATCGCTTTTGCAGTGAAGGTCAGTGATGGAAGTATTGATGCGGGGCGTGCCAGGGCATCGAAGAGCGCCTGTGTGTGTCTATCTGGGGTTGGGTGTTGGGGGATGACTGGGGAAAACAACGATGCCAGAAACATCCCTTGCCTTGGGGTTCAGGGTGTGGGGAGAAGATCAGCTTCTATCCTCCTTCTCTGAGAGGGCAAGCTGGGGTAAGAACACGCCTCCCCGCCACTCAGAGTGTGATTTGGACCTGCTGCCTCAGCTGGGAGCTTGAGAAACAGGCCGAATGGCAAGCAGTCTAGACGTACTGACTCAGAATCTGCAATTTAACAAGATTCCTATTCTTCTAGAGGCACTGCTCCACTCACTCAGGGAAGCCCTTTCCCCATCCCCACCCACCCCCCGGCTCCACCTCCATGCCCCTCCCCAGCCCTCAGATGCTGGGCTCTGCCATCCTAACTTCTCTGATCCTGATTTTCCATCCCATTATAGAAATCCACTTCCGAACCGCTCCTCTGGTGTTTCCCACAAGCCAGAAGAGCTTGGAGAGCGCCGACCCAGTCCCAGGACCATTTTGCAGATGTGGAAACAGGCGTGGAAAGTGAAGCGATTTGCTCAAGGTCACAAGGCACAGACTACAACCCTAGCCTCCTAGATCACTGTAGGAATTAAAGGGTTTTAGCATTTAGGGGTCATCCACGTCCAGCCTTTGATCTCATGTACAAGGAAACTGAGGCCCAAGAAGCAGCAATGGGATTGGTCCAAGGTCCGGGTGGTACATGGCAAAGCCAAGATACTCAGGGTCATAACATCATCATCAACAACAGCTAATCCACGTGTGCTCTCTTGATGTCATGATTCGAGCCATACCCGCACTAGCATGAATCCCTACAACAATCACGTGAGATATGCCTTTTGCAGACGCGGTTCAGTGCCATTGGGATTTGAACCCTGCTCTATGGCCGCAAGGTCGACAATCCCATCCTGACGTTAGAACCCAGGTCTTTTGGCACCAAGCCCAGTACTACTTTCATCACTTTGGCTGTATTATTGATTTTGTTTATTAAATTCAACAAATATTTTCTGACCACTTACTGTGGTGCAATAAGTGTGTTTCATGTATGTGATCAGGTCCCCCAACTAAGCCAACGGGGGGACTGGTCTTCTACTATACTCTGTGCCTCACGCCAGTGCAGAGAGGTGCCTTCTGTGTGGAACCTGTTTGGTAAAGACTTGCCGACCCTCAGCTCTGGGCAATCTCACCCCCCTGCCCTTGGTCACCTGCACCATGGCCTCTGTGGTTCTTGGTGGGTTCTTCTTTTATATACAACTGTTAAAAGTTACTTTCCATTTACAGTTATTACAAAACATTGGCTACATTCCCTGGGTCGTACAATACATTCTTGTGGCACTTGCTGTCTGAATCCCACAGCTTTACTTGGGGACACAGCCAAACTGCAGTGGAAGTCAGGCTACAGAGTCCAGAGTCCTAATTTCACACTGTGAGAGCTGGTCTGGTCCCTACCCTCCAGGACTTGCATTCTGAGAAAACCTTGCACACAGACGGCAAGGGTGAGCCTAGTAGCAGCTGGACAGAGTGACGGGCCTCAGTTCAGGAGCTTCTAGAATGTTCTGGGCACAGAGCAGGCGGATTAGTCAGAGAAAACGTCACAGAAGAAGCTGTGGGACCATTTCCTATGGGAAGGCTTGGAGGAAAGAATAAGCAGGAGCAAGTAGAAGGCACAGGGCAGAGCAACCCCTGCTGCACCAGCGGGAGAGCGGCCCGGTTGAGTGCACAGCCCATAGTAGTAAATCAATTTGAAAAAACACAGGCACCAACAACGCCATCATTGACATACCAAGTTGTCTCTAGCACCTGCTTAATTAATTTATTTTCTCATGCAGTCATTCATGAAACACGTCTTGAGCCCCTACTGAGTGCCAGTTACTGTTCTGGGCATCAGGGATACAGCAGCGAACAAAACAGAAATTTCTGCCCTCGTGACCTCCTAGTGGGGAAAGACAGACAAACTCATAAGCAGGTAACAAACAGTATGTCAGATGCGATCAATACTCTAGAAACAAATAAAGCAAAACAGGAGCATCGAGGTAGGTTGCAACTTAAAACAGGGTGGGGTCAGGAAAGGCATAGGTGAGAAGGTGACATGTCAGCAAGGACCTAAAGGAGGAAATCGGAGAGCCGGGGGTTCAGGCAGGGGGTGGCTGAAGCAGTGAGCGAAAGGGGAGAGTGGGAGTGGAAGATGGGTGTTGGAGGGGAGGGGAGGAACTGTAGTATAAGGATGTCGGCTTCTACTCTTCATGAGATGGGAAGCCTTTAGAGAGTTTTCAGCAGAGTAACGTGACTTATTTGAGAAAGATCAACAGGCTGATGATCTGTCGGGGGACAGCGTAACCGACAGGCAGACGAGTTAGGAGATCACTGTGATTGATAGTCCAGGTGATGGAGGAGGGTTTCTGATGGCTGGTTCCCGAGATACAAACAGAAGTCAATGACTGTCTTGGGCGTGGGAGTAGAGCTCAGGCACCCAGCTCTAGAGGCAGGACATTGCCTCTGGTAATCCCCTCCCACATAAAAAGAAAACAAAAAGAGGGTTAATTCAAAAAGGAAAGAAACTTTAGCTCAACACACTGGGTTGGAGAAGAAAGAGAAAAGGCATCTTTGTCCATCCTGGCCTCTCCCACGGGTGAGGAAGAGGAACACTGCACTGGGCTCTTCTTTTGTCACCCCATGAAAAATACCCCCAACTGACAACAGACTGGCATCGCTAAAACCCTCCTCATGGTCGTGGTCCTGGCATCTTCTGCCAAGGTTTCATCACAGGGGGTGAAGGAGGAAATGATATCGGATACTCAAGTTCCTTGCCACAGATGCCTCTGACTAATTCCATAACAAAAAACACTCTTTTATAAACACCATCCTGACTCCTTTATCTCAGATTCCACACCTTGTTCTAGGGAAATGCCAAGCCCCTTTCTCGAGAAGACTGGGTTTTTTAAACAGTGAAAAAAAAAGAAATGGGAAAAAGTTAGTGTAAAATAAGGATTTTTAAAATATCAAATTGGTAGGGGACTATATCATTTATTGCCCAACCTGGAATACTTCTGAAAGTAGAAAGGAACGCTAGTCATGATGATCTCAGTCAACAAGCCTAGGCCAGGTCTAGTCCAGAGCACCTGCCTGCACGAGGTGATCTTCCTACCACTGTACTCCCATTCCCAGCACCTGCCGGCTACATATAGCTGGGGGACCCCAGGCAGAGTGAGACGCCTCAATGAGTTCTTGATTCTGACACACAATCTCCTGTTGGTATCAAGATTCGGAGTTAGGCGGGGTTGTGAAACGGAAGATAAGAGATAATCATTTATTATCTCTGAACGACAGCAAAAAATTTTCCCACCTTGAGTCTAGCTTTAGAAGGTCTCCATGGAATTTTTTTAAAATATCGATTTATTTTTTTGGTCACGTCATGCGGCATGGGGGAATCTTAGTTCCCCGACCAGGGACCGAACCCATGCCCCCTGTAGTGGAAGCATGGAGTCTTATACACTGGACTGCCAGGGAAGCCCCACCCATGGAATTTTTTAAAAATTAGAACATTGGGCTTCCCTGGTGGCGCAGTGGTTGAGAGTCCGCCTGCAGATGCAGGGGACACGGGTTCGTTCCCTGGTCCAGGAAGATCCCACATGCTGCAGAGCGGTCGGGCCCGTGAGTCATGGCCGCTGAGCCTGTGCGTCCAGAGCCTGTGCTCCGCAACGGGAGAGGCCACAACAGTGAGAGACCCGCGTACCGCAAAAAAAAAAAAAAAGAACATTGAGGGGATACCCCTCCACTGACCTGATTTTCAGTGTTTGTCAATAGTGATGTCTACTTGTTGTAGACAGTGACCATGCTACAAGGTCTTCTCTCAGGCAGTAGATAAGCTTCTATTTTCAATCCTCTCCCTCCCAGACCTATCAGTGGCATCTGACACAAGTGATGGCCCTCCCCTTGCAATACTTCTTGGCTTCGGGGACCCTCCCCTCTCCCCTGGCTCTTCCTTTTCAACCTTCTCTTCTGGCTCTTCCTCGTGCTCCCAAATTTTCACATTACAGCATCTTGGGACTCAGTCCTTGGACCTTTTCTCTCTCTCTCCTCACTCCCCTGGGGATCTCATACAATCTCATGGCTTTAAGTACCATCTCTACCATCTGATTAGGGCTCCAGCCTGGGCATCTCCTCTGAACTCCAGATTTATATCCATCAGGCAGGCAGCTCTGGGATCCCTAGGGATAACTCTAGCCTTTGGAAGATAACAACCTCAGAGTCATCCTTGACTTTCCTCTGTTTTACATCCCGTGATGAAATTCTTTGGGGTCTACTTTTTCTGCACTTACATGCATTGTCATTTGCGTGGATCTGACTCTCGATTTTCTGTTTTGTTCTATGGGGTCTAATTCCCTATTTCCACCCCCCCACCACATTGTCATACTTATTATTGTTTTATAATAAGTTTCTGTTTGGTAGAGCGCCATATCCCTGCTAATTCTTCTTCAAGAGTGTCTTGACTCTTCCTAGTCTTTGCTCTTCCATATACATCACCAAGGAGACAAGGACCTTAGAACATTCATTATTGCTCTATTTATTGCCCACCCAACTTACAGATTAGTGATGTGCATAGTTTAAATTCGACCTTATCTTTGATCCCATGAGGCGTCATCATTATTGTTTTCACAGTCGAGGTTCATACAGATTCTCCCACTGATTTATCACTTTGATTATTCTTCATTTCTTTTTAAAACTATGGCTTTCCATACGGGGTCCTATCTGAAGCACATAATTAGAATTCCTTTAGTGAAAGATTCAGTTGGTGGCAAACTCTCAGTTTTTGCCTATAAAGATCTTTATTTTATCCTCATGATATTCCTAAAGGATATTCTTCCTGGGTATAGAATTCTGGAGAAGTAATTGTTTTCTTTTCAGCACATGAAGATAACATGCCATTTCTAATTGCTATGAGAAAGCAATGGTCAATCTAACAGCCTTTTTATTGAAGGTAACTCGTCTTTTGTTTTCTGACTGCATTTGAGATTTCTCTTGTGTCTTACATAGTCTATGATTTCACGATGATGAATCTAGATGTAGATTTATTTTATTTTTTTCTGCTTGGGTTTCATAGGGACTCTTCAGTCTGTGGGTTGGAATTCTGTAGCAGATTAGGAAACCATCAGTCATTATATTTCATTCATTAACTTTTCTCTTTCCTCTTTGTCCAGTATTGAAATGCAACGTATGTTAAGTCTCATTCTACCAATATTTCCAAATCTCTTAATTTCTCTTCTCTATATTTTATTTTTTGCCTCCCCATGCTGCATTATGGATAATTTCTTCTAACCTATACTGCAGTTCACAAATTCTCTTCAGCTGTGTCTTGTTTGTTGTTTTATATATATGTACATTATAATACATAGAACATTCATATACGTGTAGAATGTATTATATATTCATACATATGTATTTCATATTCATGTATTTATTTCTAGCAGATTTATTGGTTGGTTTTCAAACCTTCTAAGCTGTTTTTTTCAATAGTTTCTTATTCTTTGCAGATTTTTCAAGCTTGATGTTTTAACCTGTAACTGGTATTTCCAATATCTTTCGTCTTTGCTGTCCTCATTGTTCTTTCTCAAGGTGCTTTAGCTTCTTGTGTAATTGGTTGTATTCTCTTCGTTGCCCTTGAAAATTCTTTTGGGGGATTTCTTGAGACCTACCATGAATCTGCCTTCCTCCAGAGAGAACTTGTATTTGCTTCTCCCGGGCACCTGGGAGCACTGCTAGTTCCAGACCAAGTCCACAACCTGAGGTTCCCGATCCTCTCCTGTGATGAACCAAGCTGTAAATCCACCATGAGGACTGCCCACAGCCACTTCTTGGGGACAGGGCGTTTGTTTCCCCTTTTCTCCCTATTCTACTTAGAAAATACCAATTTTCTCTGAAGTCCCAAAGTTGGGGGCGGGGTGTGGCTAGTTATTCATCTTCATTCTGAGAGTGTAGCCCTTTGGTGTTCCAATTTAATTTGGTGAGGACTTCCTGCTAGAAGCTCTCTTTGAGCCAGTCATACCCCCTGATTTCCATCCTCCTTGCCCCATAAAGACCACCAAAGCCCAAGCTCAAATTCGCCTAGATGGGAAACTGTCCTCAAGGTAAAAGCAGCATTAGTGCCCAGATACTTGTTTCCTTGTTCCCATTTTCCTTTAGAGTTCAGTCTAGTATTCCTGACTATCCTGTCAGTCCTTCAAGCTTTAAGAAGATTGAAAAATGTATTTATCCACAATATTTTGCTACTTTCAGCAAGATGGGACGCTACAAATATCCTAACCTACCACTGCTGGAGACGGAAGCCTGTTTTACTTATCTGTTTCCTTATTTACGCACGTGTTTGTTATCTGTCAACTCCTTAAGGGACAGATTATTTTAGTTTAGCTTCTACTCTATGCCCAATGCCTAAGAATAGTGTCAAGCACATAGCTGGCACCCGTGAAATAGTTTCTGAATGAATGAATAAACTCTTTGACAACATTATGCATATTGTGGGAGGCTTGGAAGTGCTAAATTAAACTTTATACCATTCCAGCTTAACACACTGCAACTCACCACATATTCTTGAATAAATTCCACTCTTCTTAAGCGATAAGGAGATCGCACGTGTAGGCTTCTAAGCCCTGGCAAGGCCCCCAGCACCTCTGCACTTCAGAAGTGTTGAAGCAGATGGTGCCCACGCATCTTTCACTTTTTAAACTTCTGAGATTAGGACACGATTCCCGTCCTCAGTGATCACAATGGCAATAATAATGGAAATAGTAACCTCAGGCCAGGGTCAGTGTTACCTCTGGCCAGTGGGTCCAGAGAATTATTATAATTTCAGCCCCAATTTCTGGAATAAGCAATCCCTCCCCAACCCCACAACTAACGTGTAGTCCTGCTTGGAAATGCTGTAAGGACAGAGGTTCCCATCTCGAATACTAGAAGGAGTCTACCCACAGACAGGGGGCAGGTGTCTTTGTGCCCCGAGCTCAGTCCTCTGAGTTTCACCTTCCCGAGGTCTCCTCGCTTCAGTTCCTGTTGTCTCGCCCCTCGTGGCTCCCAGGAATGACTTACTACCACTTCACTGATCAAGTCCAGGTATGAATCACAGACCCATTCCTCACCTTCTCTGACACAGTGGAGACCATCTGGGTCTCTCCAAAGGGCTCTACCAAACTCTCAGGGAGAAGACAGGGAAATAAACACAGCAACTACAGGGAGGCTAAAGAATCAGGCTTACAGAGCCCAAGCCGGCTGTCTTCTGTGCCTTCCAGAAGCTGTTCTTTTCCACCAACCACCAGGGAGAGCCTGCCTGCAGCTCCAACAGGCTCCCACCATTTCTACAGCCGCCCTCCCTGCACAGGTAAGACCTTCTTCCAAGGTCTCCATCTGCCGCGATGTGGGAGACACCTTCTCACAACCCATCCCTGGAAACTCCATCTTCAAACATCTGTGGTCAAGGCTGGGAAGACAGACCCCCTTCCATGGCCACTGAAGGCCACTGACCCTCCCAGGGCTGAGGTTCTGTCTGAGGGAATCACCTTCCCCCCTTCGGGTAACCAAGAGCAGCAATGGCCTGGCTATCACGGGAGATGCTGTCCCTCTAGAAGGACTGTGGCTTCGTCTTCACTAGTCCCTCACCGTCCCCACAGCATAACAGGCTAACACTCCCAGCATTCACACAGCAGGATCCACACGCACACGTCATGAGCAGGTGTTTCCGCCAGGAAATTACCATGAACAAGATGGAGGCGAAGTTCACCAAGTAACCTGGGAGACGATCTTTCCAGGTCAGCTTGTCTTCATCATCCTGGGGAGAAACAGGGGAACAGTGACCATCAGATGCCACAAACATCAGATATAGAATGTCTCTCAATTTTCCATAAATGTGAATATTATTAATCATTCGTCACTCTGTTTAGGTATTTTTCTAGTCTGTGATGCCTTACCCTACACATCAACAACAGCCCTCCTAATTTTGTGATTTTTAGGTAGCCTGGAAAATCTGTGGTGAAAAGAGGACAATATTTGATTTCAGCCTCATACTGGGCTGAAGTTTTAGTTCAACCACTCATCAGCGGTGCGATCTTCGATGTGTCTCTTAACGTTTCTGACCTTCTATTTCTTCATCTGTAAAGTGGTCACACGCGTGAACCCCATCCTGGCTTCTGCACAGGATGGTTTTATCTGTTTCATTTTTATTTTAGTGAGAAGCAGGTGAAAACAAGAGACAGATGACAGATACAAATGACCACAGGGCAGCATCCTAAAACAGATCATCATTTAAATCAAACATCAACCATTGACCTTAGATCCTAAGTGTATAAATTACCCACAATTCTTGTTGTTCAAAGAACCTGTATGTATTGTCATCTGTTTCCTCCAAAACAACTGTTCTCCCCTGGTCACAAATGCAGACAATACAAGATGCAGGTTAAGCTGATGCCTTGCTGTCAGTCTGGCTGAGAACCAGACTGGATCCAGTCCACAGGCTGCTCTCCTTGGGACCGCCATATCCCTGCCCACATCCTCCTTCAGCACCCCCTAACGACCCTCATCTGGTAGGGTGATGCCAACAAGGTGTGAGTGGTTAAAACCTCTGCCGATTAATATCCACATAATGTTAGCCCAGGCACCTGATTTATCTGAACTGCAGTTCTTTAAAATTATAATTGATACAGTGTCCTGCTGACACTGTATCAATTCAAGGTTGCTGTGGAGGCCATCTGAAGCCACGTTGGGGAGGATGCCAGGAAAATGGCAAAGCCCTCCATGCTGGCGAGATCGGGCCCCCTGCATTTCTGTAGCGTGTCTGAATCTAAGTCAGCAAGTGCGAGTTCCAGGGCCTGCTCGGTTTCTCTCTTCCCTCCTCGCCACGATTTCAGAACACACCTGATCTAGCTCTAGCAACAGCGCCATCTAGTCTTTGAAAGCCTGTGCTGTAAGCGAAGGGCCTTCTTGGCCTCGAGGGCTTCTTTCTAAAAATCTCTGTGTGCCCACTGTGTGCAAACCTTAGGGCCAGGCACAGTGGGGAGACAGAGAACAGTGGACATGGTCCCTGCCCCTGGGGGGCTCCCAGTCTAATGAGATGGTGACACCCACGCACCAAAAAAGCTTGCCAGTTTGGGAATCCAGGTTATCCTGGGAGTGAGGCCTGCGGGGGATTTGAGGAAAGGAATGGTGTGTCTTTCTCATGGCGTGTCTGGAGCTGAGCACAGGGTTGAGCAGGCTTAAAGGGGGGTGGAGATGAGCGTTAAGGCTGCAGTCATTCGGTAACGAGCACTTTCATTTACTCGTGATGTCAACAGGGATGCTCCGTTCCTCCTAGACCCTGACAGGATCAGGTCTCCAGACTCTGTGCCCAACAGACTTTCTATCACACAATGAGAACAAGGTCACTGCAGGTCGTGACCATGCACAGGTGGAACTATAAAAACCTATTACTATTAGTACTGAAGTGAGTCTTCCAAATGAGGCCAAACATCAAAAGGGACTAGCATGCCTTTCTCTTTTCTTCCAGTATTCATTCTTAGTTTCACTCACATTAGTGGTATTTTCCTTTAAGATTTTGATGAGGAAAACTGAAGATGGGCAGGTAGATGGTAACTCCGTAGGGAATATGAAAAGAAGTAGAGGGGTGTGTGGTGGAGCTCGTCCTGAGGCCTCTCTCACTACAATTAAGGTTTGGATGACTCTCTGACTCTTTTCCTGCCCTCTGGCCTGGGGATGAGAGGTTCTGCCTCAAAGATCAGCAAACCAGGTGTGCTCAGAAATACCGGCGGTGTGGAGGGAAGGGGGAACTCCAGTTACCGGTTCTGTGTCACCAGTTCCTCCCCAGTGGGGCTCCCTGAGTGGCGAGCAGGGCAAGGAGAGGTAAAAAAAAACCCTGTGCTTGGCCCGTGAAATGAGAAATGGAAATGGAAAGGGCGAGAAAGCAGTCAGTAAGGATGAGCCCAAGCTCAGAGTGGTCCTCAGGGACGAGACGGACAGTCCTGGAAGAAATGGGGGGAAGGGAAACACAAGCAGACAGCAGGAAACATGGCCCCAGATGAAACGGGCTCAGAAACGGGCTCATCGCAGAGGATGACTAATGAACCCAAGGGAGGGGCCAGGCGGCTGAGATGTTTTAGCTAAGGTTCCTGCCAGATGTCGTCCACCTTCTTCAGGCCAGGGACCAAGCGGGATGAGGTGTCTTCAGACCAGCCTCTACCCCGCAGTGACAACTCTGTCCTGGAGAATGAGTTTTGGTTCTGTTCTACTCAACGAACGTGGTCTGAGTGCCTGGGAAGGGCCGGGCTCTGTGCTGGATGTGGAGGACACAGAGGGGAGAAGTCTCTGCCCTGCCCAGAAGAGCTCCGTTGCCACCCACAAAACACGGAGAAGGATTTCAGAGCTAATCCTCCTAAGGAAGGTGGCGTCATTATTTTGCATAAAAATGAGGCATAACTAAAAAGCAACTGAATTTGACGTCCTCTCAAAGCAACTATATACATGTTCTGGTATTTGCTGAAAAATCACTCTCCACCCACGTTTACACCAAAGAGCCCTTTTTTCTAGAAGTGATAGCTTCCAACATACACACAGTTCTCCTGCATTCAGACACTTTCCAAACACAAGCGCTGAGAGAACACAGAGATTACGGACTGCCTTCCAAGCTCCCGAAGTTACTAGCAAAGATGACAGTGAGTCAAGTGGCCTTTATGTATAATAACTGGCTCTGGTAACAGAAGCTAATTAGAATCTCCAGTCACTGGCGCATGAAAGACGTGCAGATACATGGCAAAATACCATCCAGTTAACTACGCTCTGCGTGCAAGTCACATGACCAGTTTATGAGATGGCAGAAGAAAAGTAGACCTTGGAACCAGAACTTCTGAATTCAACTCTTGGTTCTAATACTTACTAGTCAAGTGACCTTGGGAAATTCCCAGAACCTCCATTTCCTCATCTGTAAAGTAATTATATTCCTTATCTGTAGAATGTATAAATGGTAACATCTATTGCACCAAATTGCTATGCATTTTATATTAATTAGCCAACCCCGATTGGGAGGGGCCAAGCCAGTGCACCTGCAAACACAGGTAAGCGAGAACTCTCAGCCCCTCTCTCTCCTTTTAATACAGAGATGATAACACTTGTCCCACCGACGTGGCAGAGGTCATGTGCGGTCCCATGGCTGAACGCCTGGGAGAGAGCTTTGTCAACTCTAAGGCTTCACACAAAATTAAGGTCTCATCAGCTTCACGATAATTTCAGAAGCAGGTGGTTAGGAAGCACTCAGCTAATTCACCATTGTTAAGCCATGAGCCTAGCTGTCGTCCATGCTCGCGTCCTTGTCCCTGGACTACGGCTCCCACTTCTGAGTCTCCAAACAGGAAGCAGCACGACGACACTCACATAAAACCACACAAGTGGCCTTTTGGCAAACTGAATGGCTGGAAATGCAATCACTGTGAACGCAGTAGATGAGACTACTATTCAAGCAAACCCCTTGGAGCGCAGCCTTGAAAAGTGGCCAATCATCCCTGAGTTGGTATTTTTTTCAATTAAGGTATGAATTTACATATAGTAAAATTCACCTTTATTAGTGTGCCGTTCTGCGAGTTTTGATAAACACGTATGTACTGTCATGTAACCATGACCACAATCAAGATACAGGACCATCACCCCCTCAATACTGCCCGCATGTCTCTCTGTGGTCCATCACCTCCTTAATCTCCAACTCCTGGCAAGACCTGTTCTCTGTCCCTTTAGTGTTGCCTTTTCCAAAATGTCATGGAAGTAAATTCACACAGTCTGGACCCTTCTGAGTCTCACTTGGTGCACTTAGTGCACTTTTCTCACTTAGTGCACTGCATCTGGGATTCACCCCTGCTGCATTCCCAGAAATGTGTTCCTTCTTATGGCTGAGTACTATTTCACTGTATGGACGTGCCATGTTTCATTTAACCACCCCTGGCTGACAGATGTTTGGATTGCTTCCAGTTGTTGGCAATTATGAAGAAAGCTGTTGGAAGTATTTCTGTACTGGTTTTGGTGTGAGTATAGGTTTTAGGGAAATACCAAGTAGTGGAAATGCTGAATCATGGGTTGAGTGTATATCTGGTTTATAAGCAACCGCCAGACTGTTTTCCAAAACGGCCGTGCTATTTTTGCATTTTCACCAGGAACATATGAGAATTCCTTCTTCTACTTTCTTTCCTTTAAATAAACTTTTCTATTTTAGGATAGTTTTAGATTTACAGAAAAGCTTCAAAGACGGTACAGGGTATGTGTGTGAGTGTGTGCATATATGTATGTGTGTGTGTGTGTGTGTATATATACACACACACACACACACGCACACACACACACTCTGCACCCAGTTTTCCTATTACGTTAGTATGAGTACATTTTTTGCAACCAATGAACCAATTTTGTACATTATTATGAATTAAAGTTCACACTTTATTTGGATTTTCTTAGTTTTCACTTAATATCCCCTTTCTGCTCCAGTCCCATCCAAGATTCCACATTATATTTAACCACCAAGTCTTCTTAGGCAACTCTAGACTATGACGGCTTCTCAGGCTTTTCTTGTTGTTGATGACCTTGTCATTTTTGAGAAGCATTGGTCACGGATTTTGTAGAATTTTCTTCAATATGGGCTTGTCTGAAGTTTTTCCCCTAATTAGACTGAAGTTATGGGTTTGGGACAGGAAGACCACAGAGGTAAAGTATCATTTTCATCTCATCATATCAAAGGAACAGGCTAGAATATGACCTGTCACTCATGATGTTAACCTTGATCGCTTGGTGGAGGTAAGTGTTCGTCAGGTTTCCCTGCTGTAAAGTTACTCTTTGCCCCCCTTCTCACACTTTACTCTTCAGAAGGAAGTCGCCATGTACAGCCCACATTTAAGGGGTAGGGAGTTATAGCCCACCTCCTTGATGGGGTAGTATCTGCAGATTCCCCCAAGCTTTTAATCCAGATTTTTATAACATTTTAGATTTACTTAAAGCAGGGCTGTAGAAAAGAGATGCTCAGTTACACCAATGTTAAACCAATGCAGACAGCTCTGAACTCAGTAAAGGACAATGAAGACGATAAACGCCTACTGCTCAGGAAGCATCATGCCTGGGACAGCACTGGATTGGGGCTTCAAAGGAAACCAGCCATGGTCCTCTTTCTTTGGGGAAGGCTACAAGGGTCAGGAAGCCAAGCACCATCATCATCACCTGCCTTACCCCCTCCAGCTAATAATCAGAGGGTTGTGAATAGATAGCCTCTGGTTTCCATTAGAACGTTCAGACATTGAGCCTCTGTTCCTGCAAATATTTGGGGGGCAGTATCAAGGAGAGGGAAAAAGGGTGCATTTGGAAATACAAGACCAGGGCTTCATCCCTGTCTCTACCTCTTTATTAGCTGAGAAACCTTGGGCATATTATCTAATTTCTCTGTGTCCTCACAATCTCATCTTCAATCAGACAACTGGTAAACCTGCCCTACTGAGCACTCAGTGAGTACACGACATGTGTGACAGTACTGGGAAAACTGTAAGTTCTGTGTAACTGTGACTTATTACTACTCCTGTTTCTATGCAGGAAGCATTCACCGAACATCAAAAGCGTGCCCTGCATTGCTCTGGTACTAGGCACTGCGGATATGGAGAAGAATAGTTCACATTCTTTGCTCTTAGGGAATGCCCCAATCACTAAAAGAAACTGAGAGAGACAAACACAAATTATGAGATGATATGACACATGTCATGGGAACACAGAGGAGCGAGTAACTACCTGCCTAGAGGGAGAAGGGAAGACTTCAAAGATGAAGAGACATTTTACTTGTGATTAAAGAATAAGAGTTTTCCAGGATGGGGACTTCCCTGGTGGGGCAGTGGTTAAGAATCCGCCTGCCAACGCAGGGACACAGGTTCAAGCCCTGGTCCGGGAAGATCTCACATGCCGCGGGGCAACGAAGCCCGTGCGCCACAACTACTGAGCCTGCGCTCTAGAGCCCGCGAGCCACAGCTACTGAAGCCCGCGCACCTAGAGTCCGTGCTCCGCAGCAAGAGAAACCACTGCAATGAGAAACCCGCGCGTCACAACGAAGAGTAGCCCCCGCTCGCCACAACTGGAGAAAGCCCACGCACAGCAATGAAGACCCAATGCAGCCAAAAATAATTAATAAAAAAAAAAAAAGTTTTCCAGGATGAAAAGAGAGATGAAGGTATTCCAGAGAAAGTACCAGGTGCGAAAGCTCTGAGCTGTCATAACGCATCGCAACGCACAGCACTATCCAGTGGGTCAGGGTAACGGGGGGTAGAGTGTAGACAGCAGCACAGTTTAGGCAGGGGAGAAGGTTAGCTCACTGACCTTCCTGTCTCACCTCCTCTCCTGTTGACAGCCAGTCTCTCCACCTTTCCTTCGGATCTCATACTTTGCTCAAGGATTTCACTCCTTCTTACCTTGAACCACCCTTTAGCGTGCACCTTGAGACATCAGAACAAATTTCCGGGCTCCACCCTCAGAGATTCCCGATCCAGTAGATCTGGAGCGGGCCTGAGAATCTGCATTTCTAACAAGTTTCCAGGCAATGCTGGTGCTGGTGATACTGCTGACCAGGGGATCAGACTGTGGTAACCACACTCTTAAACCATCTCCTTCCCGCTGGGCATTGCCGTGCAGCCTATAAGCACACAAACAGTAAGAGCTACCACTTTAAATTGCTTATGATGTGACTGACCATCAGCTACGTGTCTGAGACATCTCTCATTTAATTCTTGCAATAGCCCTTGAAGTTATATTATCCCCATTCTATAGCCAGCGGACGTGAGCTCCGGAAGGTTAAGGAACTTGGTCACAAGCTAATGAGTTGCAGCTCTGGAGTCTAGCGTGTCTGAGTCCATGCTTGCATTCACCAGCCTCCTATGTGAGGCTGCCTCTTCAGGGCTCTGCCAGCGAAAAAAATAAGTGGACCAAAGAGTAGCCACAACATAGGAAGGAAACTAGAAGAGTATTGCCACCAAAGCCCGGGAGGGAAGGTTCAAGAAGTGGACGCACGTTTTCTTAACACATCAAGTGAGTTAAGACCGTGAAGCGCCCATTAGAATTTGCCATGAAGGTCATCTGTGACCTGTGAGAAGGTTTCAGAGGAATATGGGGGCAAAAACAACGACGGGAAAGTGGATGGAAGGGGAGGAGAGAGGGAGCTGCCGTAGTCTACTTTCTTAAGAAGTTTTGGGAACAAAGGGTTGAGCTGAGTTCAGTACTAGTACACCCCGTCGCCATACCCTCTTCCTGGCTACAATACTGGCTTTACTGACCACCCACGTGTTGAGGATCACAGATGTTTATCTCCAGCTCAGAGCTCTCAGCAGAGCTCCCAACTCATCTGTCCAACTGCTTAGTGGACATCTTCAGTGGGATGTCCCAAGCTCAAAATGTCCCCAAAGAATGAATCAACTCACCCCTTAAACCTCCTTTGTCTCCTTTTATATTCCCTAACTCAGTGAACTGAACCTTTGAGCAGACAAAGCCAGAAACTGAGGCATTCACTTGGGCTACTGTCTCCCACACACTCAACTCAACCAGCCTCAAGTCCTACAGAGTCTGTCCCCTTCAACAACGCACCCGCCATCTGCCATGCCTCTCCTCTCTACCGCCAGTGCCGATGCCATAGGTCAGGCCCTGCACATCTCCAGCCTCGTTACCCTCTATAAATTTTTCTGTATAACTGTTGATTTTCTTGCTCCCTCACGGACTGTCGGCTCCAGGAGAGCAGAGGACAGGTTTTCTTCATCTCCACATATCTAGCATTTAAGCACAGGGGCAGGTGCACAGTGTAAGCTCAATAAATGTGCAATGAATGTGTCTCCTATCAGTTCATGAGCCTCAACTCTGAAAGCAATCTTGGGGACGGTTAACCAGCCTCGCCTGGGTCCCTCTCTGTGCCAGGTGGCAAGCAGGGCATGGCCTGGACACTATTAGAATTCCTGAGGCCAATGGTAGGTGGGAATCTGATGGTTCCTCATCCCTGTCTTCTGGGACACTTCGTCTGCCTTGATTTCCTAAGACAAGGGGTCCAACCATTTACAGCAGATGGAGGTCTCCTATCAACCTGGAAGTAAGTGAAGCCAAACCCTGTTCTGGTCAAGGGGAAAAAACATGGAGAACTGGGGATGGGAAGGGTGGGCAGTGATGGGGTCTGGGTGGAGAACTAAAGAAAAGTCTAGATCTGGGTTCAACTGTGTCTGAGTAAGGGTCAAATTGCAGTCGCTTGTTCCAGTGTCATTATCAAGGATATAAGCTCTCAAGGGTGATTAATCACCACTCCCGAGTTTCTGTGCTGGCTGCCTCCATGACGGGTCAAGTTGGGCCTGGCCAGTTGGAGGAGACAAAAATACATGGAAGATGTGGAGGACGGTGGATCGAGAAGGGGCGAAACACTCGGAAGAACGGGATGATGGGAAGAAGTGCAAGGTACTTTTCCACTGGAGGGTCCCTGGGACACTGTCAGAGACGAGAATCCAGGAAGACCCAGGGACTCCTGGGCTCTGGGAGCAGGTGAGGGGCCACTGCGTGGTCTGCTGTGTGGCTGCAGGTCTCAGGGTTAATGAACTTTATGCATTTTCATTTCTCAGGCCCACTGAGAGCATCCCTTTGTGTGGGGGACCCCTCAGCACAGTTTCAGAGGAGGATTAATAATTGAGGCAGCCAATGCCATAAATTCAGCCACTCCCAGGATGGCATGTGGTAGAGGGCGGAGATGGAATTCAGGCCACTTCCACTAAATAAAAGCTATAAACGGGTAGGAGTTATGCTGTAAATTTCTGGAGCCCACCAGACATATGTTAAATAAAACAAAGAAGAAAAAGATAGTGAGGTTCAGGGCTGGGGCCAGCCATCTGTGAAATGGGACCATAAAATTGCATTTGTGAAAAAAAATTCTTTGCTCATTTATTGGCTTTCTCTCCTTCTCCTCATTCCCTTTTCCTTCCTCCTCGCTAGAGCTGGGCATCCCATCAACCTGGTTAGAAGAGCCAGTGGTGCCCCAGGAGCCTCTCAATGTCTAGACTGGAGGCAGCCGCCTGGGGTGGATTCCCAGCTTTTGAGCTTATTGCCAACTTCTCTGCATCTCAATTTCCTCATCCCTAGAAAAGAGATCAAACAGAGTACCCACCATACAAGATTGCTGCCGTGAAGATGAAATGAGGTGACACGTGGCAACGTGCATAAAACTGTGCCTAGCACAGGTACCTGGCAGCTACACACAAGCGGAGGTAACCCAACACTTGTTACCTAATGTCACCATCACCATCATTATTGTTTCATCCACCACGGGCCCTGGCCCTAAGCGGGACACATTAAGTGAAGTTTCCTTGTCAAAGTGACGTGGAAATCCCAAGTTCAATTTGGGCAACGCTTCCTACGGCACAGATCCGGGGGCCACTCTTCCTGTTCCGAAGCCACATAACTGTCCTGTGTGACCTGGTCCCACTCTGCCCTCAGACACAGCTGTTCAATGCTCCCTCTGCTGGCTGAGTCTTCAAGACCCCTCACAAACAGCATCTACTCTAGAAACAGAGATCCCACCAACTTCACCACCTTCTCTCTCTCTCTGGTTCTCTCTCCTAAAATAGCTCCTCCTCCAGAAGTCTTCATGGCCTGATCACAAAAGTGAGGCCAGCATTGGACCGCACATCCCTCCCCTTCACTGACCCTGGGCCCCCCTGCAACTCCTGTCACCATGATATCAGTCCCCGGCACGGCGTTGGTCCTCACAGCCCAAGCGCACACAGCCTCTTGGGCTGAGAACCTCCAGGTCCTACCCCTCAGCCCTGTGGGCTTACCTGACCCCCAGAGTCATCTAGAGATAGAGACAGACTTTTGGGAAGGGCCTCAACCTAGGAAGGCAATCCTGGCAAAGGAGTACAAGGCAGTCACGTGGCACGGCACCAAAGGCTACAGGCATGGATGAAGCCCAGGGCAGAACGCAGTGTAATTTGTGGCTCAGATGGAAAACATTCTTTATTCCTCCCACGGCTGGTATTTTAGCAGACACAGACACACAGACTCTGGTTCCCTCCCTCCCCTCCTGAGGTCCAGCCTGCTTACTCTGCGCTCCCTCTGCCCTCCCAGACGGCTTGCTGTTTCCCTTCTTCTGTTTCCCAGCAGGCAGCCTTGGCCTTCCTAGGTTCCAGTACTAGGCTGGGCGTCTCTCCCTCCCTTACCCCAATCCCAATTGTCCTATCGGGTGCCCAGCCTGGATTCGGAGACTGCAGACACCCCCTCGCCACTCACTCTCTGAAGGGGATCCCCTTTCATATCGTGGTAGTGGAAAAACGGGCCTCAGACAGGCTGCCTCTAACAACGTATGAGAGCACAGGGCAGCCAAGTCATTGCCCCTCTCCAGACCTCCTTGCCTGTGAAAGGAGGAGGCTGGGCCAAAGCCATCATCACCCTCTGCGAGTACCATATGCCTGAAGCCTTAACCTATGACCTTATCTAGAACATCACACAAAGACCGAAGCCAAATGACCATGGACTCAGGGGCTGGAATACATCTAACCCCAATGCCGCGGCCTCCGAGGCTTTGACATGACCTGGCCTCTGGCCCCTCTCGAGCCTCATTTCCGACCATTCAATCCCTTCTTACTCCATTCCAGCCACACCGGCTTCCTTCTTCTTCCTGTTCACTGAACATGACAAGCTCAAGACCTTGATAAGATTTCTCCTCTTCCACCTCTTTACCCAGCTGGGTCCTCTGCTCCGTTCTCAAATTCTAGCATCGCCCCTCCAATGAGGTCTTTCCCAAGGTCCCTGCCCATCCCCTGGCCCTTATTATTCTCTATCACCACTATCACTATCTGAAGTTATCTCATGTATTTATTTATCTTCTCTCCGCCTCCTTTAGGGAAACAGAAGCTCCATGAGGACAGGGAACCTCTGTGTGTAGCTCCCCACTGGACCTCCAGTGCTGAGATCAGCCTGGCTCGTGGAATGCGTTTGCAGGTGTGGCTCAGTGGGTGAGTACTGACTTGGAAACAACAGCCTAGCTCATCTAGGTGCAGTGTTTAGTCTCTGGTGGGTCAAATCTAGTTTCACACAGGAAGAGCCCACAAAACAAATTTGTGCCCCTGCTTTGGGTTACGATGCACGAGTGCCAAAACCTAAGGAGAAAATGCAGGTAGTTCATGGTAGCCTTTCCACACTTTAAGAATAATAGTCAAATGCATGTCCTATTCACAACAGCCAAGACATGGAAACAACCTAAATGTCCATCAACAGATGAATGGATAAACAAGATGTGGTACATGTATACAATGGAATATTACTCGGCCATAAAAAAGAACAAAATAATGTCGTTTGCAGCCATATGGATACAACTAGAGATTACCATACTAAGTAAGTCAGAAAGAGAAAGAGAAATACCACATGATATCACTTATCTGTGGAATCTAAAATATGACACAAATGAACCTATCTATGAAACAGAAACAGAATCAGGGACAGAGAACAGACTGGTGGTTGCCAAGGGGGAGGGGTGGGGGGGTAGAAAGGGATGGTTTGGGAGTTTGGGATTAGCAGATGCAAACTAGTATATATAGGATGGATAAACAACAAGGTCCTACTGTATAGCACAGGGAACTATATCCAATCTCCTGGGATAAACCATAATGGAAGAGAATATTTTTTAAAAAGAATGCATATATATGTACACCTGAGTCACTCTGCAGTACATACGGCAGTAATTAACCGAGTCACTTTGCTGTACAGCAGTAATTAACATAACATGGTAATTCAACTATACTTCAGTAAAAAATAAATTTAAAAAGATAGTCAAGTACACGTCCCACGGGCATGTGCCGATAAGGACAGCATTTTGCAAGCAAAACGATACAGGGAAGAGTATCAGTCTGAGTGGTACTCAGCTGTGCTCCGACCCACCCCCTGCCTCTAGGCAAGGAGGGCATTGCCATCCCGGGCTCGCTATGAAGACCCGTGACAGAGACCCTTCAGTCACTGAGCTCCTTCTGGCGTGTGGTTGTGACCTTTTAGGTCACACACTATTTCTCAGTCTCACCAACAAGCCTCCAGCTTCAATGTGGGGCCTTCTCCTTACGTTCTAGCCCACGGAATGGAAAACTGACCTGTAGAACGTTTGTTTACAAATCTGAAGTTGTTCACGAAATCCCCCCTTCTTCTTGCTCTCTTCAGGCGCAATACTTGTAATTCCAATTTTTTTCCTACTAAACAGATATGGAAGGAAATCCACGGCCCTGCATCCCTCTCTGCGTCTATTCCCTCTGTACCACAATGATGCTCTAAGGGGGTAGCCACACCTTACCGTGCTGGGGGGCCTGGGGAAGAAGCAGGCCGTGAGCCCTGGAGGACAGAAAGAAGAGAGCTGGTGGCCCAGCCCCCAGCAGAGGCTCAGACCACAAAGAGGACAGGCTGCCTTGCTGTGCAAGGGGGAGGTTTTGGAACAGGACGTCCAGGGCAATGTCACCGGTTCCCACATTGGCCGCTCGTCAGCATCACTTAGGGGACTTCTCAAAACACCCTGATTCCTGGCCCGGCCCCACATCTACTAAATCAGAACCTTGGGGGTGACAGAATCTGTTTCTGAAAATGCTTTACGGGTGATGCTACAGCTCAGCCCAATTAGGGAAATCCTGTTCTTGGAGACTCGCCCCCTCCCCTGCTGTGCTTGCTCCAGGGCCCGTATTCCTGTGGCTTGTCCCTCTGTGAACAGATTCTTCAAGAGGAGCTCACAGGGTAGAAACAAGCCTGGAGACAATCCCTCATGTGCCGCGTGGGCACAGAATTCCTCACATCGGCGGCATTGCCGGCCCCCAGCCACGCCCCTCTCCCACCCCCATCCGCAAGCCGGGTGTGGGGCTAGAGCTGCGCTGATCACGCTCGAGTCCAGGGGAAACCTTCAGGCCTATGTGCTGTCCCGGTAGCTCAAGGAGTCAGAAGGCAAGAACTGAGGGCAGGAGCATTGCCTGGTCACCGTCCACGCTTGGGGCCAAGAGCCAAGGCGCACTTCGATTATCAAACCAGTCGTTTGACCTGTCACTGTAATGAGATGGACAGCATCTCATTCCCTCACTTAATTTATGCAGCTACCTTACATATCGTGCATTTATTGGGCTTTAAAATTCCCCACTATGCACAAAGCACCTTACAGGGTACCTGTTAAGAGATGCTCACTGCCCTCCACTCAAAGCAGACATGTGAAAAAAATGACATCAGGGGCTTCCCTGGTGGCGCGGTGGTTGAGAGTCCGCCTGCTGATGCAGGGGACATGGGTTCGTTCCCCGGTCCGGGAGGATCCCACATGCCGTGGAGCGGCTGGGCCCGTGAGCCGTGGCCGCGGAGCCTGCGCGTCCGGAGCCTGTGCTCCGCAACGGGAGAGGCCACAACAGTGAGAGGCCCGCGTACCGCAAAAAAAAAAAAAAGATTATTATGCCCTTGCAAGATTTCACCTGCAAAGGAATAAATCACGAACCTCGCCAATATCCATGTGTTTTGGCCAGAAGAGTAAGGACGCTTTGTCCCTTGTTCTGTTACAACATCCATCAGTTCTGGCCTCCGCCATGGTCAGACCTGTCACTGTGATACCACGGGTAGGCAGTTAGACGATACACAACTGAAACAGTGTTTGTTTTTCACTAGGACTGCATAGGAAACACATTTTCAGCAACTTGCAGCAACAGTTAACTGGCAAGAAGACACTGTCATTAACTCTCCTCAGGGTGTTTGGTGATGCTGAATGCCGCCAGCAGGCAACGTCTGGTTTTGGTTTGGCTTCAGATTTTGTTAACTGACAGAGAAGAGTGGTTCGTTGCTCTTCCTCTTCATTAAAAAGAAGGGCCGGGACAAATGGAAAGGGACCCCAACAATGAAAACCGGGTAAGACGCGCAGAAGCACTTCCTGGATCTTCCTCAAACCTAGGGTTCCCCGGTCAAGGGAGGAGGCCTCCACCATCCTTCAGAAGAAGAGTCATCTCCAAAGCACTTCCTGGAGACACAGCCAGAGCCACCATAACTTACATACACCGTTCACTAACCCGTTCTGAAATTAATAAGTGAAATAATCCCTGAAAGGGGTCGTTCGTTCCCCGCACACTGTAGGTGGTGAGGCGAGATCCTGCCCCAGCCACGCATGCCTTTTCTTGGAGTCCAGGGCTCTCCTTGGCCAGGAATCAGCTCTGTCCTGCCAGGCTGAGGACACCCTGGCCAGAGCCAGGACAGTGACAGAGTCCGTCCTCGGCACGGTCAGCTTCAGCTGGGTTCAACAGCTCCAGGCACAGAGAGGGAAGTGCGGCCAAAGAGAGGAAGAAAAATCCAGAAAGGGGAGGATGCGGGGAAGGATGGATGCTCTGTGGTTGGATGTGCAGGTGGTCCCTGCTTGGTCTCCCCCTCGCTCATGGTCGCCCCGTGGGGCCCGGGGCGAGGCTGTGCACAGAGGAGGCTACTGAACGGGCTCAGGGCCTGCAGGCCACGGCCTGGGAGGGCGGATCTGGCCTCCACGAACCCAACTCGGGCCCCAGCGGCTGCTGCGTGTGACTAGCTACCCCGCTGCGGGGCAAGAAAGGGAAGGCCAGCAGAACCCCCCACCGACGCACCTCCCAGAACTCATCCTGTCCCCTCTCCACACACAGACTTTGTCATCATCCCCCTCTAGCCCTCTGTTCAGCACTGAGCTCTGAGGATTTATTTTTGACCCTCAAAAGGGGTTATGATATATTCATAGGCTGGTGAGGTCAAGCCTCTCAGATGTCACTGGTGTGGTGGCCCTACCTGCTCCGGCAACTGAGAAGGGGTCCTGACAAGTCCTGTTACAATAATTTTATAAACATCTACTGTGTTCCAGGGACTGTGCTATGGCCTTTGTGCTCCAGGACTGTCAGTGCTGTGACAGAGACAGATGGGTAGACAGTCACGGTGCAGTGGAGTAGTTGCTAGGATGTGGCCATGCCCAGGATGCTGTGGGAGCCTGGCGGAGAAGCTCCCAACTGCTGCGTCTTTGTAAAAGATTCAGGAAAATGCATGTGTGAGTGCTTATGTGTAAGTGTGTACGTGCATGTACACACACGCACCATCATGCTTGGTGCTCTGGGCGTGCCCAGAACAATGACTCTACCTAGCTGGGGTAGTGGTCCAAGACTGGTAGTTCTACCCATCTCCTCGTCCATCCACCCCCTCATCCATCCATCCACCCCCTCGTCCATCCACCCCCTCATCCATCCATCCCCTCATCCATTCATCCCCTCATCCATCCACCCCCTCATCCACCCCCTCATCCATCCCCTCATCCATCCATCCCCTCATCCATTCATCCCCTCATCCATCCACCCCCTCATCCATCCATCCTTTACTGTGTGCTTACTAAGTTACAGGTACTTTTCAGGATTCTTTATGTATCTGATCTCATTCATTCCTCCCAATAACTTTATGAGATAGGAATTATTAGTACTATTTTATACCCAAAGAAATTAGGATCCAAGAAGGTTAGTTACTTGACGGGGGTTACACTAGTGCCCTAGTAAACAGCTGAGCTGGGATTTTAATCCAGATCTGAATAATTCCAACCTAATGGGTTTTTTTTAGCTCTTCTGCATTCCCCATACTGTGTTCTTCAGAAAATTGTATTTTTCAGGTATTTGCAGATGTTCCACACGGACAAACTTTCTTTTTTAGGATTGTAATGGCCAAGACATACCAGAGGCTCGGAGAAGTCCTATAGTACCTTTGTTTAATCCAGCATTCACAGATTCCACTGGTCATGGAACTTCTTTGGTAACAAACTAGCCAGTTCCAAGGTAGTTTGAGAAAAGTTGCTTGACCCCCTTACCTGACCTAGGCTCCTGACCTAGGACTCCTGCCCCCAGCAAGGTATTTTTTCCTTCTGCCAACAAAGAATGACCTGACCTTCAGCCAATCAACAGCTCTGTGATGCTCTCCTTCCACAGACCCTGCACCTCTGTCCTCTCCCCGCGCATCTGTATGAGGGTAAAGGGCCCAGGAGACTGTGCAGAAGTGACAGGTTTGGTCTGCAAGTCAGCGCTGCACGTCCACTGGAACCTTCTCATCTCACCTCCCGGCTCGGAGCCGTAAGCGGTTACTGGCCCAGGATGAGAACCATCTTCCTGGTGGTTCTCGCCTTACTCCCCACCGCAGACTCTCCTGCGGGGCTGTCCAGACGACAGCCTTGCCTTCTACGCTCGGTCTCTCCATTCCCAGCTTCAGCCTTGGGAGAGGAGCTATCTGGACTTATCTCGCAAGTTTCCCTTTCCATCCTTCTCACAGTTCTCTCTCTCTGAAAAAAGAGACAAGACAGGCATGACCAACGTAGGCATGAGCACCCCAGGCTCAGAAGGGATTCTACTTGCTGCCCCATAGAGACCGGGCCCTGCCTCTCCCCACCCAGAGCCAGGAACCAGGGCCCAAGGATGACACGGTGACGTGTCGGCCTGGGGGAACCTCCCTCCCCCATCCTGCGGTTGCCCCACGTTCCCACCCCCCGCCTCCCCCCGAGAGTCAGCGCACATCATCTCCTCGGGCTCCAGGCCCTGACTCACTGCAGTGCCTTGAAGTCACTGCCTGGGAATCTGCAGCCTCAGCTGCTCCAACCAGGCCCGCTCCTCTGCACCACAGGGGCCAGCCGCCTCCCTGCTGTCCGCTAGCGGATTGTCTTTTCCAATGAGCTCAAGTCACCCTGAATGTGTAACCCCAAGAGGGGCTGGAGTTGGCCTCCAGAACGTGCACAGGGCATCCCTTTACCTAGTGAACAAAATGCACAGCTGAACACGTGAGCTTGCACTCCCCCGGGTCTCACCAGTATCCATCCTTCTCCAGGCCCCAGGAAGAGGCAACCAGGGCTCCCTGGGACCCCACACAAGCCAGAACTGAACTGAAGGGTGATGCATTACATGTTGATTGTTTCTGATACAGAACCAGAACAGTGAAGATTGAGGCTGAGATGGAGAAGGGAAATCTACCTCCCCGAAAATAGCAGGCAACCCAGAAGAAAGCTACTAGGATAACAAATGCCCGATGGAAACCAGGATATCATCCTCTCTTCCTCTCTCTTCCTCTCCCTTTCCATCCTTTTTTACCATGTAGTCAATAAATATGGATGGGAGAGAAGGAGGGAAGACAAAAGGGCAGGAAAGAAAGCCTCAACTTCTCCTGTCTGGGGGCGTCCCTGCTGTGCTCTTTTCTCGCGCTCCTTCTTGAGTCTGGGGAGAAAAATACCAGGCAGTTACCCAGGGCTGCCCTAGAGTTGCAGGCTCGCTGTCACCACTGGTTGGTGTTAAGGACACATTCTTGAAGTGAGGTTCTAGCCCCAGCTCTGCAACTGATTTGCTCTGTGACCATTCGTGAGCCAGAAGGAAAAAAAATATTAAGTTCCTCACCAAATTTCACCTTGAAAAGTAAAATGATTTTCAGAACTACGCTCATTAGTATATCATCTCCTTTTTACCCCCAAAGTTTCTGGTTCCCCCCAACGCGGGCCACTGATATGTTGTCTAATGAAAACCCTTTGGTGGTTGTGTGGTAAAGAATTAACCTCAACCAAAGAGAGGTCAGGCCTTCGCCCTCAGCTCCTGGGAGGTGATCTCCAGGCTCTTAGAATGCCGCACCTGATGGGAGTGTCTTTGTTCGCCTGGGGGTTTGGCCACCAGACAGTCCAACAATGCGATCTATGATGGGGGTCTCTGGGCCGCGTCGTATCAGTTCTACCCCCAGATGCCCAGAGACTCAAGGACAGCCATGCAGATGGCACATAATTAAGCCCCAATAAAAACTCCAGACACCAGAGCTCAGGGGGGTTCCCTGGCTGTCAATTCTTTGCATCATCACACACTGCTGCTGGGAAAGGTACACCGTCCTGACACCATGGGGAGAGGACGGTGGCGCTCTGTGTGTTGTACTTTCTTGAACTCCACCCATGAGCTTATTCCTTGGCTGATGTCAACCTGTATCCCTTCCCTCTAATAAACCATAACTGCGAGTATAATATTTTTCAACAAATACTTCTAGCAAGTTACCAAGCCCAAGGATAGCCTTGTGGACCCCCGAACCTGCAACTGGTGTCAGAAGTGAGAGTGGTCTCACGCAGATCAGGCCTCCTCACTTTACACTTGGCTGACTCTTCCCAGTTGGCCTTGACTTTTACGGCAGATAATATTAATAGATTAGTAGGTGATGCCTCCACTGGTAGAGGCTTTCTGAAACTAGTGGTCTGTTAAACTGACTTCAAGAAGACTCTTCATTCGTGAAGCGATTGTACAGACATCCTTAAACCTAGTAACCAGCTTTTAGAATTGTGTAAATCCAAGCACAGATTGCCATGGTTCCAGGATTGCAAGTCTGGGGAGTACTGATAATCCTTATTAGAGGCAGCAGCTAGGAGCTCGACAAACTTCCTCCACGCGCCCTCAGCACTTAGTCTGCGCTGCTGATATATACTCTGTTTTCTGCTCTTTTTGATTATCTGTGTGTCTTGGTGCACATGAGACGGGGAGCTCCGTGAGAGCAGTGATTGCATCTTACTTATCTTGTGCTTTCTGGAAGTCAAGGCACCCAGTAATGCACAAAACATTTGATGAATTGAATTAGATTCGCTGATCTTTCCAAGACGGTAAGCAGTTGTGTCTGTGCACAAGTGGTTATTATTGTCCCATAAACATGTTCTCTTCACACTGTGAGGCTACATAAAATTTTACAGGTCTCCTATTCCTACCTAAGAAGATATCCAAAAGGAAAAATCGACAGGGGCGGCGGAGCACAGAACCACAAACTCACGTGGGATTGCGGAGATCTGCGTTCCACGGACAGCCTCAAATTCCTTGGTGGTCACACGACCTTAGACAAGTCCCTTGACCTAAGGACTAGGTCTTCTCACCTGTGAGACACTGAGAAACACTGTGCCCTCTGGGTGCCCACAGATGTCAGGAGGTAATGAGTATAAAGCTCATAGTATCACAAGTTCAGATTCCACAGACATCTTCTGAGCAACTACCACCTGTCAGATACCGTAAAAGGCACTTGCACACCATTGTTTCGTCCCATTAAGTCCTCATATTCTGGTATTGAAGGTACTAATGGGTGGGTGCAGAGGACACAAGACTGGCCAGGAGTTAGTTGATAATTATTGAAATTGGGTGAGGAAGGATGAAGGTGCATTCTATTATTTCCTCTATTTTTTGGGTGTGTTTGACATGTTCTAATAAAACACATGTTTTCAACAATCCTCTTGGCGACAATGTGAAGCGGGTCTGACGAGTCCCATGTTACCCGTGGGAAACCGAGGCTCAGCTGAGGAGACGTGTGGGTTCCACGGGATGCTGAAGGTGGATGTGGGTCTAGGAGCCAGGCTCCAGCTTCCATGCAATTTCCCACCTCCCCGCCCACCGAGCTCTCCATCTCTGGGGAGACAACGGGCCTGCGTGGCTGGCACCGGCTCGCTCAGAACCAGGTTACTTGCCTCAGGAAGGGGCTCTCGGAAGGTCTAGGTTTTCTTCCAGGTGGATCATTGCAAAAAAGTCAAGAGAGGGCTTCCCTGGTGGCAGAGTGGTTGAGAATCTGCCTGCCAATGGAGGGGACACGGGTTCGAGTCCTGGTCTGGGAAGATCCCATGTGCCATGGAGCAACTAAGCCCCTGCACCACAACTACTGAGCCTGTGCTCTACAGCCCACGAACCACAACTACTGAGCCCATGAGCCACAACTACTGAAGCCCATGTGCCACAACTACTGAAGCTCACATGCCTAGAGCCCATGCTCCACAACAAGAGAAGCCACTGCAATGAGAAGCCTGCGAACTACAATGAAGAGTAGCCCCCACTCGCCACAACTGGAGAAAGCCTGCGTGCAGCAACGAAGACCCAATGCAGCCAAAAATAAGTGAATAAATAAATAAATTTATATTTTAAAAAAGTCAAGAGATGAGAGAAACAGCTTTCCACCTTTCTCTCCTGCACCAAGGACGCCTTTCCACACTTCATTAGAGAAATTCAAGGAATGTGGGGACTCCTTAAAGGCACCACCATCATCCGTGAGCATCTGCTGAGTCCCCAGGGCACTGGGCAGGCATTGCTGGAGATTCCACAGGTGTGTGACACACAGGCCTGCCCCTCAGCAACTTCCTCAGATCCGCTCGTGATATGTTTTAATTTATTAGCTAACCGTACAAAGAGACAAAAATATCACCACAGTAGTCTTCACCCTCAAAAGGATTTGCTCTAGAATGGAGAGAGAAAGAGGTCTGCCCATCGCTTCTGCAAAGGAAGAACTGTGTGTGCGTGTGTGTGTGTGTGTGCGTGTGTGTGCGTGTGTGTGTGTGTGTGTGTGTGTGTCAAGGCAGGGGGCAGATGGAGCTGAGCAAAAAGAAACACATTTCTCAAAGGCCACCCTCGGGACGTGCCTGTCTGCAGCTCTGGGGCTGTGCAGCTTTGCATTCGTTTGGAAGTTCAACCCTGGGATGTATACAGTCTTCCCCAAATAACCCGTGAAGGGAAAAATAACAGAGCGTAAGTGACACCCACGGAACTCAAAAGCATGGAGACATAGTCAACTGTTTTCTTTACTCTGATCATAGTTTGCCAAAGCCCATGTGCTAGAAATCTCTCTGTTCAAGGAAAATCACCAATTGGGTTGTGTTTGCTCATCCCGCGTTTTAACCTTTTCTCAAGCTCTTGCAGCCACACAGCGGATGGCCCAAGCAGAAGACACCAGCAAGCGTGGAAAGCATTGCCCATCACCTCTCCAACCTCAGAAACTCCCATTGGTGCCTACTGTGTGATAAGCCACTTCACACGTTACACCGGGGGTATCCTCCTGGCTGGGGACTGGGAGGGACAGTCCCTAAAGGTCCCCTCCACTCTTCCACTCTTAAGTTCTACCTTGCCTTCTAAGTCAATGAACTCTTCAGGCCATGTCTGGATTCTCCATGTGCCAAGTTCTCCGTGGCCTCGCCAGGGTTGTCAAGAACCAAGGGACCATCCGCAGAGCAAGAGCTGAACCCGTGACCAGGCCCACCCCCCTCTAATCCAAGGACGTGTAGACATATATCAACTTTAAGATGTTGGCACAAAAGTCAGAGCTAAGCTCTGTAACTATGGTCCTTTGCAAGGCACAAGGTGCTGTCGGCGCCTTCTCGGGGGCGGGAGCTCTTCATGTCCCATGCGTGGGGAAAGATCACAGAGGCCTGGCAGCATTCTGCACTCTGCCCTTCTGAACACTCTAGATGAAAAGCAGAGGTCTTGCCAGTGTGGAGTCACGCATCTATAATCTAAGGTGCACCGAAGACTGCCAGCAGCCATCAGAGGCTAGGAGAGAAGCATGGGATGGCTTCCCCCTCCAGAAGGACCCGATTATGCCGACATCTTGATTTTGCACTCTGGCTTCCTGACCTGTGAAAGAATAAACTTCTGTTGTTCTAAAGCAAAAAAAAAAAAAAAAAAAAAAGGAAAGCAGAGGCCTTGGGTTAAAGAATTAATTCCTCTGCAACCATGCTTCCGTTCAGGTCAGGTCCGTGCCTAGTGTGGAGGATCCCCGACGTCAGCTACCGGGTGTAAGGGAGTCTGCTTTTTTTTAATTTTTTTATTGAAGTATAGTTGATTTAAAATGTTGTACCAATCTCTGCTGTACAGCGAAGTGACTCGGTTATACACATACAGACATTCTTTTTTTTAATATTCTTTTCCATTATGGTTTATCCCAGGAGACTGGACATAGTTCCCTGTGCTCTACAGTAGGACCTTGTAGTTCATCCATTCAAAATGTTATAGTTTGCATCTACCAACCCCAAACTCCTGGTCCACCCCTCCCCCACCCCCTTGGCAACCACAAGTCTGATCTCTATGTCTGTGATTCTGTTTCATAGATAGGTTCATTTGTGCCATATCTTAGATTCCACATATAGGTGGTATCATATGTTGCTTGTCTTTCTCCTCCTGACTTACTTCACTTAGTATGATGATCTCTAGGTCCATCCATGTTGCTGCAAATGGCATTATTTTGTTCCTTTTTCACGGCTGAGTAGTATTCCACTGTATATATGTACCACATCTTCTGTATCCATTCCTCTGTGGATGGACGTTTAGGCTGTTTCCATGTCTTGCTATTGTCAATTGTGCTGCTATGAACATAGGGGTGCATGTATTTTTTTTTTAACATCTTTATTGGAGTATAATTGCTTTACAATGGTGTGTTAGCTTCTGCTGTACAACAAGGTGAATCAGCTATATGTACACATATATCCCCATATCCCCTCCCTCTTGGGCCTCCCCCCACCCTCCCTGTCCCACCCCTCCAGGCGGTCACAAAGCACCGAGCTGATCTCCCTGTGCTGTGCGGCTGCTTCCCACTAGCTGTCTACCTTACGTTTGGTAGTGGCTCCCAGCAGCCCCAGACAGACACAGGCAGGAGGCAAGACACTAAGAGCCCCTGCAGTGCCTGCTGTTCAGTTCCAATGTCCTGGGACCGTTGTGCCCCCAGCTCAGGTCACGTCCTGCAGGTCAGGAGAGACTGCTGGGCGCTGAAGGGCGCTGAGACTGTAAAGGCAGTGATGCAGGGGGAGCAGGCAACACAGAAGGGCGGGCCGTCTTGTCCCCTGTGTGTTAAGGGTTTACTGAATTCTGTGGTGTGTCTACTGCCAGGCCTGGTGTGGTGGGAAACGACACAATGAACTACAGTCCTCCACCTTCAATGAGCAAACCATCTGCTTGGCATCCTCTGTGAGCACCCAAGAAAGGGACTCCTCTCAGTGAAATGGGTGAAGATTTCTCTTATTTGGGGGCAGATGGAAGGACAAGGAAACACTGAGTTTTTCTTTGCCACAAGGAGATGTCTAAACGCATCAGGAGAGAGCAGAGGGATGGTGACCACAGGGCCCTGTGAGCTCCGGGGGCCCTGACGCCATTACCAGGGTCCCCTCGAGGTACCTCCTCTCAGCTGTGCTCTGGGACATGTCTACCCTGTGGATTCTAAAGCGAATCCCGCTCCTGGATTGTAGGAGATGCTATCTCAGCTGTCTGACCTATTATCATCATAAGTCTTCTCATGCCCTTCTCTCTACTGAACCCCACAATTAAAGATGGAAAATACCGCTCAGGCAAGATCCTACATTATCTCATTAGGGGAAAACAAAAATCAAGAAACAAAGGAAAGATTCCAATGTCTCTCTCCCACTGTCAAAAGCAGAAGAACTGGCAGAGATCTGCAAGAGATTCCAAAATACCAAGGGAATGCCACGTATACTCTCTCCCCTCGAGAGACCTGAATCTGGTTGAGGAGACAAGTGAGGGCTTTAAAAACAAATCACAACAGATGCAAACAGGCAAATCAGACACTGGGGCAGGGGTCGAGGGTAGAGGCACAGAATCACCGCTGTGCTGGTCACAGAGGGGATTTTGCTGGACGACCTCAGTTGTAACCACCAGCCTCATTGTTCGAGCCCATGTCCTGATTTTCCGTTCAGAAAACAGTCACCATAATTGTATGCCCCAGAGGCAAACAGATGACTCGGGTAAGAGAATTTCAGAGGGAGGAGGGAACGAGGAGAGCTCAGTGCCGGCAGGCAGGGGAAGGGCAGGGAGGGCTTCATGGAGGAGGCCACGCCAGTGGATCATGTTTCGAGTGGGCACGCTGGCCAGTCTGGCTCTTCCAAGGCTCAGCCTCCCAGCTGTCTTGCCTCCATCCCTAGCTTCATCTCTTTTGAACCTGCTCCACTCAGGTCCTCCTTCTGCCCCCACGTGGCACAGTGTCCCAACATCTATAATTCACCGTGGCAGGTGTGAGGGTGGAGAGAGGAGAGTGTAAACATCCCCCCCCCCCCCGACCCCCGCCCTTCGCCCCATCACACTCAAAGCTCAGGCAGGCCTGGCCCTTGCCCGGGGCTGCCACGCCCGATGTCCCACCCACACGCCCGCCAGGCCCTGGTGCTCTCGAGTTTGGAGCATCTGGGTCACAGCCAACAGCGGCACCACCGTCCTTTTGAGGGAAGAGAGAACCAACTCACAAATACTCATCAAGCGCCTGCCATGGGCCGGACACAGAATCTGCTGACAAACCAGAAAAGGTCTCGGCCACCGAGGAGGTGACAATTCAGCAAGAACGTGGCTGAGTCCCAAGAACCGGTGTACAGAGCCCGGGCGCCGTGCGGGGAGCCGCCCTCTCTGCTGGAAGGGGAGCCGGCCTCCCACCTGGGGACGTCACTCGGCCATGGAGGGCAACGTCTTCCCAACAGCTCTCGTGGCCTTTGAGCCAACCTTCAACCTGGCTCGAAAAACCTCACTTCTAGGAAACCCCCACTAACCACAGTCCCTTCTAAACCTCTCTGTCCCTCTGAGCACGTGGGACGTGGCGCGTCACACCCACCTGCAGATATTTTGGATGCCTCCTTCCCATGTGGAAAAGGCACAGCTTGGGTATCAGAGGAACAGTCCAGCCCCCTGACACGGTGGACTGACCTCTACACAGTGTGCAAGTGGGCAGGTCAGGTCCCAGGGCAGCTCCCTTCCCACCCCCCGACCCGTGCAGAGCCCACCACCGCCTGCCCACTGCACCCCCAAGAAAGGAACAGCACACGTGTGTTCTCACGGGCCCCCAGCCGGCTCCGTTGACCCTACGGAACTACTACTCACATCGACTGCATAGAAAAGCTTCTTTATTAAAACACGAATCTCCTTATACCTCTAGCTAGGTACCACAGACAGGAATTTCCAAAGCTCTCCTTACGGATTTCAATCTAAAAAATTCTCACGTTCCTTCCTTCTTTCCCAAGCATTTATTAAGCATTTACTGTATGCTGGATTAATGGAGAGACAAAGACAAACTAGATACTTCCCGCCCCCAACAAAGGAGCATATGGTCTGGAAGGGGTAACAAACTTATACCATTAAGCAGGGGCACAAACATAGTCGAGGTTACTAACGATAAAATAGCAGTATAGGGCTTCCCTGGTGGCGCAGTGGTTGAGAGTCCGCCGGCCGATGCAGGGGACGCGGGTTCCTGCCCCGGTCCGGGAAGATCCCACGTGTCGCGGAGCGGCTGGGCCCGTGAGCCATGGCCGCTGAGCCTGCGCGTCCGGAGCCTGTGCTCCGCAACGGGAGAGGCCACAACAGTGAGAGGCCTGCGTACCGCAAAAAAAAAATTTTTTTAATTAAAAAAAATAGCAGTATATTTAAGTTCTACGCAAGCACAAAGGAGGGGCAATTCATTCCGTTTAAGGTCTGGGGGCATCTTAAGGGGAGACTGGGAGCCTTTACGCTGGAGGACCACCCATCCCTCCCCAGGGCCCTCTGGGAAGCTAGCTTGTGGCACCAAAACCAGGCAGCAAGCAGGCCAGCCGAGGATGCCAGCTGCTCCGACTCCCAGGGGACTGGGTCACTGTCGCCGGAGGGAACGTGGTCTTCCTGGGGGTTTATAACACCTATTCAAGAAATACCCTTGAGTTCCTTCCTGTGCAGACCATGGAAATACAATGATCCCACCCTGTTACCCTGACCTCATTTGCATCGACTAAGTCCCACCTAGTGTTTCTGAAAATCTGGGTGTTATGCAACGGCATTCTTGACAGCAAGGGTGAAAGGTCCACATTCGAGAAGGGGAGGCTCAAGGAGCGTGTGGGAGGGCACGCATCCACCCTGGGGTGGACAGAGGGCAGGGGTGACGGGGTCACCACTGTGGGGAGGAGAACGTGAAGGAAGAGAGGGAAGCCACCTAAAAAGAGTCAAAACACATTGTAACCAACTGAGCTCAGCACCCGGCACGTCTTAGCCTGAGAAGGGTTTGGAAACATTGTAACCACCTGAGTTATGAACGACTGGACGAGGCACCGTCTCCACCTGTGAGAATTATGCACAGTTCATGTTACACGCTAATTATATGCCTTTTGCACCAGGCCCTCAGCTCAGAGGGTCCGTCCTGCTCACCACTGATCCTGTGCCTGGCGGAGAACAGATGCTAAATAAACATGAAGGAGTGACCTTCGGCTCTTTCGTCACGTCGAACATGGAACAAAAGGAAGTGAGAGTTCGTGTAGCTCTACACTGGGAAGCCCGCCCCCCTCAAAGTGCGGATAAGCTTCCAACGAAGCATGTGCAATTTCCTTGCTGAAGGAACTCCCTGGACGCAGTTGGCATCCACCAGCCTGGGCTACGGAGGCTGGGGACATCGGTCCCCCTCGCAGGTCACGGACTCTGTGGCTCGTCGCCGAGTGAGAGCTGCAGCAAGGTGTCCCCTGCACAAGGCCGTGCTCTCCAAGAACTAGGAGTACTGTCCAAACACCCGACATCTGTGAATTTCCGCAGTGCCTTTCTCCAAGGAATTCCACGCACTACAGACATGATCTCATTCATCCTCTCATTCCCTCCGAGGCAGGGAGGGGATCGGCATGATGACCTCTGTTAAACACGTGGGGGAGCAGGCACAGAGAAGGAGAGGAACTTTCCCAAAGCTACACAGCAAATACCGGCCTGCTGGAAAGGATCCTAGGAGGTCCGGCCTGATGTCCCACAACTGCTCCCTTTCCTGCCTTTGCCTTAATTCCACTGAGAGTTAAAAGCTTTAAGAAAATGCACATACTATGAGGACCGTTGTATTACGGTCGTGGATGTCCAGGAAAATCTGACGAGACCACTACAAAATAGTATTCATCAGCACACCAAGCCCGCTTCTTCCATGTTCCTACTTCAGTGATTAGGACCTTGTAGGGGAAAAGAAATGAAGAACACGGAGAATAACAACAGTGGTAGAGAAGATGTCAAAATTCGACCCTGAACTGGGGCCTGTGCAATGGACTGAGCCCTCAGTCCCCTCGGGGAGCAGGGAAGGCTCTGGAACGTGCAGTGCTCGGGAGTCAGCGAAGGGAAGGCAGCCTGGCCTGAAAGGGAGCCCAGGAGGCAAAAGCCAGCCGAGTGTGCGAAGGCGCCTGGCAAGGACGGTCCCTCACGACGAGACCAGCCACCTCTCTCTGTTTAACTGGGCGCTCCCTTAACGAGCCCAAAGCCCTGGCTACCACCGTCAACAAGGATTTGCTTCCAGGCAATCCTTAAAGTCCCAACTCCAGACAAAAGCTTGACTCCAGTCCTCCTGGTTGAGGGAGGTGTAAAGTCTTGACTAATCCCATCTGCACCTACTCAAGTCCTTGGGAAACTGGATATAACGGGTTGAGACCCAAGAGGTGAAAATCTCAGCTGCTTTACCCAAACCTGGGGACAGAGGCGCCCCAATTTATCCAGATTTGCCTATTACTCTGCCAACAGGTCAAAGCATCATAGGGCCTGGGTGGCACCGGGTTCATGCGCGGCTGGGGTTCTTCTATTCAGCCCTTCTGGTTCCTTCGCCTGTCACAAAACTGGGAGCGCCCTTCCCTCGTCATGCTTTTCAAGTGCCGGGGAGACCCCACATCTCCTGCCCGACGTATTTCAGATGATGAGCCACCAGCCTCCTCGTCCTGTTGTCCGACACAAAAAAATTAAAGTCTCCAGGGACCGAGGCTCCAAATTGTGATGTGAAATGGAGATGCAGGGAGGAAAGAGGAAGGGGGCAGCGAAGGCCACAGATGTATTGATGAGGAAGGTCACGTGACTAGTTTCGGAGGATTTGGGGAGGAAAGCAAACAGCAAGGTTATTTTTTTGTTGTTTTTGGCCATGCCGCACAGCATGTGGGATCTTAGTTCCCCGACCAGGGATCAAACCCGTGCCCCATGCATCGGAAGTGCAGAGTCTTAACCACTGCACCACCACGGAAGTCCACGACGGCAAGGTTATTCAAGGGCACATGGGCTGCAAGGAAGCCAAGGTGGGAATCTCAAGAAGAAAGGCAGAAAGAAAATGGGTGCTATTGGCATCCAGGGCAAGGCAGCTGGAGGGGCTGCATGTTTGAGGGAGAATGATGTGGAGAGCAGAATCTTTGGCCTGATTTTGGAGAGAGGATGGGAGATGTTGGAGTTGACAGTTACAGATATGAAAGAGAAGGGGTTGATTCTGAGTAAAAAAGACACGGAGGTGAGAATTGGCGTCATTTCACTCCCTTCTTGGTGGGCCCCGGAACCTGGCACTCTAAAGGACGGCCTGGCCGCCCAGCTCCTCACCGGCTGTGACCGCCAGAGTCAGCACCCCGGCTCACCCACGGCGACCGAGGTTCTGCTCCTAAGCTCACCGGCTCTGGGTGACCCCCACGCCGGCCTCTTACATTCCCTCCAAACCCCCCACCTCTGAGACGTGCTCCCCTCCCATGCCAGTGTAACACACAGCAGGCGAAGTCTGACCCCTGCAGGGTACCCACGGCCATGCGCAGGTTGAAGGCAAATCGCCGTCATGCCGTGGGCTTTGTCTTCCTTGTGGCCTAGCTTAGGATATGACCTTGTTGAGTCGTTACCCCAGTGTCTGGCACATAGTATACGCTCAAGAAACTGTTGAACGTAGGCCTATTTTGCATTCTTCTTCCCTTCTTTGAGTCCTCGACTGGGAAATGATGTTTCCCAAGCAAGGCAGCTAAAATGTTGCTTGCTGTAAGATGCTGACATAAGACAGACTCCCCACGTGGGCAGTGTGTGTGTTTAGCTGTGACAAGTTTAAGTCTCAGGCCACTTACAGAAGCCAGCTCTCTGTGGACCCTGCACAACCAGACACAGCAGGGCAAAGTCAAGTTTAAAATCACTCAAGCGGATTTTTGCTCAGAGAATCACTGGACCGGCTGGACCTAAGGATGGAGATGCTCCTTATCACAGGAACCCTCAACAGCGCTACCTGATGGGGCGGATGGAGACGCTGAGGGCAAGGTGACAAGGACCTCAGACCTCTCTGGAACTGGACCCGAAGGCAGACCAAAACCCATGGCTTCGGAACTGCCCATTTCTGAGCCGCACTGTCTTCCCACTCACACGTCCCTCGAAATGACCAACTCTTTTAAAAAGAAGCCAAACAAGAGTGAGTGCTTGAAATCAGGGAATCCACAGTTGCTACTGACTTTGGATCTCCAGGAGGAAGAACGAGGCAGCCAAAGCTCTTGGCCAGATTCGTGTAAACATAATCTGGCCAGCTCTGTGGATTCCTGAAACTCTGCATCCTCCACAGGGTGAAATTCTCCTTTGCTCTGTGCCTCTTCTAGCTGTAGCTGGGGCATCAGACAAGCGACCCTGGGATGAGAGTTTCCAAAGAGTGGTTGCCGAGTTTCCTCCTGTCCCAGGGAGACTCTGAGCAGCCCAGAGATCACCTCGAATCGTGGCATTGGTTGTGAGGACACACAGGCTGCGAGGGGAGGGGGCTGAATCCCAAGGCTCCTACGTTGGGAAGGAAGGTCCCTTGCCCTGGACTGCAACTGGCTCGAAGGTTCAGGCAGAATCACCACTTTTATTATACTGTCCTTGGAACAAGTTACCCCACCCTGGCCATAAAAATAAAGCTGGAAACCTAATGAAAATCAGAATTTTAATTTTTTTTTTTTTTTTTTTTTTTTTTTTGCGGTACGCGGGCCTCTCACCGCTGTGGCCTCTCCCGTCGCGGAGCACAGGCTCCGGACGCGCAGGCTCAGCAGCCATGGCTCACGGGCCCAGCCGCTCCGCGGCATGTGGGATCTTCCCAGACCAGGACACAAACCCGTGTCCCCTGCATCGGCAGGCGGACTCTCAACCACTGCGCCACCAGGGAAGCCCGAAAATCAGAAATTTGACCTAAAATTAATTTTAGAAGTTGAGATTGCCAAACAGCCAGCAGGCATTTACTGAACACCTATTATGCCACACGCCACTCCAGACGTGGAGCACAGGGCAGTGCCAGGCCCGACAGACTCTCCATCTTCAGGGAGCTGACGTATAGAGGGCACAGGCAGTAAACAAGGAGGTAAGAAATCAGTACACAAGGCCATTTCCAGTCCTGATGGATGCTGTGGGGAAAATCACGTGGCCTAAGGCAGGAGGCCCACTACAGCCAGGGCTAGGAAAGATCTCTCTGGGAGGGTGATGAGCTGAGAGCAGAATGGGAAGGGCAGGCAGCCCAAGGGGACAGTGCGAAAGAACCTTCCAGAAGAAGGAACAGGACGTCAAAGCCCTGGGTTGGATATGAGCTATTATATTTGAGGGATGGAAAAAAAAAGAGTGAATGCAGCTCAAGAGTGATGAATAAGGTGAAAAGGGGGAGGGAGAGAGGGAGGTGGGGGCCAGGTCTTGTGGGTCTTACAGGCCTTGACAGGGAGGTCTCCAGGGGCTCTTACATGGGTGAGCAACACAGAGCTCACCCAGGTAACATGCAGAGACCAGATGACAAGGGAACGAGACCCCGGACAGAGCAATTGGGTGGGTCCTGCAGGTGATTCAGGCAAGAAGTGATGGGGGGTTGGACTAGGTTTGCAGGGATGGGGAGGGTGACGGTGCTCACGTAAGGGATATATTGCAGCGGCAGAGCCAAAGGTACTTACGCTCTAGGGCACGAGGGAACAAAAAAGAATCAAGGAGGACTTGTAGGTTTTATCCTTTTTACTATATTTTTAATGTAAGGTACTCAAGGAACACACATGCTTAGTCAGGAGATGTGTAATCTAAGGCAGAACACTTATCTTCTTCAAGCCATAAGTTGTTAGCTGGTTGACATCAGGTTGGTAATTATTGCAATTCAAGGATGTATGTACAGACTCCTGAATTTATGGTGCCACTAGGGGTTCCCTTAAGCCCCTCCTCTGTGACACGGGCTCAAAGCTCCTAGGTTCAGGCCTGGGTTTAGGCCAAAATCAGGCTCAAATGATTGCATTAATCTAATTCCAGGTCCTGGCAGTGGTTCACAGCACTGACGTGTCGGGTGCCGTGTTCCTGCCCTGAGTCTTACCGTGACCCGCCGGCATCCAGAGCCGGCCTGGTCCTGGAGGAAGATGGCAATGGCCTTGGTGGTCTGCAGGTGATGACAAGAGGCCATCCCCTGTGCCCCATCCCCAGACCAGAAGGTCCAGTCGCCCTGCACCATCATGTCTGCCAGCAACACGGCTGCAGTCAATGGCCACTTCCCCCCAGAGCCATTTTCCTCACCAGACCCTCTGGGACGCCGCTTTTCCTTGCTTCTCTTCCTATTTTACTCGCCACTCGCTGGTTTCTTTGGTTGGTCCTCACCATCTCAGTCTCCAAACTTTAGACAAGCCCAGGCTTCATTCTTGGGCATCTCTCTTCTCTAACTACACTCACCCACTGGGTGCGCTCAAAGGATCTCATGGCTGGAGAATCATCGAAACGCTGATGACCCTCCAGCCCGATGCTCCCGGTGCCTCTCTTCACCACTACATGGACGGGTGACAGCCGTCACCAGGTAACACGCTCACCACTAAACACCTGATTTCCTCCTTGACCGACATTCTTCCAACTGTTTGGGCCCAAATCTTGGCGTTATCCTTGATTTCTTTCTCTCTGTCACACCTCACACTCACACCGTCAGCAAATACTGAGAGACGTGCCTTTGAAATACAGGCAAAAGATGAATACTTATCGCCGTCTCCATGGCTACTCGCCTAGTTCAGGCCACTGCTTTGTCCCCTTGGACCACGCAGCGGCCACTGGCTTCCCTGCTCTGCCCCTGACCCCCCAAAAGCTAGTTTCCACAAAGCAACCAGGGTGAACATTCAAAAACGTTAGTCTGATCATGTCAGTCCTCACTCAGACTCTCAGGGAGACTCTTATCTCATTCAGAGTAAATCCACCATCCTCAAAGGTCTAGAGGATCTGATCCCAGCTGCCTCCCTGCCTCCACCTCTGGCCATGTCCTCTCTCGGGAACTCTCTGCGCCGGCCACACTGGCCTCCTTGCTGTTCCCCGAGCACAGCAGGCTTGATCCACGTCAGGACCTTGGCGCGGGCTGCCCTCTGCCTGGAACCCTGTCCCCTCCCCACCGCCTGCCTCGTCCCACCACTTGCAGTATTCCTGCTCAGTGATCTCTGTGCCCGAGAGGCCGCTGCTATGTGTCCTCGCCGTCTACCCCTCACTCTGCTCCGTCCTTCTTCACAGTGCATGTCGCTCCTCAACACGTGATACCCATATCTGCTTGCTCACGTATGGTCTGCCTCTCCCTGCTTGACGGCAAACCCCTTGAGGGCAGGGATTCCGCCTCTTTTTTCCACGGCTGCATCCCCAGAGCCCAGCTCTGTGCCTGGCAGAGAGCAGGGCCTCGATCACCACACTTTCCTGCAGCTGATGTTGCCAAAAAGCAGGCACTGTCGCAACGTGCTTTCGTTTGGTGCTCTCGAGATACTCCAGGGTTGGTATTTTATTCCCTTCTTTATCAGTGAGAAAGAGAGGATTATAAATCCCACAGTCCAATAAGACAAAGCCAGAGGGTGGCAGGTCTGGGACCTGAACCAGCTCCCTTTGATTCTAAAACCGTCTCCCCAGTGAAAGAATGCACCCCACAGCCCTACCATCCGCCGAGGCTTCCAGAATCTCTGCTTCAATTCCTTAGTGGAAGGCTTTACTCAAGAGGTAGAGGGACGGCCAGACAAGGAGACAGAGACAATGATACAGGGACAGAAGAAGAAGGTCAAGATCCAGTGTCCATGGAGCCTCTCAGGAAAGGATGAGCTGTCAGACCCACAAGCAGGTGGTGGGCCAGGCTTCCCAAGGCAATGCCAAGACCGCCAACTCGTCAGCGTCCCCTCACCCAGAGGTCACAGAGGGGCAAGTCTCAGGAGGCAGATTACGCCTTCGTATGCCATGAACTAGCGAAATCCCTTCCCCCCTTCCAGCCTCAGTTTCCCCATCTGTAAAGTGAAGGAAATGGCCTGACAGTGGCTCTAAAACGTACCTACCGATGGGAGCCAACATGGAGAGGTGTGAAGGGTGTGGCTTTTAGCACTTTGCCCCGGGAGGGATTTGAATACTGGACATCTGCAGTGGGGCCGGGGACAGGTATTCTGAACACGAGTTTAACATAAGGTCTGTATGGGAGGCGGCATCCTGGCCCCTGGGTCAGAGACTGTGAAATTCAATCCTGACTCTGCCCTGGCCGTGAGACCTTAAGACTTACTCTCTCTGTGGCCCACTTTCCTCGCCCGAGGAAGAGGGATAATACTAAACTCTACAAGGCCTGGTAGGAAGATTTAGTGTGTTGGTATCTGCATGGCACGGGGAACAGTGCCTGAGCGCTAGTTGGCTGCTACACACTTAAGTGCTACGTTAAGTGTCTGAGGAACATGACCCAGCAGCCAGGCTGCTGCTGTGGACACCCTCTAATGGGTTTCTCTGTCCCACTGCTCCCTGGAAGAAAAAGGACCGGCCCTCATTATACTGTCGTCTCAGAGCAGAGAGAGCACATCAGGCACGGCTCCCGACTCACTGTTGAGTCAACCTCAGCGGGAATCAGGCCCTTTTAACCATAGCTTCGATCAACATGTCAGATCAGGAGGGTTAGTGACCCTAACCAAATCGCCAAGTTGAAAAGAGTCTTAAGATCATTGGTCAGCATTCTTTTCAAGCACACATGGAACTCTTACACACACACAAAAAAAATTAAAAACACAATCCGGGTCATAAAGCAAATCTCCAAAGCACCTCCCCCAAATCAATATCATACATGCCACATCCTCTAAACAAAATGCAAGTAAGTCAGAAATGGCCAAGACACCAGCTTCCCCACCTCCACATCAATGGAAATGCAAAACACACTCCTAAATAACTCATGTAATAAAGAATTCAAAATAGAATTTTAAAAATATGAGGGCAGGGCTTTGGGGTTGTTTTGTCCACTGATGAATCTACAGCACCTGGAACAGTGCCTGGCACAAAATAGTTATTGAATTAAGGAAAGAAGGAATAAATGGAAAGTTAAAGGACACAAAGTATACATGCTCTTGTTAGCAAAGAAACAAGACCGGGAATTAGTGAGTTAAACATCCAACAACAACAAACAAGAGTTAGGGCTTCCCTGGTGGCGCAGTGGTTGAGAGTCCGCCTGCTGATGCAGGGGACACGGGTTCGTGTCCCAGTCCGGGAAGATCCCACATGCCGCGGAGCTGCTGGGCCCGTGAGCCACGGCCGCTGAGCCTGCGCGTCCAAGAACAAGAGTTAACCCAAAGAAAGAAAGAAGTAATAAATAATAGATGAGCAGGAAAAAATAAAACAGAAAACAAACAGTAGAATAGCATTCCATTTAAAATAGAAAGGTAAATAAAACCAAAATATTTTTAAGGCTAATAAAATAGATAAACATCTGACATACTGATCAGGTTTTTAAAAAGAAAGGTAACACACAATATTTGGAATCACAAAGGCAATATAATTGCAAATGCCACAAAGGTTAGTAACTTCAAAAGAAAATTCTATGAAGAATTTCATGCCAATAAATTTGAAAATACATACAAAATGGACATTTCCTAGGAAAATATAATTAAACAATGTGGAATCAAGAAGAAAATAAAAACCCGAATAGGACAAAACCGGTAAAAAAATATCTGAAATTAAAAATCTACCCACAAAACCCCAGCAGTTGGCCCAGACACTGTTGAAGTGAGTTTTACCAGACTTTGGAGAAACAAATAATCCTGCCCTTCTATAATGTACTGCAGAGAATAAAAAAGAAGGAACACTCCAAACTCACGACATCCAACTTTTACAACCTTGGCACCAAAAGCAGACACACAGTACAAGAAAGGAAAACTCTAGTCCAACCTCACTAATAGGTGCAAAACTCCTAAATAAAATACAAGCAAAACAAAGACTGCAATGTACTAAGTACATAATGAGTTAGTTTTTACCAGGAATGCACGTATGGTTTAAGAGCTCCGTTAATGAAGTTCAGTACATTTCAAAGGTTAACGCAGAAAAGCCACAGGATTATTTGAATTGATATAGAAAAAGCATTTGATAATTTAAATTACCCTAGCAAAACAGAAACAGATGGGAACTTCTTTTCATCTGCTAAAGGGTATCAACAAAAAACCACAGTGAATATCCTATCTATAGATAAACTATTAAAAGCATTCCATTGAAAATCAGGAATAAAATAAGGATACCCACTACTTAAACTTTTATTCAACACTGTACTAAACCCATGGCCATATAGCAGGATAAGAAAACAAATACAGTGTAAGAATTGGAAAGGGAAAAACCCCCAAATAGTCATTATTTGCAGAAGATGCGATTGTCTACACAGAAAATGTAAGGGGCCCTCCATTTGGGGAGGCAGTACACTCACTGTGGGGAATACCCCTTCCAAGAACAGAAAGTATACTAACGCTTGTTAAAATATATTAAACACTTTCTTTAAGCGTGCCTGAACTGGTGATGCAATAAGGAAAGAACCAGTTCTCGATAAATGTACCAGTCTCCCCATTCTAACTAAACAGGCAACGAGCAAGTCAAAAAGTGTTAGGACTACATGAGAAACGGACAAATTCAGTCAATTTAACTGTCATTAAATTCCAAATATTTTCTCATTTCTTTTTTGACCCATGAGTTTTTCTGGAAGAAATTTTTTCAGTTTCAAATATGTGGGGGTAATTTTGGTAATCTTTAAAAATGTATTTCTGAAATCACTGCATTGTGGCCAGGAAATATGATTTTTATAATATAAATTCTGTAAAACACGTTCTGGCCTGCTTCCTGCTTGGTATACGGTCAATTTTCATAAACGTTTCACTATAGGGGAGATTTCAACATAACACACTCTGTAATCGATAATGCAAGAAGACAAAACTCAGCAGATTACAGAGATTTTGAAAGTCACAGTCAGCAAACTTGATCTAATAAATTGATTTAAAAAAAAAAACTGGGGCTTCCCTGGTGGCGCAGTGATTGAGAGTCCGCCTGCCAATGCAGGGGACACGGGTTCGTGCCCCGGTCCGGGAAGATCCCACATGCCGTGGAGCGGCTGGGCCCGTGAGCCATGGCCGCTGAGCCTGCGCGTCTGGAGCCTGTGCTCCGCAACGGGAGAGGCCACAGTGGTGAGAGGCCCGCGTACCGCAAAAAAACAAACAAAAAAAACCAAACAAACCAAACAACTGTACCACTGCTACATGAATACACACCAGATTCAGGTTTTACAAGTAAACTCTATCAGACAATCAAAACAAGGACAATATTCATCAAAGGATGCCATAATCACGGTAAAGAAAGAAAACAAGCCGCAGGCTGGGAGAAGATATTCGCAAAGTACACGACTAACAAGGCTAGTATCCATGATATATAAAGAATTCCTATAAATCGAGAGACACAATATTCAACAGGAAAATGAGCAACCTAAAAAACAAATAATTCACATGACAAATAAACAAAGGAAAAGATGTCCATTCTCATTAGTAACCCAGAAAGTGTAAACTAAAAACATCAGGTAGGAAACCAACAAAACTGGTCCCATTTTGTACATGCTCTACACAAAAGTAAATTCCAGTTAGTTCAAAGATTCATGTGGAAAAGAAACATCTTAACGCTTATAGGGAAAAAACAGAGAATAGCTTTATGACCTTGTGGGGTAGAGAAGGATTTCTCAAACAAAACAGAAAGAGGCATACGCAAAATATACATTTGACTAAATTGAAATTTAAAGCTCCGATGAAACACCCTTTCATAATTATCAACTGGCAAAAATTAACATCTGCTATCAGCAAGATCTGGTAGGGATGTATAAATTAGTAGGAGTATAAATTAGTTCAGTCATTTTAGAGAACAATTTGACTTTATCCTGTAAAGATGTGTGCCCTCTAAGAGCAAGTAATTCCATTCCTACGTAATTCTTATATGAATGCTCCCAAACGCACGTGTGAGAGGATTCATAACTGCATCGTTGGTAGCAAAAAATGAGGAATCAATCTCAACACCTTGAACGGGAAAATAGATAGGTGATGATGGGATGCTAATCTAAGGAATACGGTAATTCAGCTTCAGTGAATGCAGTCGAGCTACATACATGGAAGTGAATCTATCTAAGGACAATAGCAAACTAACAAGCAACAAAGTAACATGCACGGTATGATACCATTCAGACAAAGTTTACAAACAGGCAAAAAATACTGTGGAGTATCTGGGTGCATGTATGCTTTTAACTGAGCACAAAGATATCCATGAAAATGGTCAAGGCAGAGTTCAGAATATTTGTAACCTCCAAGAAGAGAAGGAGCAGCAGTGTCAAAAGAAGGACTGCACATACCTACGCTTCACTTGTATCTGTAAGGACATTTTTTTAAAAAGATCTAAAGCAAATATGACAAAATGTCCTTTACCGCAAAACTGTGCCATGATGATACAGGTCTTCATTCGTTGATTCTTTAGGCTTCACTGTAACTTTAAAAGCAAAGTATTAGTTTCCTCTAACCCCTCAAAGCGGACAGTCCTCATTTAATGTTTCTGGCAATAGCCTTCTATTTGATCACTTCCAGAAGTGGGGAGCTCACTACAATGGGAGACTACTTAGTCAGAAAGCCCAGGATCTAACCTGACAAGGATGCATCCTGTTTTTGGAATTTTTCAGTCTTAGATCCGAAAGAGTCCAAAAGGTTGGGGGAAAAAAAAAAAAAAAAAAAGGAGGGGGCTTCCCTGGTGGTGCAGTGGTTGGGAGTCCGCCTGCCGATGCAGGGGACACGGGTTCGTGCCCCGGTCCGGGAGGATCCCACATGCCGCGGAGCGGCTGGGCCCGTGAGCCATGGCCGCTGAGCCTGCGCGTCCGGAGCCTGTGCTCCGCCACGGGAGAGGCCACAGCAGTGAGAGGCCCGCGTACCGCCAAAAAAATAAAATAAAAGGAGGGATTCATGGCCTATAATACATTTGCGGAATCGCAATTAAGTATTTCAAAGCATTAGCTACTTGCCGGAATACATAAATGTCTGAGACCGCTCTCAACTCCTGCACTACCAAGACTGCCATCGACATCCATCACAATCTGTCTCCGCCCCCGGCCATGTGGCTTCTGCGACATCACCGACCAGTCACACCCAGCTCAGAAAGTCACACTCACCACGTACCGTGACAGCAGCTCTGTCTCTCCTTTCTATAATAGCACGGGTTTTAAATGGGCAGGCATAAAATAATGCTCTTTTTATAACAATCCTGTCCTTGGAAGCTTCTGGTATTTACAAAGTTCTTGAAAAAAAACAGCCTTGTACTGAACTGTGTGATGCAGCCAATTCTGCTGGTGGGCAGATTTGACTGTTAAAAAAGTTCTTCCCCAAGGAATCTGAAATCTGTCTTCCCTGAAACTTTTACCGCTTGGACCTGGTCCTGCCCTTGGAAACCCCCCGAGTTTCTCCAGCAAGAATAAGTACAGGAATACGTGTGTGTGTGTGTGTGTGTGTGTGTGTGTGTGTGTGTGTGTGTCTGTGTGTGTGTGTGTGTGTGTGTGTGTGTGCGCGTGTGTGTGTGTGTGCGCGCGCGTGCGTTATATCCATCCTATACATATTTCTTATACATAATTTCAATGGTACCCCATGTTTTCTGTGCTTTTAGAGGAAACCTTTCCACTTCTGAGTCTGCCAAGATTCAGATATGAGGGAACCACAGGCAAAGAGACCTTAGATTATAACAAGCATTATTTGAAAACTACAGATATGAAGGTGGTTATGTTTTTAAAACTTACCTACTTAAAGTAATTGAGATTGGAGTATCAATGGCCTGTCATTTCTGGGAACGTCGTACCTTTGGTTAAGAAACGTAATTTCACTCACAGATTGTTCAGCATTATGGCTTTTATACAGTTGGAATTCAACAAAGTTTCATTGAAAAAAATTACAACACTTTGTTTTCTTAAAAGCTAGTGAAAAATAAAAAAAAAAAAAAAAAAAAAAAAAGCTAGTGAGTTACGAGGCCCACTTAGTAGGCACGTGTGGCATATTTTATTGGGAATGGAGATTCTGAAGTGATATCTTCTTTTAGGGGGTGAACTCTGGGTGTTTGATATGTAGAAGGTTATCTTACAAACAAGTGTAACTTTAATAGAGGGGAGAGCAAACATTGGCTAATGTCCTCTGCTCGTGGCAAGAGAGAAGGGAGGGGAAAAAAGGATGGAAAAATAAAAGGGAGGGCAGAGAGAAAAGAGAGTAAACTCAACCCACCGTACACAAACAGAGAAGATGCAAGGGTGCCGGAACGCCAACCCTCGGCTCCCCAGCCAAGAACCGCAGTGCGGGCCTCCCTCTCCACCCTCCGGGATCACGCAAGGGGAGGGCCAGGCAGAGCCCTCGGCCAGATGTGATCATCTATCAGAGCTGGTCCTCGGGGCGGTGTGTAACTCAAGGTCACTTCCTCGAACCCCAATTCACACACTAGTACATCTGTATAATCCATGCCTAAGACTGTATAAACAACTAGGAATACTTACAAATTCTGGCTCTATTGTTTCTGGCCACTCTGTGGCTTCCTAAATAGATATTAAAGGAATTCTCTAAAACCTATCGTAACTGTTGGTTTTTCCTCTTCAGTTCTGATGTTTTAGCTTCTCAAGTCCGGCCCTGAGCAGAGGTCTGCGTTTAATTTAAGACAGTCTCTGCTGTCCAGGCCCCAACTGCCTTGGACAGCTCCAGCTCCCTTTTTTCTACCCATTTAAGATGGCAAACCCCACGCAGCTCCCTCCAAAGCCAAGCGCTGCCACATCTAGGAGGTTCGCAAAGCCCTCTGGCTTGGGGAGGAGAGTCTTTGACTTTGACCAAGGGTTCAACCTGGTTCTAGATGCACATTGTGCCCCCTGCTTTCTGAGACTGAGTCAGGATCATGGAAAGATGGGGCGGCCCAGGGGTCAGGGATGCCGTCCTGTCCCGGCTCTCTGACTACCTGGCCATTCACAGGACCCTGGAGATAGTCTTGAATCTAACTTCCCGGCTCATAAAGCAATTTCATATGCATTACCTCATTTGTGCCCCACAAAAACTCTACCGATGGGACACATATCATCACTTAAGTCTCTGGTTTAAAATCCTGCCCGCCTCGCTCAGAAGGAAATCTGAGTCCCTGCCGTGGCCGGGGAGGCCCTACGTGATCCCATCTCTGGCCACTCCCCCACTCTCTCTTTTGCCCTTTCTGTTCCTGTCACACTGGCCTCTTGACCTCTCCTTAAACACAACAAGAAGATTCCTGCCCCAGGGCCCTTGTACTTACTGCTTTCTCTGCCTGTAGGCTCTTTCCCCAGATAGCCATGCTGCTTGCTATCTTACTTCATGATGGTGTCTGCTCAGACATTACATGACCTGTCTACCTTCGTAAGAAATAACACCCTTCCCTCCACCTTCTTATTCTGTTTCGTAGCACCCACTACCCTCGGATACATAATATATGTATTTGTTCATCTCTGTCATTGTCTGCCTTTCTACTTCCAGAATGGAAGCTCCTTGAGAAGAGGCACTTTGCTTTGCTCAAGGCCGTGATCCCGTGGTCTAGAACAGTGCCCGGCACACAGTAAACAGTCAAAAAACTTTTATATTTGAGTTAATGGTGTTATTGCCTATGTCACACGTGAGGAAAACATGAGTCAGAGAGGTTCAATAAGTTGCCTGAGGACTTGGAGCTGGGAAGCACAAAACGCTCGGTCACCTCTGAAAGCTGGAAGGCTGGAGCTCTGTTCCCAATGCCTGCTCTTGCCAGCCAGGGGACCTTGGGAAAATGACTTGTCCTCTCTGGACCTTGAATTTTATTTAACAATCTATCTTTCCAAATTTGCCTAGCTTTACGATTTACAAAATTCATCTGGGTCTGTATCTTGTTTGATCTTGACAGTCACACCACCCTGTGCGTTAGAGAGGGTGGGTGTCAATCCTAGTAGTTCAGAGAAGCCAAGTGCCTCCCCAAGGTGACCCAGTTAGGACATGGTGGAAGCAAGTCTCCTGGCCAGTTCGAGGCTCTGAAGTCCTCTCCAGACCTACTGAGTTGTCAGATCTTTCTCTTCTCCTAGAAGATGCTCAATTAACTTCCTGGCGCATCAGTCTGATGATCAGAAATCCGTGAGTCTTCAGGACTTATCTTTGAAACCTCTTCCAACACTTCCAGCCTTCCCAGAGTTCCACTGGTCTCTCCTCCCTCCGAATGACGGCGTATATGCAATTTACACTCTATTTGATTCTGGTAAACTGGTTTATGTTCATCACTTTCTAAATGATATATTCTAAATAATAAGATATTTATCGACAGAGAGGACATCCCAATTTCGTCCTCTTGCATGTGTCTAATGCCATCTGAATGTCAAATTTATATCTCTGGTCCAGACTTCACCTCTGAGCTCTGGATCCAGCCGTCTGAATGACTTCTCCACCTGGATGTTTTAGAAATACCTTGATTCTCTATGTCCAAAATTGAACTAGGATCTCTCTCCCAACTGTTTCTCCTCCAGCGTCCCCCATATTAGCGGGGGACCCCTAATCCCCACCTCCCAGCTGTTCAAACAAGACACCTATGTATGGTTTTTATCCTTTTCCCCCCAAAAATCTGACTTACCCGACCTGTTAAGTATCTTGAGTGGTATCTACACCTAATTCCTTGTCCTAGAAGATACTGTCAATACTGAGTAAAATTACGATATAAAGAGTTATTTCCTGGTTGAAAGTTTGTCTTCCCCACAGACTATAAGCTTCATGAAGGCGGAGAGCACGTCTCTTACCCACTTTTGCACCCTCAGCTCCTAGCACTGTACCTGGCACACAGCAGGTGCTCAATAAGTAGTTACTGAATAAATGATTCCACAAAATGTCACCTGAGATCGTTTGCAAACCCCCTTCAGTTTGGCTTTTCCAAGAGTCTCCACTTGGGTATTAACTAACTGTATTGTCGCCCACGAAGGTTGCTGGTTGCTCCCTAAATCCATTCTCCTGTCTCACAATGTCAGAGCTCCTGGGTTTAGCTGGGTCCATGGATGTCCAGAATAAAAACCACACTCCCCAGCCTCCCTTCCCATTCAGAGGGGCCCCTGCCTGAGTTCCAGCTCATGGGAGACGAATGGAATTCACACGTGCAACTTCTGGGTCGTGCCTTTAAGAGGGAGGAGGGTGGGCTTCCCTGGTGGCGCAGTGGTTGAGAGTCCGCCTGCCGATGCAGGGGACACGGGTTCGTGCCCCGGTCCGGGAAGATCCCACGTGCCGCGGAGCGGCTGGGCCCGTGAGCCATGGCCGCTGAGCCTGCGCGTCCGGAGCCTGTGCTCGGCAACGGGAGAGGCCACAGCAGTGAGAGGCCCGCGTACCGAAAAAAAAAGAGGGAGGAGGGTGCCCTTCCGGTCAGTGGTCCTCCTCCTCCTGAGTGTGTTCTTTGTCAAAATATTTTACATTTCAACTCTTTCTAAGTACTTAAACCTCCTCACTTTGACAACCAGAAAGAGATCAAGAGCTGGACCAGACTCAGGTCCCATTCAACCCAGCGTTTAGCAGCCAACCAGAAGCCTCCAGGGAAGCTGTGAGGGGGCCTGAAACACCTCCCAGCATCCTTGCCCACGAGGCTCACCCCAGCTTTATTCACCTACATGGCTCTGCATTCATATACAACCTGGCCAATCCCTTCGAGAATCTCTTTACATTTTCTGCAAGCAACAACTTTTAGGGCAAATGAGTGAGTCCATTACCATCACCACTGTCCTCCTTCCCTGCCCGCTCTGTACTATCAGCGTGATCTGCCAGCGAGGAATTCTGGGGGCACCCAGACCTCAATCGAGGTGCCTTTGGCCGGTACCCAGAACTCATGCCCCAGACCAACTGTTCTGTAAGGACAGGAGACATCTTGGGTCAGAGGGTATATGGGTCATGGATGAAAGTGCAGAGGAGAAGGGATGGGGTAGGCTGAGGGTCCAGGAGATCCAGAACAGTGGTGGGAATTGGGAAAAACTGCAGGATGAGAGTGGGAATGGAGCCAGAGGGCAGGGCCTGGAACATCTCTTAGGTTGAGTGTGCTGAGCTGTGAATCTGGGGTTGAGGATTCCATGGTAGAGGAAGAGTAATGGCCAGCAGATTGGTGCTGAGGCAGTGAAAGAAGGAAGGTGTTGAGAAGGGGGCAGAAGCTGCAAGTGACATGCGTGTGATTATTAGTTTTCCTAGAGATGGGAAGACCTCCTTGAAAGCCCGAGACAACAGAGACTTTGATTCCGGGACGCCGGACCAGTGGGTAACGGGCGATTACGGTGGAGGGAGAGCCCAGGTCCTGTCGGCTGCAAGAGCTCCTCAGAGATGCTCACGGTGTCCTCCCTTCTGCAAAGAGAAGGCGGCCTGGTACTCAGGACCCTTCTCTGTCAGTGACAAAGGGCAGAGATGACCCATAACACTGAAGCCTTTTGTAAACAGTTTACCCGGCATTACGAATTAATCGATCCTCCCTTTCGCAAAAGAACAGTTTGATTGTATAGGTTCGTTCACATCAACAGCCTCATTAATGTGGGTTGGGACAGGAGACCTCAGAGAGAGAAGACAGTGATGAAACAGGAGCTAGACGTCTCTTGCCAAATTCTTTTCACATCCTTATGTGACCAAAGACAAAACCTTCTGAACCAGAGAAGCTTCATGTTTCCAAAGGATATGAGATGGTCAAAAGACGGCTTTATCTATCCAGGCCTATGGAGAAGTTTACAGCACATAGTAGGGCCACTTTAATCATTTATAGACTGATTGGCAGGTGGGATTTTTGGACTCAAGGGGAAAATTCTAACCACAAACAGATAGAAAAAACAGGAAGTTGGAAGTTATGTTCTTATCAATTCTGTTTAAAGAAAAACAAAACAAAAAACTGAGGCCCAGAGTTTAAAAGCTGTAGATCTCATAAATGCAGGGCACTTTAATTTACTAAGTCACTAAAACCAGCTCTTCCCATGAAAGCCAAGCTCTCATTTGAAAAACGGGGAATCCAGGCAATGCCCAGACATGCTCAGAAATGTTCAACTGCTCCCTTTCAGCCATTTGGTAACGTGCACATTATCATCATACTCAAGACCATATACATTAGAATGTAGGTGAACGAGTTTGGGCTTCTCCCTGTGATTAGTAATATTCCAAGGCCTTCCTCTGGGTATTCCTTGAACTCGATTAGCCTAAAAATGTACCTCTAACCCAAACAAGACTTCGGAAACAGGTTCCTTGAGGTGGATGGGCTTCCCAGAGGTGATGTCCAGGTTTCTGCCTATAAACCTGCCTGTATCAGCTCAAGCTGAAGAAAAGGACCTACCAACAGCCTGTAGGTAGCTATTTCTTACTTTAATGAGAGGGTCATGTGAGATGCAGCCAGCCTAGAAGCCAAAGACACAAGGTCAAACAGAAGAGAAATCTCTGAGATTTCATCTTGAGAGACAGGAATATCCATGAATGCTTATAAACATCTCTGGGAAACTCCCTTCTTAAAGGGAATGTACCAGGTGTTACAGGGCTGTAGTAGATTGAATTGTGGCTCCCCAAACCATATATCCAAGTCCTGACCCCCAGAAACTGCAGATGTGACTCGACTTGGAAAAGGGTCTTTGCAGATGAAACTAAGTTGAGGATCTTGGGATGAGCTCATCCTAGATTTAGCGTGAGGGCCTAAATCTGATGACCAGTGCCCTTAGAGGAGACACACACAGGGAAGAAGGCCACGTGAAAACAGAGGCAGGGAGTGGAGTGATGTGGCCACGAGCCAAGGAATGCCTGGAGCCACCAGCACCTGGAAGAGGCGAGGAAGGATTCTCCCCCAGAGCCTTCAGAGGCAGTGTGGCCCTGCCAACACCTTAATTTGGACTTCTGGCCTCTTGAACCACGAGAGAATAAATTTCTGTTGTTTTAAGACACCCCCCCCCCCAGGTTGCGGTAATTTGTTACAGCAGCCCTAGGATATGAATACAAGGGCCAACAGCTAAGTCTGCCCGGGGGGGTGAGAGATGGCTCCCGGTGGAGATGACTTTAATTCTGAGTTTTCTAGGATAAGAAGGAGTGAGCTGGATAAAAAGGGGGAAAGCGTATTCCAAGCAAAGAGACCTGCATGTACAAAGGCACTGGGGCATGACACAGCCAGATGCACCCAGAGAATTGTAAGTGGCTTGGCAACGCTTGGCAGAGAAGGTCATGTGGGAAGGTGGGAGATGAAGTTGGAGGGGCGGGTCATGTAGGACCTTGTGGGTAAAGCCAAGAGGCTTGAAGATAATCCCAAACACTCCACAGAGCATGAGAGGATTTTCAGCACGGGAGTGTCACAATCAGATCTGCATTCTGGACGGCCCTCTGACACAGACGCAGAGAATGGGCTGGAAGGGAGCCTGATAAGAGGCGGGAGACCAGTTAGGGGGTCACTGACGTAGCCTAGGAAGATGGGCTGAGAGGATGAAGAGGAAGGGACAAACACAAGAGACATTCTGTGGGTGGCCCCTGACAGATGCGGGGCTCTCGGATATGCAGAGGGGGGGAGGGCAAGGGAGCAACTGAGGGCGACTCCAAGGCTTCTGGTTGAGAGAGCTGAGTCTTTCAAAACTGGTGTCACTGACCAAGAGTAAAACACGTGCATTTATTCTTGTTTTACTCATTTCTTTTTAACCCAAAGATATAGATATTAAATAAACTTTGGTATTTTAAGGTCTCTTGGGGTCTCAAAGCACTTTAAACATTTCCTTGCAGAAAGAAGACAGGCAAGGCACAGTTCCCATTTGGGGAAGCTCTGGCAGGGGTTAAAGGGATGTTCAATCCCCGGGCCCTGCGTGCCAACATTATAACCAGCGTGGTGACGATGCATGAACTGAACAGCCGAGGGGGTTGGCACAAAGAGGGAAGGTTTACGGAGCTACTGCAAGAAGTATGGAAGACGACCCGCGGGGGCTCTGGGGCACCGGGATCCTGGCTTGTTCACGGAACTGTTGTTACCACGTTCCCTGTGGCGTGGCTCACACTGGCAGCCCGACCACCTTCCAGGTTTCAAGCTGCCAAACTCCTCAGCTGGATCTGAAACAAGGACAACTCTGGCTGAATCCTTCTTCCATCACCCAAGAAATAGGCTAAAAGAGCCTGGGGGCCGGGGTCCCCCGGCAACCCTTCTTATCAGGACTCAGTGGGCCCAGAGACACTCATCTCATTTTCCTGGGGACTCACCTCAGGCCCTCCTTCTGTCTGCCAGCTCCCAGCTTCTGCCAGAGCCAGGAGACTGGGGGAAAGATGCTCAAGCCAGAAGAAACAAGATCCCGTATCGGGATGTGGCCCAGGGCCTGCTGACTTTGAGGACCTCCCTGCTTCTCGTAGGCCCCCCGAAGTTCCGGCCCGTTCTCTTCACTCTCCCACGTAGCGGCTTATCTGCCACTCTACCGGATCACACCAGAGTGACCTTGGGTGAGCAAAGGCTTAAAAAACAGAGTCACTTTGGCCAAATTCACACCAGTCCCCAGTCTCTGCTTACGTGTCCAAGGCTCTGAGTCCAAAGGAAGGTCAAGGAAGGTTCCACTTCCTGCTGGTCAAACGTGGATTAGACAAGGATGGAGAAGTCCGGGAGGCTGGGTCCGGGACCTCCCGCTGGAGCTAAGGCCACGGCAGGTTGGGCACCAGGCCCAAGAAACATCCGCCAACCCGAGGCTGACCGGCTGGGTGCCACCGCCAGCTTTGTTTTGTTACCTGGGCCTCCAGAGACCTGGAAATAGCTCCCAAACTCCATTTATGGAATAAAGGCTAAAAAACATGGAGATTATTTTACAATATGGGGTTAATAACATGGGGTCATTTTTTTTTTCTTTTTGGCCACGTTACACAGCTTGCAGGGTCTTAGTTCCCCGACCGGGGATTAAACCTGGGCCCTCGGCAGTGGAGGCTGGGAGCCCTAACCACTGGACCACCAGGGAAGTCCCAAGAATGGGGTTATACTATGGTGCTTGCTGTTATCCACGAGTGGTACCTACAGTCCTTCCTCCTCCCCATCCCTTTCCTTCCTCTTCTTCTGTTTTAATGAGATCTACTTATTTTAACTCTGAGTAAGAATTCACATTTTTTGAATTTCAAAGGTGCCCAGTTTAGGATCACAGCGTGAAGTAATAAGAAGCCACTATCCTAAACTACATATGATTGGAAAAGCAAAGATGGGGAAGACACCAAATGCACTCCACATCCAAAGAGCCCTCCTAGATCAGTTTAGGGGCTAATACTGCATTTCCGTGAGTCATCAAAAGGGTGTGAAGGTCCACCCTTGGTATTACAGGGAGATAAAGTGACTATCAGGGAGTTCCTAGTCAGAGGAAAAATGGCACTAAAGTAAAGAACATCGTATTAAAGTATGTATGAAGTGCTCTTCTGTGGATTAGTAATATTTTCCATAGGCCAACATTGTTTGTGTGTACATGTTGGAAAGCTGGAAGAAAAACAAATTGTCATCTCAACAACAAGAAATCCTCTCCCTTTCTCGGAAGTCAGAGTGACCCTACTTGCCCTCTAAATTGCTTCCAGAAGTTTAAGTTATCACAAGCGGTTTCATGCTTTTTTGGTTGATGATTTACCAACCAGGACACATTTCCTCTTGGAGCTAAAACCGGAGCTCACGATTTGTCCCACTGATTTCCCTGCCAAAACTTGGCCTCAGTTCAACGGATGGAATATCTTCATTGGAGAAGCCACTCACGATCCATCCACTGCCCCAGAATCATTTTTCCACATTAACGGTGGGGTCGGAAGATGTGAACAGTTCCAGGATTTGGTACAAGGAACCCACCGATTCCCGGGATGTGAGAAATGGCTCCCTGACCAGAACCGAACCCCGGAGCCTAAGAGAATGGCCCACCTATACGCCAGAACATCTGCTCTGCCCGCCACCCACACAAGAAGAACAAAGGCCTCCCGCTCTCCCAGAGGCGTACCCGCTCGATGGAAGAGCCCTAGGATATGAATTAAGTGACCCAACCCGGCTTCATTTACAGTGAACGACGGAGCAGCAGCAAGACAGGCAATGACGGTGAAGCTGCCTCTATGGTCACGTGCAAGGGCTGCGTCCACATGGCTCCCGCACCGAGCCCAAAAACATGTGCAGTTAGGAAACCAGGAACTGAGTAAAGATCCTGAGCTTCCAGCAATGTCTCCTACTAATAGAACCCTCCTGAAATACCCGCAACCCTCCTCCGCCTGAAATAACAAGCACGAGTATGGTCATCATATGTTCAACCATAAGGTAAAGACTAAGAGAACTGGGATACATTCATATGATGTATTAATCCAAATAACCCAAGTTTCAGGAAAAAAACCTGTACGTTCATCCTACGTTAACTACAGGGTAAGGAAAGGTTAAGAAAACTGTAATGCGTCCATATGACGAAATATTATGCAATCATTGAAAGGATGCTCAAGAATGGTATTTAATAAGATTGGGACTTGTTCTCAGACTGACAAAAATCGTAATATAAAATTAAATATACAGTTGATTTTTCTCAACCATGTGACAATATACATTAAAAAGAGGGTTATAATAGGTTTTCTAGGAGATGAAAAATTGGATGAATTGTTTTTCTTCTTTATACTTCCCTTTTCAGAATTTCTACATTTAGCATCTATTAGTTGTATATACTGAAAAAACAAAAGTTACTTAATTTGACCAAGCCATGGTTTGAGGGGGCTGGTGAGGAAGGCACTGAAGGGGGAGGCGCTGAGCTGGAAGGCAGCCAGGCATCCCAGAGTTTCTGTGCTGACTGCTGACCCCCCATCCTGACACTCCAAGTACTGGGGGTGGAAGAGTCCAGAGCGGTCCCTGACTCCACCCAGGGCCCTGAAAGTCCAAACTCTCTGGTTCCGAGCGAGATCTTTCATGACTCACTACAGGCCCCTGAGCTGGTCACTTCCCTTAGAATAATCCAGCTGGCGAAGAGCGTGGTGTTGGGAGGATTCATTCATTCATGTTCATAGACAAGGTCTCTGAGATTCCTGGATGGGAGTCGCCCCACCCTAAGGAGTGAAAATATCTGGCTGAGGACATTTCCAGGGCAAACGTCCTGCTGCGAAGTCTCTAAACTCAATGCAGATGCCCAAGTTCAGCGTAAAAGTTACAGAAGTTGGCTGGTAGACTGTGCACCATTATAATAAAAATGAACTGGATGTCAACTGCACACCCCCTCGTCTGGCCTTCCTGGGGGACCATGAGGCTGGGTCCAACGGTCCCAGAGTTGAGCAAACTCTGGGTCACTGATGAGCAGGACGGCTTGGCCCTGGGTGGGTATCAACCCTTCCAGGGCTATGTAGCTCCACCACGGGGATGTAAATGCTCGAAACATGCCATGGAAATCCTCAGTACAGGCCCACCAGCCTTAGACCAAGCGGAAGTAAAATCCTGATGCAGAAAATCCTGGATGTGGTATTGCCGGGACAACATGAGTACTGCTGAGAAAAAGCAACAGAAGCTCCCAGACGAGGAGCTGACTTTGGACAATCCGTGGCTGAGGAGTGACTGGTGGGAAGAGCTGTCCCTCTGCAAAGGCCAGCACTTAGTTCAGGCTGTGCTGCAGCCGGCTTCCAACACTGGGAAAGGACGTGACCGCCGTGAGGACCAGTGGGGAGCTGCAGAGAGGCCCTGGGTATCCCTCAAGGCTCGGGATACTGCTCTACCTTTTCTCATCTCCCGCCAGTCAGAGGACAAGCCAGTGTTCATTTGTCAGAGGAAATGGAATGCCCGAGTAGGCCCAGAGATACGCAATTGCATTTCACAGACTCTCCTCTGAACACACTTCAGGGATTTCAGCTGCAAGCCAAGATAACAGAAATAAGAAAGGCCCAAAGGGAGTGGGTTTGGGGCTTCTCCCTTCAAAGAAGTTTTTTTCACAGAGATTACAGGTATGGAAGGCCCATTAAATCATGGATCACCTCCTTCCCTGTGCCACTCTGCTCCTAGCTCCCCAAATGTGAAGACGGTGTAAGGCATGTAAGGAAGTCAGCAGCCTCTGCTCACCGCTCCAATCAAAGGACCTACTTCTCGTTGCCTCTGGGTTGGCACCTCCACTGACCCCATTCCAGTGTACAGTTCACCTTGCACTCCAGATCTGGCCTGCTTGGGATAGCGGGATGTCATTCTCATAGCAGGTGGTAGCCTATGAATATTAAATACACCTAGTGATCTTATCTTAGATGTTTAAAAAAATAGAAATAGGGATCACTACGTTCTTGGGTGTATTACGTATTAAGTACAAACTATTAAGTAAGTGAACCCAACTCAAGAGAGGTAACCAGAGAAGTGGGGACTGGCATTAGCTTTGCTGTGGGCCTTGTACATAATCAAGGTCTCATTTGGGCTGCCCCGTCTGAAATAACGTGGACATGCCTGTTTCCAGGAGGTTGGGAGAGGGAACGAAGTAACCACTGAAAGCATGGGGAATTCTCAGGGTGGGCAGAGGAGGAGGGAAAAGGTTAGCAACTATTCAGATTGCTCGTTCTAGTAATGCTGACATTTTGTCTTATTGAACAGATAAAAGCCAACATGTCCAAATGGCAATAACTTGGGAGAGAAAAAAAAAATGCAGCGTGCTCCAGGCTCTGAAACATGTCCTTCAAAATGTGAGCAAACCTACCTCACTGACGCAGAGCAAGACCCAAACGTTGGCAAGCCTAAGGGAGAATTCAACAGACAAAAGGGTGCATTCAAGATGTGGGGCTTCCTATGCAAATCAAAACCACAGTGAGATACCGCCTCACACCTGCTGGAATGGCCACCACCTAGGAGACAAGCAATAACAATTGCTGGCAAAGGTGCGGAGAAGAGGGAAGCCTGTGCGCTGTTGGTGGGAATGTAAATTGGTGCAGACACTGTAAAAAGCAATACAGAGGCTGCTCAAGAAATTACAAATAGATCTACCATCTATGCAGCAACTCCACTTCTGGGTATATACCCACAGGAAATGAAAACAGGATCTCAAAGATATATATGCACCCCCCTGTTCATTGACGCGTTATTCACAACAGCCAAGATATGAAAACCACGTAAGTGCCCTTAAACAGATGAATGGATAAAGAGTATGTGAAGTCTACATAATATGTATATTATACACATCTATATCTAATGGAATATATATATATAATGGAATATTATTCAGCCATGAAAAAGAAATACAGCCTGCCATTCGTGACAACACAGATGGACCTTCTGCATATTATGCTAAGTGAGATAAGTCAGATGAAGTTAGGTAAGTGCTACATGGTATCACTTATATGGGAAATCTGAAAAAGCCAAATTCATAAAAACCAAGTGTAAAATGGTGGTTAGCAGGGGATGGGGGGTAGAGGGATAGGATAGATGCTGTTTAAGGGTACAAACTTGCAGCACACAGTTAATAAGCCCTAGAGATCTAATGCACAGTCCAGTGAGTATACACGACAATAGTGTATCATAACCATCAAACTTGCTAAGAGACTGGAACTTAATGATTCCAGCCACTGAAAACAAAGGATAATTTGGTAACATGACAGAGGTGCTAATTACTGCTACAATGGCAATCATATTATGATATACGTGTATCCAATTAACACGCTGCACACCTGAAGCTTACACAATGCTACATGTCAAATACATTACAACATAACTGAAAAGATATGGTGCTTCCTCAATGACCCCCCAGGATGCAGGCAAGGGACTGAAGGTCCTTCAGTGGCTGAATAGCAGAACAAAAGGCACAGGAACAGCCCTAGGAAACTTCAGAACAGGGGCAAACAAGGGTGTAGAGTGTGTCCCCCCACTGATCACCGATGCCTTCCCAAAATGGAGTCCCTCCAAACTCCTTAGACATTCCCAGATTCTGCTTTGGGGGTGACAAACCCAACAGAGTCATGGAGCAGACAGAGGGGTGGAACTGGAAGAAGAAGGCATGGGATTATGTCAGGGCTGTGACCAGTGCCAGTCCTAGCCTGCTTCCTCTCAGATCTGCCCGTTCCTCTAATTCATAATGTAGGAGCGGTGGTCCCTGAAGACACATTTCCCAGACTCCCTGGCCAACTGGCTTCCGGCCAGATTCAGATCAGGGAGGTACTGGAGGGAGACTGGCAGGTGGACGGAAAGGAGAATCCAGAGTATTCCCCCTGTCTGTCCATCTGCTTCATGCCATGGCTGCACCTCCTCCATCCTTCCGGTGCCCGCTGTGGCCTGCCCTTCCCTGGCTGGCATCTCCTAGCACACAGCTTCGACCAGGGCTCCATTCCCAGGAGGTGGCCCTGGCCCTGGGCTCTGGGGACACCATCTCCCGCCCTGGCTTCCCAGCCCCAGCCGCTACTGACCTCTGTGTTGCTTCACCACCCCTGTTCAGCTTGCTGGCAATCCTGACACCTTTTGAATTAACTTTCCCTGTACGAAATGCCCTCTGCTGAACTCCTGGGCTCCTGACTTTCTGGCTAGATCTTACCGGAAGCACTTTAGGACCTGGGATCCTGATACTGCGGGTGTCAGCCCCAAAGTTCCATGAGCCTTACCATCGAGTGGAGAGATCCAACTTCCAACTGGCAGCCTCTGGATCGCTTTGCCTGAAGACTGTTTTGGCGGCCTGAGCCTTTTCTGCTCACGTGCATGTTCAAAGCAGGCCAGAAGTGCAGGGGAATTCACACACACACACACACACACACACCACCTGGAGCCTCCCTCAGTGGTGACTGGTGGAACTAGCGTACACCCAGCTTCTCACCCCTCGGGCAGTAGAACTGTGACGTGCATGTTCTAGGTCAGCTCCCAGAATTTCTCAGGGAAATGATGAGCCAGCTGCCCACACCGGTAACATGACTGACGACGTGCCCTTTGTTCTCAGCCTTCTCTGCTCCGTCACTGTCCCGCTCCACTGCCGGGGTTTCCCCCTCCCGCATCAATTTTGCACGTGCATCACTGACTCAGGATCTGCATCTGAAGCAACCTAAAGTAAGGACCTTTTTTCCTTTTCTTCCTAGTTCCTTATTCTTCGTGAAAGTGAAGAAAGCAATGTCTACAAGCACATTGCGTCCACTGGGCGATGGGGCAGGTGCTGTGCAGACATCCTTGCTCGCCAGCGGGAGCCTGTCTGCCAGGCCTCAGTGGTTTACGGAGACGGAGGCCCTGCGACCTCATAGCTCAGGAGATCAGTGCTGAAAGGGCACAGTCTGGGAGCCTCTCCGTCCACAGAAGAGCCGTCCCACCTGTCTTCTTTGAAAGCGCCTTTCTGGACACGGAGCCAGAGCACCTTTTGGCGCTGGAGGAATTTTTTAAACCAACACTTTGACTTTTCCGGCACATGAAGGGCAAGAGAGCAAAGGACGCTGACAGGCTCGTGTGTGCTTCAGTGAATTCTAGGGACGTGAAATAATGACCTCGGCCCGGGCAGCAAAAGACGGATTTAATTTACGCGCTTCGGGCCGTATATGGAAAAATCATTTAGACGAGAGAAGAAAAGTCCAAACTGCGAGTCAATCGTGGCAAACATCACACATCCCAATGCTATGTGCTGGCCTCTGTGAGCCACTTGGCTCTTCCAACACTCCCCATCCTTGCACATATTTGGGCCTTGTGTTCTCCATGAGGGTCTGGTCTGAAATACCATGGCGACTTTGCCCAGCCTTAGCTCGGAGGCAGACCCGCTGCTCCGCCCGGCCCCCCACCGTCCCACTGCACTCTCGTTTCCCAGGCTGCCTGACTGTCCCCAGCTTCTCCTCCATAACCCAGGCCTTGGGACTCTCCTTATTTGTAACGTCTTAATATAGACGCAGGCCAGCAGAAATGTACACACTGAGCACAGGAGAAGGTCTTATTTTAGCCGGGACTTCTGCTGCTGAGAATGGGCTGTCAGCTGAAGAGGGCCAGAGCCCCCGGGCCCCCGCCATCTGATGGCCTGGGCCACCTGCGAAGCGTCTCCTTGGAACGGATAATTCACAGGCTCCACAAAGGGAGATGTTTATGGGCGCGTTCCACGCTCCTCTGGCATCCTTCTCTGTGAAGCCAGAGCCACCCGGAGACTGTAAGTCAAGCAAAGTCTTCTGGATAAGGAGTTGTCGGGTGTATTTTTAAATCTCATGGATTTTACAGGATGTCCATAATCAGAACCGTCAGTCCCCTCCTAACACACACACACACGTATACACACACAGGCAGAGAGAAAGAGAGAGAAATAGTCAAGAGATAGAGGGAGAAGATGCTGGGGCAGATCCCCTCCGAGGCCCACGAGAGGGGCGGGTGAGAAGCCCAGGAGCCAGTGTGCAAGGAGCTGGCCCACCCGCACTTCCTCTGCACACACTTTGCCACAGCGTTGCCCCCAAGTAAATTTCTGCTTCTTTGAAACTCTCTATGTATCTTTTTAAACTTCTCTGCCCTTGGCGTCTCCTTCACTCTTAAGCCTCTATGGCCAGAAAGCTTTTACCCAGCAGGAGTCCCCAAACGTTTTCAGTTCCCTGTACCCTTAACAGCTCCGTCATGTTTACGCAATTGCCCTCGGCTGCAAAAAAAAAAAAAAAGACTTAAAGGTTCCACTCGGGGAGGAGTTAAGTCCAAATAACTTAGTAAGTATTCATGCCCAGATAGCCTAGTAGCCATTTAGGAAAAAATACACAGAAATTGAAAGAAAAACTGATCTTTTATTTCATTCTTCACCCTAATTCCTCACTAAAGGGATGTGTCCACTTGCAGGACACATCCGGCTCCTCCCTCCCGGGAATCCCTTTGGGCCTGACATTTGCATCCTCGGTTTCACAATAACTTTGTGCAGAAGCTGTGCTGCTGTCGCAGGAAACCTGGCTTCTCTGAGACGCGGTGATGCTGGTGGGCATGTCTTGCGTTTTAGCGCTGACCCTGCTGGGGTGGCGGCTCCTGCAGTGTCTGACAGATGCCAAGTACCGCTGGACCGCCCTCAGAGGCGTTTAAAAACATCACGACTTTTGTGAGTTCCCTGTGGCACGCTGGGGTGCCCTGGGGGGGCAAAGTTTGGGAAACAGTCTTCCTCACTTAAGAAACTTCCTTGACATAATGAGTCCATTTGTTCATGGCTCTCTCCTGAATGTGCGTGCGTGTGTGTGTGTGTGTGTGTGTGTGTGTGTGTGTGTGTAAAGAAACCCATAACCAAAGCAAACACAGGTTCATACAAGAATAAAAGTGCATGAGGAAAGGTCTGGAAAGGTACAAGCCAAGCTGCTAACCGTAGCTCTCTCTAGGGGGACACTTAACACTGGGAGAGATGCAGTCCAGGGAGACTTGGCTTTTATCTGTAATGTGGGATTTGTCTTGAGAAGAATGTTCTCATGTAAAATTTATATGGTGATAAGTAAAACCCCTGCGATGATAACGTACCCACACACCAACTCAGCCTTCAACCCCCCTTCTGCCAGTGCTAGATTCCGTGCAGAGGCTCCTTCTTAGGAAACTTCCCTCCTTCCTCACTTCCTTCCACACTGATTCCCGGGGTGGCAGCCAGCGTCCCTGGGGGCTTCCCGGGGACTCTGCTTGCTCCACTCCCAGCTCGTTTGCTGCTGTGGCAGAGATGCCTCTGTCCCTTGGCCGGTCTGGAGCTGTTGCCCGGAGGCAACTGGCAAGGTCCGCACGTCCCCACCTGCCTGGGGCCGGACCCCCCACCCCCAGTGAGGGAGAGGGAGGCCAAGCCCTGAAATTCCCAATTCAAGTCCTCAGCTCCTCCTAAGACGATGCCCCCATTTTGCAGTCAAGCGGGTGACTCACCAGTCCCCGGCCACGTCCACTTCCCTGCTCCTTGGTTCACTGACCCATTTCCCTGGGTGAGGATGCCCCGGGGAGGGGTAGGGGGGAACCATGGGTGCGAAGGGGGGGCACTCCCTGAGAGATGGCAGAATGAGAGCTGGAGAGACAGACAGACAGAAACGGAGGAGCCAGAACTGGAAACAATGAATAAAAATTAATAATCAATAAACAAATCAATAAAATTAAATTACATTAATAAAAAAGAAAGTACATAAAATTGCTGGGGGCGGCCTTCGATAGCAGGTCTACTTTGCAAGCTGTGCTCCACCCAGGGAGCTACACTGTACAGAGTGACCTGCTTCACTGTCCCTCTTAGCAAACATGAGAAGTTCGGGGTAAGCGGCGTCAATGGCAGGGTTTCAGAGCTGACCAGGCCTCGGTCAGTGCTTGCCCATCCAGGGGTTGGTCTGAGAGCCCCGGGCCCAGCTCCTCTGGCTGCCCTTTGGCCTCCTTCCCACCGGTTATTCCGTCAGTTCCCGAGGACTGTGGGTGAGGATGGAGACCCAGACCGGCCCCAAGGTGCAGAGCTCAGCCTTCACGCTGAGAGCCCACGGAACAGCAGAGAACGAACAGGAGGAGAAGCCGTGGGCTCTGATGCAAATCAACGTTTCCAGAAACGGGCCCAGGGTCCGGCTTTCCCGCAGCTCCTCGCTATGTGATGCTCCACCCAATTAAGTCCCTTTCTGTTCCCAGGTTTCCCTTTGCCATCGAGGAACCTTCTTCATCCCTAAGAAAAGTCTGAGAGAACTATGGAGAATCATTATTTCTTTTTTTTTTTTGACCCTCCAATGGTCATTAGGTTTCGAATGCCTCCAAAGGAGGGCCGCAGGGAACTCTGTTCCACAGGACATTCTGAAAAACGCCCCTCGGTCCCCCAGACGGGAACCCTGAGCCCTGCTCCCCAGCTGTGACAGCCCCCAGCCTCCTCCTGCTGTCGTCCAGCCTCCCAGCAAAGGCCCTCAACGATGCCTAATTTATTCCACATTGGCATGTGTCGTAAATGTTTCAATACTTTAACTTTAGATGACTTTTGTTTGGAAATAATTGTCCCCAGGGTGGTGCGCTGAGCAGTAAGTTAACACCCGTCCATCCACGGGCCTCCTCTTGGTGACTGTTCCCCATAAAACGTTCATTAAACGCAGCATTGCAGGCGGCTCCAGGCCCGCCCTGGATAAGCGGCAAGTCCCGGGAGGTGAGCTCCTGGGACTAGTTCAGTGGGATTTCGCTTTACAGTCCCTTTAGTGACAGGTTTTGTAGAGGACGCTCTCAGGACCCACCAGTGCCATCTCCCAGCTTGTCACGTGCTCCCTGCTCCTTGACACAAAAATACGGTTGCCCTCCCCACTGAAGCCTTCAGGTATCTGAGCCCACCTGTGTCTCACACACACACACACACACACACACACACACACACACACAGGACACCCACCCCACTCACATGAACGTCCTCAACAGCCCGGGACCGGTCAGAGTCCCTGACCATTCATGTGTCCCTTCCTCGTGCCACTGGGCAGCATTCTTGTGCTTTCTGCCACATTTTTATCCTCCAACAGCCTCTCAACTCCCCAGTGGGAGGACCTGGCGTAAGTGATCGATCAGTGGCTAGCAGGTCCCAAAGTGATGCTGACTCATGACTGGACCTTTGTACCAGTCCTTTGCCACTGCCCCCTGGAGCTCCGCCCCGCCGTTCCTTTCCTCTGCCAGGTGCTGAAGCCTAAAAACCGGATTTCCCGGAGTGCTTCATCAACTGACTTGTGGTTAGATTTGGCCAACGGGGGGCACTGGCGTTCGACTCAAAGGCAGGAGGCGGAAATTCAGGGTGTTTCTCCTCCACCCCCTCTACCTGCTTCAGACGGCATCTCCAGAAGGAGCTGCACCTCCGGCAGGGCACCGGCACCCACCGGGTTCTGGTGATACCACCTCGCTCCTGGTCCTTCCTAAGAGTGGGAGCGGCCCCCTCCTGCTGCTAAGCTTGGCTTCGCCTCACCAGCCTGTCTGCCTTGATCTCCCCAATCCTAACAGCTTTATAATTAGTTCCTCAGATTCTTTTACCTCTTTTGAACTCTGGGGCAGGAGCTCTGTTTTCTGATGACATCCTCACTGGCACGAATTATATTAAAGGAAAGGAGTTATGTCTGGGATGAGAAGGGTCAGAGGGGTGAGAGGCAGAGATCAGGACCACCCCCCAATCCCACCAGCCACAGCACCTTGCCAGCTGTTGCCAAATCAGAGCGTCCTCATCTTGTATGGACAGAGAAAAATCTTGCCCTGGAGGGAAACTTGAGGAAAACTGCAAATCTGTCCAGGATAAACTATTCCAGAAAAGATTCCAACTAATCCAGGAGAAAAATAAATAAATAAGTGAAACCAGCCTATTCTCTTATTAGACGTTCCAGCTCCATATTCTTCCTCGGAAACACAATATATCTCTGTGTTTATCGTCCCCAAGGCTCCCTACTGTCTGTTGAACCTTTTGCTGGAAACTGAGCTAATTCTACTCACTGGTGTCCTTGGTGGAAATACAGCGTCAGCCCACCACAGTTTACACAAAACCACTAAAGAAAATGTAGGGTCGCTGGTTGTCTCGTACCCTTCTTTCCAACAAATACCACGTTCCTTCCTGCCTTTAGAATAAGGAAGAGAACCAACCCATGATTCTTCACAGGTGTCTGAGGATCTGTTGAGGGGCAAACACTCTAAACGCAGAGAAGCATAGAGATCATGATCACTGTTCTTGAGTCAGACCGTCTGGCCATACACAAGCACCGAGCAAGTTCCTTCTTTCTAGATAAATAAGCCTCAGTTTCCTCACATATAAAATTGGAATAATAATGGTTTTGAGACTTAAATGAAATAAAACCTGTAAAGACCCACACAGAGTGAGCACTCCATAAATATTACTTCTAACCTCACTATTTTACTAACCTCTCTGTGCCCACACCCTTGAAAATCATAACAGTAGATATTAAAATGGCCAAATTACCACCACCTAAAATAAATAAGAGACTGCCTGTCCCCCGAAGTTATGGGCTAATGACCAACATGATTCTTTCACATCAGCAAAGAAAAGTACCGACTCTCAGAACTGCAGAGGCTACAATCCAATCTCCCCACGTGACAGCTGAAACGGGAGAGACCTGAGATGGGCTTGGCCACCCGGTGATATGACGTGAATTCTCCTTAGGGGAGCCTTACAGAGAGAGTTAAAGAGCGATAGGTCGCAGCTAGCTAACATCATAATTAATGGTGAAAGGCTAAGACAAAGAAGTCAATTCTCATCACTTCTATTCAACATTGTACAAGAGATTCTAGTCAGGGCACCTGGGAAGAAAAGGGGGAAGGGGCGGAGGATGGAGAGAGAGAGAGAGAAATGCAACCAGGCTGGGAAACGAAGAAGTGAAACGATCTCTCTTCAAGATGACATGACCTTATAAATAGAAAAAACCCTAAAGAATCCACTAAAGACTACCAAAATTAATAAATGAGTCCAGCAAAGCTGTGGGATATAAAATCAACACACAAAAATCAACTATATTTCTATATACTAGCAATGAACAATCCAAAAGTGGAATTAAGAAAATTATATTTGCAATCCCACGGAAAAGAATAAAACAATTATGAACAAATTTAACAAAAGATGTGCAAGACCTGTACTCTGAAACTATACAACATTTTTGAAAGAAATTAAAGAAGATCTAAAGAAATGGAAAGATATAACATGTTCATAGATTAGGAGACTTACCACTGTTACGAAGGTGCTACTGCCTGAATTAATCTACAGATTCAGCTCAATCCCTATCAACAATTCCATCTTGCTTTGTTTGCAGAAATTGACAAGCTGGTCATAAAATTCATATGGAAATGCGAGACACCCAGAATTGTCAAAACAATTTTGGAAAAGAAGCACAAATTCAGTCACATTCCAATTTCAAAACTTACTACACAGGTGCAGTAATTAATCAAGACAATGTGGTATTGGCCAGACATATAGATTAATGGAATAGAATTGAGTGCCCAGAAATGAACTCTTACATTTATGGTGAATTGATTTTTGATGAGGCTGACAAGATAATTCAGTGGAGAAAATAATCTTTTCAACAAATGGGGCTGGAAAAACTAAATATTCAGACAAAAGATGAATTTGGACCTCTTACTTATATCATACACAAAAGTTAACTCAAAATGGATCATAGACCTAAATGTAAGAGCTAACATTGTAAAATTCTTAGAAGAAACCCTGACAGTATATCTCTATGACACTGGATTAAGCAGTGGTTTCTTAGATATAACACAAAAGCACAAGTGACAACAGGAAAAACAGATAAATTGAACTACATCAAAAAACTTTTGTGGGGGCTTCCCTGGTGGCGCAGTGGTTGAGAGTCCGCCTGCCGATGCGGGGGACGCGGGTTCGTGCCCCTGTGTGGGAGGATCCCACATGCGCGTGGAGCGGCTGGGCCCGTGAGCCATGGCCGCTGAGCCTGCACGTCCGGAGCCTGTGCTCCGCGACAGGAGAGGCCACAACAGTGAGAGGCCCGCGTACCGCAAAAAAAACCCAAAAAAAAACAACTTTTGTGCAGCAAACTGTATCATCAATTAAATTTTAAAAATCCACAGAATGGGAGAAAATATTTGTAAATCGTATTATCTGATAAGAGACTGGTGTTCAGATTATGTAAGTAACTCTTCATACAGTAATGAAAAGACAATTAACCCACCTTTAAAAATGACCAAAGGATTTGAATAGACATTTTTCCAAAGAAGCCATAAAATCTGCCAAGAAGCACGCGAAAGGATGTTCAACATCCTTTAGGGAAATGCTGCTGCACGCAACTAGAATGGATAAAATAAAAAAGACAGATAACAAGTGTTGGTGAGGATGTGGAGAAATTAAGAGCCCTCATGCAGTGCTGGTTGGCACGCAAAATGGTGAAGCCCCTTTGAAAAATATTACAGCAGTCCTTCAAAATGTTAAACACAGAGTTTCCGTATGACCCAGTAATTCTACTCTTATGTATATTTCCAAAAGATGTGAAAACGTACATGCTCCCAAAACCTGGTACACAAATGTTCATAGCAGCATTGTTCATAACAGCCGAAAAGTGAAAGCCATCCAACTGTCCATCAACTGATGAATGTACAAATAAAATTGGGAGTATCCAAAATATGGAATATTATTTGTCAATAAAAAAGAATGAAGATCAGACAGAGCTACAACATGGATGAATCATGAAAACATTCTGCTAAGTGAAAGAGGAGAAATACGACATTTTGCATGATTTCATTTACATGGAAGTCCAGAAGAGGCAAACCTACTGAAACAGAACGTATTAATAGATTACTTGCCTCCCAGGGTAGAGAGTTTCTTTCTAAGATGATAAAAAATATTTTAAACTTAGATTGTGGGAATGAAAGCACAAAACTGTGAATATACTAAAAACCATCAAATTGTATCATTTAAATGGGTGAATGTTATGGTCTGAGAATTAAATCACTTACAAAGAAGTTTTATAAAATGAACTTGATGGGCTTCCCTGGTGGCGCAGTGGTTGAGAGTCCGCCTGCCGATGCAGGGGACGCGGGTTCGAGCCCCGGTCCGGGAGGATCCCACATGCCGCGGAGCGGCTGGGCCCGTGAGCCATGGCCACTGAGCCTGCGCGTCCGGAGCCTGTGCTCCACAACGGGAGAGGCCATAACAGTGAGAGGCCCGCGTACCGCAAAAAACATAAAAAAATTTTAAAAATAAGTAAATAAAAAAAAATAACATGAACTTGATACCTTTAAAAGAATTTTTTTGAGAAGCAATGGGCCTTGGGGATGAGGTGGAGCGGCGTGACTGCTGGCTCTCCCACCACTAGCTATGTGGTCTTTGGTAATTTTCTCTACCATCTGGGCCTCGATAAATGGTAGCTTTTATCATTCAAGAGGAAGGAATATAAAGAGAGATGGGACATGAAGCCTCAGGGTTACAAAGAAGGCAGAACCAAAGTGAGCCTCTGGGATGAAGGAAGCACATCCAGGACTATCATCTAGACTTTGATTCTTGGTCCTTGTCTGTTTCCCAGAAGAATGTGTCTTTCCTAAATATCCCACCCTAGAGCCCTGTCTTGCCATGGGCGTTGACCTCAACCCTTCCAGTAGGCAAGAGAAGCATCCCTCCCATCAGACAGCAACATGTGCTCCTCCCTTCATCTCCCACCCTTGGCTAGACTTACAGCAAGAACAGAAGCATTTCCAGTATTAACAGAATGGAGGGAACACAAGAAGGACGCTGACAATCAAATTCCAGGCCATTTTTATCCTACGCTGCTCATTTGGGAAGGTCATTTTCCCCCCAGTGCCTATAAGGCATTAGATGCTTTGAGCTTTACGTTCTCAACAGTGTAATGAAAATAGATGTTGAATGCTAACACGTAAACATATGTATCATTCAGAATGCATTCAGATGTTTTTCAATTATTCATGGTCCCTGAAAGTTATCTGACCTATCATGCATATAATATATCCAAGCAGTGTTTATATCAGAACCACAGCCTCAGTGTACACAATTCCAGCTCCTCGGCATTCCCGTCTATGGAATTAAAATTAATTGAGGCAGTGGTCATTAAAAGTTACATGTGATTTCCATAAAATTATCCATTGTATATTGCCCTGGGGTGGAGAAAGAAGGTTGCATAGGATTGCCAAACCCGACAGGACACAATATGTTTGCTTTCTGATGAGGGTGATGGTGATGATTACTCTTTCCTAAGAATGAATTCATTTTTTTTCCCCAAATAACTGGCGGTCTTGGACTTACTTTTTTCTAGGGAAATAATAACTTAGACAGCCACCCCCTTTCTCTTCTAAGTCCTGCTTTCTTAAAGGAAAAAAAAAAGACAGAAAGAAAGAAAGACAGCTAGTATTCTGGGCTTAAAAACACCACATTCTCCGTATTGGTGCTTGAATAAATTTGCATGTTAACATGAATGGCTCCAACTTAAAGAATGTAAAATTAAATGAAATTTTAATTCGAATCCAAGATGGAGAAAAGACACGTGTAAAAACAACAGATTGTCGATCTCGTTGAATTTTTTCAGGAACCAGATTAGGAAAGACATCAACACACACACACACACTCTTGGTTTCAAAAAAGGGTGGCACTCAGAGGAGACCGGCGGTGCCAAAGAGGAGCCCCCCACCTCACAGGCACTGCGAGTATTTACAGATCACAGCACAGACCCTGAAGCTCTGTTTCCATGTCTGAATGTCACCGTAAAACTCAGAAATACGACGCACGATCACCTCCGCACTTTGGAGGCCCAGCCAGAGAGAATGAAATGTGAGGGAGAGTGTATGAGCAGCTCAGGCACATACCGGCATGGCCTCTGCCGGCCCCAAGGGCCATTTCTCGATGTATCCTTGCATAGCGGTTAGATGCCCAGACTGTCAGAGACTCACCTGGGTTGGAATCCCAGATCACTGTCTGGTGTGACCTCTGGCCAACGACTTAAGCTGCACTGTCTGGGTGACCTCTGGCCAACGACTTAAGCTGCGGACATACCTTTCTTCATTAGTTTTCATTTACAGAAAAATTGTTCCAGCCTCATCAATTTAGTTCGAGAGTAAAATGATACAACGCGCCGAGAACGGTGCCTGGCCCGCAGCAAGGACTGAATGAAGGTTGGCTGTCATTGCGCTGGTTGGTCTGGCAGTGGTTGCTACTGCTATTCGACGTGTAGGTGACAAGAGCCCAGAGGACCCAGGTCTGAAACGGTTTCTTTCTTTCCCGACCTGCTCTCCCATTTCATCCAGACATGACCACCCGGGAAGGAGAGAGAAATCAAGTCATGGGAGGGGCCTGTTCCCCACAACCTCTGCCCACGGGACACGGGGAGACGTCATGCTCTCTTTCCGTCCTGTCCCACCGCTGTCGGCCCTTCTCACAGCCCAGTCTCCATCCGCGATGGCATTCCCAGTGAAATGACAATAGGATCATAAGAAAAATAAAGGAAAGCAAGCACCAGGTACCAGCACCTTACCGCATCCTCAGTCCCACCGGTTCCCAGTTTCTGGACCAGAGACTTGTCGCTCTCCCTCAGCATCTTCTCCCGGACTTTGGTTTCATACTCAGGCCGGGGGTGCTCCTAAAAGCCAGAGTCACAGAGTGGTTAGTAAACAGGCGGAGGGCCACCTTGGCCCGCGGGCTATGGCCAGACACCACGAGGACAGGAAGTCAGGTCACGGGGTCAGATGCTATGGGACAAGGGCTGCCACACTACACACAACCACGAGGCGTCGAGACCAGGGACACACTGTGGCGGGAGAGGGGGACACACACCACTTGTTACCACACTGGAAACCAAACCTGAGCACGTTCCTGGGGGTGGCGCCAGGGTTGAGAAAGGAGAGACGAAGCATTAACGAGGAGCTGATACAAAAAGGAGTCCCGTGCTGCACACAGCAGTTTGCCCAAAGGCCCGGGGGCTACCTCTGGTCATCCCACTATCTATCCTCAGGCCTCCACTTTAAGTTGCAATGAGCCAAATCCCAGCTGGAGAAACAGAGGTGCCCCCCCAGTCGGGAGTCAGGGCCAGGACCAAACGTCTTCCCTGCGCCGTTCTTCTGCAAGCCAAAAACGGCCGCCAGTAAACATCACAGTTGAAGGTGCCCACAGGGAATCTTAAAACTCACTTGCCTGGACCTGTTTGCTATTCAGCCTTGGTGAGTAACTCACTGGCAAGCACGCTGACGCTCAGGAGACAGCGCAGGGACACGCAGCAATACAAACCTGGAGGGTGAGTCACCAGGCATGGGAACGAGTGCCTGGGTGATCAGAAAGACCACGGTCCCATCAGTGCAGATGCTGCAGCAGGAAGACGCGTGACTTACTTCAAAGAGAACTGAACAGTGTACACCCGGCCTCCTGCATCATTTACCGAGAACTCCCAGGCGGGGATTCCGGAGCTGGCTCCCAGCGGACACAGAGAACACACATTCCCTCATCACTGCTCAGGCCTCAGAGAGTCTGAAAGCCAACAAGCTGGACTCCTGACCTGTCTCTGGCTTTCCCGAGACATGCCATGATGCTGGAGAGGAGAAACTGTGCACGTGACTAATAAGAAAAACCAGTACAGGGCTTCCGTGGTGGCGCAGTGGTTGAGAGTCCGCCTGCCGATGCAGGGGACGCAGGTTCGTGCCCCGGTCCGGGAGGATCCCACATGCCGCGGAGCGGCTGGGCCCGTGAGCCATGGCCGCTGAGCCTGCGCGTCCGGAGCCTGTGCTCCGCAACGGGAGGGGCCACAGCAGTGAGAGGCCCGCGTGCCGCAGAAAAAAAAAAAAAAAAAAAAAAAAGACTAACCAGTATAACAGAGGAGGAGCCATTCCAGGGTTCTGAAGGCTCCCCATCATCACGCGGGCCCCATGGTGCGTCCCACCCTCGGAGGTGGGACCTGCTCTGCCTGCTGAAACACAGCTGGCGGAGCCTGCCCCTCTCAAATACTCTAGAGTCTTACAGCTTACACGACACGCAGTTCTTGATTACGTCATCTTCCTTTATTGTTTCCTAGTTGTTTGGCACGTGGGAATCTTTTTATCCTAAGATAAGAATCCGCTACCTGGTCTCCATTATTTTGCTTCTCGCAGCAATTAGCACCGTGGGGAGAACCCAGAAATCTCTCAACGCTTGCGAAGTTCACTTCATTTTGCCTCTCCCCTTCACCCATCCTCCAACGCAGCATTTCCTAATGCGTGTGCCAGGAGGGTTTTAGCTAAAAAAGGATTCCAGGGTCTAACAGACTGGAACATACCATACAACGTGTCACCCGAGAGTCACAAGGAGCCTAATAAAAGCTCTGAGAAGCTCCCCTGTAAAGACACGTGCTGAATCTTCTTCGACCCACCTTGTCCCACAAAACTTCTTTCGCCTCCAGCAATTAACCTCCAGCAGAAATACTTTGAGAAATGTGCTGTGGCCTCTGAAATTTGGTTGCGTTTCTTCTGTTATTCCTATGGAAGATTTTAACTGTAGAACTAAAGCCGTGCCTTTTTGTACCGTCCTCTGGATTCTAAAGCCCTTCAAGCGAGAAGTGCGTCTATCCCGTCATCCTCAGCAAAGGAGCTGAGGCGCCTTCCCTGCTGACTGTAAGATGCTCCTGACCGGCCCCTGACTTTCCGAAGACGTGACATCACGTAGAGGAGTGTCCTCACATCCCTCCGGTGGTGGCTGTGGCCCACTTCACTGCACTCTGGGCCCCAGCTCAGACCCTCCTCATCTGTTTAGAACAAGCTGAGAGCTCTTGGCACGCAGACAGGAGTCCGAGGCTCTCAAAGCAGAGTGTCAGGCTGCTCTGCTTTCCAACCGAAGCACGTCAGACAAGGATCTCGCGCTCGCAGCCAAGAAGGTTGGGTGAGGTCACAGGATTCCTCAGAGGCAGGGACCTGGACAAACGAGCGCCTGGCCAGAGCAGAATCTGGACCCCGTGAGGGCGGCTCCAATACACCTAGCCTTAAACACGGCCTCCCTGGACGGGGTCTGACGCCGAATCATCACAAATACATAAGCCCTCCCGCCAAGACTCTGGGAAATATTTTGCAAAGCTACTTCCACCTAGTTGCTCCCCTCAGGAGCTGGCCTGAAAGAAGGCCCCAGGCCAGCTCAGGACCAGCCTTCGCTGATCAACAGAGGTAAACCCGGAGATGCAGTCAACAAATGTCTCCAAGAAAGAGTTACCAAAGCATGTACTGCGTTCCGAGCTCTTGGGAGCTCTTCTTCAGGCTCTGAGGCTACGAACAAGGAGCTTATCTCCAAGTGGAGGAAGGTGACAGTAAGCCAACAAAGCCACAAGTAAGAAAGCAGCAGGCGGGGATGAGAGCAACAGAAGAAATGTCAGGCTGGCTGCTTTAGAATGGGGATTGAGGGAAGGCCAGCCAGAGGAGGGTCACGTTCTGCTTGGGATGGAAAAGCTAAGAAAGGTCAGGGCAGGTGGAGGCTGGAGCCTTCCAGGTAGAGGGAGGAGCCGGTGCAAAGCTTGGAAGGAGCCCAGGAGAGAATGCAGGCCCGTGAGGCTGGGAGGTCTGGGAGGAGAAGCACGCCACCACGTGCTGGGGGGAGGCAAGGGATCTTGCGTCCTATGTGACAGGAAGCTATCAGGGCAGCTAAGCCTGACGTGGTAGACAGGGGCGGGAGAGAGAGGGACGGGAGGACGTCTGCATCGAGACCCCCCTCTCTGAGGGGTCCCAGGGACACGTAGGGCCTGAGTGCAGCAGGGAATCGGGCAAGAGAGGCCCCTGAGCTCAAGGCCATCCCATCTCAGAGTGAAGACTCCTGAGGTCTGGCAGGCCTCCTTCGACGGCCTTCAAAGGGGTCTCTTGGGCCATCCCAGCCGGTTCCACAGGGAGGCCCCTGGGCCAGGGGCTGCTGCCCCGGGCGGTGGGCTCTCCAGCCCCCTTCTCCTCCTCCCTGCTTTGAGCCCCGCCCCTGCTGCTTTCCTTGGCGTCCCACGTGGTGCACGCACCCCAGGCGGGAGAGACAGAGGGTGGGTGGCTCTGGTCTCTGTGTGAGTGAGCACCCTCCCCGCTACTCCCGGGCTGCTTCCTAGCGAAGACCACAGGGTAGAAGCTGTCTGAGGGTTACAGACAGCTGGCCATGGCAGAATCCCTGAGACCTGGAGACAACATCTGGTTAAAACAGAAAAAAAGCTCTCATGATGACCTTCAAGGACCCCTGCAACCTCCTCCCCGAAGCCCAGGTGGTGTCTGCATCCTCTTGCTCCCCATTTGAATGTGGGTTAAATCTGCCCACAGCACTTCATTTAAGGCCTAGGGCAAGTCACAGATGCCTTCCAATCCCGCTCTCCCTGCCGTCCCATGAGCTGAGGAGATACAGTCGGGACCCTCCCTGGCCTAGCCACCAGCCTGCATTTGTTGCTCTGCCCCCACCAACTGCAGCCCAACCCCTGTTCCCTGCAGCCAACTAGACCTTCCAGGTATCCTGCTGCCTCTGAGCCACACCCTGAGCTTCCCTGGATCAAGGCTCCTGTCGGCTGTTTCCTCCTGTGGGTACCCATTCCTCCCTTTGCTGCTCATTAAAATTCAACCAGTCTTCAAAACCCTGATTTAAAAACAAAACAGTTTTTAGACCGGAAGGAATTCCTCTCAAACTCACCATTGTATTCTAATTATTCAGAGACCAGACAACCCCTTAGTTGAATGCAACCCTTTGGAGATGCTCAGAGCCCGCGCCTGAGGGAGTTCCATGTCCCAAACCAAAACCTGGCCCACAGTACGTGCCTGATGTGCACGTTCAGACTTAACTCAACTTAGAGCGTGCTTAACATCTGAGTCCAAAATCTAAACACATGGAAGGAAAGACACAGCTGCCCTCCCTCCTCTCAACCACGCCTGGCCCTGGGCTTGCACACGGTGGGGGGCACATCCTCAATGCTGCAGAACTGACCCGCCCCCAGTAACCTCACACAGAGAGCCCGTCAGGACCAGCTCTTTGCGCCAGGGGTGAACCCAGGCTTGGCCAGGCCTCTCTCTCAGCCTGCGCAGGAGTTACTGAAATCACGCCCCTCCCAGGAAGTGACCATGGCTCATCGGGTTAAACAGGAAACCTGGCTGCAGAAGCCAGAATGGCTTAGCATCCCACTCCTGCCAGGGACTGAGACGTCAAGGGCACTGAGTCATAACGGATGCCTTTCTCTGTGTGAGTGTGTTTACACTTCCTCTTTCACAGGCAGACCTGCTGGCCTCCTCAGCGCTACTCAGAAGACACACTTAGCTTGTTTCTGTCCCCACACAGGCGTGGATGCCAGGCTGCTGCTTCTTCTCTTCCTCGAGACCTCCTAGGCCCTGCTGCAGGAGAGAAGGACCTGTGCGCCCACCACCTCCCCACACCCAGCCACAGCTCTCTCCCCTCTCTCTTTCTCCTCAGAATCAAATCGAACCAATAGGACAAAATCACCCACACAGTCCGACCTCCACAGCGCTTTCGATTGGAAGCACTACCTTGGCCATCTTTCCCCAAGAAATGCAATTGCCTCTATTGTTCTCTGTTGCTTATCTTCCCAACTAATGCGTATCGTCTCTGAAGTGAGAACTCATACGTAGATCCTCTCATTTGCCACGGAACCCTGATGCTGTGAGCCTCCGGGTATCTGCTTAACGCACAGGACTGGGATGGAGTGAATGTGTGAACTCAACCCATGGTCATGGAATGCCCACCTGCTCAAAGGCAAGCTGACAGCTTGGAGCTTTAAGGAGAGCAGAGGATGTCACAGCACAGACAAGGGAGCCACACAGCCTTGAGAATAGGACTAAACTGGGGATTTCACTCGCTTAGTCACAAAGCATCAGGGTCACAAAGCCAGAGGTCCTGAGTCCAAGGAGAGGCACATCAATGAATGAGGGAGAATACAGAAAAAGTCTGCTCCCCGCAAGCTGTCACATGCTCTCAGCCAGCCTGCGCACATGGCACTCAGGCAACTGGGGGCACCCCCTGGTGCTCTGGACACTGTCCCCAGCATCTCACCGACACTGCCCAGGGCATCGGGAGCCCCTATCCGATATTCACGTTTGCTGTTCAGGCAATGGCAGCGCACGGGAGAAGAGAACCGTGAGCAACCAGGCCCACACTGGTCATCGTCAACTCGCCGACATCAAAGGGGGCCCTATTTCTCAAAGGAGCCCTGAGGGAAGGTCAATTTGTTCCATCCTTTAAAATCATCTGTCCATACAACTAGACTCTGGAAGAACCTACCCTTTCCCTTAGCTCACGCTCCTGTTTCACACATGCTCTCCTGGCTGACAGGGTACTGGATCAGTGGTTCTTTCTTCCTCCATATGCATCAGGGCAACCGAGACCTAGCACCCATGCCTCCCCCTGACCCTCAGCTGGCTCACAGAAGCATCCAGACACGTCCGTGCTCTGGGTCGCGTTCTCTGGCTTCGCGCTCTCGAGCACCAACAGGACGGGAGGTGGAAGAACGCTGAGTTAAACCTCGAGATCACCACAAGGCTTGCTTCTCATGCCATTTTTTCCCAGAGAGGGTCACAAGGACATCTGGCTACCCATCAAGTCCAAAGTCTTACAGCTCAAGCGAAGAGAGAGGATTTCAACTCTTGGCCTCAGTCCCCATCAACCCTGGCTTGGCCCATGGAGCCAAGCTAGGAAAGGGGCCACAGCGAGACTCGGCAGGTGACTTGGCTGCCGGGACAGCAAATGTAAGCGGTTATTTCACTCAAGACAATCTATTTCCAGGGGCAAAGCAAAGACCCAAAGAGAACTCACTTCTTCCTCTTCTATGCCAGTCAGATCCCAGAAGTAGCCTAGTCGCATCTGTAATCTCTTCCAGTTTTCGAGAAACATGGTAGCTTAAAAAGAAAGGAAAAAATTCTATTAATTCTGAGCACCCTCAGGGTTCCCCAAGGGAGGATAAACTTATAAATTTCAAATTTAGGGACTTTCTTTAAAGCATCGATTCCCTTCCCCAACCCCAACTTCTAGCTGGGACAACTCAAAATACTCCACATCCAGGAGAGCCCAAGAGATATATTTAAAGGGAGACACACACACACACCCTTTTCCCTATTTCTAGGTTATAAGAAAAGGGTAAACACGGATCTCAATAAATGAAGGAAGAACGGAAGGATAAAGGAAGTAAGAATGGAAGGGTTTGATGGTTTGTCGTCTTTTATGACAAACCTCGTCTTCCCTATACGTTCCCTCTTCCTGCACCTTCCTGAGCACTCTCACTTTTTTCTCCATCTTTCTGTCCCCACCACAACTTCCCTTCTCTGGGCCCAAATCACCTCGTTCTGAGGTTATGTAACATCTCCGAGTAGTTCTACGTGAGTCCAGGGTCTCAGTGTCCCCGCCCCCCATCCCGCATGCAGCTGGAAGACTCATCTCCCCAAAGTGCCATTCACTCATTCTTCCATTTGTTTAGCAAATGCTCGTTGAATGCCTACCGTCCCGACACATTGGTTAGCCTGCCTTCTCCAACCACAGCCCTTGAAGGGCAGCCCAACATGCTCCGGAAAGAACCAGCCCCCTCTGCTCCACAGGTATGGCTTCTTATGCCAGGATCGGACACCTGATCCAGAGCCCACTCATAGGCCAATCGGATTCTCTCTTTTGAAAACTGAAACTAAGAGACACAAAGAGAAGCAGAAATGGAACAAACCATGCAGCACGTGAAAGAAGGAGAGAGGTTTCCGATTCCTCCTTCCGCTCCAGTTGCCTAGGGGCCTGGCTATACTTAATTTCCTGCATCCACGAGCTTGCTTCTTACTTTCTTATCATCTCTTATTATTTCAGCAAGCTTGAACGAATTCCCTATCAAAAAACCCCAAAAAACAAAAAAACCAGACCTGAGGTACCTGCAATATACAGAACAATGTTCTAGACATCGTGAGGAAGACTCGGTAAATCTGACGTGCATTTTGCTCTCAAGTTGTTTAGTCTATGAGAAGAGATTTTACATAACTACAGCACAAGGTATAACGTGGTCAGGGCCTTAAGAATGACGCAGATAAAAGGCTGCGGGCATGCAGGAGAGGGGGCGTCAGCTGCTGCAGCACCTGAGCTGAGTCGGGAAGAGCAATGGCATTTGGGCGGTGCAGAGAGGCAGCGAGAGGGGGGATCCCAACACACACCCCCAAGCTTACACTGGGTCCCTATTGTCTAGATTCTTCCCTCTGGATACAGGGACCTTGGGTATCTGGGCGGTGCAGAGAGGCAGCGAGAGGGGGGATCCCAACACACACCCCCAAGCTTACACTGGGTCCCTATTGTCTAGATTCTTCCCTCTGGATACAGGGACCTTGGGTATCTGGGCGGTGCAGAGAGGCAGCGAGAGGGGGGATCCCAACACACACCCCCAAGCTTACACTGGGTCCCTATTGTCTAGATTCTTCCCTCTGGATACAGGGACCTTGGGTATCTGGCCCAGCCCATCTGTCCACATCTATTCGCACCGCTTGTCAACACACACCTCACACCTGCATTGCTGACGAGGGCATCGCCTTGCTGTCCTCTTCATCCCCAGCTTTTGCAAACTGTCCCCTCTCCCACGCTACCCTCCAGTGCCGTCCTCCTCCGTTCCTGACCAGCTCATCCGTTCCTGACCGAGTCCCCTAAGACCAGCCTCCCAGGCGCCCGTTCCTCTGCACTCCTAACACCCTTAGATCTGGTGCCCTGGAAAAGGAGGGGGCGTGACAGTCCCTGAGGCCACCCCTACCTTTCTACACCACCCCTGGTAAGAGCCTGGGCGCCCTCCACTACCTGCCGCACCGGACTGTCGGCTGCCATTCGGGTCTGCAGCGTAGTAACAGGACCGCAAACGCTTCTTCGGCTCGTACCTGCCTCTGTTCACCTGGGAACAGCACGGGGCTGAGCAAAACAGACTCCCACCTGCTGGCTGAACGTATGGTTACTTAAAGCTACATTTGTTTCACTTGGCGCTATGATAGCTACTAGCTACATCGTGGTACACGCATCTGTATCTTTTCTCCCTGGGATTTGAGGCCTTGGCGGGTGGGTACCCCACCTCCCGACCCTGGCCTTGGCCTGGGGATGGTCTCCAAACAAGGGGTACGCCCCTCCTTTTCCTGCGCTGTTCTCAGTGACTGAGGAGGGCTCTGCACACAGACCGAGGTGTCTGTGAAGGAGAGAAGTCAGACTGGGAACAGAGGACAGGGCAACAGAGTCACTGAGGGGGAGTCATGGGGACACAGAGGACCGTCGTGACGACGGAGAGCAGCTCACAGCTGCTGGTGGGTATCACGGCCAGGCACCCCTCGGAGTGCTCTGCGTACACGTCCCTCTGACAGTCACGAGAACACTAGGGTGCAGGCATCACTTCACCCGCTTGAGAGATGAAGGCAGTGATGCTCCCAGGTCGAGGACCACCCCCGCCCCAGGTTACTCAGCACCTCGGCTAAGGGGACTGACTTCAGAGACACAGGGCTAGTCACACTGGCTGGCACAGGGCGGGACTGGGACCCACGGTTAGGACTGTCTGACCCTGAAGTCACTGTCCTTAACCTCGTCCCTTTACTCCTCCCTTCCCTACTTTTCAATAGGGCTTCACCCTCATTCCAAAGTTCCCTGGAGTTTGAAGCCAGAACCCCGGAGGAGCTGGGCCAGACTGCTCTGCTGGTCCCGGGTCCTGCTGACCCATCTCAGGGACCCCTGTTTCCGCCCCACCAGCAGCCCCATCGCTCTCTCTCCGTGGAGAATCACTTCTTCTCCCAGCTTTCTTCCTGGCAGGCTTGGGCCCTGGCCCAGGCCCACCCAGCACAGTACCACTGATCATAATAATCATGTAATGAGAGGCATTACCGTTATTTTCTTTTTAACATCTTTATTGGAGTATAATTGCTTTACAATGGTGTGTTAGTTGCTGCTTTATAACAAAGTGAATCAGTTATACATATACATATGTTCCCGTATCTCTTCCCTCTTGCGTCTCCCTCCCCCCACCCTCCCTATCCCACCCCTCTAGGTGGTCACAAACCACCGAGCTGATCTCCCTGTGCTATGCGGCTGCTTCCCACTAGCTATCTATTTTACGTTTGGTAGTGTATATATGTCCATGCCACTCTCTCACTTTGTCACAGCTTACCCTTCCCCCTCCTCATATCCTCAAGTCCATTGTCTAGTAGGTTTGTGTCTTTATTCCCGTCTTACCCCTAGGTTCTTCATGACCTTCTTTTTTTATAGATTCCATATATCTGTGTTAGCATATGGTATTTGTTTTTCTCTTTCTGACTTACTTCACTCTGTATGACAGACTCTAGGTCCATCCACCCCACTACAAATAACTCAATTTTGTTTCTTTTTATGGCTGAGTAATATTCCATTGTATACATATGTGCCACATCTTCTCTATCCATTCATCTGTCGATGGACACTTAGGTTGCTTCCATGTCCTGGCTATTGTAAATAGTGCTGCAGTGAACATTGTGGTACATGACTCTTTTTGAATTCTGGATTTCTCACGGTATATGCCCAGTAGTGGGATTGCTGGGTCATATGGTAATTCTATTTTTACTTTTCTAAGGAACCTCCATACTGTTCTCCATAGTGGCTGTATCAATTTACATTCCCACCAACAGTGCAAGAGGGTTCCCTTTTCTCCACACCCTCTCCAGCATTTATTGTTTCTAGATTTTTTGATGATGGCCATTCTGACTGGTGAGAGATGATATCTCATTGTAGTTTTGATTTGCATTTCTCTAATGATTAGTGATGTTGAGCATTCTTTCATGTGTTTGTTGGCAATCTGTATATCTTCTTTGGAGAAATGTCTATTTAAATCTTCTGCCCATTTTTGTATTGGGTTGTTTGTTTTTTTGATATTGAGCTGCATGAGCTGCTTGTAAATTTTGGAGATTAATCCTTTGCCAGTTGCTTCATTTGCAAATATTTTCTCCCATTCTAAGGGTTGTCTTTTGGTCTTGTTTATGGTTTCCTTTGCTGTGCAAAAGCTTTGAAGTTTCATTAGGTCCCATTTGTTTATTTTTGTTTTTATTTCCATTTCTCTAGGAGGTGGGTCAAAAAGGATCTTGCTATGATTTATGTCATAGAGTGTTCTGCCTATGTTTTCCTCTAAGAGTTTGATCGTTTCTGGCCTTACATTTAGGTCTTTAATCCATTTTGAGTTTATTTTTGTGTATGGTGTTAGGGAGTGTTCTAATTTCATACTTTTACATGTACCTGTCCAGTTTTCCCAGCACCACTTATAGAAGAGGCTGTCTTTTCTCCACTGTATATATTCTTGCCTCCTTTATCAAAGATAAGGTGACCATATGTGCGTGGGTTTATCTCTGGGCTTTCTATCCTGTCCCATTGATCTATATTTCTGTTTTTGTACCAGTACCATACTGTCTTGATTACTGTAGCTTTGTAGTATAGTCTGAAGTCACAGAGCCTGATTCCTCCAGCTCCGTTTTTCGTTCTCAAGATTGCTTTGGCTATTCGGGGTCTTTTGTGTTTCCATACAAATTGTGAAATTTTTTGTTCTAGTTCTGTGAAAACTGCCAGTGGTAGTTTGATAGGGATTGCATTGAATCTGTAGATTGCTTTGGGTAGTAGAGTCATTTTCACAATGTTGATTCTTCCAATCCAAGAACATGGTATATCTCTCCATCTATTTGTACCATCTTTAATTTCTTTCATCAGTGTCTTATAATTTTCTACATACAGGTCTTTTGTCTCCTTAGGTAGGTTTATTCCTAGATATTTTATTCTTTTTGTTGCAATGGTAAATGGGAGTGTTTTCTTAATTTCACTTTCAGATTTTTCATCATTAGTGTATAGGAATGCCAGAGATTTCTGTGCATTAATTTTATATCCTGCTACTTTACCAAATTCATTGATTAGCTCTAGTAGTTTTCTGGTAGCATCTTTAGGATTCTCTGTGTATAGTATCATGTCATCTGCAAACACTGACAGCTTTACGTCTTCTTTTCCGATTTGGATTCCTTTTATTTCTTTTCCTTCTCTGATTGCTGTGGCTAAAACTTCCAAAACTATGTTGAATAATAGTGGTGAGAGTGGGCAACCTTGTCTTTTTCCTGATCTAAGTGGAAATGGTTTCAGTTTTTCACCATTGAAGGTGATGTTGGCTGTTGGTTTGTCATACATGGCCTTTATTATGTTGAGGAAAGTTCCCTCTATGCCTACTTTCCGCAGGGTTTTTATCATAAATGGGTGTTGAATTTTGCCAAAAGCTTTCTCTGCATCTATTGCGATGATCATATGGGTTTTTCCTTCAATTTGTTAATATGGTGTATCACACTGACTGATTTGCGTATATTGAAGAATCCTTGCATTCCTGGGATAAACCCCACTTGATCGCGGTATATGATCATTTTTAATGTGCTGTTGGATTCTGTTTGCTAGTATTTTGTTGAGGATTTTTGCGTCTACGTTCATCAGTTATATTGGCTTGTAGTTTTCTTTTTTTGTGACATCTTTGTCTGGTTTTGGTATCAGGGTGATGGTGGCCTCGTAGAATGTGTTTGGGAGTGTTCCTCCCTCTGCTATATTTTGGAAGAGTTTGAGGAGGATAGGTGTTAGCTCTTTAAATGTTTGATAGAATTCGCCTGTGAAGGCATCTGGTCCTGGGCTTTTGTTTGTTGGAAGATTTTTAATCACAGTTTCAATTTCAGTGCTTGTGATTGGTCTGTTCATATTAAAAATAATAGTAAACATTTAACAAGAAACATTTACTATTATTTTTAATTGTAATTTGTAGGCAGCCATGCCTAGGGGATCTTGGTTGCTGTAACCAAATACACAATCGCATAAAACACACAGCAAGGCCGTTAAAATAACAAAACCAACCCCTAAGCCACAAAGCGCTGACACAATCCCACCGCATTTGCTTTCCCTCCACTGCTGCTATGTGAGAGAAAGAGAGGGGAGCTGGGGGTGGTGAAACGGTCGTGAACCTCAGAAGGGGTGGGAGGTATCTATTCATCCATCGCAAGAGCAGGGAAGGTACAGCTGAAAACCAAGTTTCCCCACAACAAGGAAGCACACATCCCAGGAGAGGTCTTGAGGGATTGTGGACCAGAGTCAGTAAGCTTCAGCTGCTCAGTCACAGTAATATTTGCCAGACAGATTCATGGGAATGAGGGGTGCAGCATATCAAAGCATGGGTGCGTATTTTGCGCTCCGATCGGTTCAAATGGATTTGGGGTGATTACAAGACACCGCCTTTCGAGAAGCAGGCCGCCTGGCACCGCGTGGGTCACAGGCTGCAAATTCAGGTTGTTCTCCTGACCCTTCCTGTGAACAGTTCCAGAGCTACACGGCCACAAGTGCCCTTTCCTCCGACCCCCTGCCCCTATTCTGTGGGCTGACACTGCCCACATTCCTGGGCAGTGGTCATTCTCCCCGGGAGAACAGAGTCTCTGCTAAACACCTTCCTCGGTGGCCTGGTCACGTGGGAATCTTTCCAGCTCGGTTCTGTCTCCACCCACGTAGAGGTGCCCGCAGGAGATAGAGGCCACTGGGACCAGTTCTGGCAGCGGTGCTAGAACAGACCTCGCCTCTCTCCTGGTCACACTCCCGGGATGTGTGACTCACGGCCCCATCCTGGTGTGTCCTCCAGGCCCCCTGGAATCACGGATAAACCTAGCAGCTTCTGCAGCAGGACAGTGGCCCTGCCGGTCTGTAATCCAATGGGAAAGATGAGGGCCTGCACTGGATGGATGAGTGAAAGGCAGGCTGCTACTCCCAACAGGCTGAAACATATCCCCTTGGTCCCTTCCTTAATACCCGTGGGTGTGTCTTCTTAGAAATGTTCAGTGACCACGGGGTGGTTATCCCAGTTTGTAAGAATAGAAGTGTGTGTGTGTGTACACGTGTGCATGCGTGTGCTTCTAGTCAGACAGCTATGGCCCAGAGAAACTTTATTACCCCAAGACTCTGGGGGGAAGGGAGGAGGAGGAAAATGAAGGAACTATTTGTTCCTTCCTTCAGAGATCCCTTGGGTGAGAATATTGAAAACATCCCTCTGGCATTAGGTAAAATCTCTGCAGTCTACACTCGCCTTGTCCCGGGAACTGCACTGAGCGTGGAGGCAAGAGACCAGGTCTGGGCCCACCTTTACCCCCAGCTAACTCCGTGACTGTGGCAGTCACCCCACCATTCTGAGTGTGACACCAAATGACATCTAGGACTTGCCATGTCTTAGGAGATGTACCTGGAGGTGCCTATGAGTGTGTGAGGGGTTTTCAAAGCATGCATGGATGGGTTCAATCTCCAAATAAATCCTACATGAGATTAATACCAGATTCACATTACTCTATATCTTTAAAAAATATATTTATAAAGCCACGGAGGATATTCTTAGTTCTATTCACATGTATGAGTAAAGTAGAGAAATCTATTTCTATCTCTTTAAAAAATATATTTATAAAGCCACAGAGAATATTCTTAGTTCTATTCACACGTATGAGTAAAGTAGAGAAATCTATTGTCCCTAAAATGCTTTTTAAGGTATAAGGACCAGGGCTTCCCTAGTGGCGCAGTGGCTGAGAGTCCGCCTGCCGATGCAGGGGTACACGGGTTAGTGCCCCGGTCTGGGAAGATCCCACATGCCACGGAGCGGCTGGGCCCGTGAGCCATGGCCGCTGAGCCTGCGCGTCCGGAGCCTGTGCTCCGCAATGGGAGAGGCCACAACAGTGAGGGGCCCGCATACCGCCAAAAACAAAAAAAAACAAAAAAAAAACAAAAAAACCCCCAAATACTAAGGAAGTAAACCGAAGGATATGGGCTTTAGAGCTTGGTCACTGTACCCATTTAAAGGTACCCCCCCCCATAGAAGCAAGCCTCATGGTGACAACTTACCCCACAGAGCCATGAAGATGGAGAAGAAGACAGTGGCAGGGTTGTCAAACAGGTGGCTGGCCCGCGCCGTTCCACAGGCTGAGCTGAGGTTCCAGTAGTCACAGGACTTGTCACACAGGGGACACATGGTGAAGGCATTCTGTTGGTCACACATCTCTTTGCTGCAGAAGACAGAGGCTGCTGGGTCAGGGGGGCTCCAGCAGGACCCTTCCCAAGCCCATCACCCCCAAAACGGCTCCCACTTCTGAATCCCTGGTTGAGCTTATCAACTCCAACAGCGAGGTATGTTAGAGAGTTGGAATTGGGTTCTTCCCTTCGGAAGTGTTATTCTTATATCTTGTCTTAAAAAATGAATGGGCTACCTTTGGAGATATGGAGCCCCCTGTCACTAAAAGTGTCCCAACAGAAAGTTAATGACCATCTATCAGAGATGCTGTTCATTGGACAATGCCACATAAAGTCCATGCAAAATGTGCTGTGTCTACGGGGCTGGTGGGGCGCAGCAACAATTGTGAATAAATCACCCATCGGAGGTCAGATTCCATTGCTGTCATTCAAGCATGGGCTGTCTCATCAGTGAGTAAGGCTGGTCACACAGAGGAACAAACACGAGTGTGCAGCTGAACCAACACAATTCCTTCCTCTGGAAGGAGAAGCCACGTGAAAAAGAATGGAGTCAGGTGGCTAGAAGCCCATTTCTAAGTGCATCAGCCACGTGACCGTTCGTAGAAAGGGAATTAGTAACCTCAACTTAATAAGAATTATCACAGACCTAGAGAACAAATGTATGGATACCAAGGGGGAAAGGGGGGGGTGGGATGAGTTGGGAGATTAGGATTGACATATATACGCTATTGACATTATGTATAAAACAGATAACTAATGAGAACCTGCTGTAGAGCACAGGGAACTCTACTCAATGCTCTGTGATGACCTAAATGGAAAGGAAATCCAAGGAAGAGGGGATATATGTGTAAGTATAGCTGATTCACTTTGCTGTATAGCAGGAACTAACACAACATTGTAAAGCAACTATACTCCAATAAAAATTCTAAAAAATAAAAAAGAAATTTTTTTAAGAAAAAAAAAAAGAATTATCGTAACCATGAAATGGGATGAGGGAGGCCAGAAGAATAAGGTAAATTCTTCCAAAGTCTAGATTCCAAGATACTTGGAGAACAAACTAGTCAAATAAACATCACCTATATTCTCACCTATCTTCAGTGTATTTCTGTTACAGGACTCATGAATGTATTTGAAATTCCATTCATTCGTTAGGTGATTAGCTGGACCCAATTAATTTAGGGTCATCAGGGTGCTTGCAAATAAGAACCGAAGTATTCTCGGCCCTAACTGGCTTCCCCAGTAACCCTCCGCACTACATTCTGGTAGGAAAATGAACGAACGCATCACTCTGGTGTGTCATATTCCCCCGGGGGGATGGGTACACGGCTAAGCTCATGGTTTGGGGAAAAAGGGTGGAGAACTGGCGATTTCATGAAAAGGAAGCACTGGCTGTTCTCACAGAGGAGCTGGAGCTACGGTGATGGGGCCGCAGGGGACCCCAGGCTGAAACCACAGCTGGGTTTCCTCCGGAAACAGGCAGCAGAGGGCGCTACCGAGCACGGTACAGTCGGAGGCCGCTGCCGGCGGAGGGAGCTGGTACCTGGGTGCTGAAGCCCGGGATTAGATGAAACCCAGAAGCCGGCAGGACGCCTGCGTCTAGCTCCCCAACGCTAAGCAGTCGAAAGGTTCCACCGAGGGCTGTCACTGTCTGTCAAGTCCCAGCTTTCAGGCTCGTTTTTAATGAGTCACGGCAGGGAAGGCCTTCTGTGTGAGAGAATGGAAACTACGTCTCCGAGGATAAATCCCAGTTCCTCCACTGACTTTCCACTGGCAAGTGTCAAGAGCGGCGACGCGCGCACATAGACAATAGTAAATAGTAATTTCTTAATAATTAGTTCAGCCTTGCTAGCTTCACCTGGGCATGCGCTTGTTGGTGACCGGAGAGCAAGGTTCATTTTAAGTCTTCTGGGTCAGACACATGTTGGCTGCCTGGTGGAGGAGTTGCTGCTTTTGGAGAGGAGAGTGCCTCTTAGAAAACAGACTCACGTGGAAAACAGTGGGTCTGGACAAAGCCTAGTAAAGAGCTTTGCTTCTAAGCCATTTCTGAGAAGACATGAGTCCTTCTCTTATCTTTGCTGCGGAGGGTTTTTTTTTTTTACACATAGAAGGGGGTGGAATCCTAGAACACCTAATCTCAATCAAAACTAGTTAATGCTGGGTTTCCCTGGTGGCGCAGTGGTGGAGAGTCCGCCTGCCGATGCAGGGGACACGGGTTCGTGCCCCGGTCCGGGAAGATCCCACATGCCGCGGAGCGGCTGGGCCCGTGAGCCATGGCCGCTGAGCCTGCGCGTCCGGAGCCTGTGCTCTGCAACGCGAGAGGCCACAACAGTGAGAGGCCACAACAGTGAGAGGCCCGTGTACAGCAAAAAAACAAAACAAAACAAAAAAAAACTAGTCAATGCTAAAAGGTCAGAAGTAAAAAAGTATTAGCCACCAACCTGGTACACTTTGAAACTTAAGGGCTGTGTACATTACTGGTTTTAAAATCAGAACACAGTCAACTGCCAATCATTTGTACAAAATGGCGGCCATGGTACGTGGATACTCATCACATCTTTTAAGTTTGAAGTCAGAATGCTCTACGTGTATTGGGTTGGGTTTTTTGTTTCATCTTTTGGGTTTTTTGATGCAAGCAATTTGAACAGAATTCTGGAGAAATTCTGCCTTAGGATGACATTAAAAGGACTCTGTAGTCTCTGAAAGAGGCTGCCTCTAGACAAGCTGAAAGATGGGGGAACCTCCCCTAGAACTGAAGTCAGGTCTGGGTCATTCACCAGCTGCATTCACCACAGATTCCTAGTTCGAAGTAACACTGGCTATAAATGCAATGGTGTATTTCTTCAATCTATCATTTTCTCTACGAAGCAGAAGACTGATGAATGGGCTGACCATCAGGTGAACCAAGACCCCAGAGTGGTTGGTGTCCTCAATGAGTGACCCACTGCTCACAGGTCAGGCGACACAGAGCTGTACTAGCCACAAAGGGAGGCAATTATTCAGGAAATTCAGACAGAACATCTGCTATTAAGGTCTCAGGTCTAAACTAACCAATTTTTGAAAATATGGTTTAGATTAATTAGCTTTAAAAAAATGCTCCAGTCTTTCCTAGGCGTGTAAGCAAATGGAGAACAAATGCAACCAACCCCTTGCGAAGTCAAGGAAGGTTCTATAGATATATCGTGCACATACGGAATTATTATTTACAAGTGACGCTTGTGTCTCACATATCAAAGTTCTTGGCGATAAAAGGTACCATTTAAAGTTCCACGTGATGTAAATTTTCTGGTTTGGATACTGTACTGTAGTTATATAAGACGTAATCACTGGCGGTAACTGGATGAAGGGTGCCCTGGGCCCTCTGCACTATCTTTACCACTTCCTGTGAATCTATACTGTTTTCAAAATAAAGCTTTTTTTAAAGTGATACACAGATACTAAATTCCAGGCTTAATGCCAAAATTAGAAACCTTTATAATAATCCCAGGAAGAGTGCAAGTTTTTAATCACGCTTAGGAGTGGCTGATAGACACAGACCCTAGAAGAGTACGAATTCATTTGGATTCAGTATCGGGACTTAGAGGCTATTCCTCTGTTAATGAGGATTGGTAGTTTGTGAGTTTTTGCCAGGCGTAGAGCTTGGACTTTTGATAGACATACAATTATGATTAAGAAGCAGTTCTCAAAAACGTCTTCATAGTGTGCTTAACTTTTTCTATTTCCACCTTCTTGATTTGCCCCACCCTACTCTGAAAAATTGGTAACCAAACTTTCAAATTTTATAACAGCCAATTTCAAACTTTTTTGTTATAGAAAGTTAAAAAAACAGTTTAAAAAAAATTTACCACAGATTCCAGTATGCGAGTATGTACATACCCGCTCCTCACAAAAACACTTATATCACTAAAATAACTGTCATGAAACAATTCTGATACTTCCTTCCCGTGATGACTACTAATATTATGTTTCATTCTACTCTGTCCTACCTTATTCTAGTTCATTTAAAAGGTAACGATTACATTGATTCTATAATCCATTAATGGGCTGCTATCCACAGTTCGTAAAACATCGCACACTCCAGGATGTCTGCAATGATAATGATCACGTTTTACACGCGTCTAAACCCGCACGCACATGAGTGTCCATGCATGTGCATAAATAAATGACTTTGCAGCTTGTGTAGACCATGGTCACTTCCAGCCGCAGCGGTCACCGTCACGTGCATTCCCGTGTGGAGAGCCAGGGCACAAGTTCTAAGTCCTGACGTAAACCAGCACACAGATGCCCTACCCGCTGCACTGAGTTGGTTCGAGGTGCGTGGTATGGAGTCCTCAGCTTGGATCAACCTGAGGCCCAGCTCCCCAGGGATCACAACCTGGCAACTGAACCGGGTTTTTTTCTGAGACTGAACCAGCTGGGGCCAGTTGGAGCAACTGGGCTGCAGAGGAGGGTAAGGGCCCTCAGGAAGACTGCACTGCTTACTGGAAAAAGCAAAGACCTTGGAGCAGGTGGAACTCAAATCCCAACCCTGACAATTATTAATTGCTGCAGTTGGACAAGCGACCTCAGGTAGCATCCATGTCTCCATCTCTCTGAAGTGAGAATACCTACTGACAACACTGATCTCTACAGGATCAAAGAAACAGAACACAGAAACCACCTAGCACCATGCCTGGTACAACTAAGACCAGGAACTTGGTAAGTACTCGTTCTTCCCTCGTGCTGCGCGAGGCAGAGCCCGGAAGACATAGGTCCTGTGACAAAGGTCCCAGAACGCCAGTCCCGAACCCTGAACGGATGACCCCACAGTTTTTATACACAAACATATCCAAACCCTTGTCTCTCATACCAAGGTATTGAGCTTTATTCTAACTACTGACACGGCCATCTCCAGTGTCCCTAACCTGCAAGAGCTTTTCTATAGAGTGACATAATGGAAGATCACCTGGTTCCTGCCACTGGTGATACGCTTTCCTCAAAGAGCACAGCTCTTGCCCATTTCTTCAGGGTGGCCCCGACTTCCCCCATCCCTAACCCCAACTGTCGTGGACACCCACAGGCTGCCCAGTGTCCCCATTCCCCGGGCTACTGCCCCCAAGCCACGACTGGTTGACCCAGACCCTCTACCTAAGCCAAAAGGAGTCAACAGGACTTCTTCACTTGGGACCAATCGAGTATAAAGCTCTCAGGTATGACACCCATGAGCTACAAGCAGCCGTATTTACATCCAATGGAGAAACTCTTCAGTGAAACAAATAAATACTAGAAATAATCAGAGACGGGCAGTAAACAGAAGGAGTCCCTATTTCCATAGTCCCTTGGGCTAGCCACGTGCCTGCCACTGGGTCCCCTGAGGGCACCCCGAAACCCTGAGGATAAATTCCCTTTATCTGCGTACGTTAGTTCACATGCATTTCTATCACTTGCAACTGAAAGAGTATTAAAATACACAAATGAGGGAATTCCCTGGCAGTCCGGTGGTTAAGACTCCCCGCTTCCACTGCAGACGGCCCGGGTTCAGTCCCTGGTACGGGAACTAAGATTCCGCATGGCTCTAGGCATGGCCAAAAAAAAAAAAGTAAAATGCATAAAGAATGCTTCCGTTTGCAAAGCCAGTTCTGGAGATGGCAAGAGATTTAAATTCTAAATATTGGCTAAGTGTCTCAAACTCTATTTCCACATATATTGATTCATTCAACAATAATTTATGAATACTTTGCTGGGTGCCAGACGCTGTCAACTTTAGTCCTCACAACAGCACCATGAAGTAGGCGTCATTGTGACCATTTCACAGCCAAGGAAACCAAGAGTCAGGGAGTGAGGTACCCAGTCACGTAGTTACTATGTAACACATTCAGTCCTAAAGGATGCTCTTTTTTAAGTCCCTGTTTTCTTGTAGGATCTCTCTTCTCCATCAGGATCAACCTTTGTTCCATGTCTTGGATCGCCAAGAGCCCCGCTACGGGGCCTGTCACCTCCTGCGGTCTCTGACATCCTGAGCCAGAGCTGAGGCTTCCTCAGCTCCAGAGCTGCCTGCTTCTGACACAGCCTCACAGCTTTTTACCCCAGCAGCGTTTGACCACATAGATGCCACCTCTATCCAATACCACTCAACACTTCCTACCTTGGGTCATCTGGGAAATCAAAGGGAAAAAGTCGTGAAATTGAGGGGAAAAAAAGCTTTTCTCAGGCATGATTTCTTTTTCATCAGTTTTCAGACCCTGCCCAATCAGACCCTGGTCCTGGAGAAGAGCTTGACCAGGAAAGGAAGTGGCCACACCCAGCGTGGCTCTGAGCTGTTCCCAGAATCTGTTGCTCCCAGACCTCTCAAGAGGGAAGTGACAAGTGACCTGCTGCGTGGTAAGGAAAGCGGGAAGGAGAAGGACAAAGGGTGAGGCTTTGCAAGGAGGCGTCTGAAATGTACAATGTACTTGCAACTGGGGTGAAACTCCAAACGACTGACACGTGAGAACTGAGCCTCTTCAGTTAAAACCAACTCACCTGGGAATATCTTCTTCGATCGTTGCACATCCATAAAGAAACACGATGACCCCGATGACGGATGATGGGATGAGGAAGGATGTATATAATCCCAGCCAGGCAAAGTACAGTCCAATTTTTTCTCCAAAATACTTTCTGGAAAAGGAAGAAAACAAAACATACTGAGAGTTTCCTTCTTTCTGTTTGCTCTAAACCTGCGAATGGGTTGAAAAAAATGGAAAGGGACAAAAGTTACATGGGGAACAGGGGACCTTAGCACAAGGAATCAACAACTGGTCTTTTCTGAAATGAATCACATTCCATTAGAATCACATATACACACCTGTCCTGGCTGTTCGTGTAAAGTAGCTGCAGGAAGGAATCCAGCACTAACAGCAAACTGAAGAAAATGCCACACGTTTTGGCATCTTTACCAGACAAACATGAATAACATATCGGCATTTCATGAGTGCCATAGTACTCAACCCACAGAAAAACACACCTTTTTGAAACTAGCTTATTTAAACAAAACACACAAATTTGGGGGCATGTATACTGATATATACGGACGAACAAAGACGCACTCACAGAAAAATGACTAGAAGAAATTCGATAAAATATGAGTCATGGTTTCTTTAGCTGATGGGATTATGGGTGGGTTTTATTTCTTTATTTTTTTTTATCTTTCTGCATTTTTTAACTCTATTTTGTTCATGAATTACTTTTAAAATAAAAAATGATTTCTTTTAAAAAGAAAAGGTACGAACCCATATCTTTTTGTTCCCCACTTCATAAAGTTAGTAAATGACCACATAAAGCCTCTGAAAAGGGGTTTTCCTTTTCCCTTAGATGGATATTGATGATGGATGCCTGACGAGAAAAAACAACCCACAGAGGACACGTATATTCTACTTCTCACGAGCCTCCGATATAAACCTAACAGGAGGGAAATGGGAACCCAGCCCACCCGTTGATGGAAGGACTAGAGAATAAGAGGAACAAATAAAATCTATGTATCCACCACCAGAATGCTGCTTCCACTTAGGATAAAGACACTGCCAGGAAATGTAGCTTCCCCCCAACAACAAAAATCTGTTAAATCAAAACTTTTCGTGAGGGCTTCCCTGGTGGCGCAGTGGTTGAGAGTCCGCCTGCCGATGCAGGGGACACGGGGTCGTGCCCCGGTCCGGGAAGATCCCACATGCCGCGGAGCGGCTGGGCCCGTGAGCCATGGCCGCTGAGCCTGCGCATCCGGAGCCTGTGCTCCGCAGCGGGAGAGGCCACAGCAGTGAGAGGTCCGCGTACCGCAAAAAAAAAAAAAAAAAAAAGCAAATACGTTAATGATTACATTAACTATAAATGTACAAGAAACCCACTTAAAATATAAAGGCATATATAGAAAAAAAGTAAAGGACTGGAAAAAGATATACCATGCCAACACTAATCTAAAGAAAGCTGATACAAACAAAATAATCTTCAGAACAAAGAACATTACCAGATATAAAAAGGGACATCAAACAATGATAAAATGGTCACTTCATTAAGAAGGCCTAATAATCCAAAACACATACAGTAAAATACATGTGTCAAATGCATAGATCAAAATGCATGCAATAAAAACTGATAGAACTGAAAGGATAAACACACAAATCCTCCAGTATAAATTAGAGATTTCAACACTTCCCTTCAGTAGTTGACAGACCAAGTACAGAAAAGCAGTAAGGATACAGAAGACACTTCAAACCAACTTGACTGAATTGACATTTATACAACACTCCACCAAACAACAACAGAAAATACATTCTTTGCAACACACATTCACCAAGATAGACCATATTGTGAATCATTAAGGAAATCTAATAAATTTCAAATAACTGAAATAATAAAAATGTTGTACCGTGACCACAGCTGAATTAAACTAGAAATCAACGGCAGGAAGCTGTCTGGAAAAATCCCCAAATACTTGGAAATTAAACAATATCCTTCTACATAACCATGGGTCAAAGCAGAAATCACAAAGAAAATCAGAAAATATTTGTGATTGAGGAAAATAAAAACACACATATCAAAATTTGTGGAATGCCATTATACTTAGAATGCCAGTAATACTTAGAGAGAAATTTATAGCATTGAATACTTGGTATTAAAATAAGAAAGTTTTCTTTTTAAGATCATCTAGGATTTCTTTTATTGAAGTATAGTTGATTTACAATGTTGTGTTACTTTCAGGTGTGTGGCAAAGTAATTCAGTTATACATATACATACATTCATTCTAAAAAAGAAAGCTTTAAATCAATCATCTAAGCTTGCACTTTAAGTAGAAAAAGAACAAATTAAATCCAAAGCAAACAGAAGGAAGGAAATAATAAAGGGGGGAACAGAAATAAATGAAATTGAAAAGAGAAAAATCAATGAAACCAAGAGCTAGTTGTTTGAAAGGATCAATGAAATTGATAAATATTTAGTCAGACTGGTCAAGAAAATAAAGGATAAAACACAAATTACCAATCTTGGGGGGGAAAAAGAGACACCACTACAGTCCTTATCTTCCGTGTTAATGAATGCGACAATACTAGTTGTTTTTTCAAGGGTGTTCACCTCACCTTCTCCACTAGTCCATTACCCATCTCCAGCAGAAGAGAGGGGAAGAGAGAAGGGAGGAGACAGATAAGACTTAATAAACACAAATTGCCCGGTGCTTTCATCCTGATTGTCTTGTTTCACCTCATTTTTCATTCTCCCAACATCTTTTCCAGGTGAGAACACTGACACTCCCTGGACACACAGACTTGTCTAAGGTCACGTGGCCAGCGCCTGACAGAGCAAGAATTTGATCTCTTGGCTCCTGACCCCTCCGTGTCTGGTGCTTGTGCCAACGTAACAACAGCAGCAACAGTAACTGATGTTTATCGGGGGCTAATTATTTGCCAAGCTCCATTCTAAGAAGATTATAAATATTCTTATTTTTTAGTCCTCACAACCCTCAGAGGTAGTATGTTATTATCCTCAAATTATAGATGAGGAAACTGAAGTACAAAAAGTTGACTAACCCAAGGTCACATAGCCAGTAAGAAGCAAAGACAAGATTCAAATTCAGTGAGTCTAACTTGAGATTCCAGCTCTTAATGTCCACCTTATACTGACCTCTAGGAGGAATTTCGAGAAGGAAAGGACATGGATGAGCAGGAGACATGCCCAGGGCAAATTTGCTAAGTTCTAAAAGAACTACACCTAGCTACCCATCCATCCCCCATCCTCCGCAACGTCTTCACGCTTTTTTCCAGCTCTGAAGCTTTCCCATCGCAGCATCCCATCCGAGGCATCCAGCCACTCAGAGACGTAAGATTTCCCTGACCACACTCCTAACCTGTACTGTCTACAAATCTTCTCTACCATTGCCTCTTAGGCTTTTGCTTAAGGAGCCGATCTGATAAATTAAAGCCTACTGGGATACTTTATCACTTCTTCCAGGAAAATGTTTGCATTCCAAGCTTTATGGACATACAACGCCTTCACCTCTTAAAGGAAGGGGTAGAATATTTTGAGGTGTTCTTCTAACTGCCCCACATAGGCAGCGGACTACTCTGTTTACCCATAAAAACACTACTGGCTGGAGAGGGGGACAGAGAGCCTGAGCACAGAGCCTCGATACCTGGGAAAGGGAGACAGGAAGGTCAGAATGCATGAAGGTAAGAACACATGACACAGAGAAGGATGAAGAGCCAACTATGTCACTTAAGGGAAACAGGACAGCAGGGCTGAAAACTCAGGTGCCCCCAGGAGCCAGGCAGGAAACATGAATGATTGAAGCAGGCCAACCAAAGCACCTCCAGCGAAAAACTAGAGGGCTCATGTCCATCTATGGGGAGCAGTAGGTACTCATCTCCAGCAGCCCAGGGTGACATGTGGGAAAATGAGACCAGTATTACCAGATCTTACAACTTTCTGAAAAAAAAAGCTGGAAAACTGTATTTCTCCTAACTGTTAAATGTTGGCAACTAATTTAACTGAAAAACAATGTACAACCCAAACGAAAGGCACTGGAGGATTGAACAGTGCCCATGGATATTAGCTGGTACCTTCTGTGGAACAGCAGAGATCACAGGACACAGGCTCTGGAGTGGGCAGGGCTGGACAAGAACCTGGCCTCTGCTGTTTCCTAACTTGGGAAAGTCTCTTAGCTTCTCTAAGCTTCATTTTTCCCATTTGAAAAATATGTCAATGTGAAAGTTAAATGAGCAAGGTATACGAGGACACAAGTCAGCAAGCAATAAACATTAACTGTTGTACAGGATATTACTCTAAAAATTGGCGTGCACTACTACATTAAAATGAGGAACCTCTATTCATCAAAAGACACTAGTGAGTGAGTGAATGGGAAAAATACTGACATACATACATCCCACAATGGACTTGGATCTGGAAAACATGAAAAACTTCCAAAGCTCAATAAGAATTAGGCAGAAAATCCAACAGAAAAATGGGCAAAAGACCTAAGGAATACTTGGTTAAAAAAAGGTACCCAAGTGACCAATAAGCATACGAAGAGGTGTTCAGCTTCCCTAAGCATCAGATCATCAGGGAAATGCAGATGAAATCGCAATGCAATACCTCTTGCACACTCGTGGGAATGGCAAGAACGAAAAAGAGGGAAAATGCCAGTGTTGGGATTCCTCCACGTTTTTCCAAACGTTCACATGGTGCTGGTGGGATGTGCACAGGTGGAGCCTCTTTGGCAGGTGGCTTGGCAGCGTCTGCCAGAGCTGAGCACGGCCCTCCCCTGTGACCCTACAGCTCTGCTCCTCAGTACCTGCCCAGCACAGATGGGAATCTGTGAGCTGAAAGACACACCAAGTTCACAGCAGCACTGTTCGTGATACCCCGCAGACCGGGAGCTCCCCAGATGGCTATAAGCAACAGAATGCATGAACACGTTCTGATACGTTTGCCCAACAGAATATTATACAGCAAGGAGAATGGACAGAACACAAAAACACACAACAATATGGACAAGTCTCACACCTATCATCTGAACAAAAGAAGCCAGGCACAAAAGAATTACTGTACAGTACGATTCTATTTCTATAAAGTTCAAAAACAAAATAACTGTGTTAAATACAAATGGTCATTAGCCCGAGGAAGGCAGAGACTACAAGGGAGCGGGATGAGGGTGGGGGACCTCGGGCGTTAACAATGTTCTTCCTTGATCCCAGGACCTGCAGCACGTGGTCCTTCTCCGCAGTGAGTACAGACGTGCCCGTGAGAAAGGATCCCCACGCCGCAGTCACAGGATGGCAGGCCCCCAGGACTCTCCCTCAACCTGCCTCCCGAAGTCTGCCTTCTCATCATCGGCTGGACAGTCCAGGGCCCGAACCCAGCCCTGTATGTGGTTGGGAAGAACAGCTGGACGGTCACCCTCTGCCAGAGCTGACAGCAGGAACCGGGCTGCATCCGCGTCTGCGGGGCTCAAGCCAGCAGACACAGCCACTGGCTCCTCCGATCAACCATCTGAGGCCAGGAGACTCTGAGTTCTTAGCCGTCCCAGGGAGGCCAAGAGAAGGCCCCCTTCTGGCAAGAAAATTTTGCTAATATGGGGCAAATTCAGAAGGTACAGTGAAAAGGGGCTGGGCTCAGACTGGCAGGGCTGTGAAAATCAGGCTTAGCTCGAGTCCTAACATTAGGAGACAACACAGACGCCAGCGAACGGGGTGGGGGCTGCTCCGAAGTTCCGGAGGGAAAGAAGTACTCCTGGGCATCAGAACACCCTGAGTTTTGAACGCTCTTCTGCGAGACTGCTGTCAAGGCCTCCCTCTCCCCTGCCAAGTCCTCTCGTTTAAAAGGCTTCCAAATAAAGAACAGTCTGCGAAGCAAGAGGACCTGCGGGGCCAGGCTGATGGGGTGCAGGCCCAGGAGCCAGGGTCGGCAGGGTTGACATGGTCCATCCCAGGCCCTGCACGTAGCAGATGTGTTCAGAGGGGTAAACGGGACCAAAGACCCAAGAGGGCCAGGGGCCAGATGTGCGGGGCATCCAGTCCGGGGGCAACTAGAGAAGGGAGATGCAAGTGGCAGGTGGAAGAGCCAGGCAGATGAGAAGTCAAAGCTGAGAAAGTAAGTTAAAGCAAGAGAAACACGGCAGGAAGAGATCAAGCTTCCAGAAACCACAGCCTCGGCAGGATCGCCTTCAGAATCCAGGAGAAACACGAAAGGCATGTTCTGACCCGAGTCTTTCTACTGCTTTGTGTGTTTCCTTCAGTGGGTGGGTGGACCTAGGTTAGCAGCCATGCCTCCCCATCCCAAAATAAAATAACATAGCTTCGTCCCAGGGGCTCTGCCTAATGTTTTGCGTGCAGTATCTCTAATGATCCTCACAAGAATCCTGTGAAAGGATACAGGGCTTGGCAAGCAAATGGAGTCCTTGGATGAATGAAAAGGTTCCTTCCTCTGGGAATGCACGGCCCTACACAGAGGTATGAGGCTTGGGGAGCAGAGCGTGGTCGGGGTTTCAGGCTCCACAAGCCCCCTCAGCCAAGGACCCATGGACAAGGCACGAAATTCACAAGCCTACGTGGCAGTCCTAGAAACAGGCATTATAGCTCCATCTAATAAATGAGCAAATGCAAACGTAAAGATGAAATACCTCGGTGAAGCCATTAGGTTGTAGACAATCCAAAAACTCTCATCTGTTAAAGTCCAAAAGCCCCCGCTCTTAACTACCACACCACACCGCAAAGCAAAGAAGAAAATCTTATAAGAGTTAACAGCAATGGCTGTACATTCCCAATGACCCTAAAACAGTCAAGAAAAGCTCATTTCCGGGCTTCCCTGGTGGCGCAGTGGTTGAGAGTCCGCCTGCCGACACAGGAGACGCAGGTTCATGCCCCGGTCCGGGAAGATCCCACATGCCGCGGAGCGGCTGGGCCCGTGAGCCATGGCCGATGAGCCTGCGCGTCCGGAGCCTGTGCTCCGCAACGGGAGAGGCCACAGCACTGAGAGGCCCGTGTACCGCAAAAAAAAAAAAAAAAAAAAAAAAAAAAAGCTCATTTCCCAGTTATGAGATTTATCCCCAGTTCATGGGATGGAACCAGGGAAAAGCAAAGTATTTGTGTTTTTCCAGGTTGCTGGTTTCCAATCTCACGATTCCACCAGCCTACTTGGCATTTCCCAATGGATGGCTAATAGGAGTCTCAAGGTCTACGATGCCAAGGTGGAACTCTGGGTTTCTCTGCCACCCCTGACACACTTAAATTGCCCTCCCCCATCTTCCGAATTTAAGTGTGCAGAACCCCAATCCAGGTGCTCTGGACAAAGACACGGAAGTAATCGTTGTTGAGTCTGATTATCACGATCCACATCCAATCCTATAGACGCTACTTTCAAAAATGCACCAAATGCAACCATGCCTCCCCCTCTCCATCACTCACACCCTGGACCAACCACTGTCATCCCTCACCCGGGTCACTTCCACCCGTGCCCCTGAAATCTCTTTGCTACACAGAAGCCAGAAGTACTCTTTTAGAAATCTGTCGGATTTGTTCATTCCTCTTCTTGAGACGGTTTTAGGACTTTATATCACACGTACAATGAAACCCCAAATTGTTTTCGTGACCTACAAGGTCCTATTTGTTCTGGCCCCAAACCCCTGACCGCCTTGAAACAAATCCTGCTTCGTTTTCTCCTGCCGTCCCCCTCTGTGGCTTGCTTCCAGCTCATGGACCCTACTGTCGCTCAAACACACCCCATCTGCTTGCACCTCAGGGCCTTTGCTGTGGCTGTGCCCTCTGCCTGGAACTCCGTCCTCACACTTGCACATTCATGTCCTTACTTCCTCAGTTTCTGCTCCAGCGTCACCTCCTCAGAAAGGCCTCCTGGGTTCACCCCATCCCAAAGGGCGCCTAAGCTCTCCTCTTGCTTCACTTTTATTCGTAACACTTAACGTTACCTAACATTTTTTCTAAATTTGTGTTTTTATCCATCTCCACTGCTACAATATAAGCTTCATGAGGGCAGACGTCTTCTGTCCTGCTCACCATTGTTCCCTTAGTCCCGAGAATGTGCCTGGCACATAGCAGTAGCTTAATAAGCATTTGTTTAATGGATGCTAAGTCCTGACAATAACCCTATTAGGTGGTTACTGGGCCTGTCCTTCTTCTTTGCGTAAGCTGAGCACAGCTCAGAGAAATTGAGAAACTTGTGTAAAGTCGCACAGCTAACGAGAGAAGGATCCAGACTCCATCTCAGAGCAGCCTGATTTCAAGCCTACACTTCACCCCTGATGTGTACCTCTTGGGTAACACAGTAGAGGACCATGCAGACTTGAGCCTCCCAGTTTACAAAGTATCATGATTTATTTTCTAGGATTTTAATAAAATACTATCAACTAAAGTGGAATTCTCCTCTCCCTGGTTTACAAAACCCTACGACCTCCAGAAGCTCATTCACATCAAAAAAAGGCCGTGATGGCATCTGTTCCAACTTCCATTTGTAAAAAAGCAGTACATAAAATAATTATTTAGACATTTTCTGTTTATTAATGAGCAGCGTGAGAGCTTCCAAGAACATGTCACATGGTGATCAGAGGAACGTGCTCACGCCTAGTCTCCCAGCCATTTATCACCTAGTAGTTTTAGCCATTTTATATTGTTTTCATTTTCATTCTTAAATATTGTTTATTCTTTACCCACAACCAATCTTCAAATAAAGATGGAAGCATAAGGAACACTGATGGTGAGATATAACGTGTTAATGCAGAGCCTAAAAATGGCAAGAAGAATTCAGCACAGACGCCTCTATGTGATATTCACACAGATCCACAAAATTTATACAGCTGATCAAAATTATTATATGATATATAAAGATATTCTCATTACCAAAATCAACGATAAAGGAGGGGGAGCTATTATATCCAACTGGCTTTTCATTTACTGAGAGTTAGACTGTCAGAGGACATGGCCGAGATGACAGAGTAGGAAGCCCCTGAGTTCACCTCCTCCCAGGAGCACACCAACATTGCAACAATTCACAGAGCAACTACTGATGAGAAAGACCAGAATCTAGCAGAAAGGATCATCAGCAACTAAAGATATAAAGAAGGAACCACAATGACACGGGCAGGAGGGGCCGAGACCCCGTGTAGTCCAATCCACGCCCCCCCCCAGGTAGGCAATCCACAAACAGGAGGAAACTGACAACTGCAGAGGTTCTCCACGAGGAGTGAGGGGTCCGAGCCCCACATCAGGCTCCCCAGCCTGGGGGTCCTGCCCTGGGAAGACAGGCCCCCAGAATGTCTGGCTTTGAAGGCCAAGGGGAGCCAGAGGGCTGTGGGAAACACAGACTCCTCTCTTAAAGGATGTTCACAAAACCTCACACACTCCAGGACCCCACGGCAGAAGCAGTAATTTGAAAGGAGCCTGGGCCAGACCCACCTGCTGACCTTGGAGAGCCTCTCGGAGAGGCAGGAGGTGACTGGAGCTCACCCTGGGGGCAGAGACGCTGGCGGCAGCCCACCTTGGGAGCTCCTTCTATCACGAGAACACTAGAACTGGCAAGCACCATATGGAATCCTCCCTCTAGCTTATTAGTGCCACGGCCTGGCCCTGCCCACCAAGCTGCTGGCATCAGTACTGCGACGCCTCAGGCCAAGCGAAGCAACCAGGTGAACAGGGACACGGTCCCACCCACCAGCAGGCTGGCTGCCATAAGACCTCCTGAGACTATGCCTGCCCCAGGACCTAGCCCTACCCCACAAGGGTCCTAGGACCCAGCCCCACACACCAGTGCACTAGCACATGCCCCAGGACACCCAGGGTTCTGCAGCCTGAGCCTCCAAGACCTTTCTGCCCACCAGTGAGCTGGCACTAGCCTTGGGACCCTCTGGGCTTCAGTCCTGCACACCAGCCAGCCCACACCAGCTCCAGCACCCCTGGACTCTGCGGCCAGAGACCGCAGGACCTGGTGCCACTCACCAGTGGGCCAGCACTAGCCCCAATCTGGCATCACCCACCAGCCCCAGGACCACCGCAGTCCTAACGCCCACCGTATCAGAACCCAGCCCACTCACCAGCAGATTGGCACCTTGGGCCCCTCAAGCCAGCCACCCAGCGAGCTGGCCAAATGCATCAGGGGACCAACACAAGTTTTGGGACACTCTGGGCTCCACAGCCTGATGTGTCAGGAACCAGCCCTGCCCACAAGCCCTGCCCACCAATGGGCCAATATCAGCCCTGGGACCCCCAAGGCCCTGTAGCCAGAGACCTCTGGACTTGGCTCTGACCACCAGAGGACCAGCTCTAGCTCTGGGACACCTTGGTCCCTGGCCCCACCCACCAGCAGGCTGACATCAGCTCCAAGATACCCTGAACCCCTCAGCCAGCCATCCGAGGATCCAGCCCCACTCACCAGCAGGCCAAAACCAGCTTTAAGACACCCCAGAACCTGAAGTTAGCTAGTTCTTCTGGGGTGTTAAGAGCCAGCCACACCCACTGGCAGGCCAGCACTAGATCCAGGACCTCCAACCCCACAACCCACCCACCCCGAACACATCCCACCCACAAGCAGGCCAGCACTAGACCCAGGACCCTCCCAGGCTCAGCTGCCAGCCACCTTGTGACTGAGCCCTGCCCGTCAGCAGGCAGCAGCTTCCATACAAGGCATGGCCTGGCAACCAACTGCACTGGGGGTCACGCCTACCAGACCACCCACAGTAGTCAGCCCACCACAACAGAAGGACCCACACAGCCCACGGAAGGGGCACCCCTGCAGCATATATCTCTGGTGACCAGAGGGGAGTGCACTGATGGGACGCACAGGACCTCCCCTACAAAAGGCCACTTCTCCAACTTACCAAATACATAGAAATAAAAACGGCAAATGAGGCAAAATGAGGCAACTGAGAAGTATACTCCAAACAAAAGAACAAGATAAAACCCTAGAAGAAGAACTAAGTGAAGAGGAGATAATCAATCTACCATATAAAAAGAACAAGGTAATGACTGTAAGGATGTTTAAAGAACTTGGGAGAAGACAGGATGAACAGAGTGAGAGAAGTTTTTAACAAAGAGTTAGGCAATATAAAGAAGAACCAAACAGACATAAAGAACCCAATAAATGAAATGAAAAATACATTAGAAGGAATCAGCAGTAGATTAGAAGATACAGAGGAATGGATCAGTGAACTGGAAAAAAGACATGAAAATCACTCTGGCTGAACGGGAAAAAGGAGATAAAGAAATGAGGACAGTTTAAGAGCCCTCTGGGACAACATGAAGTGTTCTAACATTCATATTATAGGGGTTCCAGGAGAAGAAAAGAGAAAGGGGCAGAGAACATATTTAAGACACAAGAGCTGAAAGCTCCCCTAATCTGGGAAAGGAAACAGACATCCAGGCCCAGGACATACAGGGAGTCCCAAACAGGATCAACCCAAAGACCACAATAAGACATACTGTAATTAAAATGGCAAAAAATCAAAGATAAAGAGAGAATATTCAAAGCAGCAAGGGAAAAGCTACAAGGAACTCCCATTGGGCTATCAGCTGACTTTTCGGCGGAAACTCTGCAGGCCAGAAGGGAGTGGCACAATATACTTAAAGTGATGAAGGGAAGAACCTAAAACCAAAACCACTCTGCTTAGCAGGCTTTCATTCAGATGTGATGGAGGTATCAAAAGTTTTACAGATAAGCAGAAGCTAAAAGAGTTCAGCACCGCCAAACCAGCTTTACAAGAAATGTGAAAGGGACTTCTCTAAGCAAAAAAGAAAAGGCCACAACTAGAAATACGAAAATTACAAAAGGAAAACTCTTATTGATAAAGGCAAATATACAATAAAGGTAGTAAATCAACCATGTATAAAGCTAGTAGAAAGTTTAGAAGACAAAGAAGCAAAATCATCTACATTCACAACAAGTAGTTAACGGATACACGAAACAAAGAGATGCAAAATATGATTTCAAAAACAGTACACATGGGGGATGGAGTAAAAATGCAGGGCTGTTAAAAAGCCCTTGAATGTAAGATATCAGCAACCTAAAATAATCGTATATATATACGAGAGCAACAGAGATACAGACAAAGACAGAGACAGAGAGACACAAAGACACACACACACACACACACACACACACACACAGATTGTTATATATAAATTTCATGGTAACCACAAACCAAAAATCTATAATAGGTACACACACATAAAAGAGAAAGGAATCCAAACATAACACTAAAGATAGTCATCAGGGCTTCCCTGGTGGCACAGTGGTTGAGAGTCCGCCCGCTGATGCGGGGGACACGGGTTCGTGCCCCGGTCCGGGAAGATCCCACATGCCGCAGAGCGGCTGGGCCCGTGAGCCATGGCCGCTGAGCCTAAGCGTCCAGAGCCTGTGCTCCGCAACGGGAGTGGCCACAAGTGAGAGGCCCGCGTACCGCCAAAAAAAAATAAAAATAAAAAAAATAAAATCCTGGGAATAAATCTAACTAAGGAAGTTAAAGACCTGCACTTGGAAAACTATAAGAAACTGATGAAAGAAACTGAAGACAACACAAACAGATGAAAAGATATACCATGTTCATAGACTGGAAGAATTAACACTGTAAAAATATTAATACTGTACTATCCAAGGCAACCTACAGATTCAGTGCAATCCCTATCAAACTACCAATGTCATTTTTCACAGAACTAGAACAAATAATTTTAAAATTTGTATGGAAGCACAAAAGACCCCAAATAGCCAAAAGAATCTTTAGAAAGAAGAACAAAGCTGGAGATATCAGGCACCCTGATTTCATACTATACTACAAAGCTACATTAATTCAAACAATATGGTACCAGCACAAAAACAGACACATAGATCAATGGAACAGAATAGAGAGCCCAGAAATGAACTCACCCATGTATGGGCAATTAATCTATGACAAAGGAGTCAAAAATATACAATGGGGAAAGACAGCCTCTTCAGTAAGTGGTGTTGGGAAAACTGGACAGGTATATACAAAAGAATCAAACTGGACTACTCTCTCACACCATGCACAAAAATAAATTCAAAATGGATAAAAGACTTTAATGTAAAACCCAAAACCTTAACATTCCTAAAAGAAAACATAGTAAGCTCTTTGACATTGGTCTTAGCAATATTTTTTGGACATGTCTCCTCAGGCAAAGAAAAGAAAAGTAAAAATAAACAAATGTGACTACATCAAACAAAAAAGCTTTTGCACACTGAAAGAAACTATCAACAAAACAGAAGGCTACCTACTGAATAGAAGAGGATATTTGCAAGCAATATATCCGATAAGGGGTTAATACCCAAAATATACAAAGAGGGACTTCCCTGGTGGTCCAGTGGCTAGGACTCTGTGCTTCCACCACAGGGGGCACAAGTTTGATCCCTGGTCAGGGAACTAAGATCCCAGATGCCACGTTGCCAAAGGAAAAAAAAAGATGTTTGAAAAGTTGAAACAAAAAAAAAATTTTTAATATAGAAAGAACTCATACAACTCAACATCAAAAAAAGCAAACAACCCAATTAAAAAATGGCAGAGGATCCAAATAGGCATTTCTCCAAAGAAGACATACACATGGCCAACAGGACATGAAAAGATGCTCAACATCACTAATCATCAGGGAAATGCAAATCAAAACCACAGTGAGATATCACCTCACATCTGTCAGAATGGCTATTATCAAAAAGATAACAAACAACAAGTGTTGGTGAGGCTGTAGAAAAAAGGGAACCCTCGTGCACTGTTGGTGGGAATGTAAATTGCAGCTGCTATGGAAAACAGTATGGAGATTCCTCAAAAAATTAAAAATAGAACTACCACACAATCCAGCAATTCCACTCCTGGGTATTTATCTGAAGAAAACAAAAACAGGGATTCAGAAAGATATGTACCCCAATGTGCACTGCAGCCTTATTCACAATAGCCAAGATATGGAAGCAACCCAAGTGCCCATCAATAGATGAGAGGATAAAGAAGATGTAGTGTACACACACACACATACACACACACACACACACACACACACACACACACACACTGGAATATTACTCAGCCATTAAAAAAGAACGAAATCTTGCCATTTGTGACAACATGGATGGACCTAGAGGGCACTGTGTTAAGTGAAATAAGTCAGAGAAAGACAAATACTGTATGATTTCACTTATATGTGGAACCTAAAAGACAAAACAAATGAACAAGCATAACAAAAAGAAACAGAGTCATAGATACAGAGAACAAACAGGTGGTTGCCAGAGGCAAGGGGGGTGGGGAGAGGAAAGAAACAGGTGAGGGAGATTAAGAGGGACAAACTTCCAGCTGCCAAATAAATGAGTCACGGGTAAGAAATGTGCAGGGTGGGGAGTATAGTCCATAACCATATAATATCTTCATACAGTGACAGTAACTAGACTTACCATAGTGATCGCTATGGAACATACAGAAACACTGAATCACTATGTTGTGGAACAGGAACTAACATAGTTTTGTGGGCCAATTATATCTCAAAAACAAACTAACTCATAGAAAAAGAGATCAGATTTGTGCTTACCAGAGGGAGTGTGGGGAGGGGAAACTGGATCAAGACAGTCAAAAGGTACCAACTTCCAGTTATAAGATAAATAAGTAATGTAGGAAGGTAACGTACAACAAGAAAATTTAATCAACACTATTGTATGTTATATATAACAATTGTTAAGAGAGTAAATCCTAAGAGTTCTCATCACAAGGAAATTTGTTTTTCTAGTTCTTTAATTTTGTATCTATATGAGATGACGGATGTTCACCAAACTTGGTAATCATTTCACGATGCATGTAAGTCACACCACTATGCTGTACATCTTAAACTTATACAGTGCTGGATGTCAATCATGTATCAGTAAAAACTGGAAGAAATAAATAAAAATGAAGATTGTCCCCAATTATCAAGCATAGTCTACAGAGTAGTCTTTGCAAAAGTAGCCTAAAACCTTATCTTTTTAGCTCATCATTTGGGAGTAAAGGATAAATATTAGATGATAAACCAGTTAAATTTTAAAGTGCAGACCTACCAAATTTCAGGTCATGAAAGTGGTTTTTTGTCTGTTTCGAAGCTATAATATCATAATAAATTTCTGTCTGTTTTTATATACATCATTACCCAAACCAAAGGTAACATACTCTGCTATTTTAAAATGTATTTGCTGGAACATGTTTTCTTCCTTGCACACTTCAATGTGATAACATAAACAGTGTGTGCCACCTTTGTTAAAAAAGAAAAGGGGAAACTTGCCTTCGTGTAGAATGAATATCGCGAAAGATCACATGTAATGAATTTTATAGTACGATATCCATTAATATTTATTTAAAATAACGTATTTTTACTTAGAATGATTTCTCCACCATATTGCACATAATATTGACTTAAAGACAATTCCTAAGGGGGTTCAGGAGCCTAGCACATGCTGCTGTGAAGGTGGTTTGTGGAGAGCTGCAGACGCACCCTCTGCCACCTCACCGGGTCTGTGTCCCAAGAGGGTGACCAACCAGGCCCCCTGGCTCTCCGGCTTCCAGGTTGGCCAGTAAGAGGCACCTACAGGAAATCAAAGGGCGGGGGAATGTAGACAGTGGGGCACTGATTTCCCCCAGCTGTCTGGCCGCAGAGCCCTGGGTTGGCAGTGGGTCCCCAGCTCCCGCCAAAGGCCTCACCTACACGGTAGTTTCAGCCGTGGCTGTCTCCGGGTCCTGTAACCACAACCTCCTCTTGCCCCTTTGGGCCTGTTGCTGACCCCTGGGGTGCTTCCTCGTCCCTTGTGGATTTCCCTTAGCCCTCAATTACCCACTTGAGTGTGTCACCTCTTTCCTAAAAAGTACAAGGTTCAAGAGTCAGATAAAGGGGGTGAGGGGAGGTAGGCGTTACTGATCTGTTACAGTCCTTTCTTTTTACACATTAGGGAACTGAGGCCGAAGGGCATTACCAGACTTGTCGCAAATCACCGCCAGTAACAGGGCAGAGCCACACTTAGAGACCACAACTGGACACGGGAATGACAGAGAACTTGTATCGTTAGACTCTTAGAAGATCTGTGTGAGTTAATGTACAGGAAGTGCTTGAAACAGCGCTTGGCACATGGCAAATACCCAGAAATGTTAGCACGCATCATCATCACCACCACCACCATCATCCTGTGCTACTTCCCAATCCAGCTGAGAAAAGAAGGGGATATGGACTCCAAAAAATGCAGTCCTTCTAGCATGAGGATGCTAAAATTCATCCTCCTGGGTAGATGGAGAAACCAAAGCCCAAAAAGGTTCTGTCCGAGGCAGACCCACCGCCCCCGTCAGGGTGTATGAGAAAGAGGCACCAGGGCTCACGGCCTGGCAAGAGCACCGGGTGGATTCCAGCCCCTGTCCACCCCTCGGCCAGGAGACCTGCTCAGTCAACTGCTTGCACAGCTGTGACAGGATGGCCCTACCTCAAGGGCCCCCAGCAAAGAGGTGTCACTGTTACGTGAACATGACCTTCATCACACCGTTACTGCATATATCCGTTGAGACAGCATCTGAAAAGTGCCATTAAAATTCGAAGGCAGAGGATGCCGGCACAAATTACTGTGGCCGCCATGCTCCACACTCTTCCAGGAAGCAAAGAGGCCAGAGGTTGGGATAAGAAGAGGCTGAAGGACTGCTTTGACTTTGCTATTCCCGAATGTGTGCAGGTGGCAGAAAACAATAAAACTTTTTTCCCCATGTAACTGAAAGAAGTGTTCTTCACTGTTCCCAAGAGGAAAGAAAGATGAGCACGACGACATACGACAGTCACGCTCAGGAACCAGTTATAGTTTACCTTGAGAGGCTGATGAAGAAATGTCTTGATACAAGGTCCAGCTTTTACTGAAAGCTCATGGGAGACATTGGTGTCAGTGTTTTGGAGAACACCTATGCCACGGTGGAAACTCCAGGTAAACTGAAGTGGAGCCCAGCCCTCCCAAGCTCTGTCTGCTCATCACCGACATGGGCCAGGCCCTTCCTAAGCTCCTGCAGCCCGTGTTCTCCCCTCAGGGTTCATCCGTGTGAAATCCCAAGTGCGCTCTGGTTGTGTCTCTTTCAAATTTAAGGTGCGTTTCTCACCTTAAAAATAACCCTGTTCATTCTGTTGCTGGGCATTGCACCTCATCTTGGTGACTTCCCTTTTCCCAAATGAATTCCCGTCTCATTCATCGAGGAAGGGAAGGAAAAGAACATTTACTGAGGACCTGCACTGCTTTTGATATACATAGATGGTTTAAGCCCTACCCTATGGGTTGGGACTTGTTCCCCCAATTTGCAGATAAGGAAAACCAGCCTCAATGAAGTTAAACCCCATGCCCAAGGTCCGGTTAACTACGCATCTGATTTTCCAACCAAAGCCTGTCTATCTTGAGAGTTTCTCATCCTTTCCACTGTCCCAATGTTCTGCCAATTCCAAACCCTTTCTTTCCATTGGTAATTGTACCTCCCCCCTCCACCAAAAGAATATCATTAATGGATGAGGGAATAATAATAGCTATCTATCTCACAGAGAGAGAGAGAGAGAGAAATAAATCCTACGAAATAGGAAAAATCTCCATTGTTTCATCTTGGCCCAGAGGATCACCATGTGCCCACAAGTCACGTTAAGAATGATGCAAGAATAAAAACGAAAAGCTTCCAGCTTGTGTTTCCAACTAGTAAGATACATTCTCCTGTGCCTTAGGAGTTTGTCAGGATAGTATTCTCCCTCTAACCTCTCCCGGGTGGACCTCCTTGGCCCCTGAGAAGGTATATTACCTTACCTCAGAAACCCTTCCCACCTAGTGCCCTGCCCAGCACCCCTGCAGCCTTAAAAGCTGTCAAAACTCACACCGTCTGAACCCCATCCTCACATATCCTGCTTAGGGGTGAAGATGTTTAGGTATGCCCACCATCAGAAACATCCTCTCCCAAGCCCATTCCATCCCTCCAACCCAGTCATTCCTTCCTCGGACCCCACACCAGCAATGAGCGCCACGGGCAGACATGTGTCTTCGTACCTCATCTGCTACCTTCCAGAACTCAGTTCCTCTGCCTTGTACTGCAACTTTATGATTACGATCAATACTGAGAGTCTGCACAGCACTTCATAGTATATAAAGTACCTTCACACACCTTATCACATGCAATCCACCCAACCACTCTTTGGAAAAGAAAGTGAAGGTCGCAGATGTAAACAACTGGCCCAAAGCAAATAACTATGACGGGGGATGCTGGGACGGACACCATGTCTTCTGCCTCCACTGTCTGAGCCTGATCAGCTCAACTGCTCTCCTGTTATTTAAGGAGCCGTGTCTTGTCTCCCCAGCCTTACTGCACGCACCTCCAGCGCTTGTTCATCTTTTCTTCTCCACCTGGGTACTGTACAAGGCCCTGCCCTTTCCCAGCACTCGGTAAGTCCCTGTTGAACGCGTGAATGATGAACATGTGACAGGAGCAGCTCTGTGTGTCAAGTAACGGCAAGTAGAAGAAAGCAAACTGCACCATGGGTGGACCTAGAGACTGTCCTACGGAGTGAAGTGAATCAGAACGAGCAAGACAGATATCATACAATATAATTTATATGTGCAATCTAAAAAAACGCTACAGATGAACTCATCTGCAAAGCAGAAACAGCGTCCCAGATGTAGAAAACAAATTTATGGTTACCAAGGGGGGAAGGGAGGAGGGTTGAACTGGGAAATTGGGATTGACATATACACACTACTATGTATAAATTAGGTTACTAATGAGAACCTACTATATAGCACAGGGAACCCTATTCAATGATCTGAGGTGACCTAAATGGGAAGGAAATCTAAAAAAGGTAGATATATGTATATGTATAGCTGATTCATTTCGTTATACAGCTGAAACTAACACAACATTGTAAAGCAACTATACTCCAATAAAAATTAATTTAAAAAAGAAAGAAAGAAAGAAAGAGTCAGGTGATTCACACGGAAGCCCTCTGGGAATCGAGGCACGCAGGGGTAGCTCCAGGCTCTGTGAGCAGGCTCCTGATTCCCTGGAAGAACCCACAGGCGGGCAGACCTTGCCCCACCCCGACCCCATCAGCATCTTTTAATTTACGTACTAGAGGATGAGGGGCTCCTTTGAGCTTAGATGCAATCTTGGTCCCAGCGACTACTTCTCACTGCTATACAAATGCAGAACCCCAGCAGAACTTGAGGCCTGAGTCAAAGGTTACATGCCTTCCGATCCCTGGCATGGCTCCTGAGCTACCTGAGTGGAGAACGATGCCTGGAGGACCACTCCGAAGTTCTAGGAGGGGACTCGGGAACACGACAGGCGCCAAAGAATTAGATTCCAGGGCTCAGGGAAAGATCATGACTCCCTCATCCAAACCTTGCTCCAAGCTCTTTCAGAACCCCAGACACATGACAGCAAATGCATGAAGGACAAAGAGCTCTTTAACATATACACAAAACGTACTGAGGTGAAAGCATGACAGTGAGCTTAACAATAATCAGATGTGCAAAGTGACACGAGCTTGGAGAAAATAGAAAAGCCACTGGAGTTACAGCGTTCACAGAGGCCAAGGAGCTGTAGCTCGAGGCACCAGCATGAACCAAGAATCCTCAGCGCTGCAGATGCTAAGAGGAATAATCTCTAAATGAGGCAGTGAGGTCATGGGTAGCAATAATCAGCTACAGCCTCACACAGGCTCCGGAGAAGTGAAGATTCAATGATCTGTCCTCACCTCAACTGAGAATACGGAGAAGGAGACAAGGTCTCAGGAATGAAGGCAGCAAGAAAGGGGAGAGGAGAAGAGAGCAGAGTCCCCACGTGAACTTGCTCCTCTCCAAGCCTGGCAAGCGGTAGCATGAGCTGAGGAGATGAAGACACCAAGGCGGGGCTTGTAAAAGTGGCCCCTACGTCAGCCAGAGGCTCTTTCCCAACAATGCTTCCTTATTATTTCAGGGAAAATGCATCGCAAACATATGGATTTGATTGGATCTCCCCACCCCCATCTTTCTCTCCTCATGCCAGAAAAACACATACAGATTTCAAAATGAAAAGGGGAAAAAAGAAAAGAACAGAACGCATAGCATGGCTTCAAGCAAGCCTGGAACACGCTTGGAAAATAGTTGGAGCTGGTCAACATATTCAAATGGCAGTGGCACCCGGCCCCGTCAGTAACGTTGCCGGCTGGGAACGTAACTGCAATCAGGTGGGAGCAGACATGCCATTTGGCAGAGGGGACTGGGAGAAATGGCCCCCAAATGTCCAACCCTCAGATGCGCAAGGTGCCACATCATTTCCCTAGTTTCAAGATCAGTGTGTAGGGCTGAGTTCACTTCTGTCCTCAAACTTTATCAAAGAGTAGATGTCCCACTGCTCTCCATCTCCACTGGCCATGGAACAGAACGGCTTCCATTAGAGCAGAGGGAAGGCCATTTAGACGTCAAAAGGAATGACGAGTTGCAACGCGCTCTTATAACCAAACGTCTTAAGCACATGCTACAAATCCATCTAGTTACAAATACTCAGTGGGTGCCTGCTCTAATAAGAGTTGCATTATGTGTCAGACACTAAGCTAGATGATTTTCAGATATTATTACCAGGCCTTGCAAGAGCACTACTAGATGGGTATGATCAACCCCATTTCGCCGAGACACAGAAGAAGAGAAGGACTTTCCCGAGATCATAAAGCTAGGAAGTGGTGACAAGAAGATCAAACTCGAGTTTATCCAATTCCAAGTTTTTTCTTTACCTTCTTGAACTTCAGCTAAGTGCTGAAGGGGATTCTTTGTACTTCCCCCAAAAAACTAGCACATCATTTTTGTTGGGTAAACGTTGAATGAATGAATGAACCAGCAGCAATTATGGATTCTACCACCGGTGTTCTTAAACCCTATTTCATCAATTTAAATGTTCACCTTTTTTATGTATTCCATGAAATAAATATGCATCTTACAATCGGCAGACTCTTAGCATCAATGAAATATGATCACCTCGAAGCAAGACCAGTCCCACATGAAAGTGTAATGAACAGGATGAGATAGCAAACGTTAAGTGCCAAATAAGGTAAGTGTCGTAGTCCAGACAGAGCAGTCCGAAAACAGTGGAATCAATTTTAGATTAAACGCTGAAAGGATTTTGATGGGGATGGCGAATGGGCATTTGAGGCATCTCTCTTCTAAGAGCATGTAGGTTCCCTAAAGGTACGGAGCTCATCGGACTTTTTCTTTCTGCTCCCCAAGTTCGCAGTTCTGCATTATGCAAAAAAGAACACGGGGGTCTCCCCCTCTGGAAGTATCAAAAAGGAAAGAAAAGCCCAACTCATCTGATGTTTCCAGTGATTCCTTCCCAGAGGCAGAGATTTGAATTAGATGGTCTCTGGAGAACCCTCCTAGATCCAGGATTCTATATCCAAGACGGGAAACCTGATGGGTTGCTCATCCGATTAATTCCAGAAACTTACTGTGCATTGATAGGACCGGATCAAGAGCTCAGTCAACAAGGGGATTTTGTTTGCTTCCTTGTCTCTAATCTAGCTTCCTTCTCCAACTTCCACATTTTGGCTCACTGCCTCCCTTCCCAAATACACACACACACACACACACACACACACACACACAAAATGTCATTTAAAATTAAATTAATCTCTCTTCTCTATTCGCAACTTAGATAATCCAAAAAGCCTACTTTTTTCGGGGCACACACCATGGGGACAGGGAATGATCACACACTAAGCAGAGCCTTTAATAAGAAGTTTGACCAATCCTTTTTCCTTCACAGTGCTGCCCAATCAGTACAAGAATCCAGAAACAATTCCTGCATGCTAAAAGTAATGGGTGAAAATCTGACGAGGGACAGGATATGCACAGCATCTCAAAGACTCTCCAGATAAATGTCTTAATAATTACAAAGGAAAACCAGTAACCTCACTGCCGAGGAATCTGGTAGACATGATCATAACCCAGTGATCAAAGCCAACATCACTGTAAAAGGGACACGGCACAGCCCTCCTGTTGCGACGTATCGAAAAGGACACACATCACTCATGTAGGATTCCTACTAAAAATGCACGATCTGGATCCCGTCATGAGGAAACATCAGACGAACCCAGATTGAGAGACCTCCAACAACACGGTCCTTTATTCTTCAAAAATGTCAATGCCATGAAGACAAAGAACAGACTACAAATTAAAGGAGACTCACAAGATAGGCTAACTATACATTGTAGTATAGGACATTATTGGGACAACTGAGGTTTCAGGATGTATCGCAGACTAGATAATGATATAACAGCAACGTTAAATTTCCTGGTTTTGAAAATTACACCGTGAGAAAAAAATTCTTCGTTTTTAGAAACCACACACCGACGTATTCAGGGATAAAGAGGCATGATGTCTGCCACATTCCCTTAAATGGTCTAATAATAATAATAATATATTCATATATATAGAGAAAGAGGAAATGACAGAGCAAATGTGGCCAAATATGACCTGAGGAATCTGAGTAGGGAGTTTCTTGTATTATTTTTGAAATTTTTCTCTAAGTGTGAAATTGTTTCAAAATAAAAAGTAAGAAACAAATAAAACCAATTGCTCCCCATTTTACAGGAGTCATTTAGCCCATGCCCTGTCCTCTAAGTAGCAACGTCTCATTTCTTAGGCTTCAAAAGCCTTCAGAGGGTGTGGAGAAAAGGGAACCCTCTTGTACTGTTGGTGGGAAAGTAAATTGATACAGCCTCTATGGAGAACAGTATGGAGGTTCCTTAAAAAACTAAAAATAGAATTACCATGTGACCCAGCAACCCCACTACTGGGCCTACATATACCCTGAGAAAACCATAATTCAAAAAGACACACCCCCCCCCAAGGTTCACTGAAGCACTATTTACAATAGCCAGGTCATGGAATCAACCTAAATGTCCATCAACAGACAAATGGATAAAGATGTGGTATGTGTATACAATGGAATATTACTCAGCCTTAAAAAGGAACAAAACTGGGTCATTTGTAGAGACGTGGATGGACCTAGAGACTGTCATACAGCGTGAAGTCAGAAAGAGAAAAACAAATATCGTATATTAACACATATATGTGGAATCTAGAAAAATGGTATAAATGAACCGGTTTGTAAGGCAGAAGTAAAGACACAGATGTAGAGAACAAACATATGGACACCAAGGGGGGAACAGGGGCATGGGATGAATTGAGAGATTGGGATAGACATATATACACTACCATGTATAAAAGAGATAACTAATGAGAACCTGTTGTATAGCACAGGGAACTCCACTTCCACTTCACTGTCCAGTAGAAACTAACACAACATTGTAAAACAACTCTACCCCAATTTAAAAATTAAACAAATAAATAAATAACTTTTTTGAAAAGGCTTCAGAGAAGAAAACGGAGAAACGTCCATTAGTTCATCCCACCTCCCTACACATCCCATCCATCCCTTGACTTCAGTAGAGAAGACAAGTGAACAAAGGGATCGCTGGAAATAATTATCTGAGCATAATGCAGTTAGTGCGACAACCACAGAAAGTTCATAGCCATTTACGCAGGGGCAGGATGATCCTTCGCTTGTAAACATAACCAGCAGGGAAACGCACTCAAACCCACTCTCTGCCCTCAGGAATCGCAAGTCTTAAAGTTACAAGGCAGGGCAGGCAGCGGGGGCCATGCACATTTTGAAGGAGGCTCCGAAAACAGGAATAAAGATGTTCCTGGAAGCAGATTTTGGAAGGGGAAAAGGAAACCTTGATGACTTCAGGAAACAGAGGAATAGGTCACCAGGGGAGCCAGTGGGCATCCTTTCCTCAACATCTTTAAAAGAAGGGGACATCGTCTAGGAAAATGTTACAATGTGTAGAATTTACTTGCAAACACCTCATCATATAAAGTGTGAGAGGAGTCTTACCGGATTGAAGCTAGGATGCAGGTGCCAGCCAAGACAGCACAGGTGCCCAGCAGGTGCTCTGCTCAGAAAGCCCGCGCTCACAGGTGGCATTTCTGCTTCCCTTATCTCTATCCACGAGCACAGCTTGGTTAATTGGCATACAGAGAGTCAGAAATGGATTTTCACGCCTAAAAATAATGGCCTGTTGACTAGCATAAGAAATGTTAGAAAAGGACTCATGGGCGAAATTAGAGGTATTCAAATAATGTGGACTAAACAGGCTGTATTTCAGACATCCATCCATCCTTGCCTATAAATCTTCATGGAGGCCTGTCCCCCTGGTTCTAGAGATGATGCCTTAGGCCAAAGTCCTAAATGGCCCCAGGTCTAGCTGAGTCTCCGGATTCTGTTTCCCTGATACTAGTTATAAGGGTAACAAAGTTCTGTCTCTAGACTTGAGGTTTCTGCCTGGAGTAAATGTTTCATGCAAGGAGATGATCAGAGAATATAAAAGAATGCTTTTTTATATTACTTATATAATGTAAATATGTTTTATATTAATAAATATAAATTAAAAATGTAAATATTTTTATATTACTATATATAAACAGTTGGGACATCCCGAACGGGTCGTATGAACTTTATCTTTTTCCCCACTTGTTAACGAATGTCACGTATTTCAAAATGTTTTCCAAGGCCCCCAGTGTCTATCAAAGAAGAATGGTGCACGACTGGGCTGACTTTGGGCAGCCTGCAGCAAGTGAAGGAGGTGTGGCCCTGCACGCGAGGAGGGGGCGGGGCAGGGTGAGCTGCAGGGAGGCCTTTGTGTGAAGGGCTCTAACTTAATTCCACTCCCACCATGGCCTGGGCATATATGCCATATGACCTCAAGTCTTAAAAACCGCTGGAACTTGTCTTATGGACGAGGACATGGTTAGCTCAGTACATGGTCCATGCGCACTTGAATGCGTTTGCTGCGGTTTGGGTGCGCTGCTCTATAAATATCCATTAAGAGAAGGGCCTTCGTGACGCCTTCCAAGTCTGCATCCCTACTGATTGTCTACCTGTTCTCTTAATTACTAGGAGAGTTTAAATCACCAAATATAATCGTGGATTTGTCCCTTTTCTTCTTTCTGTTTTGTCAATTTTCGTTCCATGTATTTTGAAGCTGTTATCAGGTACACACAATCCTAATAAAATTGTTACATCTTCTTGAGTTGCCCTTTCACCGATATGAATATTACCCACATCTCCGATAATGTTCCTTACCCTAAAGCCTGCTTTGTCTGATATTAACACAGCCACTTCAGCTTCCTGTCGATTACTGTTAACATGGTATATCTCTTTTCATCCTTTTACTTTTAACCTACCTGTTCCTTTATAGTTAAAGTATGTTTCCAGTAAGCAGCATATAGTTGGGTATTGCTTTTTTATCCAATCTAACAATTTCTACCTCTTCCTTTTGATGTTGAGGCCATGTAGTTACCAATTTGGTTGGATTTAAGTCTACCATCTTGCTATTTTATTTTGTCCTTGTTCAGAGCAACTGTAGAGCTAACCTCATTCTTGCAGGGATCACCTGCCTGTTCTCTAATATCTGAAAACAGTTTTTACATATCTACCTAACTAGCTTTCTACTTGACGGCAGAAAAGCTAGTCCTGTACCAGATACTCCACCATGGCCACGTGTGGAAGTAGGGAATCTGTGTTTAGCAGGTCTCCCAAGTTTCCAGTGAGCTGCCAGAACTGGGAACCATCGCTTTAACTCAAGAGGCACAGGTTGAAAAGGGTAAGACACGTCGTGGAAATGTGAGCTGCCGGACATAAGACAACAGGGGATGTTGGGAGCTGTGGGGAACGAGAGAACATAGGTTCCAACTGAAAATATTCACATTTAATGTTTTTGAAAAAAATCTTCTGGACCAAAAAAATAATTTTTACGTGTATATACATTCTTTTTTACACTCTTTTCCATGATGGTTTATCCCAGGATATTGAATATGGTTCCCTGTGCTATACAGTAGGACCTTATTGTTTATCCATTCTATAATATACATATTAATAGTTTGCATCTACTAACCCCAAGCTCCCAATTCATCCCTCCCGCACCCCCCTTTCCCACTGGCAACCACAAATACTACTCAGCCATAAAAACGAACGAAATGATGCCATTTGAAGCAACATGGGTGGACCTAGAGATTGTCATACCAAGTGAAGTAAGTCAGACAGAGACAGACGGATACCGTATAATATCACTTACGTGTGGTACCTAAGATATGGCTCAGATGAACCTATCTACAAAACAGAAACAGACTCACAGACATAGTGGACCAAAAATTTTTAAATGTCTATCGGCTGAAACCTTCCCTAGGGCCACCTATTCGCAACAGTCACGAATCTTCTCCAGTGTCAATGCACCTCTTTAAATGGGGCACCAGAGTTGAGCACATCGTCCACGGTGGACTCAAGGGCGGTGACCCCATAATTACCAACAGCCCATACCCCATGAGTTCATTACTTCAGGGTCAGACAAGTTCACGTTTGGCAGCACACTGAGAGCTCACGTTTAGCTGTGGCCAACTTCCCACTGCCGCCTCCATCTCTCTCGCGCACACACCATCGCCCGCCAAATCAGATCCCCTCGGTCCTGTCCCGTATTTACAGGCTTCACGGCCACCACTGCTGCATTTCACCTGTTGGTTTGGACTCAAGGCTCCCTCTTGTCAAGAACACTTTGAATCGTGATTCTGTTATCTTTTTTTTTTTGGCTGCGTGGCATGCAGGATCTTAGTTCCCTGAGCAGGGATTGAACCCGCACCCCCTGCAGTGGAAGCGTGGAGCCTTAACCACTGGACAGCCAGGGAAGTCCCAGATTCTGTTCTCTTTCAAGGTAACTATGTACCAATGGAAAATCTGACGTGTGCCTCCCATTCTCAAAGACCCGAAGCCTGTGACAAGACCCTGTGACACAGCCCCTTGATGGATGCTAGCCAATCAGCACTGCCTTTCTTCCTCAGACTCTCCACCCCCAGGGGGACCGGGGACAGAAGGGGATGAAGCACAATCAGGTAAACCCAGCTCTTAGAAAGCACCGGGGCGGAAGGCCAGGGTGATGGTGAACTGCAGTGTGTGTGTGGATTTTGCAGAAACGTCCCCGTGAAAGGTCCTCCTGCGCGTTCCCACAGGTAACAGGTGGTGCTGAAAATGCAGAAGACAGAGCCACCCCAGAGCAGGGCTGCGGGGTCACAGCTCCCGCTGAGCTCTCGCTCAGAGCTGACTGTCTGCGTGTCCTCGGGCTCCTGTCTTCCCTGAGCTTCAGTTTCCTCATCTGAGGTCTCGTCTCCCAGCTCTGTTCCTTCTCTCACCCTGACACCCTCGCTCCACTGGAGACCCACTGACACTACGCCCCGTTTCCACAAGGCCTTGCTTCGCCCTAGCTGTGGCACACTCCTGGCAAAAGCAGTTAGGGGAGTCTTCTCGATCCCTCAAATAACATTCTTCGAGTCTGACCGCCGCAGTTCCCACTTCAAGTCCTTCCACATCACGTGAGCTTCAGAGGTCAAGGCTGATGATCGGACACCTGCCTTCCCTGCCTTCGACCTCCCCCCCCCCAACCACAAATGCTCTTCATTGCAGCCACGCTCAGCTCCTGGAAGCCCCTGAAGGATGCTGCCTTTTCCCCCACTTCCTGCCTCAATTCATGCTGGTCTCCCGGCCCGGGAGGCCCAGCCCCCTCTTCTACACCCATTTCACATCAAGTCCTCATTCAAACTTCAGCTCCGTCCTTGCGTCTTCCAGGAGGTCTCCCTGCCTGATGAGGGAGCCCCTCTTTCGTCCCTCCCCGAGGCCCTGCACACCTTCCGTCTGAGCGGCCACCACGCTTCTGGAGGCGCCCGCTGACCTGTCTTTCCTCCAGGTTGACTATAAGCTTCTTGAGGGCCAGGGCTTTTCAGCACCCCTGCCTGGACGGCTCCTGCCACAGCACAGGTGTTTGCTGAAGCACTGAGTCCCCTGAATGACCAGGCAATGGATGAACAAGCAGAGGTCCCAGCACGTGGCTGCCTGCCCCCAGCCCCACGGGAGGGGCCGCCCCGCCGGCTGAGCTCGGGCTCCAACTCCTGGACTCTGAGCCCCAACCAGAGTCCCAGTGTCAGATGTTCCAGGGTGCCGCCCCAGGCCACACCCTCAGCTCTCTCTCCACCCTCCTCCTAAGGCCTCTCCCTGAGCAGGACACATTAAATGGAAGAAAGACTAGAACATCTGCTCTCCTCTGTCCCCACACAATCAAGGAGGAGCCTCGCTCCCGGACCTGCTGCCCGAGAGAAGCGCTCTGGAGCCTAGAATCCAAGAAGTCGGGGAGCCTGGAGAAACACCCGTGAGAAAATCCACCCAGGCCAGCCTGCACCTGGCCTCTCTCCTGCCACGTTTGCTCACTGCTTGAAGTCCTCAACCCACTAGCTGTTTACGTTCCCAACCGAGTCCAGGGGCGTCTGCATTTTAGTTCAAGCCGTGGACAGACGGGGCTGCGCCGTTAGACCTGCAGGCGCATTGACAAGCTGGCTGGCTGAACTCGGCGGGGCAGGCCCCAGCACTCCCCACCCTGGGCCTATGAACTCCCAGCCGGGGGTCCCTTGCCCCCAGATCTGGAAGACCTCACGAGGAGTGTACAGAGCTGGAGGGACTGGGTAAGGAAAGGAGAGGGAAGGAAAAGGGATAAATAAAATGCGAGGGTTATCGGGGGAGAGAAGGAGAAAGTTCAAGGGGAGCGCGGAGGTCGAGGGGGCTGCACAGAGCCGCGAAGCCTGGAGATGAAAACCGCGGGGGGTGTGGGGAGGGTGGAGGAGACCGCCTCGGGGGAGCCGGGGGTCGGGCTCTAAGCAGAAGGCAAGCAGCGTTGGCTGGGTGCACCCACTACCCCTCCACCCTTAACAGGGAGAAAGAGAAGAAAAGGAGGGCAAGTGGGACCTCAGTCCTTGAGAATCACCTTCATAAAGTCTGTCTCCTTCCTCCACCACCACTCTTCCCGCCGAGAGCATCTTCACCCACGTGGAATCACGTCCACTCCCTCCTGCCCACGCCCGGGACTACGGGGATTAAAGGCCAACACTAAGGGAACAGGTAACACAGCAAAGGGAGGTCTGATCTCGGGGCCTGGGGAAGGCACGTCCCCAGCTCCTTCCCTCTGGGAAGCCCACTCTGCATCTCATCTACGCTCACGCTCACTGGTCCAGCCAGGCGGCTCACTGGAAATTATCGTCACCTTTCACAGACAGCACGGCGCTGCCTCTCAGCCCCATTGCACGTCCATCACCCACTGTCGCCCTGGAGGGGACACACACCTGGCTTATGTTCCTGGTTACCACGGAGAGCAAAGCACTGAAGGCAGCATCCCATAGCAACAAGGCAGAGGGGCCCTTCCAGGCCTTCACACACACACACACACACACACACACACACACACACTCACACACACACACACTCACACATACATGCAGGCACCAACCCACTAGGACAGCTCACAGCCATGTGGAACAGCAGGCCCCAGGCCGGGCCTCTGGGCCTTCCCGAGAGTCAGCTGGCCCTCATGCCAGGTCCCCTGCCACACAGCTGCCATCCACCCTCCAGGCCAGCAGCCCTTGAGATGCCACGCAGACTCTTCCACTCATCCGGGCTTCTTAAGTGTCTCTGATAGACACCATGTGTCCCAACAGGAAAACACACACTCATCAACTCTACAAAATGCTCCAGATGTGATCAAAGCCGGAAAGGCAAAAGACACCAGAGATGGGTTGCATGGAAGGGGGAGAGGTTAATGGAGAGAAGAGAGGAATCCAGAGGAATCCAGGGTACGGGGGTGCACCTAAGAGGGGGTGAGTCCAATGGACCGAGTCCAGGACTGGGGTCCAGACTCCTGGGCTCCAACCCCAAATTCAACTTGCTCCCTGGGGAAACATTGGGTCTTGCCCCAAGACCAGCTTCAGGCTTGAGATGGTATCCCGTACAGCCTAGAAAGTTAGCCCCAGAAGGGATGTTACAGATCACCTGGCCCAACCCCCTTGTTAGGCGAGGAAGGCAGCAGGTAATCTACCTGCCTGGAGCATCGCCACCTCTAATCTCACACGTCCTCCCACCTCCTAGCTCACTGCCGTCTCTATTAAATGTCAGCAAGTTACATATTAAAGATTCCTTACTTGGAAGTGGCCTCAGACATGATACCTCCGTCCCTCCGCCTTGTTACTTCTGCTAGAGGATTTTTTTTTTTAATAAAATAAGAGAATGGTTTTCAAGGATCCCCAGAGCTAAAATTCCTAAGTCCCCACGATCTACGGCAGCACCCTCTTTAAGGAACCAGATCTGTTTTATTCTAAAAGATCCTAGAAACCCTTTACACCCCATCTGGCCACCTGACCACATCCATCCACTACCCCCACCCTCTGCCTTGGGGCCCCATTTGAGAAGCAGCCCATGTGTCTCACCAGCATGGTTTCCTCCCCCAGAGTGCAGCAAAGTGGTTAAAATAATGGACTCTGGAATGGTCCTGCCTGAGATTTGCAGCAAGTGACTTATCTTCTCTGCACTGCTGTGTCCTCATCTTGAAAACAGGGGACAACGATTGTGCCAAGTTCACAGACTTGCCGCGAAGATTAGACCAGATCAGGTCCACACTGGGTGAGGTGACACGGGTACCCGGTGAGCATGGGATAAGCGCTGAGTCAGCCGTGGTCACCATCACACCCACGAAGACATCCCCGCTGGTGAATGGGGAGAGACAGTTCCCATGCACCGATTACCACCTAGTGAAACCTGCGGGTCAGCTGGGACGTGGAGGATAAGAAGACTGGACTCCCACTCCCCAGAATGCCCACCAGGTCCTCTCACAAGGACAGAGGGCGTCCGGGAGGAGAAGCTGTTCCTCTCCCCACACTCCCCACCCTCCCTCCATCCTGTTTGGCACAAAACGTACAATGTCTCGGGTCCTTTCTAGCGCCCACACAGAGGAGCCTCAGGTCCTTTGCAAGTAAAAGCAACCGGCCCACATCAGTGCCGTCCACACATCTACATCCACGTAAGCCAAACCCTTCAGGGACAGGCTCTCTTCCTTAGGATAAAGCCCCGAATCTTCAAACGGCCACGAATGAACGGAGCTCTGCGTCACCTTCTGCCACGTGGTACCAGGGAAAACACATCGTTTCTGGAGTCAGACAGGCCTGGGTTTGCATCTCAGATGGGCTGGCCTGTGGTTTCGGAAAGATCCTCCAGGGCCTGGTCCCTGCTTCGCCCCAGCCTGGCCCCCATTACTCCCCCCACTGCTGACCTAACACCAGGCACCCCAGGCCCCCTCTTTCTGTTGTGGGCAGCGTACCCTGTGGCAAAGAGAACTGACTCTGGAGCCAGACTTAGGAGTTCAAACCTCACCTCTTCCTTACTCACTAGCTGTGTGACGGCGGGTGACTTAACACCCTCTTTGTGTCTGAACTGCTCACCTGTAAACTGAGGGTGATAGTATGTCTCGAAGGGTCGTTGTGAGTGAGCAAGTGCACGAGGCTTAAACAGCGCCTGGCACACAGGAGGCACCACGGGCCGTGAGCTACTGTCATTATTTTGCTCATCTCGGCCTGGCTCTCACTCACGCACCAAACCTTCGTTTAAATGTCACTTCCCCAGCTGGCCTTCTCCAGTGAGGCTGGATTGCCCATGACACCCCACACTCTGCTAGTGTAACCCACGTCACACTCACAATTAACTATACGTTATTGGCATAAACGAGGAGTTTGGAATTAACGTATACACACTACTATATATAAAATAAACAACAAGGACCTACTGTACAGCACAGGGAACTACACTCAATACCCTGTAATAATCTATAAGGGAAAAGATTCTGAAAGAGAATATATATATTGATATATTCAGTTTTATATATCACTTTGCTATACACCTGAAACTAACACATCATTATAAATCAACTATAGTCCAATAAAAATTTTAAAACAATAAAAACAATAATAAAAAACTAGACATAATCTGTCTTTCCTGCTAGCTCATAAGCTCCACAAGACCAGACAAGGGTGGCCCACAGGTCCACATATTTCCAGAACGGTCCTGGTTTATACCTGTTGTCTCACTGGGGCAGGCTACATGGGCGTTCAGCAAATACCGACTCCTCTCCCCTTAAGAAAGAGTGTACTTTCCAGAAACATGGATTTGTGCTCAGCCATACGACTGCTTTGGCCAGTGGAGCCCTAGCGGATGGGATGTCAACGATGCCTTAAGAGGCACTGTGTGTGTCTGTTTCCCTGCTTTTCCTTGTGCTCTTGTGACTCACCATGAGAGGACCACGCCCAGGTAGCTTCTGATCTATGGAGAGCGTGCAGACCTGTGGAGACCTGAACACAGTCTGAAGCCTGGAGCCAAGCCCAGCCGACCCTCAGCCTGAAACAGACCTTTTCCACTCAACCTACAGACACTTGAGCAAGAAAAATAAACAACTATTGTTGTAAGCTGTAGATCTGGGGGTGGTTTGTTACGCAGTGTTATTTTGACAGTAGCTGACTAGTACACTCAGCATAGCTATTAATAATGCTCCCTTTCACTCTCAAGAGTGTCCTAGGTTAGATGGTAAATCATCTCATCACCCAAGGCGATTAGGTAAGTTATCTAATCAGTCCACATCTATCTTTTTCTTCACTTTAACTCTAGCACCTGAAACAATAAACACAAATAAAACAAACACAGCAAAGATGTCCAATAAATATACCGCATCAGAGGGAACTGAATTATCCATTCTCTTAAGTCTCTCTCCCAAAACACTGAGTCTTCTCCCAGCTGGACGGTGAGAGGTCTGAGTTTGGGGACTCTCCTCTTTCTTTCACGATGTCCCTGAGAGATGCTTCCAGCTGGCTGCCGGATCATCGGAGGGCTTAACCTCACCCCCAGGGCTAAACCTTCAGAGAAGCGTTAGGGTGTCCATGGTGGGGGGAGGGGGGCATTTGACAGGAAGGGGAAACAGGCCGGGGGGAAGCCTGGAGAAGGGGCGGCTGCCTGTCCGCCCGAAGGCTGAGGATTGGGCTGCGTGTCAGCCTAAGGAAATACTGCCGTGTTGTCAGAACTGATAACTGCTGGAAAGTAAGCCATTGCCCTTACCCTCCTGCAGACTACAATTCCAAATAAAAAGTTCAAGGTCCCAGTCCTCCAATCTCATCTCTGTCTCTCCTGTGTTCAGTTAACACGGATCTTATGAAAGAAACCGACAGGGCTGAGGCACCAGCCCTGAGTCCTGAGCCCTCAAGGAGTGCTTCCTGAGGCCCTGGAATGGGCTGGGCGATGCAGGCTGAGGGTCACAACCTCTCCACATCAGAGTCAGCCACTCTGCCAGGGCAGACAGCCATCCCTGGCAGTTACCCAACTACCCACACACCTTTGACTACCTTGAGAAAATCCCAAGAAGGTACTGGAGGACAGCGGTCTCCCAGGCAGCGATCTTGAAGCTTTTTGTTTTGTCTTTTTCTTGCTTATGTCTGTGACTTCCAAACCCACAAAATGCTGTGGTTTTCCGTTCCTGAAACAGAGGCATACGTCTGTGCAAAGTGCCTGGGCATGCCCAGCTAATTAAATGGAGAGATCTTGCGGTCGCTGTTGTAACGTGTGTTGCAACGATGTTATTCAATGTGTCAAGACGTTTTCTGTTTATGTTGGTCACATACCCATGTGGCATGGGTGGAGAACATCACTCAGCAGAATATCATTAGCAGGAATGGGGAGCTCAGGGGTTCCAGAGACAGGAGGTGAAACAGTGGCTCAGGGGGATCAAAGAGTCGGGCCGCGTCCATGGTGACTTCTCCCCCGACCGGTCCCCTCCTTCCTTCTAGGGCGAGATCAGCCCTTCGGATGCACCTGAGGTCCTGCTTCCCACAGTCAGAGGGCGGCTGCCGTCACAGCCTAGAGGGCTTGTGGAGGAGACGCAAAGGTTCCTCTCTCTCTCTTTCAGCAAGAGGATGTGCACCAGATCCAAAGGGCTGAATGACTTGCCCGAAGTTTCCCAAGAGTGGGTGAGTGAGACGGGCCATTCCCACCTCACATCTAGGAGTGCACAAGTCCTGAACGCCCGAAAGCTCTGTCTTGCCACCTAAATCCCAGAGAAACCACTTGACAGCACCTCCTTTTGCTCCCCATCATCATGGCCCCTTGGTCTAGGCTTTCCTCCCCCTGCACCGTCTCAGATACCTCCTCCAACCACTTCCCGTAGCCCCAGGGCTCTCCTCTCAGCTGTCTGCAGCCTCAACCTGTTCTTGAGCCTCCACTTCCGTCAGCATGTCCTGACCAAGAATACTTCAACCTGACTCCTGTAAATCTCCCAACCACACTCCCTTCTTCCTTCAAATCTCTACTTTCTGCTCAAAACTCGCCTGTCCTGTAAGTCTCATCTTTCTCTCATCAACCACGCTAAAGCTAGTCACAAACCCCTTCAGAACCTTTGGCCCATCCCCTTGCCCACCACCTTGCCCCCAGCCCGTCTACGCACAGCTCTGTGCCCAGGTTCCCCGTTGGGTACCACTTTACCTCTGCAGCTTCCATCAGATCTACTGTGAGCACCTGGGGTCCCACTGTTACACTTCAAGCTTCCTGCTTTCCCCCTTCTTTTCGCTTTGACACCACACCCACGACAGAGCTTGGCATCCAGTAGACCCTTGATGTAGGGATCGACTCTTGTGTCAACAGACTCTGAGCTCTGGCCTGGATTTCTTGTGACCTCCCAAAACAAGCAAGAGGGACAGAATGCAGCTCTTCTTGGCAAAGCCACCTGCCTCATCACACTGACTCTGGTCCCATCTTGGAAACACCATTTCACTCTCACTGGGAAACGCCAGGAAAACATTTCCATGACAAAGGCAGAGCCTCCACAAAAGCCCACACCTGCCAGGAGGCAGCCTCCAGGATAGGCTGTGGAAGAGGCTTACCTGGCGCACAGTGCTACCTGCTCAGGGGTCAGGTTACTAAAGCTGCGACGGAGACGGAGCAGCGAACTGAAGTCGGGAAGGAGCCTACTCGGTTGACAAAAGCAAGAAGTGACAGCTGACAACCTGATGACATGGAAGAAGTCGGGGAAAAGAAAGACTCTGAGAAGCAGAAATGAGAAACCGAAAACATGGCATTCGGGGGCCCCCTAACAAACAGCTCTTGCGAGTGACACATCACTCCTGCTGAGACAGGGGTGTTCACGAGGATGGCCCATCGCAGAGCAGGGGGTGACCTGGTCAGTGAGCCCACTCCCCCCTCCGCAGACCACGCCAGCTGTCCCTCAGAGTGCTGATCAAAGGGATTAACGCTAGGCATCTGAAAACCCAGCTCGCCCAACGGCTGGCTGGACGACGCTCTGGGTCACCTTCAGCCATGTGGTACGAGGGCAAACACACGGTTTCTGGAGTCAGACAGGCCTGGGTTTAAATCCCAGATGGGCTGGCTTGTGGCTTCGGGAAGCTCCTATCTCCCTGAGCTCAGTACCCCACCCCCTCCCCCCCGTAACACGGAGGTAAGAACGTCCACTTGGCAGGGTCGCTGGAGGCACAGAGCACACACACGCAACGTGAATACAGCACATTGGTTTACAATTTTTAAAAAAACACAGTCTTGAAGTGAGAGAGTGGCGTGGACATACATACACTACCAAATGTAAAATAGACAGCTAGTGGGAAGCAGCCGCATAGCACAGGGAGATCAGCTCCGTGCTTTGTGACCGCCTGGAGGGGTGGGACAGGGAGAGTGGGAGGGAGACGCAAGAGAGAGGGGATATGGGGATATATGTATAGCTGATGCACTTTGTTATACAGCAGAAACTAACACACCATTGTAAAGCAATTATACTCCAACAAAGATGTTAAAAAAATAGTCTTATGATTATACAATATTTGTCAAGACAAACTAAAGAACTATATAAAATTCTGCTAGTTTAGGGAATAGTATAACTTCTCCCAGGGAGCAGATAAATAACAACTCTACCTAACCAGACCTGTGTCCATCACCACGCTCTTTGCACAACTATATCGTAATCCTCGCAATAATACTGTGGGGAAGGTAGGACAGGTGTTATGATGCCCATTTCATAGCTGAGGAAATGGAGGCTTGAGAGAGAACGGCTTGCCCCAGTATTGTATCACTTGGAATCAAGGCTGGAGCCAAAACCGAGTTCTTCTCATCCTTAACCCACTGCTCTCAGTCTAGAGGAATGTCCCTAGGCAGGTGCCTCGGGGTTTGATAAACACGTGGACAGTCACTCTATCCATCTTCTAAATTAACAAGTGCAGCCTCACTCCGTCTCCACTTCTTCCTAGAGTAGGAGCTCTTATTTGTTTTAAGTCTGTCTTCATACGGCTGCCTCTTTACATCTTTGATCACATTTCTTTTCCCTCCCTGAAACAGTTCTAGCCTGGCTGGTTTTTCTCTAGGCAGGATACCCTGACTTGGACATATGAGGTTTTGCCGCGATTTGGGAAATCCCTAAGTGACGTGATCCTAAAATGTTTCCTGAGATTTTCAGGGGTCTGTGGGTGCTGCCATGCGTCAACGGATGTTTCCAGAAAGAGTCAGAGTCACCCCCCAAAATCTCTGCCCGAGGCACAGCTGACAGCCCTGAGCCCCCTCATCACAGATGACTGGTCTGGGGGTCAGCTCCCTCCCACCCCCATGATCTTCTCTATACCCTGGTTTTCTATAGCCTCACAGTTACTCTTTGAAAATTTTCTCCATCGGTCTGTCCCTCCATTTCCCAGAAAAGCCACGTGGTCATCTACACGCTTGGGAATTTGACTTTGAGCTTGAGCTCCTGGAGAACGGGGTCATGCTTAAGTCATCTCTAACCCCCAGCACCAGTGTCTCACATGTGGTCAGTGCAAACAGGTGTCAGCTTAACTATACCAGGTGCGGTGTGCGTGCAGGAGGGCCCTGCTCTGACTTTCCCAGGCCAGTGGGTCCCAAAGAGGACAATCACGAGGATGAGGCTGTCAGAAGAGCCCGCATTACAGGAGGACACACAGCGAGGCCAGGCGTGTTATGCGTGTTATGCATGCAGAACTGTTAGGGACGCGAGAGCTATTTTCAACTAATTAAAGGCTGGCCTACACAATAGGATGCTCTTGTTCAGAACAGGACTGAAACAGAGGGAAATCAGCAGAGCTCTTGCTCTGGCTCCATGACCATTTCTAGTGGCTAAAAATGTCCAGCAGACAAACAAGCTGCCCCCGAGGCCAGGCGTCTCTCCCATTACAAGATAAATCATGCAGAGGCTGGGCATCTGCTCGATCAACATGCGGGGAGAGGAATCTTCAATTCCCCATTCCACGGCGGGGCACTGAGGTCAGCCAGCCTCTAAGCTCCTCCCACCTCTGTGATGCCGTGGTTTGGTCCCAGGGGTTCTGGATAACTGAGAGTTTACTGCACACAAGGTCCAAGGGGATAGGAAATTACAGCTTTGTCACATATTTTCAGGCTAACATCAGCTTCTCTTCCCCTTGGGAAATAGGACTTGACATAAGGGAGTCAAGGAGGCAGTGAGCTGGGAAACCAGACCCTCACCCCGTCCCAGCTCTGGCCGTGCAACCCTGGGCGGCCATGGGGATGCGCGTGCAGCCCCCTGGTGCCACGGGAGCCACCAGGTACCATACGGCTGATACTCCAGGAAGGAAGATTCAGTTTGATCTGAACCAAGAGCCACCAGCCATGGAAGGCAGGGAGGCCACCCAGGGGACCAGGACGGCCTTTGGGTGCAGCCTCAGACTAGAGCTGGGGGCACCGTATTCAACTCCTGGTCCACTGGCAGCCCCAGGCCGACTCCTCTCCTCTAGAGGGTGCAGACCAGGCGGGGAGTGGCACTCTGCAGGGAGGGGGCAGAGAAAGGAGAGTGGGACACCTCACGTTTTATAAACAGCTTGACTTATTTCCCACTCTGTAAAACGGGCCAGAATGTAACTGCACGGAACATCGTCATCCCTGTTTCTGCCTCGCCTCAACCAGCTACTGCCTATTTTTCTCTGTCTACTATGTTCCTACGCCCTCAGAGGTAAAGGAAAAATCTTCTTCAGGCCCATGAGACATGACTTCTTTCCAGCCTGCATAACATTTCCCTGCTAAATCCAATACTTCAAAGGATGAGACCTGCAGATACCAAGGTGCTAGCCCCACACGTCACCACTCCTTGGCTTCCTCTCTTGGGTCCAGCCTCTCATCTCCTTCCAAGCCTGGATGCTCTGCTAACTTACAGGTCAGAGCCAGGGACACGGGCCAGGTTGGCACAGAGTCCATGCAGGTGGGGCGAGATCTGCAAGTCAAGTTCTTGACTTGACCTTGACCTCTTCCAACTGACAGTCAGGAGGGACCTGGCTTTGGGGCACTGTGATTTCTGGCCATCGACACCGGGCTCAACAAGTCCATATTCGGGGCAGCCCAGGCTGGTGACAAAGACACATTCAGGACCTTTAACCTCAACCTTTCAGAAAGCAATGTTTCCAATTCCAGCACCACCTCTTCTAGGAAGTCTTCCCTTATTCTGCTAGTAGCAACCACTCTCCATCTGTTGTCCCAACCTGTCATGTTAGTACTTATATATGACAGTCCTGAAAAGCCCTCAATTCATCCTGCCTCCCACGGGTCTGTCTCCCTACGTAACTGCTAGATCCGTAAGGACGCAAACTCCGCCCTACATCTCGCTGTGCCTCCAGAGATTTGCTCACTGTGAGCATCAGTAAATGTTTACTGCATTGAGCTGAACTGCCTTTATAAATCCCAGGGAAGGATCAAGGAGGAGGCAGCAGGGCTCAGGAAATAATTCATCACAGGTTGATCAACATTTTTTCCTCTCCATTCCCTCCCCCAAACCAGCTGCAGCCAGTCCTTCCTGAGCCTGGCCTGCTGAGAAGCCTCCTAAGAAAGAACGTGGCTTCCTCCGTCTCCCTCCTGGAGGGATGTGGATGCGTCGTGTTTCAGGAGGTCAGAAGTGGGGCTCAGAGACACAGAGGTATGGATCAAATCACGCAACCTTCTAGTGGCCTTTCTGGGGAATTCTGGCAAGAGCAAGCACCTCTGCCTTTTATCAGGAGGAGGAAAAGCCAATTCCTGCGATGCCGAGGTCCTGGATGGGCTCTGCACTGGTGGGGCTGGAGGCAGCTGGAAGTCTAGGATGGTAGAGACGTGTAGCCAGGTGGAGGCACAGTGCCACTCTTGCTGTCCACAGATGATGCCCAAAGGCTCTTGAAATGGCATAGATGCCACTGTTAGGTCATTGAGGAAGCAGGACATTTCTGAGAGGACTCCAGACCTGCCACAGGGATGGGTTTCACGCCCAGGGCCTGACCTTAGGAAGCCTCCCTTGGGAAATGGCATCCCTGAAAGAGGAGGGAACGAGGAAGAGCCGTTTACCCCTCTCTAAACTGTAATCCCGACTTGACACGGTGGATGCTGCCTGCGTACGATGCCCTTGGCCCCGTCCCCAAAGTCCACAGCTGCACACCCCCCGAGCCCGGCGGACTTCTGGGCACGTCTCCTCCACATGCGGTCACAGTCAGGCAGCGCAGATGCTTCAAAATACAATTGTGCATCTCAGCTCAGCCAAGCGCGGTGAGCAGCTAAACCTAACTCAGATGTCCAGAGCCTGCTGTTTTATCTCATCCATATCAAAACCTCCCAGCTAAGAAAATATGCCCGTGAGCAGATGTTCATTTTAGTGAAAAGACAGGGCAGGGCGCTGACTAATACGGGATCACCCCGTATTAGTCAAGCCTAAAGGCCCAGCCTCCCGGGTTCCCCAGAAAATAAAGGCCATTTCCCCCCTGGGATGTCAGGGAGTCATCCCAGGGCCGTGCAGGCAGAAATGTCAGGGAGTTAACCCAGGGCCGTGCAGGCAGAAATCTACTCCTCCGCCTGCAGGGACACCCAGGTGGCCCCAAGGGACTAGCAGGGCCGTTTCTCTCCAGCTACAGCATCACCTCCCCCACTGGCTCCAACACACACCTTGCTTCTTCCAGGGCACAAGTGCTTCGGGCTCGGAGTTCCCAGGAGATTCTTCTGTGAGAGGGGTCGCTACTGGATCCCTCCCTGGGGAGCTTCCCAGGCAACTCACATACACACACACACACACACACACACACACACACACACACACACTCCACTCAGGCCTGCAGGCCCCGAGGTTTCTAGAGCAAGGGTATGACTCAGGGTGGAGAGCTCTGCTGGCCCGGGAGCGCCATCAGCAATCTCACAGTGCAGCCTGCTGGGCCTGGATGCCCATGCAGCTGGGGGGGCAGGGGCGTGGGGTGCAGGGAAGGGGCATCTTTTTTTTTTTTTTTTTCTTTGCGGTACGCGGGCCTCTCACTGTTGTGGCCTCTCCCGTTGCGGAGCACAGGCTCCGGACACGCAGGCTCAGCGGCCATGGCTCACGGGTCCAGCCGCTCTGCGGCATGTGGGATCTTCCCAGACCGGGGCACGAACCCGCGTCCCCGGCATCGGCAGGCGGACTCTCAACCACTGCGCCACCAGGGAAGCCCCGGGAAGGGGCATCTTGCTCCCCCTCTGTCCACTTTACACACCTGGGAAAGGAGCCTAAATCTCAAGTTTAGGCTTGAAGGGTTGCGGAAGGGGAAGGGTAGCTTTACGTGCCAACGGATCTCCCACCCTGCTGGGCTCTCAGCTGCTCCGTGCTTTCGAATGTTCCAAACCGTGGGCACCGGGAGAGAAGCAGCGCTCGGTGCTGCCAATGAGGAGCTGGGGGCCCAAGGCGACGGGCGGGAAACAGCTCGGCTGGGCCTTTGCAGGGCTTACCTTCAACTTGGACCCCCCTGCCTCTGCGGATGCTTCAGCACTGACCACATGGGTGCAGTTCCTACGTGAGCACCAAGAGGGCGCAGTTCACAGGCATGAGTCGCGATGGAACCACAGGGTCAGGGTGGCCTCAGGCTGGGCCCTGTGGGCCGCTAGGTCCCGACAGGTGAAGGCAGGAAGGATGGAGAAGAAGTGGCAGCAGAGGGAAGTGGCGCTGAAGACACACCCACAGGAGTTGGGGTCAGACCGGGGACTGGCAGATGGCGGAGAAGAAGGAGGTGACGTGGACACACGAGCTTAGGGGGAGCCGGCTGAGTGCGGGGAGACCCACACCCGCCACCCCAGTTTCCTCTCCAGCTGCCTGCTCTTGGCTTCCCTGCCTCTGCTACCCACCTATGCCCCCAAGGCCTCTGTCCCTTCCCTCTCTCCCCACTACAGTCCCCTCGTCTCTCTGCAGCAGAGTAAGTTCCTCACCCGCTCTGGGTAGGCCACAGTCCCCCACTACAGCCCCCATACTACCTGTGTCCCATCCCCTCCCCTCTAGCCAGTGTCTGAAAGATGTCCGAGGCTCCAGGCGCGTCCGAGCCCCACATCCAGGCCACTGGCACTGTGCAGCAGGTGAGGAAGCGGCAGTGGACAGCCCCCAGCCCCACAGCACACTGCACCCGTCTGGACAGCTTTGGGCTCTGCGTCCTCGGGAACCGCCAGACCCCAGAGCCAGGATCTGCTCCAAAGGCACCTCTTCCCCCGCAGGTGAGGCTGCTCCGGTGGCTGAAACGGAGGGCACACTGGAGCCGTTGCCCGCTTAGCTGGCGGCCGGTCACCCGAAGTCTCCGGAGGAAAACGTGGGGCTCTCCGGGAGGGAGAATTTTTATTTTCTGGCATCGTATTTTTTCAAAAGGAGTGAATAGTTGGAGAAAACAGGCGACAGCGTGGGTGGCCACCAGAGAGGCAGAGAGGATGATCAAAGCCCACGAGGCACGGAGGAAGCAGCCCTGGTGTGGCCCAGAGAACAGTCTAGGTGGCCGCACCTCACAAAAGGCCGCCAGGGGACGGGAGGTGCAGGGTGAGGGGGCCTCGGTCACCGGCATTTGTGGCCCTGCTCCCCGACCCCAGCCCCTCGGCTAACGGTCTTCAGCTGGAACAAACACCTGCTGTCCAACTGAGCTCCCAGTTCCCTGGGAGGGCCATCCCATCTCTGCGTGGGAGGTGAGCCTGCCCAAACTGTGACTCCCAGCCTGCTGTCTTCTTCCAAGAAGAAGCTGGAATCCCTCCCTCTGGACTCGATCCTTCTGGCGGCCACCCCTCTCGCGGTCCCAGCCCAGGGCGAGCAGCCTGGAACACTCTCTGAGTTTGCAGGCTGATGAATTAGCTCATTAAAGTGAGCCACAGGTGACTGAGTGGCAGCGAGTCCACTGTGTCAGGCACAGGGCCGAGGGTCCCCACAGTTTCCAAATAAGCGTGCTCTCAATTTCCCCCGCAGAGCCCTAGCTCAGGCTCCCAGTCTCGGAAAACCAGGATGCCGAAGACCAAAGCGGGGACGCGACTTGACCAGAGCAACAATCGCCCCTAGTGGCCAAGCCTGGGCAAGACCCCAGTCTCCAGACCCCACTCAGCCCGGTGGTCCCCCACTGCACAGGGGTCCTCCCAACATGCCAGCTGGGAAAGAGGTGGGGCTTCAACAGCCCGTGGAGTTCCTAGAGCCCTCAACCCACTTGAGGCTACTCAGACCTACTGCCTTCTAGAAAGTTCTTTCAAAAAGCTTTTCACCCATGTTCTGTAGAAACTGGGGAAATTCCCAAGGCAATAGGGCATCATTTTAGGAGCAGCACTGAAGGGAGAGGTTTAGGACCCAGTTCTCTTCTCCCTTCCAAATTTTTGGAGAAGCCATAAAAAGCCTGCATTTCCACGCAGAGCAGCTGGCTTAGCCCTTATACAATGTGCCGGGTCTTCCCTTCTCTTGGTCAATACTGTGGCTACTTGGGAATGACCCAAGGATCTGCTTCACCCACGTTCTTCTCTAGGCAAATTTGAGGGACGATAATAAAAGAACTCTACTCACTCCTCTCCCCACAAGAGCAGGCAGGGAGAGACCACAGTGCTGAAGACCCCAAGAGGCAAGTCATGGAACATCCGTCCACATTACCTGCTGCCCCACAGCTGCCACTGCCCTCCCCCACCCAGGAGCTGGCTCCCCACCTGTAGGACACAGAGCAGGGGCGTCACAGCCTAGAGCAGCCAAGCCCTCTGCTCGGCCAACACACTTCCGGGAGCCAAGACAGTCGGCAGAGACCTTCTGGGTCCTCCCAAGAGTCCCCTCCCACATCTTACCTGATGAGGTCAATAGGCTGAAACTTATAAAACACCCCATAGCGTGCCCATTCTTGATACAGCAGCTAAACAAAAAAAAAACGGGGAACCAGATTAGAGGTACAGCAGACAACTATTCACCTTTCGTTATTCAGCTTTAGCAAGTCAACATTTGACACACACCCCTCCCCACCAAAGCCATCCTGGCAAGTCAAAATCGAATCCCCAAAGCCCAGCTTCCAGGAGAATTCCCATGAGGTATCCACAGGGAGACTCCAAAGGCAGGAGGCTGCAGAAGCTGACTTGTCCTCCCCCAATAGTAAAGGTGATCTTCCTCACACTCTGGGTGTGCTGCACCTACCACGCAAAACCCCTCGCTCTTCACTCCCTCGCCTTGTTGAGTCCAGCCAGATGCGCCCTGGCGTTCATTTATTCACTCGTTTGATAAGTACTGACTGAATATCCACCTTGTGCCAGGCCCTGTCCAGACACTGGATAAAGCAGTAAACCAGACCAAGTCACTGCCATCGTGGGGCTTATTACCCCTTGTGTGCAGAGACAAATATTAACTTATAAATGTCACGGAGAAAAACAGATCAAGGTAGGGAGGAGAATATGAAGAGCGGGGTAGGCTGCTATTTTAGACAGGATGACAAGGGAACACCATTTACAATAGCCAAGACACGGAGACAACCTAAATGTCCATCGATGGAGCAATGGATAAAGAAGACGTGGTGCATATATACAATGGAGCATTACTCAGCCATAAAAAGGACAAAATAATGCCATTTTGCAGGGACATGGATGGACCTAGAGATCGTCACACTGAGTGAAGTAGGTCAGACAGAGAAAGACAAATATCATATGATATCACTCATATGTGGAATCTAAAAAAATGGTACAAATGAACTCATTGACAAAACAGAAATAGAGTCACCGATGTAGAAAGCAAACTTACGGTTACCAAGGGGGAAAGTGGGGAGGGATAAACTGGGAGGTTGGGATTGACATACACACACTACTACATATAAAATAGATGACTAATAAAGACCTACGGTATAGCACAGGGAACTCTACTCAATACTCCGTAATGACCTATACGGGAAAAGAAGCTAAAAAAGAGTGGATATGTGTATATGTATAACAGATTCACTTTGCTGTACACCTGAAACTAACACAACATTGTAAATCAACTATACTCCAATAAAATTTTTTTAAAGATAAAAAATAAAATAATTTAAAAAATAAAGTAATTATTGATAGGTATTAAAAAAAAAAAAGAAAAGGATGGCAAGGGAGGGCCTCTCTGAGGAGGTGACATTTGGGCTGAGACCTGAAGGAAGTAGGTGGTTATGTTGCAGCTAGAAGAACACTCCTTCTGTGCCAAGGCCTAGAGGAAAGGGCACGTCCTAGGATGAAGAGGGAAGCCGGAAGGCTGGCGCTGAGCAAGGGGAGAATCTTGGGACATAACCCCAGTTAGAAAGGACTGGTGGGGGGGGGCGGGGGGGGGCTTCCCTGGTGGCGCAGTGGTTGGGAGTCAGCCTGCCGATGCAGGGGACGCGGGCTCGTGCCCCAGTCCGGGAAGATCCCACATGCCACGGAGCGGCTGGGCCCGTGAGCCATGGCCGCTGAGCCTGCGCGTCTGGAGCCTGTGCTCCGCAACAGGAGAGGCCACAACAGTGAGAGGCCCGCATACTGCAAAATAAAAGAAAAAGTCTGGAGTTCAAAGGAGAGTCCAGAGTCAGAGAAGACATGATTTGTAAAGTCATCAAGTTACGGATGCAACTGTCAAAGAGAGAGAGGTAGAGAAGAGGCGTGACGCCGGGGCCCTGGGTGCTCCACCGTTCAGAGGTCAAGGGGATGATGAAGAGCAGCAGAAGCGCCAGAGGAACAATGGGACACGGCACCGGACTAGAAGTGGGTGGTGTCCTGGAGGCCAAGGGACCATGGGATTCCAAGGGAAGAAGGTGAGCATCTGGGTCAAATATGGCTGACGGGTCAGGCTGGAGGAGAACCAAGAGATGACCTTGGACCCAGTGACCCATGGTTGACCTTGACAAGAGTGGTTCCAGACGGGCCAGATGGACACAGCAGAGGAGATCGCCAGGCAACCCCTGGAAGAGCTGGAGCTCCAGGGCGTCAAACCTGGAAGGTGATGCGACGATGCCTACCCACCGCCCATGTGGCTCTGCCGGGCCAGCTCGCACAGCTCTGCAGGGGAGGGAGGGTGCTGTAGACCCTTCCCTGTCTCTGCAAATGTTTAATCACACAGTTCGAGACCAGGTGGATCGGGCTAAGCCCCGGGTTACAGGGTCCTGGGACAGACCGGCAGTCAACAGGGATGAGCCTGTGTGCGTCAAGTGCAAGAGGACAACCAGGGTAACCTGCAATAATCCCTTTAAACCTGCAGAGTCTAGAACTTTCTAATGAGCTCCTAGCAAATACACTCTCTCCCTCAGAGTTATGCCATGCCCTCTTCACCTACCGGCCAAGCCTGCGAACAGAGCCAGGAGGCTCTGCAGCTCCTGCTCACAGAGCCTTATTTCGGAGGCCTCGGATGTAATTCCAAGCATGTGGGTCTGACCCCAAACCTTCAGGGCAGGAAGCAACAAGGGGACCACACCATCTGATGGATCAGAGCATACAGGAGGCCAGGTTGGCTTCCTAGGGTCACATCGGTCAGCTGGCTTAAGTATTTCATGGGACTATAAAGCACCCAACTGTTAAAACCATCTGCAACGCCAGAGAACGGCAAGATGCCCGAGACTCGGGGCCCCCCCTGAGGCCACAAGCTCCTCAGAGAGCAGCCGGACCTGGGACAGACAGAAAGACGCCAGCTGTAGCCGGCTCAGAGGCATTGATGGGACAGGGTGGACCAGGATAGGAGAGGATGGAATTCTACCTCTGGATCCTGCAATGACCTGTTGGGTTTTTTGGCAGGTCACTTCCCCACTAGTAAAATGGGAGTTGTGCAGGATGGGAAAACTAGTCCTCAAGTGAAACCAAGAAGAAAAGTACCTTTCCCGTCAGAAAGACAAGACTGACTTTTTAACTGCCCACTAGAGGAGATAATCATCTGCAAAAGCTGGAAAATTCAGGACGAAGGGTTTAGAAACTGCTAAAGTTTCTAAAGTTTAAGATGAGTATCTTCCAGGTTGTGCTTCGGGTTCCCTGTAAGTGGGCAGGGAAGCCACGGGGAGCTGCTGGGACTCAGTCAGCCCCTGGAAGATGGTGACAGTCCCTCCCCTGGGATGCCTGAGCAAAGCAGGTAAGTCTGGCGGATGTGGAATGAGGTGGGTGCTGGCAGTGGGAGGGGCCCATCCACACCCTCGCAGCCCAGCTCTCTAGAAAGGCAAGAAACCCCTGCTCTCCAGAGGGAGGGAGCCTCTCGTGAATTACCCTCTGGGAGGGGGCTGAGTCATCGAGACTGCAGGCCGCACTAGGCGAGCTGCGGGGAAGGAGATCGCTCTCCGCCTATGAGGCACATCCCCAGAACAGCCACAAATCGCAGGGAAGAAGGAGGCGAACCCCAGGTACGGGCAGGATGGGCGGATCACCCCTAAAGGCCCCCAGGGGGCGATCTCCCATCAGTTCTCAACCCTTCTCCACCTCCTCCAGCACCAACTTCAAGGGTTCTCCCTTGCACCCAACCAAAACCCTTCCCGCAGCCTCTGGAAGAACACTAGACTCTTACAATGTAACACATACGAATAAATGTGCTGCACTTATACAGAGATTTCAGCTGGTTCTTTCAAGATACCTTTTAGGTCCCACCCATATGCCTCTGAAGTGCTAGGAAGGAAGCCAGCACGGCAGTGAGAGGTCCCCTTGCCATACATGAAAGACCGTGTCCACCTGGTGGTGGCACTGGCTGGAATTTGGACACCAGGGTTTTAGTCCTGACGGGACAATCTTTTCATGGACATCGGAACTGGTCTCCTTGCCGTGCTGGGTATCCGCTTCCCAAGCCAAATGGACAGAAAAAAGCTTTCACTCTCACTCCTGGTTTCTCTTATTTCCCATCACAGCAAACGTTATTTCCCTAACCATGACCCCGGCAGAGGAAAACAAGGAGGCCAGGACTGGCTGGCAAACCCAAGGAAAAGCCACAAGGAATGGGTTGCTTGTCTTCCAAAGACACTTGTCCACCTTCACCGAGCCACCACCAAGATGCAGCTCTGTCCTGGCTGGTCTCTCTCTGCCTGCCAGATTCTACCCATCCCACCCTTTGGGGTGTGCACTGGGAGGAGGCAGCACTGCCTAAGCGAAACAATTTCTGGGAGGGAAACGTTTTGTTAAAAGGTTTTACTGTTAACGATAATATAGTATCATTCCAGGCAAAGGTACATATATTTTGGATGGTCTACAATTTGCTTCTCTCTGCCTCTGTGCAGGTAACCGGGGGCTGGCTGAGTTTTCCCAGGAGTACTGTGTGCTCCTGATCTCTGGAATGTTCCTGTAAAGTGTTCTACCTTGACGGGCTGAGGGTTACCACCCACCCAGCAGGGGGTCACTTAGGTGGGCAGTAGGTGGTGATCGCTCTTTAAAGGGGAGTAATGTGACAAGAAAAAGTAGGCGGACAGAAAATGGCTGGGGCCAGGGAGGTGAGATGTGGGGAGAAAGGCTTCCTCCTTTTCCTTTAAATCTGATCCGGGACTTTTCAGGAAATTAAACACCACTGAGACTATTAGCATCAGATAGAAAACAGATGAGGTTAAAACATGGAAAAACTACAGCAGATTCCCTGGGCAGGCCGAGCAGGGGACATATGTAAGCAATCACAGCAGTATTTCTGGAAAAGGCCTTTATATGTTTTTAATACTTAACACTTCATAACAGGGACTAATAGGCTGGATAAAAAGAAGGTTGCTCAAAAGCAACTTGGGGGATGAATGATTTTCCAGACAGCAGAGTGTGGGGAGGGGGTACACGGGCTCCTATTCCTCATCCCGCCCACCCTCGCCCACCCTCGTCTGTTCACCAGAGTCGCTGAAGGCTGGGGGACCTGGGTGGGAAGATGGCAGGAGGGCGATGGCCAGACGGGCAGCCCCCACTAAAGAGGCTGGGTGATGCTCAGAGCATCGTGCCGTGGTGGGAAGGGTGGAACCCATGCTCCTAGAGTACCAGGAAACAGAAGAAACAGGATCTAGATGGAGGGCTGGGGACAAGAGCTGTCCAGGCAGGAGCTGTGACTGACATAGGGGGGATCCTCCAAAGGGACCCTTTTCCCTCCCTTAAATATAACCTATTTCTAGCCGCCCGGAATATGCAGGTTTCTCATCTATCATTTGGGAATGGCTGTACCCTACCTGTCTGCCTCGACACAGAGGATAAGAATAACCTAAGGGCGACCCTCCCCAAACAAGCCATAACGGCATGGATACTGGTATATTTTTAGCAGGAACACTAGATTTGAGGGTCAGAGGGGCACTAGCCCCTTCTCTGTTTATGGTAGCAGTGTCATCATGGGCAAGGTGCACAATCGTTCTGTGCCTCAGTTTCCCCATCTATCAATGAAGGGATCTGGATGCTCAGTGTTTCTCAGCCAAAGCTCTCTTGTCCTCAGGGGCAGGGACACTGCCTCTGTGTGTGACTGTGGGATGTATTTCAGGATGGTTGGCAGCACCGGTCCACCGGGCACTAAATGTCAACAGCACCCCCATACACAGTCACGTCAACGACCAGAAATGCCCTCACATTTCCAAACGCCTGGGGACAGCGAGCTGTGGAAGAACAGCTGGGAATAGATAAGCAGTAAACAGAACACGCAGGACACGTCTACGCAGCCCCCCACTGCCGCGTGGTCCTCGAGCGCAGCATCAGGCTGGCTTACCTTTCTGTCATTCACATCATCTCCTGGACTATCATATTCACCCTGTAGGAGGAGAAAGCCAATGGAATGATCAAAAACAGAGACAGGGTTTTCTTTTAAATTTTCTAACGTTATCCCTTTCTTTCATTCCCATTTAAGGAAGGTGAAGAGCATGACATGTAAGGAGACACCGGTCCGCTTCTTTGGTCGCCATCACCTGCTGTGTTTCCTGTGGGCAGCTTCTCACCCAGGGCGGCTCCCCTTATAGGCCTCAGAGACCCCCCTGCACCTCCTCACAGCAAATGCAACAGCAGAACCCGACCTGGAAATGGACTAGCACATCAGGAAAACACCCCTGCGCCCTGGCCATACCCGGCAGAACCTCAATTCGCGTATGCCCACAGCAAGGATGCTGGCGAGGAGAAAAGGTCACCTGGGAAATTCCTGCGGGCACTGAGGAGTCCCCACCCCAGGGGTCTCATTTGGTACCGCTGCAGGGTAGATGCTAAAGCGACCGATGGGGTGGACAGGGCAGCCTGGGGGCACCGAGTTCACGGGCCAGTTCAGTTCCTCGCGAACCATCTTGAAGAATATCACTGCATTTTGTTATAGGATGCTTATAACATTCCTCGCAGCCAAGAAAAGCTTTCATTACAGTCTCTCCATTTTCTTAACCAAACAACAGTATAAGGGATTTTGAGAGACATCCTTAAAATATGTCAAGATAGAAAAAAGATCTGACACTTAATACATCCTCGCATAGGATGAGGAATTTCATATCCACACAAAGCTATCACATATAAAATATCACTTTCAGTCATTTGAGGGCCTGACGGTCCAGCCTGCGTTATTATCCAGGTCTGGGACTTGCGCTCCCCGCTATCCACCCACCTTCCCCATCTCCCTTTAACCCTCCACACGCCGTTATCTGTCTTCTCACACTTTCCTCAAAATCAGGGCAGGGAGTGCAGGGAAGCCCAGACAACCAGTTCGTTCTTCCATCGGGGAAATAACGGAAACAGTTTGAGACAACTGGCAAAAATCAACTGGGGATTATTTTCATTCACAAGTGGTCCGGAGCCAGCCCAGGTGGTTCAGCGTCGTCATTCCCTCCTGCCTCCCCGCCCATATATCCACCACCATGTCGCCTGCAGTGTTCACCCTGCTGACTGATGGAGGCGGTACTCACGTCGTGCAGGGGGTAGGCAGCCTCGTAGATATTATTTGCTATCAGAGAATTAATACCTGCAGAAGAAGGAAGATGAAAACGGTAACTGTAGGGCAGGGGTTTCTCAACTTGAGCTTGGTCTTCTGATAAATACTAATTCCCCCAGCCCCACCTCTCAGCTGAGGACCCCTACCCCTCCAGATCCTCCCAGTCAAGAAGTTCCTTTCGGGCTTGACTTCTCAGCATAAGAACAGTATTTTTTCATTTCCCAAATGCAAAGTTATGATTAAATAGCAGATACGCTCTCTCAAACGTCACGTCCGTCCTGTCCTCGTACACTCAGATCCCTCTGGTCCCGGAACCCTCACCACCACTGCCTCCATGGCCACAGCCATGTGCTGAGAATATCTGTGTTCAGTGACCGGCATAGGAATGACCACAGGGATTACTGTAATTATAATCAATAAACACGTCCGTCAGAGCATCCCACCGCACTTCATCTGAACTCACTTCCGGCCCCTCCCTGTTCCTTCACAAGGCAGCGTGCATTATGGTCCACGACTGACCTGCCTGGACCATTAGATCCCTAGGGCAGTGTGACCTGGGGAACTCCGGGTGTCCCCATGACCCTTTCAGGGGGTTCATAAGGTCAGACTATTTTTATAGTAGTACTAAGACACTGTGTGCTTTTATACTCCTATTTTCTCACGAGTCTACAGCGGAGTTTTGTGACCTGTGATGACATCGTCCCCGGACAGCTAATGGAATGTGGGCTTGCGTATCCTTGTACTTTAAACTTTTCTCAATTTTAACTTCAAATATAACAAATATTGATCAATATAACACACCTAGATGAAAGCCCTGTAGGCGCTCTCGATAATTTTTAAAAGTGTAAAGACGTCCTGAGACCACAAAGTTGGAACACCGCGTGACAGGGGATCCATTTTTTTTTTTAATCCCGACAGTATTCCACAGCACTGGGCACACACACAGCAGACCCTACTAAACAGATGTTACGTGAAGGAGTGGCTCCATCCCTGTAACTCCAATATACTCACCACAGAGAAGCTCCTGTCCAGCACAGAGCCACTACTATTCCCTCATTTCATTCACCTTTGGATTCAGAGACTATAACATGCCCTGTATGTTCTGTCACTCCGGACAGTCTGCCCTGGGTTGCTGGCTCCCAGATGGAAGGGATCATATCTCATCAGCTCGAGGACCCTGCCTGCGGGGATGCACATTCAGTGGGGGGCAGGGGGGTGGCAGGGGGCGGGGTCTCTGATACACAATGATTTCCCTCGTCTCAAGCACGCTTTCTGCCCTGAACCATTCTTTCCGGAGACGCTGTAGACAGTAGTGTGTAGAGGAGAAATTCGATTTTGGAGGGAAACACCCATGACGTCCAAATGCTAAGTAATCTGCATTTGCAAATGAGCCTGGAGAGACGGGCCAGGTTGCGTGACAAAGCTAGACGACAGCGACTCATGAAAATTCATGGTTTTCCACCTCCCGCACCCAGACAGTGCCCCATCGCGTGCCCGGAGCCTCAGAGGTTCTCAAACAATCCTCCTCCCTCCATCAGCCTCCTCTTCCTCAAACCATGCCCCTATTCCCCTGGGATGCCAGAATGGCTGGCCAGGGGCCCACGTGGGAGCAGAGGCCCTCAGGAGGCTGCAGGGGCGCCTGGCAGAAGCAGCCACTCTTCCAGTGAGTTGAGAGCTGAGATTTCAGGGCTGCGGCGTCACCCAAGGTCCAGTCCTTTTCTGATTTTACGTCTCCTCCTCGGCATGCACAGAAAACATCAGAAATAACTGGGGGGAGGGGGCGGAGATGGCGGATGGAGGGTGGGTATAGGGAGTTAAGGGTTGGGGAGAGGGGCCCCGGGGCTGAAGGAGCTGCAGATTCGTCTTCCTCCGAGGACTACAATTTCACTCTGAGCATCATTAATCAGTTCAAGAGCCATAACCACAGCAACGTGTAGCCACCCTACAATCATCAAGGGGAGGGATCCCAAGCCAGGAGGGGGCAGGGGGTGGTTCAAAGCTGTCGACATGGATACAGGCTGAAGCACCACAGGCGGGCAGGGCTCCAGCTAGACCGCACCCCACGCCCTACCCAACCCCATCCCTGCACCCATACCCACCCCCTGGTTGCCAAGGCGGCAGCATATACCCTGAAGACAGTCACCACACTGCATGGAAAAGTTCAGCAGGTGTGGAGCTCCCCTGCTCATTCTCAGCTTTGCTTAGAGGAGCCCAGCGTCTGACAGCACTGGGCCGACAACCTCAACTCCTGGGTCCTGCCACCAGAGCTTCAAAAAAGATCTCGAACCGTCGGAGGTCTAAAGCTGTGCACCCTACGTCTCATCTGAAATAAAGTTCCTTGGCACTGAATGTCCGTTTCACTTCTAGAATGCTGTCCACGCCTTGTTTGCTGCCCTCCGAAGGCCTGCAAGGTCCCTGAGGCGGGGGCACGCCCCCTCACTGGAGTCTCCCAGGGCTCCCGCCTCACTGCTGCGAACACAAAAGGGATGACGGTTGTTACCCAAAAGAGTAAGCAGCCCTATGGCGAAAGTGATCGCAGCATCTCTTCCCGTGTATCACGGGCATCTGCATACCCGCTACTCCAATTTTCTTTGGCAACCCACGCTGATGAAGGAAACTTAAACTCTGGTTGACTAGTCTGCTTCGTAAGAGAGGAACCAAGATGACTCAGGTCATCAAACCTGAACTGTCCTAAACCAGATAGCCAGAGCTTCAAGATGCTGTCGTTGACTGTGTCTCTGCCCCATGGCTGTACCTCCCCCTCTTCAGGTGGTATCTTATGGGCCATTCCGTCAGTGGCTGCTGGGCAGAGGGAGCGGATGGTACACGAAAGGAAGAGGAATGGGGAGGGGGAGAGGCAAGTGGAAAAGTAACTGTTTATCCACAACTTCATCCAAGAATGGGAACTGCTTTGGCCTCTCAGCCACAGACTTCAGACACCAAGATTCTACCCCCAAACAAGCATGGAAATCAGTTTGAAAGAAGAAAATAATCAAACTTTTAAAAAAAAAAGAGTCTCTGCTTTGAAAATTGAAATTCTGAATTTTTCCTTTCTTTTCAGCAAAAAGGGCTAATTGGTTCCACCATGCATCCTCCATCTGGCCATAACGGCAAAGCTTTCTTCTTCAGGATGACTTCCAAAGTCCTTCCTCTCTGCTCTAGACCCAGGGAGAGAGATCTGAGACCCAATCTTTTGTCCTCCTACTCCCAGAAGGAGAGCCAGCCAGGAGAAAGCACTGAGAACATTTTCCTTCCCCTCTCGCCCCAAAGAGAAGCAGGGCCTCGGCCCAAACAAAGCATGGCCCACCGAGGACTTCTTTACTGATCCCCAAAGTCCCTTCAGGTCACCGGGTACTTCACACCTGTTGCTTAGAACCACAATTCCCCAGGGAAAAGGCTCACATGTTCTCTCTGCCCAGCACTGGCCACAGCTCTGCTGATTCCGCCAAGCCCAGCAACACTGGGCCTCTGCAAATCCGGGGTCAGGGTCAAGGACCAGAGCAGGGTGGGCTCAGGCCCTGGGACTGGTACCTGAAAACACCCTCAGAATATAAAACCTAAGGCCTCGCATTTAGCTTCCAAGACATCTCTGGTTTCCTGGACACAAAGGCTGACCCAAAGCAGTTTCTGGTCCGCCTCCCAAGGTGAGAATCTCATGAAATCTACAAGTGCCCCCGAGTGATAGGGACTGCAGCTCTGACCCTCCAGGCCAAACACCAGGACAGGTACTTAGAGAGATGATGCTCAACTCCCGAAAACTCATTTGGTTTTGATTCCCCCCAGAACAGGGCCCAGTCTGCCCGGCGTTCTGCTTTCATCCCTGTATTCCAGCCGGACGTAAATCTAAACCAGAGCCCCCCAGACAGTGCGCTGAACAGAGACTATATTTACCCATCACCCAGTTGTCTTGACATGTGCTTAATTACTTAAATGCCTTTAATCCCAAGCCTTTTCTTCTAACAAAATATAAACCAGTTCAGCTGGATGAATGATAAACCAGATGTTTACACCACACAACATGATCTGGCTTCGGTCAAAGTAATTAAGACATCGTCTCCTGAGTAGGGAGGGGAGATGCCCAAAGCATACATTTGTTTAAAGGCTCTGACACCGACATATCTATGAAAATGTAGCTCCACCAGGCTGTAATTTTCTGTCCATGAAAAGGCAACAACTTTCATATGAAGGAACAGGAGAGGCGTCAGTCAAGGAAGCTTGGGCTTCTTTCCACGGTAAAGCGCACTTGAAAGGCATTCCAGAATGGGGTGAACTGGCCCAGTCCTGAACCCGACCGCTGACCTGACGTTACGTTGATTAGGAGGCACCCTCGGGCTGGGCCAAGCTCATGATGACTCGCAGACTACCACCACCCTGCGGACCCCAAACTCACAAGTACTTCCAGGCTCTGGACATGGCGTGTGTATCAGCCCACCATCCCTCACTGCCCAGGTAGATAAAAGGGAAAGGGCAAGCGGGCTCTTGGGGAGGTCACAGAAGAAACCCCCCAAATTAAAAGTTAGACAGTCACCAAATGCCAATCCTTTTTCAAGGTCAGCTCCCCTTTCTTTGCCTTCTTCTGCTAATTTTTATCCTGCTGCCCCTCCTTTCACCAAAGAAGAAAAAAAGCAAAGAAAAGACAAAAAGGCGACAAGAAGTCCAAGAGACCCTACTGATGGCTAGGACACTGAAAGGGACCAAACGGCGAACGTCCATAGAGCAAATGTTAGAAAGACCGCAACAAAGATTAAGCCCTTCACAGAGCAGGCTTGGTTTCGTTCGAGGACTTCGGGGAAGCGACATTCAGATGCCCAGAAGGCCAGCACGTGGACTACCCTTCCCACTCCCAGACGCAGGCAGGGCAAGAAGCCTGTGGCAGCCCATCCTGCACTCACATCGCTGTCTACCTTTAGAGTCCCTAAGAGTCACCTGGGGAGCGGGTTAAAAATGCAGTTTGGGACTAGCAGGTGCAAACTAGTATATACAGGATGGATAAACAACAAGGTCCTACTGTAGAGCACAGGGAACCATGTACACAGAGGGTAACGGCTCTCCTGCTAATTCCGCGTCACGATGCTACCTGGCATCCCCAACTGCCAGGCCGCACCTTTGTAAATGGTCTCTGTTGATATTCCTGCCCTGAATGGTGGTCATGTGAGTGTGTCATTTGCTCCTGTTGGGACCCTAACCTGATTCTCTGGAGTGGTTCCCTTTCTGTCTTTTGTATCATTTGCTTTCCCTGCATGCATCTCTCTCGTTAGACAGCCACGTGGCTTATTCGTTCTTCTCAAATGCCACTCAAATGTGAGCTCTGCAAAGGCAGGGATCTGTGTCTGTCTGAGTCCCTACTCTAGTCCCCAGTTCTAGAACACGAATGATACGTAGAATACGAATAAATATTTGTTGAATGAATGGATGTCACAGTGGGAAGACCTCAGCTTCCACCTTCGCTGGAAAACCTTTCCCAATAACTTCATCCGTTTATTAACTGACTAATTTACAAGAGCACTGAAGAAGAGTCAAGAAACTCGGGTTTCCGTCAGCTCCCAATCTCTAACCTTGGGCTCGAAGTCAATCTCTCTGTTGGGAAAGTGGTTAATATCTAATATCCGTTGAACCTACTCTGCACGGGAGTTAAAGGATCAAAGGAGACTAAAGAGTGTGAAAGTGCTTTGCAAAGCATACGATGACACACATGCAAGGCGTCCTTACTATCTCGGTTACAGGAAGACCTCATGTGTACAGAGATCTCTTATCTGGTTATCTCAGCTCTCACAACAGAGAACCCAGAAGAAAAAGTATCTCAGTCTCAGGCAACCGACTCCCTAAGGTTACGTACCTAGCCCAGCAGAATCCTCCAGATCCTTCTGCAACGCCTTTTCGCTCTCTCTTTACCCCAAATTCTAATGAGTTTGTTTTTCTGTGTCCTAAATAGCACGGCAAACCTTGAAATAGCAAAACTCAGGGAGGGAGGTCACCAGAGTCAGGAATCCAAAAACATCAGAGACTGTGGGGCAAACAGCCCTAATAATACTTAGGTAATCCTTGAGGAAACCTGAATAACCTTATATTCTCAAGGATAATCCTGAATCCTACAGAAAAGCTTACGTATGCCTTTATAGAGAGACCATATGTTGATATATTCTATGTAAGAAAGCAGGGAATTTTAGAGAGACTTTAGAAAAATTTCTATGTAAGAAGATGTTGCTGAGGACATGAAGTGCTACACCACTGACTGTATTCCCCTCTCACTTCGGTTCAAGGTCAAATTTGCAGCCCAACTGCAAAAGCTAGAGGGCCGTATGGTTTGCATATCTGTAGTCTATTTTTTTTTTTTTTTTTTTTTTTTTTTGTGGTACGCGGGCTCTCACTGCTGTGGCCTCTCCCGCTGCGGAGCACAGGCTCCGGACACGCAGGCTCAGCGGCCATGGCTCACGGGCCCAGCTGCTCCACGGCACATGGGATCTTCCCGGACCGGGGCACGAACCCGTGTCCCCTGCATTGGCAGGCGGACTCTCAACCACTGCGCCACCAGGGAAGCCCTGTAGTCTATTTTTTCCTCCTAGTTTCAACATTCTATTTTAATTTGTGCTTTTCCTGTTTCTTATTTCTTTATTTATTATTTATATTATGCTGTTTTATTGTTTTTCTTGTAAGTCACCTCAGAAATTTTGTGGAACAAGACGGGACTATAAATAAATCAATACGTACATCTTGTATATGCAGCATAATGCTTTGCAAAGCAGGCATTCAAAACAATGTATTTTCTACAAAGAAGAAAGTGACAATAAATACCAGATAAACGGGAGTGATTCGGAATTATTATTATCTTTAGTTTTATTTTTCCATCTTCTATTTCTGATCTTTATCATCTTTTCCATCTTCTAATTTCCACTGTAATTGAGGAGGATGAGAAAGGGAGTAAAGCTTTGTAAACTGGCCACAAAAGTAACGACCACATAAAAGGCAATTCCAAGGCTGAAGGATCAATGAAAATGCCTTGGAAAACAATTCCGCACACAGTCCTGTTCTTCCTTTTTCTTTTATTTTTATGAGGCAACCATCCTCTGGAGGAAATCTAAGCCAATTCTAAGCCCATGTGTGTTTCTCTATAAAACCAGAGAGAAGGGGAATAAAATCAAAAGTTACCCATGGCTCAAAGGTCCGTATTATCCTGAGGCCTCACAATGTTATCACATTCCTCATTCTTTCTGATCTTCTAAGTAAGATGGTAAGTTGGCCAAAAAGCTTAAAGGGTCCTACTGTATTTTCCCAGGCGGAAGTCAAAGAACCTGAGAATCGGCCTTCAGCGTTCTCCTCTCCTGGGAAGCAGAGTCCAGTCCCTTGTTAGGAGCTAGTAAACCATCAGCAACTACCGTGGAACCAACAGCCCATAAAGACAGCCAAACGCCACGCTGAGTTCCCTGCATCCCAAAGGCAGAGGAAACAGGCTCGGAGGAGGGAACCCAGGTTCTAGACCCAGTTCTAACAGTGTCTCAGTATGCGGCTCTGGAGAAGACACCCCTCCTGTCTGTGCACCTCGGTAACTGGAGATGATAATTCCTGACATACCTACCTTCCCGGGGAGTCATGAAGCTAACACTGGATAACTTACGATGATATTTAGATGCAGCCGTGGGAGCTGGCTGTTCTCAATCTGTGCTCCCCTTGCCCTCTGTACACTTCTAAGAGCACACCTGCCAGATGACCTCATAATTATCTGTTTACGTGTCTGTCCACCTGGCTAAATTAAGAGCCCCGCAAGAACAGAAAGCAGGTCAAATTCATCCTGCCATCTCTCAGTTTCTAGAACATCATCTGACACATAGCAGGTGGTCAATAAATGTTTTCTGAATGTCAAAAAAGAAAGAAATTTTTGAAAACTACTCAACAACAAAATCCTTAAGAGGTCTGACTTTGTGACATCAGAAAACAAACAAACAAACAGATCCTCAAAGGGAAAGAAAACTGCTGTCTTAAAGCAGAGGGTCTCTAATGGCTTTTCAACAATCTGGAGGCTGTCCCTCAAAACAAACTTTAGTTTTTAAGGACTTCCCAGTTTACAAAACAAACTAACAGTTTCCCATTTAATCTTTACAAAAACTCTCCGAGACACGTAATTCTTACTAAAAGGGAAAACTGGGTTGGAGAGAAGTTAAGTCATTTGTCCACAAACACACATCACAGGGAACTCACCAGCTACTGCTATGACACTAGCCGGCTGGGCACGTTTAATTAATTCACTAAAGCAACTCGACTGAGTAGAACGTGCAGGGCAGCCAGCCAAGTGCACTGGGGGATAAAAGATGATCCAGACACATCTCAAGGACCGTCTCGGGGGTCTAAGCCACGGACACAGATAATCACCAAGAAAGACATCAAACTTGATGGGAGTTCCGAGGAGAGGGCATAAAGGGAGAACCTGGGGGACAGGGGTATTCGGTCTGGGGGTGGGTCCGGGTGAGACGTGGGGAAGGACATCCCAGCAAAGGGAACAGCAGGAATGAAACCAGAGAGGGCAGCAATCACATTAACAGGAAGGAAGGCAGGAGAGATGGACAGGGTGAGAGAGGAATGAGATGGAAATGGGCACAGCCAGACGTTGATTTCAAGGTTCTGGGAATATCTCAGTGGAGGTATCCAGCTGGTCGCTGGAAAGGCTGGTGTGCCATGGGGGAGAGAAGTGGGAAACAGAAATTCACAGCTGCACATCTTCTGTGCAAAGTGAGAGTCAGGAGGCCAAGGGAACGTGGAGAAGACAACCTTGAAAATGGGGGAGGAGGAAGAGAAAGCAAAGCAAGTGTGGTCCAGGAAGGAGAAGCAGGATCCTCCCTGGGTACAGTGACAGGGTCTGGAAGGACACAGGAAGACGAAGACGGAGGAAAAAGCCGTGCAACGCGGGCAGTACGCAGTCACCTGTGACACCCGAGGGAGCAGTCCAACCAAAGAGGGTGTGAGTGAATAAAAGGCAGATTACTGGAACCGAGGAGTGAACTGGACTAGAAGTGAGGGTAAATTCCAGAACTTTGATAGAGGCCATGGGAAAATACAAACTACATCCTCAGACCTCTTGACGCCTCTGGTGGTCCTCGGTTACAAGTGCTCAAAGTGAGGGCTTCGGTCCATCCCGTGGGACTGAGGGGCCAGTGCATCGCCTCACTCAGAGTCTCGTCTCATCAGCTCCAGACAAACACCACCATATAGAAGATTTGATTTTTTAACACTGGAGTGGTATTTAAAATGTTGTCGTGACATGAATACATCAAAGCAGAGTCATATACAGTCGCCCCCCTGAGAGGTCCCGCACTGTTCCAATGATACTGTCACTAACTGCACCTGCTCTGATTCCCTCTTCAACCCCTTCCCTCAGTCCTCAGGCAGCGTATGGACCCCACATAAACTCTCCAACGTTAGGTATTATCACTGCCACCGTGGTTACTGCTCCTCAGCTTGACGGCCTACTTTATTCCCTAGACTTGCCTCTAAATGACTCTTTTCAACTAAAAGCTGCCTCAAAAGCCCAAGGTTTGTCAGCCCAGGGTATGTTCTGAGTGATGAGTGACAGCAGCCCCTTTGGAAAGAGCATTCCACCTGCAGGGGGACCGTGTGGACGGGACACCGCGCGTGGACCTAAGCTCAGCGTGTCACTCCGCCTGTGTCCCCTCCACCACCCGTCAGCATCCGGACCGCCTGCCTTATACAGCAAGCTCCCAAACACTGAGGGTCCTGCTTCAAACACAAACACCCCCAGGTTCAAAAACCAAACCACAAGGCAAACAGGTTTAGCCAGACAGGTTTAGTGGCGACAAGGATGCGGAACTCAGAAGAGGTACCGTCAGACTGATTCACCCTCTCTGGGAGTCAGCTTCTCTGACATCAAGTGAGGAGCTTGGACTAAAAGGCCTCTAAGATGCCTTTCTTCTTAAAAACAAACGAATTAGAAGCTGCCATGGGGCTTCCCTGGTGGCGCAGTGGTTGAGAGTCCGCCTGCCGATGCAGGGGACGCAGGTTCGAGCCCCGGTCCGGGAAGACCCCACATGCCGCGGAGCGGCTGGGCCCGTGCGCCATGGCCGCTGGGCCTGCGCGTCCGGAGCCTGTGCTCCGCAACGGGGGAGGCCACAACAGTGAGAGGCCCGCGTACCGAAAAAGAAAAAAAAAAAGCTGCCATGATTTGGGTGGTTAGTAAAACCTTATGGAGACTGTGAAGGGAGAGGAGCTGAATTTTTGGGATCAAGTGAAAGGTGTCAGCAAGGACCCAAGGAAAGGAGAGGAAGGACAGAGACCCGGGGTGAGGGTCAGGGGGCAGGCAGGGCGTCCCCTCCATGCGGGCCTCTGTTGTCTTGTTCTCAGTCTCCCTGGCCCCCAGCCCCTGTCAGCATGGCCCCCGGGGGGAGGGTCCTCACCCATCATGTTGTTGGCTCGAGAGCAGGTGGTGCGCTTCAGGATCTCGTGTACCTAAAACAGATGACAGTTCGGCCATGAGCATCTGGGCCACATGGTGCGTCCCCAGCCCGGGGGGGGGGGGGATGGGCAGGCATGTGCCAAGCTCACGGACATTCCAACAAAGCATCTAACCCCTCATGCACACACACCCCGTTGGCCACCACCCCCCCAAGCAAAATAAAGAAAAGCCTGTAAATTGACTGCAGTTACAGGAGGGAAGGGGAGCCCAGACTCACATCCCTCTGGAGGGCCCAGGAGGAAGCCGGCAGGGAAGGCGAGGGGGGGCGTGCCCGCCCCACCAGCCCCAACAGTGCCCTGCCGCTGAGGGGTCCTGAGCGAGCCCCCTGCAGGTCCTGAGGGCCCGCGGGCCCCCCTGCAATGGAGCTGTCTCTCAGAGCTGCTTTGGGGACCCATGAAAGCGCTCTGGCAACTAGAAAAGGGCCACCTACATCTTGGTCCTTGGTGCTATCGCTTCTCTGCTTTTCCCCCAAGTCCTTATCACGCCTCCCCAGTCAGAGCAGGTCCCACCATCCTCAAGACTCCAGGTGTCACAGCGCATCCTGGGCACACGGCAGGCTGCTGCTCGGTGACCACTGCACCATCTACAGGTCAACAGCCCCGACTGCGGGGCCTGCAGGGACCCTGTCGCTCACTCAGGAGGGCGGGGTGCCGAGAGCACCCCAGCCAAGGAAGCAGGGACCCAGGGCAGAGTAAACCTGCAGGCCAACCTCCAAAGGGTCTCAAGCCTGCTCCCGGCTCCAGGAAGGAAGTCGGCGTTGGGACAGACAGCTGGGCTGCCCAGACGCCCACGGGAAAGGGGGCACTGGGAGATGCAGGTGAGGTCCTCAGACCAAAGCCCAGGGCGGAGCAGACCCCAGGACAAAACCCAAGGCCCTTTTCTCCCCCCGTCACAATATGCGGTGGACTGGGAAAAGGGCAGGAGGGGAAGGAAGAAGCTTCCAGAACGAGAAAAGATGTGTTACTCCATCATCATTCACACTCCCACGTTCCAGCCATAGACCTACAGGGAGTGGTAAGTAAATAACTTCCAGCAGAATGGGGCCCAAGAATGTTTAATTCACTTCTAATGCGGTACAGTATCCAACTGCAATAATAATTAGGAACAGCATTTATATGGCAGCCTATTATTCTACACGCACTTTGCAATTATCGGGTAATTTCCACAGTGCCCTACAACGTCCTCCCCAGTCGTGGGACCCAAGCTGTGGGGAGACTTACAGCTTGTAACAGCAGCAACTAAAACAATGGGAAGCCTATGCTTTTTTCTGTAGGAAGATAAAAGAAATCATATGCCCGTGTTAAATCTTCCTAGAACACTAGGCCAAGGGACCTGAGGTGTTTTCTTGCCCATCCTACAAGCAAAGAGTCAGGGCCGTGTTTTCAGCGTGACTCGGAAATGTTCTGTATCTTCCTCCAATCACCTGCCCCTTCTCACCCTTCTCATCACCCTGCTGACTTGGAAGTCCTCTAGGTATCTAACGCTTATTCCTCCTCCTGTTGAAACTTAAGTTCTTTCCTAGGGATCAATGGAAGCACACTGCCATGTTTCCACTGTGGCCTAAGTGACCAGCGTTCCTTGGGCCCCTTGTTCTCTCCCCTCTTCTGTCCATAGGCTTGATGCTCTCCAGGGGTGGAGGGGATAAATGGATCAGTGAACAGAGATGCCCTACAGCTCAGACTGGGGCCGCGGGGCCCAGGCCTTATGCAGATTTTCAGTGGAATCAACCATCCTGCAAAATCCAAAACCTTGACTGCAAAAGGCAAGAAGACAGTAGAAGAATGGCTACAGTCACAAATGCTGGCTTCCTATTGAACGGGCTGGCAATTTTGTCCTTGGACAAACTGCCCAGCTCCAGCATTCCCCGTGACAGCAACGCGCAGGACTTCTTTGGGAATGAAAGAAAGAAACTCAGCAGCCCAGCAATGAGCCCTCATTTGGACACAAAACGATCTGCCTGAATTTTTTTTCAATTCATTGCATCTCAGAGCCTCAGTTTCCTCAACTGTCAAGCAAGGGGGTCACCTGACTAGCTGAAAGTCCCCCCCCCCCAGCTCTGACATTCCCTGCTTTTGTGATTCCAAGAAGGGCCTGGGTGGAGAACCATGAAGAGGAGACCCCCGTCTCAAGCCAAGAGTGAGAAGAGTTGTTGGCTATTTCGATACTGGGATTGGGAAGCTCCTGGACGCTCCTTCCAGTTGCTAGGCAACTCCAAGCAAAGGATGATGGGAGGCAGCAGGGAGGGCAAGAGATGTCCTGCCAAAGGGGATCCAGGCTTCCTCTCCCCCTCCCGAGCCCACCACACCTGGTTCAGCACCTGGTTAGCCGGTTTACTTACAATGCGGCTACGGGTAGCACTATCAAAGAAGGTGTCCTCGTCCTGAATGTTGTACCTGGCGACACCAAGAAAGGAGGTCAATTCATTTCATTATCCTTGTCCTGGGACTACTGTCACCCCAGGCCCAGAGCAAACCTCTAGAAAGCAACATAGCAAGATGTGTAAGCCACACACACACTCACAACATTTACACTCTTGCTGACCCAGTAATTCTGAAAACTTATCATAGAAATGTATCACTGGGAAAATTAATTCAGCGGGAAAAAAAAGGTCTGTAAATGAAAATGTTCATTACAAACTTACTTATAACAAAGACTATGGAGCTAAGACGCAATTCCAAAACCTAAAGGATAGATTATCATATAGCCATTGAAAATTATAATTATGAAAACTTTAGAAATACTGTAGAAAAAGTTAGACTATCATAGAAAAACATTATACTGTGATGAGTTTTAAAAACGAAAGTATATAGAAAGGATTCCTGTGTGTGGACAAAGACAGTAAAAACACAACAACGGGGAACTCCCTGGCGGTCCAGTGGTTAGGACTCAGCACTGCCACTGCCGAGGGCCCAGGTTCAATCCCTGGTCAGGGAACTAAGATCCTGCAAGCCGCACGGCGTGGCTGGGAAAAAAAAAAAAACAGAAAAACAAAACTCAACAACAGAAAAGAGTGAAGTTTCAGGATGTTGGGCTTATAACTTTTTCAAATTTTCATTTAATGTTGTCACTGTTGTCACAGCAATTAGATACCAAACTCCCAATTATGCAAGACCTGTGTCTGTTGTAAACTTCAAATGTTGACCTTTCACTCAAAAAAACACCTGTGTGGAATAAAGACGCAGACGCAGAGAATGGACTTGAGGACACGGGGAGGGGCAGGGGAAGCTGGGACGAAGTGAGAGTGGCATGGACATATATATACTATCAAATGTAAGGTAGATAGCTAGTGCGAAGCAGCCGCATAGCACAGGGAGATCAGCTCGGTGCTCTGTGACCACCTAGAGGGGTGGGATAGGGAAGGTGGGAGGGAGGGAGACGCAAGAGGGAAGAGATATGGGAACATATGTATAACTGAGTCACTTTGTTACACAGCAGAAACTAACACACCGTTGTAAAGCAATTATACTCCAATAAAGATGTTAAAAAAAACACCTGTGTGACTGTCCTTAGGGCACTGTGCTGGAGGGCACACAGACACCTGAACCATGCCCCCGGCCCCCTGGGAGCCCAGCCACTGGGGATGGGGGCGGGGGGTGTTTCCAAGCAATTGATGCAGAGGAGAACGGGGACACATGCAGACCATTGCTATGAAAACTCAGAGGATGGAGAGCATATTCTGGCCGGGGGTGAAGAACTGGCCTGGGGATCACAGGGGCTGAGTGAACGGAGCCGTGTGGGAGGTGGCCGGTCAGATGCCAGCGCCGGTGTGGAGACAGGGCCCAAGGAAGGGGGGATGTAGAGGAGGCTCAGAGTGCAAAAACAGCAGCCGGCCGGGAGGTCAACGTGCCAATCCCAGTCCAGCCACTTAAGCTTTCATGACCTTGGACAGATCCTGGGCCTTGGTTTCCTCTCCATAATAGAGGGATAGTTATATCTGGACGGCCGCTTCACAATGGGAGTGTGACACTGTGATTTATAATAAATATATATTTTGGTCTTTATCCCCTGTGCTCACAGCTTCCCAAGCCCTAGGAATTTTCTGAGCCATGAGAGCCATTGAGCATTTTCTGAGCCATAAGAGCATCTTTTGTTATAGTATTTGGTCTCCCGTCCTCAGTTCCTGAAATTGCTTCAGAGCCATAAAGGTGACAGGAGTGTCATGTTATTCATAACAAGCCCCTTTCAACCACCAGTGAGTTTATGTTAATGAGGTGACTTTTGGAAAGCCGCTAAGGATAGGGCTGGTTGCCAGGGAAACCACCAGGAGTTAGGGTTGGAACTTTCAGTCCTACCCACTGATTTCCGGGGAGCAGAGCGGGACTGGAGGTTGGATCAGTCACCAATGGCCAATGATTTGATCAATCACGCCTATGGAATGAAACCTCCATAAAAATCCAAAAGGATGCAGTCTGAACAGCTTCTGGGTTGGTGAATCCAAACGCTTTCACGCTGAGCCCGAAACTCACGAGGACAGAAGCTCCGTTGTTTGGGACCTCGCCTTATGTAGCTCTTCACCTGGCTGTTGACCTGTATCCTTTAACATCCTTTATAATAAACCCGTAATCCAGCGAGTAAACTGGTTTCCTGAGTTCTGTGAGCCACTCTAGCAAATTAGTCGAACGCAAGGAGGGGGTCGTGAGAACCTCTGACTTGCAGCCAGTCGGTCAGAAGCACAGGTCGCAACCTGGACTTGCTTAGGCATCTGAAGTGCGGGGCGGTCTTGTGACACTGAGCCCTCAGCCTGAGCAACCTGATGCTATTTCCAGGTAAACAGTGTCAGAACTGAGTTGAATTGTAGGGCACCCAGCTGGTGTCGGAGAATTTCTTGGTGGTGCGGGAAAACCCACACACACATTGGAACTGGTGACCAGAATTGGTACCAGAATCGTTAAGGGGTAAAAACTCAATGAGGGAGCATATGCATGTGTACAGAATTGTTATCTAACACGGCAAAGATGGGCAGAGATGGTACCCAATGAATGGCAGAAACACAGCCCATCGATGCCATCTCCTCCAAAAGCACAGATCCTGTATCTTTTCTTCCTTCCCAAGCCCATTCCTTTCCCTCTCTCACTCGATTCTCTTACCGCTCTTGATAGTTTCTTATTTTGTCATGAGCAAAATAGCAAAATGCTAATAATGTCATTAGCATTAGAATTAGCACTTGGCTTCTGCATCTCCCACTTCCCAACCACGACTCCCCCTTCCAAAGGCTTCCCAAAAGGCCATCCCTGAGAAGAAAACCTATTCCCTCCCCTCCTCTGGGTCAGTGAGGGCACGAGCTGGCAGCTGAGAAGACAGACGTCCAGAAGCTTCATCCAGCGTCTCTCTGCATTATCACAATATCTTGAAACCCTGTTAGACTGGGAACACAGCAGAGTGGTTTCCCTGCAGAAGGTAAACAGGTATCGGACCACTTTGCTCACAGAGTCCCGAAGTTTCTGGCTGTCTGCTCCCTGATTCTCCATCCATCACGCAAAGTGACTGAAATGGCAGGTTTTCCCAGAAGCCACGGGATGAACATTCAAGAGCTATCTGCGATCATCTCGCTCAGGGACAGGGATTGGGAAGGCAGACACACGGAGTATGCCAGCCTGAGAGCAGGCTTCCTCCCCCATCTCCCAGGCACCCGGGCACTCGGCTCATGAGCTGAGGCCCCAGGTGGTGCTTGATGTCCCTTCCCATCCCCCACGCGGCCCCACCTCCAGAGTTCCAATACTCACAGGTACATTTTCTCCCTGGAGAACGGGTAGGAGAGGTTTTTCATCCTGTCGTTAATGTGCTCGGGCACTCGGGGCTTCAGGGGTGCGCTCAGCTTCTGCAGGATCTCGTTGAACGTCTTCGCGATGCTGCCTTCTGACTTGATCATGTACCTCTACGACGGCAAAGCCACAGGTGTGAGGAGGAGGCCTCGTCCAACGCTCAGAGGAGAAGGACCCACAGCCAGAGCTGCAGGGGGCTCAGATTCCCCCCGTAGGGGACACTCTGGGGAGAGGACGAGACTGGGGAAGCCAGCAGGAGGGTCCTGCCCTTCCTCCCCTGCTTTCACAAGGTGGTGAACCCCCTCAACTGTTTGTGCGAATGGAGGTGACCGGTGCAGGGAAGGAGGAGCGCAGTGACGAGTGCAGACTTCCTATACATCTTTGTTATACCATCACAGAAGACCTACTGTGTGACCGTCACCATACTAAGGGCTTTACTCAAATGAGCTCCAATGCACACTGCACCCAGCCAGCTAGATAATATTACGCTCCTGTTATGATGAGGAAATTAAGGCTCAAAAAGGTGAGATGAGTCAACAAAGGTCACACAGATAGTAACCGGGCGACTGCTTGGATCTAACTCGTGTCAACCCAATCCCAAGTCTGTACTCTCCAACCAGACCACGCCCCTATGTAACGATCCAGCATCACTTCTCTTGTGCTCTTCTTAGGAGACATCTGATAAATGAGTCTGCTGTCAAAGTACTAAGCACCTAGCGAGTACCTGCCTCGAGTAAAGCGCTGCGTCAGTACCAAGATCATCACCGGTATTTATAGTACCTATGGTTTTTCATAACGTACAGAGTCGTCTGCGTACACTATAGCTTCTGGTCTTTCTAATTTACGGATGCTGTCATTGAGACACAGAGGTTGTACTTGTCATAGCAAAGCTCTGGTGGATTAACAATGGCCACAGATTTTTTCTCCACACAAGTTCTCCATTCAAGAGGTGGCATCTCTGTTTCCACCCCCTTAAGTCTGGATGGGCTCTGGGGCTGCCTGCCCAGTGCAGCAGAAGGGACACTATGCCAGTTCCACCCTTTAAGAAGATGGGCAGCTTCTGCCTTGGTCTGCCTTGGTCTCTTGAAGCTCTGAGCCGCCTGCAGGAAGTCCGAGGAGACGTGCGGAGAGGACTCAGACAGGGAAAGGACGAGGTTGAGCCCAACCTTCTGCCCACCCTGCCAAGCATCAGGCGTGTGAGGGAGGCTTTCCTGGACATTGCTGTCCAGCTCAACCCCAAGCCGAATACCACCACATGACCCCCGTCAACACCACGTGGAGAAGAATCACCCCGTCTAGCTCTGCTCAAGATACTGAGCAAAAATTCATAGGACAGAATAAAATGGCTGTGTCTTACTGAGTAAGCTGGGGCTAATTTGTCCTGCTGCAGTAGATGACCAGATAAGAGTCACAGCCAGACCCTCCGACTGGAAAGCCAGCTGTGTTCTCTATCAAGATATCCTTAAGATGCTTAAATCTAGAGCGGCTGTAAAACATGTACAAAACACTTGTAATATTGATGGAGAAAAATGCCACAAAAGACACTCAAGATGCTCTGAGGGCTCAGAGAAAGGAGACAGCACGTCCAGCTGAAGAATCAGAAAAGTGCTTCCTGAGGAGAGCAGCATTTCTGTTGGGACTTGAACAGAAAGGGAACCTTCTTTTGTTTTTCTGTTCTTTAATAAAATCATGATAATCAGTGGGAAGGGGGAGAACCTCCCCAATCTAACAACTGAAACACAAGCCCAGTTTATTTATTTCTTCTGATACACTTCTCTGTGCATTTTGACTTAATTTCAATCACAAAATTAACACAGTTCTAGTAAACAAAGAAACTAAAACCAGGGACTTCCCTGGCGATCCAGTGGTTAAGTCTCCACGCTTCCACTGCAGGGGGGCACGAGTTCAATCCCTGGCCAGGGAACTAAGATCCCACATGCCATGCGGTGTGGCCAAAAAAAAAGAGACCAAAACCAAAAAGTATATTAACTAACATTAACAGCTTCCTTTCACTTCCAATCCCATCCCATCCTCCACTGCAGAGGCAATCTCCATTCACAATTTGGAGTATGTTTTATACTGACTCTCTCCATACGTATTATATGTAACTGAATCCCTTTCCAAACACACCTGTGATCATACTTCACAGGTACGATGGTATAATTCTACAATTTGCTTTTCTCGTTTAGCGATATATCCCGAGTACGTGTCTTTCCAAGTCAGTCCACGTAGAACTACCTTCATGAAGGCACCATATGACACAGTGGGTACGAGTTCTAATTTGTTTAGTCACTTCCCTAGTGATGGGCATTTATTTTAGCCTCTACATGTGTTTTATCTTCTTTGATCATACTTCTCTTAACCTCACCTTATACATACTTTTAATGAATCAGGCTCGAACAGGTATCAGCAAAGACATTCCAAGCCAACCAAAAAAGTTAAAAAGTTCAAGCTGGATTTAAGAAGGGTTCACAGCCTGGTTCTTTGGTGCTCGGGTTCTGATGGGGGAATGGTGACGGTTTACGGCAGAAAGGCACACGGAGACCAGTGCGTGGAGATCCCACTGCACGAGGCGACGGGAAGTCAGCGAAGGGTGTGAACAAGAACAACATCAGAGCTGTGAATCAAGAAATTCATCAGGTGGGTTCTGCACAAAGAAGGAGCCAGCCTTCTGAACCGAGGGGACCGTTTACTTCTGGGAGCACAGACCATTTCTAAGCATCTCCTATGCACCTGGCTTGATGTACATCAGCACTGATCTTAAAGATGTGCCTCTAAAAACCGAGAGGGGTTGGGCTTCCCTGGTGGCGCAGTGGCTGAGAGTCCGCCTGCCGATGCAGGGGACACGGGTTCGTGCCCCACTCTGGGAAGATCCCACATGCCGCGGAGCGGCTGGGCCCGTGAACCGTGGCCGCTGAGCCTGCGCGTCCGGAGCCTGTGCTCCACAACGGGAGAGGCCACGGCAGCGAGAGGCCCGTGTACCGCAAAAAAAAAAAAACAACGAGAGGGGTTAAGAATCTCAGTCGAGATCACACAGAGAGTGTCAACCAGATAATAAGTGCTGGAGCCTCGTGGCAGAGCCTGCGACCTTGGCTGCTTCACTCTACTCTTCCTCTGCCGCGACGTGAGTGAACATCGGGGGAAAACAGTGTGCACCTTACTCTACTGCCCCTACTGTTATAAAGCTCTTGACGCTCCTGCCATCGGTCACCTAGATGCAAAGAGCTCCCCTCTGGGGCATCGTTGGGCCTGGAGGGACAGGGACAGAAAGATGACCCGTTCACCGTATCCCAACACATCTCACAGGTCATTTAGGGCAGGTTCCAACCGGGCACGTGTCCTGCAGCGTGTTCACCATACCCGTAACCATGCGTCTTTAAAGGGCACGTGCGTGGCAATTCAAGTTTCAGAGCAGGAGGGAAGCTGACTGGCTCTGCATCCTAGATGCCTTGGAACGACAGACTTGGACCGACGGAGGGTGCTTCTCCTTTGTCCACTTTCCCCATGTCCACCTCTGGTTTCCTAGTCTAAGGAGGCTTCAACTACAGCAATAAGTGGCTTCCCACCTCTCTTGCTTAGGGCTGCCAGATTTAACAAATAGAAATGCAAGAAGTCCGGTTAAATGTGCATTGGAGGTAAACAATAAATTTTAACTTTTAATGAAACAATTTTTTCATTAAAAAAGACAACCGGAGGGCATACTCACATAATAAAAATCATACTAGAGCCACAATAATTTTTTTGTCTAAGTATGTCCGCTGCAGTATTTAGGACACACTTAGGTTGATACTAAACAAAGTATTCATTGTTTATTTGAACTTTGGGTTTAACTAGGCATGCTGTATTTTATCTGGCAACCCCTACTTTTGTCCACCTCTAATTCGGTCTCCGCGTTGGAGCCAGAGTGATGTTTCTGAAGCAAAAATCTGATCATGTCACCTCCCTGCGGAAAAGGCTTCAACCATCACCCACTGCTCTTATGATAAAAACCAAAATTCTCCACGCAGCCTGGGGGGTCCCGTAGAAGTCTCCACCTTCTCCTTGCCCCACGGTCCCCTGCTCACTGCACCCAGCCACCAGCCTCGGGCAGCATTTTTAGTACTCTATACCCTTCGCCTTCTCCCTCCCCCTCACCAACCTGTGTTCACACTTGAGTTCTCACTCAATCGTCACTTCCGGGGGAAGTCTTTCCTGGCTTCCAGACAAGGTCAAGCCCCATCGTCACAGCATTTCGAGGCCCCAATTCCTCGCCTTCACAGCACTTATCGCAGTTGCGATTTTACATTTATTTGAATGACTATTTGATTCATGTCCAGCCTCCCCACCAAACAGTCTCCACGAAGGCAGGACACTGTCCAACCACCCCCTATGGTTAAACGAACGAACGGATGATAAATCTCTGGGGACCCAGCACTGATGACAGCAGTTGCTGCCACTGCAGGAGCCCAGGCCGGGGACAGAACAGCCGTCAGGTAACAGGCCCTGGTAGAGGGAAACCAGGATGGAGAAGAAAGCCACCGCCCAAAGCCACCGGCCGGCCGAAAGGTCTCCTGGCCTGTCGGCACCAGCTGCAAGGGCGCGCGGGGTTGCCCAGTTCTGGCAGAGGCCAGGACGGCCTGTATGCAATCCATGCGGATTAACGACCGGCACCTGCCCCAGGGCCTTGTCCTGGAAGACGGTTAGCTGAGCACCTCCGAGCTGCTCTTGAACCTCCTCTTAGCAGTGGGTCTGGCAGAGCTCCCTAGAGAAGCGAGCTAAGGGGAGTGGGGCCTGTGGCATGTTTCTGGAGGGACCAGGGATGGGACCAGGATAAATCCTGACTATTCCCTGATGGGGGGAGGGGTGCTCCAAAGCCCTACAAACAGCATCATTTACCTCCAGGAACAATGTAAACGGTGCAAAAGGCCAGAGTCCCAGCAGAACCGTCAAGGCGACCTCCACCCCACAGCCCTGACGGAGGCCCTACACACACCCGGGCAGACGCAACGGCCCATGCCCATAGTCAAACATGGCGGGCGGCCCCAGGCACGCTACCGTGGATGCTACGCTTGGAGGACAGAGGACCTGCTTCCTGCCTCTGTGCCTTTGCACGTGTCGTACCTATTCCTGGAACTTCTCCCCTCCCTCTCCACCTGAATTACCCTCCTTCTCCTCCACTGGGCTCAAGTACCAGCTTTCCCAGGAAACCCTCCTTAGCCACTCTCCTGCTGCCATCCTTCCTTAGCAGCCTGTGAACGAATACCTGTGTCATAACGTTTGCCACACTCATCTCTAACTTGTGGTTCACGCGTCTGTCTCCCCAACAGACGGTGGGCATCTGGGGAGCAGGGAGCATGCCCTGTGCACACGAGAGGAGCACACTAATGTCTACGGAGCAAATGACCTGGGTCCTGGTCCTTGCTGACGCTAACGAGCTGTATGACTCTGGGCAAGTGGCTCTCCCTCTCAGATTCTTCATCTCTAAAGAGAGAATTGGGGAACTTCCACTTCCCACAAGGACGGAGTAACAGGGACCAGATTTATCCTACCTGAACCAACCAAAACACCGAGAGAAAAAAAAAAAACATGAAATAATGGTTGCTCTGGTCAGAATGTTTGTGTCCCCGCAAAATTCATATCCTGAATCCTGATGCCCAGCGTGATGGCTATTGCACAGTGGGGCCTTTGGGAGAGGTGATCAGGTCATGAGGGTGGTGCCCCTGTGAATGCGATTGGTGCCATTATAAAAGAGACTCCAGAGAGCTCCCAGCCCCTTCCGCCATGTGAGGACACAGCGAGAAAGTGCCGCTATGAACCAGGAAGGGGGCTCTCGCCCAACCAGGCTGGTACCCTGGTCTCAGACTTCCAGCCTCCAGAAGAACTGTGGAAGTTCTGTCGTGTACACGCCTCCCGAGTCTGTGGTTTTGTTAGAGCAGCCCAAACAGACTAAGAAAGCAGTTTTCAAGATACCGGACATTGATTAAGCAGTAACGAGTTCCTGAGAGACAGGAAATGAAAATGGTGACTCCTGGGATCGCTCCAGCTCACTGCCTAGAGAGAGGTCCAGGGCTGAGGGGCAGGAAGGGGAAGCAGGTGGAGGCCCACACACACCCCGGGCCGAGCAGCCTTAGCTGTAGGTCTGGGGAGACCAGGGCAACCAGAGCTCCCAGGACAGCGCAGCCAAGGGGAGAGAGCTTCGCGAAGAACCCTGCAGGCAGTCCTCTTGGAGCACTGGGCGGCGGGGTGCAAGGAAGCTGCCGGACGCTGGAGAAAACCCGTCTGCAAGGGTTGGGAACGGCCCCTGTCCCCACCGGCCAGGATGGAAAGCTCACCATTCGAGAGGCGCTGGGTAGAGTCCTGGGGTCCGCTCACCAGGGGGGATAATTAGCCCGAGGCTGAGCCCCGCTCCAGACCCACGTCACAAATCACAAAAGACAGAACCTGACTAAATGGCTTTGGAAGTACCATCCAAGTGTGACCTTCTTTGGCTTTAGATGTTTAATGAAAAAGACACGTTAATTCTCAGCACAGACACGTCCAGGCACCTCCTGGGTGCCAGGCGCTGAGCCTGGGGGGTGACTGGTTGATTGTACCAGAAGCTGAAGCAGCATGGCGACGAGGATGCCCCCTCCACACGCAGGACGCTCACCCTGGAATCCCACAGGCCCACCCAGCAGCATCGGCCTCGCTACGTTACAGACAGGGAAACGGAGACTCAGAGGGGCAGGGAGCTGCCAGCGTCGGGTGACACCAGGCCTCAGAACCCAGGTTTCCTGACTCCCCTATCCAGCCTCTCTTCTTAAACCTCGGATCCTTGGAAGGGCTGCGTGGTCCCCGAGAAGGCGGAAGGCCGGAGCTCCCTCTCAGCCCCCGCCAAGCTCGGCAGCCTGGCTCTTCCCCCGTGTTCCACAGGGTCCACGAAAGGCGCCCCGACCCTCTTCAGTATTGTTAATACAATCAGCAGAAGCATCGTTATTACTGTTATTCTTGGACAGTGGAGAACAAGGAACATCCTCAGAAATGGCAAGACACATGTTCACCAGCTGTTCCCCATTACGCCCTCCCCGGGTACACGATACGCCTTTCATGTGCTTAAAATCATAAATAATTTTTAAAGTATGTTGCTCTTATTCTTTATTCCAGGGCTCAAATGTGGTTCTCATAAAAGTCTGCTTTGGCCTCACTGTCACAAGCTAAGAGGTTTACCGAAAGGCCTTCTTTTCTTCTTTCTTCCCCCGTCTCCCTCAGCCTCTCCCCTCCAGAGGGGCACGGCAGTGTGGTCTCAGGGCTAATTTGTTTCCTTCCTGCGCTGGAATCATGTTCCTTCCCAGGATGCAAGGAACTGAGGCTGTAGTGATTGTCTATCGTGGACAGATACAGGCTGCTGTCCCCATTTTACAGGTAAAGAAACAGGCACAGAAAGTTTTACTAGCATGCCCGATGTCACGCAAACACTAGGAGATCCAATGACCCCCCCCCCAAAACATCAAGGGAAGGGAATAACCATATGCGATCTAAATAAAATAATCTTGATTATCCATGAGTCCCTCATCTGCAGTGATCTAAGAGGGCCTCTTTCTGCAACTCGTAGGAAAAGTCAGCAGGCGTAAAGGTGGAGAGCAAGCCAGCTGTGAGCACGTGTGTCCGCTTACACCCCACGGCCCAACAGACACTAATCCAGACAGTCTTCTTTCAACGTTTCTGTGCGCTCCTCTGCACCTCTGGCCACTGGGTAACTGAGGGTTGACTGAGCTGAAGATGATCACCTGCTCACCTCTCATTTCAAAAGGCTCAGACACACAGGGAAGCCAAACTGTGGAAGGTGCCTCTGCAAGCTGGACCGGGGTGGGCGCCTCCGGACTAAAGAAGTTATGAGGAAGAGAAGCTAAAGGCGCAGCAGAAGAGGTCCGCTGTTCTCACGCCCCGTTGGCGCCTGACGGGACAGGCGGAGGGAGGGATGCGCGCAGACGTGCACGCACCGAACCCGGATCCGAGGAGCTCCGTGCACAAGCCCAGTTACCCACGCGAGCGAGCGTTAAACCGCCCACCAATCCAAATGCAAGCAGCACCAGGAGCCACTAAGCTCAGCTGCAAACTGGAGCCCAAAGGAGCCTCTGCGGGCGCACCAGGAACAGGAGCTCATCAGTCCCTCCATCCCCACCAGTGCCTACGGGTCCATTTCCCATCCACGGCCTCGCCGAATGCAGCCAGTGACAGTCACAAAATGCACATTCTCTGAGGTCTGACTCCGGATTCACTTACGGTTTTTAATTCTGTTTCAGTATGTCTTCTACACGTGAATGAATGTTTGCTGACTTTTAAAATGTGGGAGAACTCCCAGCTACTTACATGGCTCACAAGCCCCCTTCTGAGCCACGCCTCCTGCCTCCTCCCAGAGGCTCAGCCGTCACCCGCCCTACCCCCCACACCGCAGTCTCCACGTCGCGCGCACTGGCCTCGCCTCCTCCCGGTTCCCCGCACAGGCCGGGGTTTTCTTACCTCGGGGCTGGAGGACATGCCCTTCCCTCGCCCAGGAAGGTTCTCACCAGCCCCCCAACCTAGCCAGCCCTCTGGTCTCAGTTCAGATGGCCCCTTCTTGCACCCTGGCCCCCATCGAAACTGGTCTCCTCTGGTTGGCTCTTTGTCTGTCCTGCTCTTTTTCTTCTGTTGGTGCCTCCAAGCTCATCAACAGCTACTCGACTTCTGAATCCTCCCCACGCAGAAGCCACACGGGCCAGGACCAGCTGTAGTCACCACTGCATCACCTGCAGAGTATCTCAGACATAGTGATACTCAATAACTATTCACTGGGTGGACGGATGGATGGATGGGTGGATGAAAAATGTGACCTTTCAAAGGGCTAGGACCCCTTATACACAGCCATTCCGGGTACAGTCAGACTCTTCCTAAATGCTTTTGGTAACTGAAGGGGCTACTGAGGACCCAGATCAGGGACGGCCGCTATGGTTCGTGTACCATGGCGCTATCTCCCCCGACCTTACAGACAGCCCTGGGGCATCACTCTCCAGTAAGCCACCACCAATGAATCGGGCCTGGCACGTGTGATCCGTTCGTTCATTCATTAACGAATACTGATTTAGTGCTTGCTCTGTACCAGGCCCCATTCTAGGTGCTGCCGACAGGGTGAAGCCGCCCTGCCCTCCTGGAGCTTCCAGTGTAGTGCCGACAGGGACAATCAAACAAAGACACAAATATGCTACTCAGTATCCAGCAGCGCTGAGTGTTAGAAAGAAAAGAACAAGAGGAGGAGGATGGAGCGAGACAGAGGTCCGCTTCACACAGGACGGTCGGGGATGTCTGTGCAGGCAGAGACCCTGCTGCGGTGGGAGAACGCGTCCTGCGCTATCTGGAGGTCCCCAGGCAGAGGGAGGGGCAAGCAAAAGGCGCTGAGAGGGAAACAGGCTTGGTATCTTGGAGGATCGGTGTGCCTGGGGCGGAGTGCCGAAGTGGGCAGTGCCGGGAAGTTCCTTTCTGTGTCGGAGGTGACAGACACGGCATCCGTTTAGAGGCCCTGCGGAGACACTGTCATTCCCGGCCCCTCTCTGACCAGTAGCCCTTTAATATCCATGGCAGGGATCACACGACACCCTCGGGTTCCGGCCTGTCCCCGCACAGGACGGCTCTAGTCCATGGTGGCACTCTGACTGTGCACCCTGTCCCCATTCTTGGGGCTCTGATCCATTGTAAGCAGGTAAACGCTTACCAACCACCTGGGTGTGGAGGGTCGAGGGGCTGATTTGGAAACTTCACTGATTTCCGTGGTGTAAATACGCCCGCCGTGGCCAATTTCAATCACCAATGGTGCAAAGACCAGCCTGCAAAGTTTCTGAAAATGTGTCAGATCTCAAGAGCCGTTATGCACCAGCACATCACTGAGGCCAGTTCTTCCTGGGTAAGAATAATTCTTCTGTGAGCTCCAGGTACCAGAAGCTGACTGCCTCCTCCTCCTGTCTCCCCCTCTCCCCCCACAGGCCCCTCCCATCCACCCACAGAGGCAGCCACGACCAAGTCAGGCCCCCCACTCCCACATCTCCTACTGAAGAGCCCAGTTACTCAGCACAGTGCTGGCTTACCACTGCTGTCCTGGCGGGGCCAAGCCAGCCCACCCGCTCCCACATCTCCTACTGAAGAGCCCAGTTACTCAGCACAGTGCTGGCTTACCACTGCTGTCCTGGCGGGGCCAAGCCAGCCCACCCGCTCCCACATCTCCTACTGAAGAGCCCAGTTACTCAGCACAGTGCTGGCTTACCACTGCTGTCCTGGCGGGGCCAAGCCAGCCCACCCGCTCCCACATCTCCTACTGAAGAGCCCAGTTACTCAGCACAGTGCTGGCTTACCACTGCTGTCCTGGCGGGGCCAAGCCAGGCCACCCGCTCCCACATCTCCTACTGAAGAGCCCAGTTACTCAGCACAGTGCTGGCTTACCACTGCTGTCCTGGCGGGATTATTAGTAGCTCTCTCACCCTCAGAAGGGCCCAACATTGGACGACAAATTCTATCCACTGCCCTCTGCTCTCAGCACCACCTGCACAGGGCCCAGGGTCCAGGTCCCAGCCAGCCCATCTGGCAGGAGCTGCCCCAGTTCAGCTGGACATGACTTGAGGCTTTCAAAAGGAAAAGCACCACTTCTCTTTCAATTTTTTTTCAACCACGAGCCTGAAAACAAGTTAATTTTAAAAATTCAAGTTCAGGGCTTGCCTGGTGGCGCAGTGGTTGAGGGGCCGCCTGCCGATGCAGGGGATGCGGGTTCGTGCCCCGGTCCGGGAGGATCCCATGTGCCGCGGAGCGGCTGGGCCCGTGAGCCATGGCCGCTGAGCCTGCGCGTCCGGAGCCTGTGCTCCGCAACGGGAGAGGCCACAACAGTGAGAGGCCCGCGTACCGCAAAAAAAAAAAAAAAAAAAAAAATTCAAGTTCATTTCCCATTACACGTTTTCCTATTTTTGGCATCACTGTCTGTGAGCCCTGAGTCAGGCCTGTCTGCTAACAGCCCGGGGCCTGCGGTCTTGCCAGGCCTGAGCGCATGTCCGCAAGTTGGCCGGGAGCCATCTCGGGTTCCGCAGGGAGACAACGGCATGGAAGTGGCACCGATTAATTTTTTTCTGAACTTTGAAGATAAGAAGCATTACAGAAAACAAAAAAGTGTAAGTCAACGTGTTCTGCGCTCTTTCCAGCCTATCTAAGTGGCAATCAAAGCACGGGCACCAGAAAGCCCATAAAGATATCAAATGTAAATCCAAGCCTCTCGGCTCCATCGCTATTGAAAACAAATGCGTGGGGACAGGCAGTGACAGCAAGGGGAGTCCCACCCACAACTCACCAGTGTGAACAGCTACAGCTCTGGTTCCCTCCAGCCCAGGATTATTGCAGAGTACATTCTACAGACCACTGGTTTCCCAAGATACTAAGAGGCATTCAGCAGGAAAAGGGCTGGACAAAGCTGAACCATTTCCTTTACTGCAGGGTTTTTAGAACTTTTAATTGGTCAGATAAATTTTAATATTAGTGTTTCTACAGTTTGTTAGACCATGGAAATTTTTTTAAACAAAAGGCTATCATTCTACAGTAATATACTTTGAGACCATGCCACCTCCAGCCCAGGTATAGATTCTTCACTAAAGTGAGAGGGTAGGAGCATGGCTTTGGAGTCAGACAAAACGCGTTTGAGTCCTCGATCTACCTCCTTGAAGCTGTGTGACCTCAGATAAGTTTATTAAACTGTCTGAGCCTCCGTTTCCTCATCTATAAACTGGGGCTAGAGCTAGTACCTACTTCATGCTGCTGTTGTGAGGATAAAAACAAATAACGCACGTAAGGTTCTTACCAAAGCACACAGCACATAGGAAGCATTAGCTATATTTAATTCATTTCATTTGATTATCTATTTACTCAATTCATTTAATTATCTATTTACCAACTTATATCTATGGTTACAAGATTTTTCATCTTCAGATATTTTGTTCTGATTGATCACTGATGGATCATCGAGACTGCTTTTATGAACCTTTCTCCTCAAAGTCAAAGGTAAGAATTATGAAATGTTTCAAGCTTTAAAACATGCTAACATCCTTATTTACAGATACCTCTTACCAAGGCAGAAGTTTTCACTTGAACCAACAATCATCCTTAGAAACAGAACTATAAATGGAAAAACAGTTGTTGAACTGAACAAGCAGCTCTTCTTAGCCACAGCGAGTGTCCCTCCACGATCCGTGCTGAATTGAGCCTCGCCTAGACTCTCCAATCTCATCAAAGCAGGACGGAACGTGAGACATCCAAGGAGATGCAGAAGGACGCTTGTACAAAGACTCCTCTAAACACCCTCAAAACCCAGCATCAAGAAGTGAGCAAGCCTATTTCAAGCAATCTCAGAAGATGCAAAGTGGATTCTTGGGATGCAGAGCAAGCCAACAAGCCTGTCAGAGAACCGGGTCCAGGCCTGTCTACTTATTGTTCTCCTGCCCAGAGGAACGCGGTAATTGCTCCCTACGGCTGCCATAAGAAACCGCCACGAACGGGGTGGCTTCAAACAACGGAATTCTACTTCCTCACAGCCGTGGAAGCCGCAAGTCTGAAATCGAGATTCCGGCAGGGCTGTGCTCCCTCCAAAGGCTCTGAGGGAAAAGGCCGCCTTGCCTCTCCCCGCCTCTGAGGGCCCCAGGCATTCCTCGGCTCAGGGCCACGTCGCTCCAGTCTCTGCCTCTGTCTTCACACGGCCTTCTCCCCCCGTGTTTGTGTGTCTCAAATCTCTCTTATAACGACACCTGTCACTGGAATTGAGTCCCCCCACGAAGTCCAGGATGATCTCTTCTCGAGATCCTTAACTAATTATATCTGCAAAGACCCTTTTTCCAAATAAGATCAAATTCACAAATTCCAGGCTTAGGACTGTGACATGTCATTTTTGGACACCACTACTCAACCCACTACAAAGAGGATTACAGACCTTAAAAGTACAAGCCTTGGGCTTCCCTGGTGGCACAGTGGATAAGAATCCTCCTGCCAATGCAGGGGACACAGGTTCAAGCCCTGGTCCAGGAAGATCCCATATGCCGCAGAGCAACTAAGCCTGTGTGCCACAACGACTGAGCCTCTGCTCTAGGGCCTGCGAGCCACAACTACTGAGCCCTCGTGCCACAACTACTGAAGCCCACGCGCCTAGAGCCCGTGCTCTGCAACTAGAGAAGCCACCGCAATGAGAAGCCCATGCACCGGAAAGAAGAGTAGCCCCCGCTCACTGCAACTAGAGAAAGCCCGCGTGCAGCAATGAAGACCCAACACAGCCAAAAAAATATTAAATTAAATTTTAAAAAGTACAAGCCTTGCGATGGCTAATTTCACGTGTCAGCTTGACTGGGCCACAGGGATGCCTAGACATTGGGTTGAACGTTCTTTTGGGTGTGTCTTTGAGGGTGTTTTCCGATGAGATTACCATCTGGATGGGTAGACTGAATGAAAAAGACGGCCCTCTGCAATGTGGGTGGGCCTCATCCAATCAGTTGAAGACATGAACAGAATAAAAAGCCTGACCTTCCTGCAAGTAAGAGGGGACTCCTTCTGCCTGCTGACCTGGACATCAGCCTTTCCCTGCCTTCAGATTCAAACCGAAACACTGGCTCTTCTTGGGTGCGAGCCTACTGGCATTTGGACTGGAACTTACATCGTCAGCTCTCCTGGGGCTCCACCTTTGCCAGCAGCAGACCATGGGACCTCCCAGCCTGCATACTCTCCTGGGCCAATTCCTCATAATAAATATATAAATAAATAAATATATATATATATATATATATATATAAAAAATATATGTACATACACATATCCTGTTAGTTCTGTTTCTCTAGAGAAACCTTACTAATCCAAGCCTCACCTCTGGATAACTGAGAAGGCAGAGGTGCTCGAGTCCTGGCCTGGCTGAGTGGCCCCTGAAGCTGGGTGGGCACCAGAATCTGGGGGAGGGTCTTCCCGTGCAACTTTTGCAAAAGTCATGGTTACCAGATCAGAATGTCTAGAAAGCCAGTAATAGGTTACTGAGAACAACTTCCAATAATTTACAAAGCTTAATGGAATTAATGTTTTCCTCCTAAGGGGCCACTCGAGCTAACTAAAATGTCACGTTTCTCTGCTTTTTAACTGGAATTATATTAGTCCAACGTGGTAACAATGATTTTCTCACACTCATCAGAAAATGCTTAACGGCAGTTCTGTATGTTTTCAGTTCATGGAAATGAGAAGATGAATTATTCCTTAATAAATGCAGTTTAGTAGATTAAAAAAATATTTCAAAACATGGATTCCACGGAGAAAATTAAAGTCTGAATGGCATTTCTGCTCTAAGCTTTATCCCTGAATTGAGTTAGCGCAGCAGAAATCTACCTACATGACTTGGTAGTACAACCTTTCCTGAACTACAGTTAAACACGACACCCTCAGTTTTTGCCCAGAATCGGTTTAAGAAATGGCCATAGGAAGAACATTCCAGCACCTTATATAAAACTCATATTTACTGAAAACATGTCCCTTCTATTGTTCATGTCCTTTACATAAAATTATGCTTTAGCAACAGGAAAAAGTTCGCCTCATTTTACCAAACAGATGCTTATTTCTGCAGATTACGTAAACCGTAGTCATTTCTGCCTTGGCTACCAGGAAGCTCAGAATGTATTTGTCTCACTTGCATCCATCGCCCTTATTTTCTTATTTCTATGATCATTATTTCCCCTGCACTTCCCCCTTCCCCCCAAATTAATGATTCTTTTTTATTTGTCCCCTTTCAAAATGATCCATTTGTATCTATGCTTTTGGTCGTAATCCATCTCAAGTCCTTTTTGGGGACATAGGCTGAGATGTGAATCACATAACCCAGATTCGTGGAGGGAGAGCAAGGTCTCCGCTTGTCCCACCGGCTGTCTCTGCCCTTTGAAACGGGCGCCTTTGAGCTCTCGTCTCTGTGCCGTGGGGTCTGAGCAGTCTTCCTGTTGGCTTTCCCCGTGACCGCGTCGCAGACCTCGCACTTGGAGCCATTATGTTTACCGATGCCCCAAGGACCCACGCCCTGTGAAACAGGAGCCCTCCAGCACGCAGCCCAGAGGCCACCTATTCCTGCCTCTACGGCGAGTCCCCGTCTGGGCTGCTGGCTGCCTGGCCAGATTTCAGGAACTGGACCCAACACTGCAGATGCTGCTGGGAAGAGAAGTAGCAGGGAGGAGCAGTCCCGATCCGGGCCAGCTGTGCGCCCTACACACATCACACGCGAATGACGATACCGAAAACAGTAGTAAGACAGGCTACGCCTCTGCGACAGGCCTCCAAATACATGGTCACTTCTCCTTACGGCAGCCCTCCACGGCACTCATTACTCCTGTTTGGGAGATAAGGGGAGCTCTGAGCCTGCGTTCCTAAAGGTACCACGGGCTGGAGGTGAACAGCATCTACGTGCACGCGAAGAACTCGTAAGCTAAAGTCCTTACAGGCTCCTGGGAACAGCAAACGTGACCCCTGTAATATCAATCATTCTATCAACAAAGCTTCGAAAACTTTGACAGACTGGACAAAAGTGATTTCCACCCATCCCAGGCATGTCCCTTCTTCCGAAATTAGTGCACTCTGGCTGGATGAACACGCTTTTGTTAATATGACCAGAACGGACTCTGTTACCTCGTCCCCATCAATTCTCCCGGAGGCAGGGTGCTCGTTCGTATATATAAAAAAGTCAGTGATAAATCAACATAGATACTGACCACCTTGGTAAAGAACAGAGGTGAGAAAGCATCCATTTCAAACCGTCCCAGGTTGCTCAGGGCCAAAGGCCAGGCCTTCCTGCCCCCTTCCTGTGCAAGGATGCCGAGTGTCCCTCACAAAATACTGGCTCTCCTGTTGTTGTTTTTGGAAAACAAAGGCTTCCTTCCAAGACTCCCCCCCCCCACCGCCCACGGTTAATATCTGTGCTCAGGACTCCGTGTCCCTGGACGCATTACTGTGGATTCGTCCAGGTTGGAGATCTTGATGTTGTGATTTCCTCCCCATCTTCCCGGTCTCTCCGGACCCTACTGAGTTATGATCCAAACCTCCATCGGCCTCCACCAGAATGGAGGATGCTGACCGACCCCACCCCATGCCTCAGTCTTCCTCCCCGCCCACCCCTGCTGCCAGGACGTGGCTGTCTGCGAATGTGGTTTACTCCCATTGTAGTCACTTCCCAAGCCCATTAAAAAGAGGGGAAAACGCCACTGGACTCAGCGCTAGCCCTGCAGACTGCCCCATCTCGTCCTCACCACCATGCTCCTTTCTCACCCCAGGAACTGGGTCTAACCCGCCCCTGGAATCGGCACCCCACCCGGCATACCAAGTTATATCCTCCTCTCATGGTTACAACACCCCCTGGGAGGTCAGTCACAAGCCGCTGCGGTCTGTGAGTACAAAGGAGATCTGGGGCCCCGCGGCTGACCCGCAGAGGATGCCAGAACGGTCCACCTGTGTGAAGTCCGGGGCCTAGACACTACCGGGAAAAGTTCCTTCCGTTACATCTGATGCTCATCAGGGCCACCACCTGGCTTTGCTCCCTGGACCAGCATTTTCCCAGACAGAATCTGTGCTGTGCTGTGCTAATGGGCTGCTACTTGACACAGTATTTAATCCGTGCTGGGATGTCTGGGTGTGTGCCTTCTTCCTGTTGTGCCCTTGGCTGTAGACTCTGGGGGCTCTGATGGTTTCTGAGCCCTTCAGGGTCTCTCCACAGACTCCCTTCCTCTGGGAGCTCCATCAGTGTTGGCTGCCTATTCCGTCAGGAGGGAAGGTGACTGGGGAACTAGGAATTGAGAATACACACATAAATGTTTGAGAACACAGACACGGTAATAAACTCCTGTGTTTCCATAGTCAAGAACTGGATTGTTACAACAACCTTCTAAGAAAAACAGGGCAGCTGTCACTATGCCCACATCACAGATGAGGAAACTGAGGCTCCGGAAGATGAGGTGACATACCCAAATCACACAGCAGGTGAGTGCAGAACCCAGGCTAGAAGCCCAGTCTTCCGAGGACTCGACTGATGCAGTGTCTACCACCCTATGCCTCCAAAATAAAAGGGAAGGAGAGGAAGAAACAACCAAAGGGTCCAACAACAAATGAATGCATAAAGAAGATCGTATTATATATATAAGTACACACACACACATGCATATCATGGAACATCATTCAGCCCTGAGAAAGAAGGAAACCCTGACATCTGCAGCACCGTGGCTGGACCTGGAGCACGTTACGCCAGGTGAGTGAGTCAAGGGAAGAAAAGCACTGTATGACGTCACTTACACGTGGAATCTAAAAAGCCAACCTTATTAAAACAAGGAGAAAATGGTAGTTACCAGGCAATGGGGGTGGAGGGATAGGACAGACGCTAGTTAAGGGTCCAAACTTGCAACAGGTAGTAAATGAGCCCTAGAGATCGAATGCACAGCAGAGTGAACATACACAGCAATAGCTCATAACCATCAAAGCTGCTAAGAGTCCGGAATTTAGTGATTCCAGCCACTAAAAAGGATAATTAGGTAACGTGACAGAGAGGCTAGTTATGGCTACAGCGGCAATCATCTCACAATCTATGAGTGTATCAAATTAATATGTTGTACACCTAAAATTTACACAAGGTTATACGTCAAATATATTTAAATGATAAAAAAAGAAATGCAAAAAAGCAAAAGAAGGAAGGCGACTCAGAGAAGGCTGCGTCATGACACGTCCTTGCTCTAGTCACGTCAACTGCAAATCCAAGTGCAGGTACTTCCTAAACAATAGGTGGTAAGTTCCAATAGGCTTAGTGTATGGGGCACACGAGCTCTGAGGGCAGATGTGTCACATAAGGAAAACTATGCTCCCGCAGGCATGAGCTTGTGGAAGGACAAGCAGAGACCAGAGTGACCAGCACTACTTGGGGACTGAGACTGTGAATAAGGTGAGGAGGAGGTGACAGAGAGAGAGGTGCGGTCAGATGTTCCAAGAACAGAGAGGGAGGCTAGGAGATGGCATCAGGGCATCAGGAGAGAGGTGGAAGGGAGAGGGAAGAAGGGACGGACGAGCATGAGGGCGAGGAAGGATGGAAGAGCAGCGAAGGAGAAGAAGGGACAAAGAGCGGAGAGGGGAAGGGTGCACACTTCCTCTAAGTCTCTGTATTTCCCGCAGAAAGGACTGTCCTGGGGGGAGAAGCAATAGCAGCGGCATTAAAGTTTGCTCACCTTCTTTCCAAGGATCAGCCAGCACAGATAAAAACATAGGAAGCAAGTTATAAACCGAAGAGATTAAGAGAACGTTAGATATTCAGATAGGCCAGAGAAAGGAGAAGAAAAAAAAAAAAAAATATATATATATATATATAGAAGGCAGAAGGAAGACAGGAGAAAGAAAAGGGGAAGGTTGGTTAAGTGAGGGCACCCCCAGAGGGAAGCAGACGCCTCCGTCCATAGCTGACTTGGGCCATGTGGCCATCAAATGGGGACACCATCAGCAGAGGAGGGGCGGAGGTCCAGAGCCAGGACGGTGCCTGCACCTGAGGACGGCGGCGCTGGGAGTGAGGGGTCAAAGACAAGGAGACAGAGAACTGAGCAGTGCAACTGAAGGGGAGAAGGTCACAGCGTGGTCCTCGGGAAACCAAGACACGCAGGCGTGTGGCCCCCAAACATGTACCTTTTACTGGCAAGGTGTTTGTAGCCAATATTCATGCTCATGCTTGTTCACTGTTCAATAGACATTTGTCCTCCTGCCACGGGTGTGTTATCCACCTTAACAGATCTATAAGGGCAGAACCCACAGAGTTCATCCTTTTTGAATAAGGGGTGCGTGACACAGCATCACACATGACGATATCTGATGAGTGATTTCTGATGAGAAGAGTAGATCTGCTGTAGCGAAGATGGTGTACACATAGCCAGTGATGCTAATCCAAACGTTCTGCTCTCTCTAACCATGCTACTGATAGTGGAGATGGTGACGAGAGAAGGTGGGTGGTAATAGTGGTTGTGTAGAAAGCAGCAAATACGTAGTTCTGTTAATGACGGGGATGGTGAACATTTATGGTAAACGGCAGTAAGAATGATGAAGTCGTGATCTCTGCAAAGCTAGGTCACCACTTGGGAAGTAAACTATTGATGGATGTGGATATGTGTGTGTGTGTGTGTGTGTGTGTGTCAGAGACAGATCAACTATAGATCATTTATGGTTAAACTAGAGTATCACCTGTTCCAGGGCCCTTTCTAGAGACGCCTCAAATAATCAGTCAATAACCACCCTTTCTCCTAAGATACCTGGTAAGAAGAAAGGAGAGTGAATCTGTGGACACATTTCTTTTATCTTTGGAGGTATCTGCTGGATTTTCTTATGCAAGGAAACTGTCACCCAGGAATTCCTTGGGGGATTTTTAAGTTATACATAGACTCCAGTGGCTGAAAAGGACCTCAGAAATCATCTGGATGTGTGGCTCTCAACCAAGATGTGCATCAAAACCTCCTGGGGATTTTTTTTTTTTTCACAATACTGATGCCAAAGCCTCATTCCATACCAGCCAACTAAATCAAATTACCAGTGGGGTCCGGGCATGAGCACGATGGACACTTTCCCCAGGTGACTTTGATCAACCCGAGTGAGAAATAACCTTCCATTTCACAGAAACCCACGGTCACACCAAACTTAGTGACAGAGTCACAACCAGAAGAGGTGTCTTCATGGCAAGCCTGGCGCTATTCCCCCCGCAAGCTGCCTGCCCAGTCGGCAAGGCTCGCTAGTCTGCGCTCATTGCTACGCTCGCTCTAAAGAAATGCCTGGCCATGCTGGGAGGGAGGGAGAAGGGGGCTATAACAGAGAAATCAGGAAGCTGGACCAGGGCAACGTGAGCTTCTCGTGGAGCACGTCCTGGCGGTGCTCTGAGGTGACACGATCTCCCCTCCCATCTCTTCCTCGTCTCCTCCACTGTCCCAAACTTAGCGTCCCCAGGGAGACAAGTGTGATTCCAACTCCGCAGAACCCAGGTCCCACCTGGCCCCGTTCCCGAAGCTATTCACACATCCAGCCAGCCCTCGGGAGGCCCCAAACCCAAAAGAAACATGCTCATACTTTCTTGGTGGGAACTTTGATCTTCAAGAATTCCGCCTCTCGGGCCAGCACTTGCCATGGGGCGTGGATCCGGACAAAGACGGAGCCCTGGCTTTTACTCTGTAAGGGACGAGGAAGGAGAAAGAGAAACACTTAGGAGACATAGCTTAAATTCCTGATTCCCCAACTCTCCCAAACAAGAAGCCCAGACCTGTTGTTTCTTCAGTTTCTGGGTTTTGTTCTCTTTATACCTCACCCAGGGCCAGCCCCCTCCCACCCATACCCCATTCACCACTTCTGGTCTAGAAATGCTCTCATCCAGAGTAGGGAAAGGTTCCCAAAGTGTGCTCCCTGGAGCTTTGGTGACTTTAGAGGAAAAGGGGAGTTAAAACAATTGTGTTCAGAGATTTGCAATGCAAGCAATTATAATTTTCACAGAAATCCCATTAACGCTTTTTTTTTATTGAAGTATAGCTGATTTATAATATTGTGTTAGCTTCAGGTACACAGCATAGCGATTCGGTACTTACGTAGATTATATTCCAGTATCGGTTGTTACAGGATAATGGGTATAATTCCCTGTGCTGAACGGTATATTCTCATCACCTATTTTATATTTAGTAGTTACAGCGGTTAGTCAGTTTACCTCTGCTGGATTCAGTGAACAGTCTGGAACCTGTCTCCATACAGATATTTTCACTGTTAAGTTTGTATTTTTGTTCTACTATTTCGCTGTGTCATAGCCCAAATCACAAAAGTGGATCATCTGAGCCTAAAAGTAATGACATAACTAATCATGTAAATGGCACAACTCCGTATAATATCGTAAACATAAATCTTGGGCAGGGCTCCGTGTGAATACAGCTCTGAATCTAGGTCCCAGGACAAGTCGTTCTGTGAGTGCACTGATTTCACCCAAAAATGGAAAGTAAGGAAAGGAAACACAGCGACGAATATCTGAAAATTAGGTTTCACTGACTCTGCAGCCCATCTGGCCCGGGGCACAGGGCATGCTAGAAAAACGGGTCAGATGACAACATGAAGCCATCGGTTTCTTCTCACCTTCAAAGAAAACCTCACACACAAAGGAAAAAAAAAAAAACAACACTTTAATTCATTTTGTCACTAAATGAAAAAAGACCAAAACAAGCAGGAAAAATGGGCAAAAGCCCCATTATTGGCGTGAAGCTTCTGAAACCACCTGCAAAATGAGTTACAAACACTGTTCACAAAGGACGCAGGACAAGCCAATGGCAAAACCCCTCATCCGACGACTGCCGGGAGTCACAGAAACCCATGTGATGCAGGCCCGAGTGCCACTGACAATCGGGATACAGCTGCTGAGGGCGGAGTGGGCAGCGGGCCCTAGTGAGTGTGCCCTTCAGAGAGATGCGCTCTCAGTTTCTTGTCGCATTCGCCCCCCGCAGCCCACGCTACGGGGGAAAGGCGGGTTTGCTGGCTTCCTGTGCATCTCGTGAAGCAGGCCGTACAGAGGCCAGGACTGAGGAGGCCCCAACCCTGCATGCAGCAAGAGTGACGCTGCTCACAGAAAAGCAGGGACAATCCTCTGCAAAGTCGTCTGCAAAGACCAGATGGTCTCCGTCGATACGCCCTCGGTCTCAGTTTAGCACTGAAGATGCCAGTGGGGGCATCTGAGCACATCCCCCCGTGTGCCAGGCAGAGAACCAGGTAGCAGGGAGAAGACTGCTTTCCCCACCAAAGTGCACTGTCTACAACGGGGCTCACGCGGGTTTTTGAGATGATGAATAAGATGAAAAGACATTTTATGATGCTCGTAATGCAAGTGAAGACTGTCTCTCTGATTCTGAAGGCACTCTACCATGTCTTCAATAATTCAGACGTCCAGGAGCTGCCCCCACTTCGGGGACTTTTGGGGAGAAGCACGAAGAAGAAACCAGGATTTCGCAGGAAGACTGAACTGTGGTCTGAAAGTCTCGGATGGTCTAGAGTTGACAAATACCTGAAAACAATACCCATCGCTGTGACGCATCTGCACTGAGTGTGACTCGTGTTCCCGGACAGGGCAGGGAGGTTGTGTGCTTTGGCTCGTACTATAGTCACGGGTACTATCACTCTCCACTTTATTGTTTAGGAAATCGAGGCAGGGAAAATTCAAATAATGTGTCCAAAGTTACACAGGTGGTATGATTTTGAAAAGTATTCGAATCCAGGCAGTCTGTGCTCTACGTGGTGGTTTTCTCCTCTCGTCCCAAAGACAGACAGGACATTTACTGCGCATAGTTAAAAACCACATCCGAGGGCTGCAACAGAACTTAAAGACGTGCCTTTTAGACTAAAATTGAATCAAAGGGTGGGAGGACTCTAAGAGGCAGTCCTAAGATGAAACACGGAGCCTTCAAGCTCCCAAGTGGACATAGTTCCGACAAAACCCTGGAAGCAGCTTTCACTGAGAAACTGCCCCGATTTCTCTGTCCACCTATGGCCCCAACACCAGGACCACGAGACAGAGTCATCAATCACTTGCTGCTACTTCTAACGGTAATTTTAGCTTTTCTGATTTAGCGAAAAGAAAGAGGAAGAAAAGAAACCATCTGTGAAGCTGACCTGAAGCCCCAGCTCTCCATCATGGCCCCAGAAATGATGTTTTCAGTGAAAGATGGCAGACAGTACCATCCCTCTCACTAAGATGAAATCGTGACTATTACTGATTTTTAAATATTTGCTTTCATCTTTGTTTTTAAATTGTGATGAACCCCTTTTTTGTTAACTTTATCTGGAAGCGGTGCCCCAAGTGTGTACCAAATGTCCATTCAGTGGCTGCAGATGTTTGAGAAAGGGGTTGGGAGGGCCAGGGTCCACCCGTGGCCTTGGTGGCAGACTGCTAGCTGTCCCCTGAGAGCCATTCTCCTTTTATTTTTTAACTAAGCATATGGCCTTCCGGAACGAAGACTGCATCCCACTTGAAGTTAGGTGTAACCGTAACACTCATTCCTGGCCTATATGGTACAGGTGGGGGGGGGGGGTGAAGCAGCTCCTGGTAGGCCCCCGCAAAGATGCAAGTGCGGGGGCCTACTTCTGCCCCTTCATCCTCTTCCCTACCCCTGGATCTACAGCCTGAAACACGAATACAAGTGCCTCAGACCTCAAGGTCAAAGTCAAGGCCAGAAAAGTACCAAGAGAGACGTTGGGTCCTGACTCTACGGAGTGCCTCCGCCACCCTGGGCTGTCTCTGGGATTTTTATGTGAAAGGTAAAACTCCACCTTGTTTAGCCCCTATGATTTCAGAGGCTCTATCGATTGCAGCCCAACCGTGTATTAAACTGATGTAAAATTGTTCCCCAACGTCGGGGCATTCGTTCCCTCCAGCAAAGCATGCTGCTTCGCCATTCTGCACAAATGGAACTTGTTTCAAAGGAAAATAAAAGCCGGAATGCAGTTGCGCTGGTGCTAACATCTAGTCACCATGTTTCTTTCATGCCGTGCGACATTGTTACCTTCTCATGAGAAGAACACCGAGATGTATGTCTCCCGGAAACAAACAAACAAATACTTGAAAATCCCTCAGCAGAACCGTCACCAAACGCGGAAGCTCTTTTTACTAACCCAGAAATCGAACAATTGGAAGTTAACATAAATTGAACTAAAATAGAAAAAAAATGTCCTGTTCTCCAGGCCCAGCTAACTTCCATCCTACCTTGGATTTGGATTCCTTTAGGCCTAGGAGGGGAACAGAAAGAGCTTGGGATTTGGATTCGAATAGATTGGGATCTGAATCCTGGATTTTACAGCTGTAGGACATCGGGCAAGTCACTTAACGAAGGGAGCCTCGGTTTCTCCATCAGCAGATGTCAGCCACTGCAGTGATGGGGATTCGCTCTACTCAACGAAAATGGCGGCTTCTTGACTACAGGGACAGTACCTGACACTTCGTTTGTGTCCCTCAAGCACCTGGCACAGGCTGGACACAGAGTAGGTCTTCACAGAACTCCTGCAACTGATAGAAAAGACTTGGGGAAAACCGTTCCTGTTAGATTAAAATCTTGGTTTGTTTACTGCCTTGAAGTGTTTTTTATCTATAGGATTTTCAGAATGTCCCATGGACCTAAAGAAATCCATGGGTTCCAAGTATGATTCATCTCTAGAATTTGAGGACACGGTCAGAAGGCATTGTTTTCCGAAACCAACACAAAATTTAACACGAAGTAGAAGAGACTAGGCATGAGAGCATATAATCCATCCCTAAAAGAGGTTTCATAACTAAGTAATCAGGGCGAGTGGAGGGGCTCCAAATCTCATCAAGCAACTACAATTTAAGTTCATGTAAAATGAGCTGAAACGTATGATTTGGTTCTGGTCGTCAGAGAAAGGAGAGCCAGTGCGCGAAGGTTTCTCTAAGAAAGCACAAACCCTTCTATCTTGGGGATGCTCTACCCCAGGGCTAACAAACGTGAGATACACGATGGGGCAGGAACGTCCCTCCAGCACAACTGAAACAGCTCACAAAACTACATACCTCTTTTCCCCATGATTCCATGTTCATAAAACCCTACAAATTCTGTTTCTCCGGTTCCTAGGTATCAGGAGGAAGCACCCAAGAGGAGGCTGTCAGTGCTCTGGTCAGAGGAGATGATAGTCCTCAACCATCACCTGACTCTCAGCTCTTTCAGTGTCTTTCAAGGTGTGTCAGCTGGTTTCCTTCACCACTAAGTAAACCAACGGAAACCTGAGTTCACAAGAGGCAGAGTCAGGTCCCCATCTTGAGCCCGTGCCCTAACTCATCCGCCAGTCTCTCCCTTCCTCCCTTCTCCGCTCAAGTTGACCCAACAGCAGACCTGATCACACGCATGTTCTCTAAGGCACCAGCCCCTCCCGCCCTCCCTGGACTCCAGACACACAGCCCTTCTCACTGGTTTCCAACTGGTCCAGCCAGCTTCTCAGTTCAGAACCTGCTCGGGGCAGGCTTCCCTGAGCCCCGAGTTTTGCGTGGTCCCCCTCTTACCCGCACAGCTCCCATCCCCCTCCTTCCTAGCACTGACCACTCCTGCACTCACTGTAAGCAGGTGTCTAATGCCTGGCTTCCTGGCCAGACCTAAGCTCCATGCAGACAAAGACTGCGTCTGTCCTGCTGACTGCTTTGCCCTCAGCAGCCACTGCCCCTGGCACACAGTAAATGCTCAGTAACTACGTCTTACAACTTCCATACACACGCACAGATTTCATCGGTTCTGTTCAGATCCTGTGACCAATTTCTAAAACTTGGCTACCCTTAAGTGTCATTTCTGAATCTTCGTCTTACGCCCACAATTAAAGTTGTTCAAGTTTCCACCTGACCGGGAACCTTATATAAAAACCTCGCGGGAGGTCGTCTCTGTTCTTCTCAGTAGCCCTGGGGTCCTCACTGCATCTTCAGGGCACTGCTCCCATCCCTAGAGGTCTACTGCATCAGCATGAGCTCATCCTGGTGTTCACAAAACAGCCTGAACTGAACTGGAGCTGGACGTACCTGGAACCTCTCTGCCTTATAGGCTCGTAAGGGTGTTGCCGCCTTAAGGAGAAGAATCGGGGATGCTCTGAAGAATAAAGGACGCTTCAAATGTAGAAGTCGTGGGTCTCTTTATCTTCCAGGCATCAGACTTCCGCGTACCATTCAACACCCCCATGCTGACGGCTCAAAGCAGGGCCAGCTGACGACCACGGTGCATTTCTGAAGAGGAACTGACTTGGCCAAAGGATGCTGGAGTTGAAGAGCCCTCCAGCGACACTTCACATCTTTCTCAAGCAGCAGATGAAGACCTCGGAGCTCAGGAGGCCGAGCGGCTGGGTTATGCACACACAGCTAGTTAGGAGCAGAGCCAGGAATGGAATCCAGGCCTCCTGACCTCAGGGTCCATGCCATGGTGCCTGTGAGGGATAGCGTCACACGTCCCTGCGGGCTCCCAACCCGTCCAGGGCAGCGCTATGCCCCACACACGGGAGATTAAGCAGATGGGGGACAGGGGACTGGGCGTGGGGGCAGCCACGCTCCCACACACCTCTCCCTAGAGCTGCAGCCACTGCTCAAAGCCCTTGTCAGGGACCGGAGGCCGCGCACTCCTGGTGAGATTTTCCGTATGGTTCATGTCTCGTTGTCTTCCAAAGATCGCGTGTGGCTTCACCAGACCACGTCCCCCCTCCGGAGAGACGAGAGTGAATGGGAGGCAGTCCCCGCCCAACGCCGGAACCCGATACTCCATGAGCCTCCTTCCCCGCAGCCCGGCCAAGCCAGCCCGGTGCTGACCCTGACGCCTGCGTGTGCTCTGGGCCCAGCCTGCCGTGAGAACACCAGCTGCAGCCCGGAGCGGGCTGCCAGGGGCGGGGCGGGGGCAGGGAGATGATGGAGAGGGACCAAGGGGGGCAGACGCCTCCCAGATTATCACCAACCTGGGTCACCTCGGACCCGCAAGGGACAAGGGCATGCGGTCCCATGGGGAGGGTGAGACGAAACCGCAGGGGCTCCCACGTTCTCAGATCACCGAGGCTGACGTCCACGCGGCTGGAGGACTTACACCAGGCGGTACTGAGACTGTGGCTGGGGCAGACTAAGGAGGAGTGTGGGGTGTAGCCCTGAGAGCAGGAAATCAGAGCAGAAAATGAGAAGGTCCTCACAACGGCCCCATGGAGGAACACCCTGGTCTACCTGTGCCATCGTTAAGACCAAAGTCTTAACTTCCTTCAGGAACCTCCAGCCCATGGTCCGGGAGCAGGGTCTGCCGGGGCCACCCGGAGACACAGTGGCCTGGAACTAAGTGCAGGGAAGACCTGGAGGAGGAAGAGGTGAAAACCTGCTTTCCCGGGAGGCCCCAGATGACCCTCCTCTCCAACCCTCTCCTCCCCGGGCCAAGGGGAGGATGGGTGAGTGATCAGCAAAGACGGAGGCCAGGGCCAAAGGCCCACCGAACCCTGCCCCAGGGACCACCCCCGCCCCCCAAAAAAGTACCAGTAGCAAGACTGCTCTTATAGAAAAGGCTTCTCCTTCCCAAGCAAAGACTGGGGACAACCCAGCCAGGGTCCTACGGCGATGGAAACTCAGCCACCCACTCTTGTCATGATTTTGTCAAAGGAAACAGCTGTCACCAAAAGTTCCTGGAAGTGGGGGATGGCCTTCTGTGCTACCAACATGGACAGGCGCCCAGAAGAGATGACCTCTGGACCTGGTAGCACAGTCTTTAAACTGTGCAACGCACATCACTGTACTCCCCACAGTGGGCACCCAGGAAACCTCTTCTCAAGCCCAGGTGAAAAACTGGGGAGGAGGGAACCCAGCAAAAATTAAGGAGTCAGACCCTCCGATACACCAAGGGCTGAGACAGCCAGCTCCCCGCCTAATCCCTGACCCACAGGGGCCCCCAGGGCAGCCCAGCACTCTGGAAGGATGGGGACCTCATGGGGAGTCAGCAACAGAGTGGGATTAAGTGTTCCCTGGGCTTCTTTCCACTTCAAAAACCCACAGAAGAAAATGGGGGAAATCTTCACCATTGTTATGGGACAGACTGGTCATGGGAAGGCCATGGGTATTAGGGTTTGAAGACTGACTGGGTCCTGGGCCCCAGCTCTGTCACTTCCCAGCCATACCATTTTTGGCGAGTCACCAAAGCTCTTGAAACTCATAGGCAATGTTAAAATAGTTGAAATGATTAATAGTAACACCACCCGGAGGAGAGAAGGAGGGACTGTATGAGGGCCCCGTGGAATCTTCCAAGGGTGGTAGATATACTCATTGCCTTGAGTATGATGATGGCTTCAGGGGTTCGTACATATGCCCAAGCTCAACAGATCAGATCATTTTAAATAGGTACAGTTTATTATACATCAAATATACCTCAATAAGGCTAGGGAATAAAGACTTGCAAAAATGTAAAACAGTGCCACATTTCTCACCATTTTTTTCTTTTGAAAAATATTACTTTTCATTAAAATGTGTTATTTATAACATATAAAATGTCATTTATAACATATAAAATGTGTTTATTTACGTTACATAAACATTTTATTTACTTAAAATATATACTGTTAGCTTTTAATTAATAAATAGGTATTCAAAAGCTAATACTGACTCTATGGTAACAGAATCAAATGAGATGATACACAGGGAAGTGTTCTGCAAACTCTAAGCTGTGTATGAAAGGATTCTTTTAAGAGCAAGGTCAAGGGCAGCCCGTGCCAAATCTCTGCCCTGGGACTCAAAGTGCAGAGCATCCTGCTGCCCCTTGGGCCACAGGGCACATGCCCTTGACCTCCACAGGGATGCGACCACGCTCCTTGGATCCCACTTGAGAGACATCAGAGCTGAGCCCACCGTGGCAATAGTCCCTGGCTTCCCCGAACACCCCCAAGTGAAGTTAAAGGAGAATGTTTCCCTTGGGAATTTAGAATGTGGGAAGTAACAGGCGGAACGGAATCCAGGAGCCAGAGACCCAACTTCTACCACAGGAGAGGATAAAAACCCATAAGCCCTGAAGATGTTGGCAGAAAGAACGGGGCCTCTCCCAAGACCAGGCCCCAAGCGCAGAGGCCCAGCCCCAAACAGGGGAAAAGGTCACAGATAAACCGGAGGAAAGACCGGAGGAAAATGCCGCCCTTTCCTATTCGTCACACGAGAACTACTTTGGACAGTCGACATCTCCCAAGCGGAATCAGATGCTGCAGATAGCAGCTCTCAGCAACCTCTCACCCCACCAGGACACTGCAAGCATGTCAAAGCCCAGAGAGGTGAAAGGCAGCTGCAGAGCAGGGGCAGAGGGTCGCCTAGCTGGGCCGCCGATAGAGACCTGGACCAAAGATGACTCACCGGTCCTGGCTGGGCTGGGACAGTCCCAGGTCATGTCTTCTGCCTCATCATTCTATCCAGTGCAGCATTTTAGTGTTACCGAAAATGTCCCAGATTAGACAATAAATCATAGTCTCCCTACGGATCACCAGTGAGCACCACTAAATTCAACAGCCAGCAAAACCTCTGGGCAGGAATGCCCAGTACCTCCTTCCGGACCTGCATTCCTTTGGCCCGTGTAATAAATGTCCCACTCAGAGAAAAGCATTTCCAGGAGTTTAAAAGCCCATCACATTACCTTTCAAAGTACCCATCTCCCTCGTATTCCTCCTAATTCAAAACTTGTGTGATGTGTTGATTCAGATACTTGTCTTCCCTCCTCAAGACACTTCTATAAAACCTTCATGCTCTCAGTCATTAACTCCCCTCGCCTTCCCTCCAAAAGATGTGCCCTTGCCTTGTCTGAGCAGTGACTCACCTCTCCCCTAAGGAATATCTCCACCGTTTCCTACTATTCAATCACCCCATCGTATTTCAATTCGACAAGTATTTAGCGGGTAACAACTGTGTGACCAGCAATATGCTAAGAGTTAAGGGCACGCAGAAGAAATACAAGCCATCCTGCGGCTCCCGGTCTCCTTAAAAACCAGATAAATGATATCTAACGCACAAGACGGATGAATAACATCGTGACCGGGGTGATTAATGTCCAAATGGACAGGACGACTAGTCAATGCTCATTTGTTGGCCGTTTCCCCTTTCACTCATCAATAATTGCTAGATTTTGCGCCCAGAGAAATACTCTTCCCGGATCTCAGCCATATGTTTTCAGTAGAACTGACCCCACCGTCAACTCCAGGAATCAGACCAATTAGCTTGAGCCCATCGGCATACCCATCCCCCTGGCCACAACAACTAGTTCTGGAATATGTTTGTAATGCAACCGGAACCTATAAGATGTGAGGAAATGTTGGCTAGGGTTTCGGGACGAAGCAGCTTTCTCTTTCTGCCAGAACTCTGGGGAGAAGAGTGGCAGTCGACGGAAGCCCTGGGTCAGCCAAGGGACCACTGAGCAAGTAGAGGATGGAGTGGACCCTGCAAAAGGCTGAGCAGAAAGATGGAGAAACAGGGGGTCCTTGGGAACCTCATTTGAGCTGCTAGATTAGTCCTCACCAGACCTACGTATGGGCTTTCTGATTACATGAGCTTACAAATTTCCTTTGTTGCTTAAACCAGTTGAGTTGGGTTTTCTGTCGATGCGACCAGGAGTTCTCAAGGACAGAAGAAACCCGTGGAAGAGCTGACTCCAGGCTGGAGGAGCCAGAAAGGATTTCCTGGAGGAGAGGGAACCTGAGTGGTACTTCGAACACCGTGATGGGATTTCCATGTGCAGAAGGCTGTGGGTGGCACCAAGAGGAGTGGGATGAGGCTGCAGAAGTGGAGCGCAGATGGGCTGAGATGCAGCCCGTGCTGGACACACCACCCACAATGCTGCTGTTGCCCGTGAAGCTCACAATAGTGACCTTGTGGGTCAGCCCTGTGCACTCCCCTGGATTCATTATACCTTTGCCAGGATAAAGAATAATGGAAGTCCCCCCCATCAGGGAACCCTGAGAGAATGCCCTCCTCCTTCACCTACTCAATGGAGTAGGGAACACTTCCCACCTTCTAGCAAGACCAAGAAGTGCAGCAGACAGGCAGTGACTGTCCATCTGCTCTGGGGTTGGTCTAGGCCATGGTCAGCAGAATAAAGGAGAAGCCTCTCAGTGCTGCTGTGACCTCCTCCAGGTCAGAGGAAGCAGGTTTCTTGAAGGCATGGCTCGGACGACTCCTTCTCGGGGTCATTAACCCTTCGTAACTGAGGTCTCATACAGGGAGGCAGACTTTGAACAAGTACAAAGAAGCTGTAAAATCTTCTGCAACCTAGTTACAAGCTTTCTTCGGCCAAAGAACCCTTTCTTCCCACCAAATATTGCAGGGGGCTACCCGCGTTGCCCTTTGGAGGCCAGAGCTCCACCTGCCCACCCCCACTTGGTTGGCCCTGAGATGTTCTCTGTGTCTCTGCTGTGCAAACCACAGGAGTTGTACCATCCCCTTAGGAAATGGGTGGGAGCTTCTTTGTCCCAATGACCGGGTAGCATCACTACCCTTTAGTGGATGGAGGGAAGGATGCCAAACGTGCTTCACGGTACTGGGAAGTCCCACCCAAGGAAAAATGATCCTCCCTGAGGAAAATGCTCCATCAGGAATCACTGCTCTGCAGCTCAGAGAGAGGGCGCTGAAACCCCTGTGCTGCCTACAGAACTTCAGACCTGACCTAAACGCCGGAGTTAGCGACTATCACACCTGTCCCCGCCCCCCTCCCCACCAGACTCAGCCTTGAAAGATATTAAGGTAGAGCTTAGAGAAGTCGGCTCATGAGTAAAGGCTACTCGATTAACTAAAACCTAGATCTTGGCTCGACACAGATGCACTGATCGGGGACACTCAGGAAAAGACCCATCGACGGTGATGAGAAAACAAGAAGAGAGAAGCTGCTTGTTGTGTGGGCTCCCAAAGAGATCCAGAATTTGGCCCATCTGCCAAGGGTACCATGAAGATAGTCCATCAGCCCAGAGTGGTCTGGAGGCCGGGGGTAAAGCAGATGGGGTCCCTGAGAAGCAGAGGGCGTTGAAGGAAGAGCCCAGAGAGGCTCAGCTTCAACTCCCCGCTCTGCCATCTACCCGCTGTGCGATCATGGGTATGTGAAGCGGCCTCTCTGAGACTCAGTTTCCTTTTAGGTAAAAGAGAAAAATAATAACCCAGAAGCCACAGGGGGCCCACAGCGTGCTTGTGAAGATTAGCAAGAAGATGAGAAAGGCACCTCGCCCGGTGCCCGGCTCAGGATAAGCAGGTGCTCCGGCCGATAATAACTGGATTCTGCAAGCGGAGTCCTCTGGCCAGAGGAATGTGAATCGAGGGGGTTTGTGCAATCCAGTTTCCAGGATCCTCCCTTCTTTCCCAGAAAAACCTGGCTCCCGGGGCACTTTTTTCCCTCTCTGAGCCAAGAGCCCAGTTTGGAACACATCCCCTCTACGTGGCCAAAACAGGCTTTTCGACCGCAAGTCTCTGCACACACACCTCGCGGAGCCAGCCCTGCTGGAGGCCACCCGCCCCTCCCCACGGCCCCGGGTCTGGAAGAAAAGGGTCATCAACCACGCTAATTAAATCTGCAGATGATAACAAAACGGGCAGTGCTGCGAACAGCACCAGAGAGGATGGGGAAATAAACGAGAAGGGACCTAGGGAGTTTAGAAAATATGGGACAGGAAATAACAAAATGAGAGTCGATGCAGAAGAATGCAAGTAACTCTAACTGAGGGGAATAATCAGAAACATCGACCCGGGCTGGGGGGAGGAGAGGGAAGCTGGGAAAAGCCTGAGGCGCTGAGGGCTTGGGGTAGGTGAAAGGCAGGTGGCAAGTGGAAGTGTGAGCAGCAGCAAGCCGAGCTCCAAGCCTGCAGGTGAGACCAGATGGGGCACGTGCAGCAGTGGCTGACTCAGGCCCGGGGCCCAGGCGGCAGGGCTGAGCAGCACTCTCCAAGGTGAGCCTCCATTCACACCTCCTCCAGGAAGCCCTCCTGGACTGCTCACCTGTCACTCATCTGTGACAAGTGGCCCCATGTTTGGTGGGCATCCTTTTTCCACAGCTGACTCCCCAGTCTCCACCAGACTCTCAGCCCCCTGGGGGAAAACGCTCTGGCTCTGCAGCTCACCAGGTTCCTCCCGGCATCAGCGCTAAGTCCGGGGGAGGCTTTCAACAGAAAGGAGGGTCTGCATCATCTCCAGCAACACAGGAAAGAGGAGGATTTCTGTCTGCAAGCCCTCGTGGTTCAAGATCACATCTGAGGCGTCTCCGTCTTCATCTCTACGCCCCTGACGCTGGCGTGATGCTTAGCACACGGTGCCCCCGAGTCAATGCATGTTGTCTGTTTAACACTTTGCGGGTCAGAACACAAACCAGATGCTGTACAGGGTCCTGGAGCCGGAGGACAAAGGACGCGTGTGGCATGTGCCACACGATGAGGCACGTGCCCCACCGCCTCGTGTGACAGCGACTCTTCTGACGTCACCACAATGCGGGGAGTGGCTTCTCCAAGGCTCCAGTGGTCTCCCTGGGGTGCCCGCCTCCTTTCACATGAAGACTTCATAACCAACAACCAGGATCAACAGCAATTGGGAGAAGAAGGTATAACGCTGGCCCTGCAGAGAAACCTCACTGCTGCTGGGACCACTGCCAAGTCAAGCCCCCATGGAGAAGGGCAGGAGCCCCCCTAAACCCATGAATTCTCATCAAACGTGTGTGTTTTAAGGGATGAAGGAAGCCAACACCGAACACTTGCTTTGAAGCTCAGTCTCCTTTGGCATCAGGAACAACAGGAGGGGAAGTAAACGTCAAAAGTGCTGGAAAATCTCCCTGGGAGCAGCCAGGACGGAGGTGTTTTTCGAGTGCCTTCTACGCAAAGCAGATTCCTTAGAACCCAAGCCCACAGGACACTCACGATTCTGAGAGGTCCCTGGAGAGAGAGCCCACGGCCTTTCCCGCTCCTCGGACCCACACTATCCGAGCATCACTCAGCCCCCAAGGGGGGGTGGGGCAGACAAGGGGCAAGTTGGCGACACAGAGTCCCAGGCCCTGTGCCCACTTCCCATCTGCGCCTTGGGTGCCACACCTGTGCCTCCCTGGGCCCGGCTTATGCTAACCTATAAAATGACAGGCTGAGCTCAGAAAGCCCAGCCCCACTGGGAGATCCTTTGACTTCACAAAGGGCAGGAATCCTCTTAGCATTTTAGATTCAAGAACTGGCCTTTCCGTCCGTCTACTGCAAATGTAATTTGACAGGCTGTGAAGCTCCCACCCTCCTGGGAAAACCCGGGAGTCACAGAGACTTACACCATCTAGGTAGAACCGTGTTTCTTCTTGTCTCCTTTCCCCAAGCCTCCCATCCCTGTCCTCGTACTCTAAACCTTGAAAGGATCGAAGGCCCTACTCAGGGGGAGACACCACTCTGCTGGATGAGAAATGCAGCAGGTCCCAGCCAGCAAGAAGGGTAACTATCCTAACCAAGTGCTTATCCTAACCAAGGTGGCCACGTGCAGTTGTGCAGGTCACGCACTGCACAAAGATGCTACAGTAAGGGGGCACCAACCATAAAGAAGATATCTTAAAGTCACATTATTTACTAGGTCAGCTTTCTAGTGATGGCAGTAAAGTTTTGATCAAATAAAACCATCATATTAAGACAATTTTCCAAAAATGGAAGGAAAGCATCTTGAGGAAGACAGCCTTTTTTCCAACTGGCATGAAGATACCATACGGGCTGGCTGTGGCCCCAGTCTTAACCCCGGATGCTGATCCACAGGAAAAGGGCCAGAGAGAAAGGGGGCAGCACCACTTAGTGTCCTTTCCACGGCCCCAAAGCAAAACTTGCTCTCAAGAATGTAATCTGAAAAAGTCATCCACATGGGTTGTAAATGACGAGTAAGCCAAAGCAGACCCCCCCCCCAGGGACATCTATATTTTTTAAAAGATCAAGCAGAAGGATGACGTCTTAAAGACTGGCCCGTCTTGTTCAAGCATTAGCACCTGGAGTGGAGTAAGCAGTCTACACAGTCCACCAGGACCGATGGAACCAACGGAGGAATGGCAGAAACCTACCAGAGGGCAGTGGAAGAATCCAGGTCTCCTGAAGTCCCAGCACACAAGGAGCCCCTGGCTGCTGCAAAGGCCAGCATAACCCACTTAGAATCCTTCCCAGGCCTCCCACACAGGACGTGCTCAGGGAGCCTCATGACTGTCTCTGAGGCCAGAGAAATCTGGAGATGCAGCGTCTTCTAAGCTCTTTTTGTCCATTCTCCCACCAAGAGAATCAGAGGAGCAGTCCACAAACTAGTCCCGGGATGGCAGCCAGCTCTAACCAGGTCCAGGTAAGTGAGACAAGGGGAAAATGTGTTTTCAGTTCTCCTCGTCCTGGGAGCCGGCTGTTTCTGAGCGCTCTCCCTAGGCTCCTCCCACCTGCCTCTGGCCTTGCTCTGAAGGGTCTGTGACCTGGGCATTCCTACGTGCTGACTCTCACACAGCACTGAACCCACATCCTTTCCAACTAATGGAGGCCCTGGGATGTCCTCAGGAAGCTCATAGTCTAAACTCAGGTGCCCACATGCAGGGACTTCCAAGTGACAAGTCTGTCCATCTATGACAAGGCCACCCTTCTGAGGCATAACAGGCCAGTGAAGGTCTGATTCCACCAGCTGAACCGAGACAGCGACTTGGAAGGCTGTACCCGACCAGCGACTCACAGCAGACCTCAGCGTACAAGGAGGCTGATGGGGGAGGGGGTGCAGGTCCAGGGGCCTTTCTGAAGAAGCTCACATCACACCGCCTGGGTGAGGGCTGCACAGCTCGGTGAGTGTGAACACTGGACTCCACACTTCAGAAGGGTGGATCTCACAGCACAAGAACTATAGCTCAATTTTGTTAAGAATCATGCTACCCAAACCCCCAGTTCTGCCCACAAAGAGGGCCAGTCCTGCCAGGACTCTGGACAAGCTTCCTAAATAGTCTTTTTCTTAGGAAAAGAAGGTGCCCCTGGTCCCAGGAGGAGGCTGGTATAACGAAAACAAACAAACAAAAAAACAGGATCCGGAACCAGACAGCCCTAGGATTTTTCTTATGACCTTGTATGACCTTGGCGGCTATTTCACCTCTCTGAGCCCTGGTCCATGGAATGGGGGAGATGCCGCCCTTCACGGGGCCACCGTGAACAGCCGATGTGAGGAGGTGTGGGGACACTGTCCACGGTGCCCACGTGGCAGGTGCACACCATGTGTTTTCTTCCGTGACAGGTTTTGCACTGGGGCCTTTTTTTCTTTTTCAATGTTTGGTAACCTGGGCTGGTCAGTGAGGCTCCTATAAGTGTCGCATTTCCATGCTACTGTAGATAAATGAGGCCAGGAACAGGGCTGAAAGCGAGGGGCCCTGCAGGGTCAGCACTCAGTAACTGCGCCCGGAAGTGCCTAACGCAGCCCCCTTTCTTTCTCGCCCTCAGGACACCTGGTGTCCCCGGCTCTTGAACTCTGGCCTGTGTCATCCTCCAGCTCTCCTGCGGGACCAGCTAAGCCTCCGACTCCGGACAGCTTCGGGGCTGCCGTGCAGACGGCAAACAGTGTCCATCATTTGCCGGACTCTGTGGGCAAACACTGTCCACCTGGCTCTGCACCGCATTCCCCTCCCCGTCCATGTCCCCGCCGTCCCCGCCTCGCTGGGGGATTTGGGCTGGAGCCGGCCCAGCACCCAGGGGAACCCAGGGAGTCCACTGGAAGCGTGAAGGAGGCGGGCGGAGCACATTCCGTGGATGAGGGACGGGCTGACAAAGCATCCTCTCTGGCAGCTCTTCGGCCTTTCCCCCAACACGTCGGGACAAAGGAGGTGCTTTCGTGCATCACCGAAGACGCGTGGCATCCCGACTGATGCCTCCCCGACCTGATGGGGCTGCGTGGGAGACGTTCAGCGTTTAAAGAAGCTCCTTGCTCAGGGGTGGTGAAGCGTTTTGGAAGAAAGCTCTGCAGGTGGCCAGAGCATGTGTGACTAACCACATGGGGAACTGCAAATCCGGCCAGGGCTCAGGGACAGCCTCAGAAACCTCGTGACATCGCCTTACCCCCAAGGCAACCAAGGCGGAGGGCCAGGCCTCAGAGCTCAGCGCTTTCCCACACCCACGGGGTCCCCCGTATGAACAAGGAGGGACTCACAAAGAGGAACCAGACACAGACCCTGCCCTCGAGTAGCTTCCAGACTGCGGAAACCTACAAGATGCTAGGAAAAAAGACCAGGAGTCTGAGGGCTGCAGAACCTTTAAAAGAGGGGGGGCTGTCGAGGAGGAGCCACGCTTCTCAGCCCCTTCCCCTAAGAGCTAGGTCACGGGGTCAGGGCCCCAGGGCTCAGCTCACCATCGGCGAGGAAGGCAGGATGCCCGCCTGAGCTGCCACCTCCACCTGGATGAGCTCGGAGACGTGGCCTCCCTCCCCTCCCTCCCCTCCCACCCCTCCCTCCCCTCCCACCCCTCCCTCCCCTCCCACCCCTCCCTTCCCTTATTCAGTGAAGGTTGAGGTCACGTGACCCGTAAGGACCCTTCAACTTGAGTTGCATCGTTGATGCTTGACACTGAACCCATGCCACCCCTGTTCTCATAGCCTCCTGGGCTGGCTCGGCCCTGGCCTTGGCCTCTCTCTCTCTCTTTCTCTCTGCAATTCTGTGCACCTGTGAAAGCGTGTCCCCGGGCACCCAGCTTCTTCCCAGCCCCACAGGCCTCCTGCCCACCTGCAAGCTTTCTGACATCATTCCCAGGCCAACCTCACACACGCCTCCACAGCTCCCCCCAAGCCACTCCTTCAGGTCATCTTTCTCCAAATCCCATGTGCTAGCTGCACACACGAAACCCCAGAGAGCCCGAGGATGAGGTCCGCGTCTGTTTCTCACTCGGAACTCTGCCTGCTAACCCGTCGTCTGGGACGGGGTCAGTAAGCTCATTCTATAGAACGGCAGATGGTAACTACCGTGGGCTCTGCTGGCTATGCCTCATAACCATTCAACCGTGGAAGTGGAAAAGCACAGACAATACATTTTAGGCACCAAATTTCCATCATAATTTTATTTACCTAACTAGGCGGTGGGCCGGGTTTGGCCTGTAGGCCCTTGGCCTAGTTTGCCGGCCCTTGATCTAGTTCAGGCCTTGCTGGCAGCCACACCTCCACCTGGCCCTCCTCTCATTGCCGTGACTCTTCCATGTGTGTCTGCTGTACTAGAGGGTGAGCTTCCTGAGGGCTGCTTCCATGTCTTTTCACTCTTGAACCTAATACTGCGCCTTGTATATAGGGGTGACCAATGACCGTGTCCTGTTAATGCTCTGACCTGATGGCACATATCACGCCTCATGAGCTAGGGAGATCGTCAAGTAGGACGAGCCACAAGCTAGGAAGAGGCGGACGAGCCCTAACGGGAGGATGGCCCTGGGCTGAAACCCAGACACACGAGTTTGCGCCGTACCTGCCGGAGAACGCAGGGGAGGCGAACGGGCCCGCTGGCCACGGCCCTGCTCCTGGAGGAACTCCGTTCTGCTACATCAAAGGGCGCATCTCCCGATCAAAAGTTTGGACCAGACACTCCACCTTCTGGACCCATTCCTCCAGCCCCTCCCACGCGAACTATCCCCGCCTGATAGCCCTCCTGGGACTGGGGTCAACCATGGAGGGCAGACGGCTGCGGGCGCCCAAAGCCTTTCATCTGAACCTGCAGCAGACGCCCAGTCTCGACCCCGGCACAGCCACACCCTGCCAGTAAGAGCGCATCCAGACACGTCGGGCCGCTCGACCCTCAGCTGCCCTGTGATCAAGTGAAATGATCCCCATCCTGAAGAGGACACAGAGAGGCTCAAAATCACTGCGGTGAGAGGCAGAACCAGGCCTGGGGCTTCAGCACGACGCGGCCGCCGTGGAAAGCCCACAGGACCTCGGCCACAACTAGAAAGAGAAGAAACTGCGTCTCTGTTCTCATGGATGCCTTTCAAGGGGGCCGACAAATCAGAGCCCATTCAGAGGAGACACGAGAAAAGTAAAAGAACTCAAGGCCACGTCAGATGGGGAATGGACGAAGGCGTTTGACTAGAGGGAAATCCAGGGCCAGGGTGCGGGTAAGCCTCCACGGTGTCCGGCCTGGGCAGGGCCAGAACCAGCTGAGGGGGAAGTAGGGTCCCACTGTCTGGCCATGGCCCAAGCCGGTCAGAATCGTGTTCTAATATATGTTCAGGTTCTTGGATAAGAATTAAATAATAATAACAATTTTAATTATTTCCCTTGTTTTTTGGAATGACAGTAAGTAAACACTCCTGCCTTTTTAAAATAAAGAGCCAGTGGTTATTATAATGGGCTGGACAGTGCCTTTCCCCAAATTCACGTCCACGTGGCAGCTCAGCGTGTGACCTTATCTAGAAAGAGGGTCGCTGCAGGTGTAACCAGTTACGGTGAAGTCACATGGATGAAGGTGGGCCCTAAACCCAATTACTAGTGTCCTTATACACACGAGAAAAGGACGCACAGGAAAGAAGGCACGTGAGGACAGAGGCAGAGATTGGAGTGGTGAGGCCACAAGCCGCGGGACAGCACAGACTGGCAGTCGTCAGAGGCCAGGAGTGAACCTCCAGAAGCTACCAACCCCGCTGACACCTCAATTTTGGACTCTGGCCTCCAGAACCGTGAGAGAATAAATCTCTGTTGTTTTCGGCCAACAAGTCTGAGGTAATATTTTATGGCAGCCTTAGAAAACCATTATTCACTAGAAACATTATTAGGCTGAGTAATATGGAGAAACAGAGTAATATGTTAAGAGCATGTAATACAGAGCAAAGCTGCCTGGGTTCAAATCCCCAGCCACCAATTCACCAAGTGTCTGACCCTGAAATAGTTATTTGACTTTCCTGTGCCTCAGTTTACCCTTCTACAAAATAGTGAAAGTATTTACCTAAAAAGATTATTGTACAGATTCAGTGTCTCGATACACGTAAAGCACCAAGAAGAGTGTGCGTCAGGGAACGTGCACCCTAAACCTTAGACGTTACCGTTTGGCCTTTGCAATGTGTCACAGTCACTGCTGTAACAGTGGACAGTAATCATGCCTCTCTATGAAGTAGAAGGCACTGTGGCAAACAGACGATGCTTGAGGTATTTTCGCTCTAATTTTTACAATAAGGGAAGCAGGATAGTCCTTTTTTAGATGAGGAAAAATTATTAGAGGGGCTGTATAGCCGGGAACAGCTCCCGAGCTCTCTCCAGGCCACGCCTGTGCGAAGCACTGGGGTTACAGGGACAGAGACACCACCCTCACCCCTGCCCCGCCAGGCGCTCGCTGTCTAGTGGGGACACAGACGTGAAAGCAGAGTATCACGACAGGTGCCAGGTGCCACGGGCGTGGGGAGGAGGGGCCCAGGAGGTCAAGGAAGACTTCACAGGAGAGATGGTGCTTGAGCTAAGAACAGCACGTCGGGGGAGGGAAAAGCGTTCCCGGCGGAGGGAAGGGCATGGGCAAAGGCCCAGAGGCAGAGGCAGCATGGCAGGTGGTTTGGTAGGGCTGGAGCCTCAGGTGTGTGTGGGAGGCGAAGTCTGAGGGTGGAGATAAAGCAAAGAAGTGAGGTGAATCACAGAAACCTGCTACAACGTGCTTAAGGAGTGTGAACTTATTCTTAGGTACTCGGAAGCCACTGAAAGATTTTCAATAGGAATTGGCTTGATCAGATTTGCCCCTCATAAGATCAGTCTGATACAGCACGCAGATGGCTGGAAGGGGCAAATCTAGGGACCAGTTAAGAGACACGGCAGTAATGCAAGGGGAGACCGTGAGTGCTGGAATCAGGATGGTGGCGATGGAGAAGGTGCAGTGGAAACGGATATGGGAAATGGGACTGATATGACTTAGTATCCACGGGTGTGAGGGGAAGGAGATGCCTAAGGAGGCTTCCAGATCCTGGCATGGTTGAGGAGGAAAATGATCAGGACCACCCCCAAGACGGGGAATCACGAAGGTACGGGTTTGACAGAGAAGATGCCGAGTTCATTTATGGACATGCTGAGTTTGAGATGCTTCCGGACATGCAGGCATTCATGGTCAGGAGACAGACAAAAGAGCCGGGAGCACACGGCACAAATGCAGGCTAAATAAGAGTATTTGAGGGTCATCATACGCAGGTAGATCATAACTTACACATGGTGACACAGCTGAAATTGTCCAGAAAGAGTGTTTAAAGAGCAGAAGGAAAAAGAAAGCTGAAGACAGAACTCTGAAGACACTGATACTCCAACGGCAGGAAAGGAGGAAAGAACACATGAAAGAGAAGAAGGATGCCCACAGGAGCACACATGCAGGGACACATCATGTCACAGACTCCGGAAACCTTAGGAAGAAAAATATCAAGTAGGAAGAAGGGGTCAACTGTGTCAAGTGCAAAAGAAAGATCAAGTTGAAAAAGAACTGGAATGGTCTTCTATTCTCACTGAATAGAAAACCAAAAGGAATTAAATAATAGGGAGCATATTAGCATAGTTCCTAGATTTTAGCAATTATTTGATAAATGACGGATGGATGGATGGATGGATGGATGGATACTGACTCCCCCCAAATGAACCCGCTTTCTGCATCATAGATTGTATTTGCGATGGTTCTATCCAGAGCCAGAGAGTTGGACACAGGTGACCTCAGGGCATCCCTTCCAGGCTAAGTTGTATAGTATTCTACCTATATCTCCAGAGAAAAAAAGAAAGAAAGACAGACAGACCTGTACAGTCCACAGAATAACAAAAGAACTCACAGCTCTTGTACCAAGAAGGGTCTTCCAGAGGTCATTCCACCTGTCCCCCTGCCTCGGGCAGTATGTCAAGAGCAGTTGTTAAAGCATGCCATCAGTAACACGAAGAAACCCACACATGCGTGCATCCACATCAGACATGCCAGAAGGAAGGGAGGGGTGCGTCTGCGCCTACCCCACCAGCCCTCGCACCTGGCGGGGGGAATGGGAAACCCGTCATGGCGTAGCTGCTGCCAACCGACCGCGGGGCCAAGTCTCTGTGAGATGCATCAGATCAAACCCAATGATCAATAATAAAATCGACAGCCTTCCCAAAGCCGGCGGGGTTGAAACTCAGAAGGGGCAATCCTGTCATTTCTCCTGGGACCGTACAGCACACTCATTTTTGTGAGAGTTACGTCTTTAACCAGTTCTCCAATGGAAGACAACGTCACAGAGGTTAAACCTTCTGACTAGATAAGAGGTCAGGGTCAGGGGAGTAATGATACAGCAACGAGAGGGCCTCATGGACCCTCAGACCTCCCCACCCACAGTCCCACCAGCTCGAACAAGAGAAATCCGAATCACTTCCAAGGGTTAACCGATCAAACCAGAAAATCCAACAGCCATACGGTTCAGCTGGAGGAATGCTCCTTTATGAAACAATGTGTCTGGAACACTTCTGGTCTCACTGTTCCACTCCAGGCTGGAGACTGAAGCTATAGAAATAAATTAGCGATTTCAATAATGCTCACACTAGGCTGACTCTACTGGCAAACAGAGACCTCCTGGCAGGGGCTGAGGACTGAGTTAACTCTTTCAGACTACGGTTGGGAGGGAGGGTGGGATGGGGTGGGTGACTGGGGAAAACAGAGAAAGATTTCCAAGTGGAAACCACTATTGAAAGAGGAAGGCTGAACAGCATTGAGAACAAATGTGGAGACCCTTTCTTCGCGGGTCTCTAAGAAAGGGAAGGAAAGTCACAGGCAGAAACATCTCATATTGCGGTTTTAGGACAGCCATCCTAGACAGCCCTGACCTGTATCAGGGGCCGTCACTGCAGCCCGTCACCTCTCTCACGGTCTGGAAGAAATAACGCTCCTCTCCAACCTGAGCTTCTGTCAGGGCCCCAGCGCATCCGCTCGATGCGGTCTGCACTTTACAAATGGGAAACTCAAGTCTGGAGTGATTCCCTGGGACCACCTGACTGCAGAATCTTCTCTGCTCCTCTGCCTTCTCCAGGAAGGGAATTTGGAAAGCTGTGGCCTTTGACGGCACCTTCAAACAGAAGGGCAAGGCTCTGCGCGCCTCCCCACAGGCGGGGAGCAGGGACAGTGCCGGCTGCGGGTCCTGGCCCGCCAGCTGGACTGAGGATGTTCACAGCTTGGGCAGGCATCGGAGGGGCTAGCGGCCAAAGGACCAGTGCCATGTGACGGGTCTTCCTTCCAAGGTTCAGAGGAAACCGACATCAAAAGATGGGAGGGCCGTGGGCTGGGTGGTCTGAGAGAGCCACCTGGGAGAAGCAGAGGAATGGAGGAAAGGAGAGCGCCCAGTCGCCCACATGCCCACACAGAGCTGCCTTTGTTTTCCTGCCTCAAAGCCCAGCAGCGGATGAAGCCCCAGGAGAAAAGGCCAGGGCCAAACCTTGCGCACACCGGGGTCGGGGGCATTGCCGAGGGGTCTCTGGAGAGGGCTGTCTGCTGGAAAGGTGCTGGGCAGGAGGGCAGAAGAGGAGGCGGCGAAAGGGAAATTCTCAAGAAGAGGATGAGGTTAAGAGCTGGATGGGGACGCAGGAAAGCAGAGAGGGGCAGCGGACAGAGACGGCCCCTGTGGCTTTCCCGCCAGGGTTCGCGTGAGCCCCATCACTAGGGAGGTTAACTGCCCACCACACACCCTGCTGGAAGCCCCTGAGGCCACGGGCCCACACAGTTTTTATAGCCTGAAGTCCCACAGAGGCGCAATCAGCCCTTCCCCGGCTGCCTGTCGGTCCCCAGCTAGGGAGGGGGCTGGAAACTGAGGTCAGTTGGACATCTGAGGCTCAGGTACAGAGCCTACCCTAAGCACAGCAGAGCAGAGGGTCACCCAAGGAGAAAGATGCCCATCCCGCAGAGGCAGGTCCAGCCACCGTTGTTGCCCCAGACCTGAGATGCCGTCTGCCCCAGAGATGACTCACCAACTCACAACCGCTCTGCACAAACGGTCACAGAAATGTCACTTACCTGTTTGTTTAATATACATCCTGAGCAATTTCTCTCGCTCAGTCACTGATGCCACTGACTGGAAATACAGCACAGACCCTCAGGTGGGTCTGTGCCACACACGTGTGTCTGATGTCGGCTTGGCTATCGGGTCTCTGGCTGTCCTGCAGGACTCTCTCCCAGCTCGAGGAGAGGCCCGGGGAAGCGCTGTGAGTGCTGGGCTGGGAATTCAGGTCTTCAAGCCCCTGCTCTCCTACTGTCTGGAGTCGGGGTCTTGACAGCCTTGGCTTCTCTGTGAAATCAGGGGTTTGGATGAGATGACTGAGGTCATAGGTCACTTCTAGCTCTGACATTTTCTGGGTTTATTTAACGTACTTTAAACAGTACCAGGCATTTATAATGAATAATTTTAATGGCTAACGTTGACGGACCGTGGCTCTTCCCCTAGCCAAAAGGTCTGAGTTCTGTAACGTCGTGCCTGTACCTGGAGAGCTGGTTAGAGCTGCAAATCTCACAAAGATGTTAACGCCCAGGAGAAATGACAGGACGGCGCTTTCTGAATTTCAGCCCCTGGGTGGCAGGCTCTTCTCTAATCCCTTCCCACGCATCATCTGACTTAATCCCAACACCAGCCCTGGTAAGCATATATTATCATCCCCATCTTACAGAGAAAGAAACTGAGGCACAGAAAGTTTAAAATGTGGCCCAAGATCAGGTAGGTGGTAAAAAATGGAGATGGGAGGGCTTCCCCGGTGGCGGAGTGGTTGGGAGTCCGCCTGCCGATGCAGGGGACGCGGGTTCGTGCCCCGGTCCGGGAAGATCCCACATGCCGCGGAGCGGCTGGGCCCGTGAGCCATGGCCGCTGAGCCTGCGCGTCCGGAGCCTGTGCTCCGCAACGGGAGAGGCCACAACAGTGAGAGGCCCGCGTACCGCAAAAAAAAAAAAGAAAAGGAGATGGGAAACCCGGCTACCCACCCCCAGACCCTGACCACTTAACTCTGACTTCATACGGCCCTGCCGGCAGTAAATCAAGGGAAGGGCATTTCGAATCTGGGCCTGTCACCCGTCACGCTGCCAGGAAGCACCAGATCACAGCCAGCGCGGGCTGCTGCGACAGGACCTTGTAAAATTCATGAGAGACGAGAATGAAATGACCGGCATCCGTTCAGAGCAGCAGCTTGGATTTCAGCGTGGTCCTCGCCCACCTGATCAGCCAACACGCAGGCTGACGCCACGCCAAGTGCAAACCGTGTCCTCTCGCCCCACCCCACCCCCACCCCACCCCCGTCCCACCCCCACCCCACCCCCGCCCCACCCCGCCCCACCCCCACCTCACCCCCACCCCACCCCCGTCCCCATCCTTCCTGCTGCTGGAGCCGCATCTCCCAATGAACAGCACTCACTGCAGAGCGCAAGGTGGCCTGAGCTCCAGGTCAGATCACCAGGGTCCAAGGCCATCTCTGTGCCGGCCCAGGACAGCCGGCATCTTCTGCATCATCCAGAGGCAGGGAGCAGACAAAAGCAACTCCAACACCAGGAAGCTGTCCCGGGGGCCCTGGTGAAGGTGCTCAGCCCCTGCTTCCGGAAGGTGCATTGGAAGGAAACAGCAATTATTTAGGACCTTCTCAACGACCCGTGGCCTAGGACAACACCCTGGGCCCACAGGCTGCTCTCGGTCATCTGGACAGAAAATGGACCAAACAAAAATGGAAGGAAGCCAGCAGGCAGGTCCACAAGCCCACTCTCTCTCCCCAGCTTGGTGAAGAAAAGGACCCAAGCGGCCCCAGGGCAGGGCTGCTAGCGAGAAGCGGAGGGGACCCCCAGGCACGACCACCACCTCCCTATCCACCACTATCCGAGCCATGTTCAGAAATCTGGTTCTGATTTGCTGCAGCCGTCCGTTGCCTGATTCCACCAAGAGAGCGCTACATTCCTGCTCCACTATTTCATCTCCCTCTGCTCCAGCCTGCTCTGGCCTCGTGTCAGATTAATATTCCTACTCCGTGGAAGCCGGACGAAACTTCCTTTGGTGGGGTTGACCTCTCCAGTTGGCCCTGGCTGCCTGGGAGCTCACAAAGCCAGTGGCAGCCACCACTCCTTCCCCGCTCCTCGGGTCCAGAGCGTAAACACTCCGGGCGGCCCCTGACTCACATAGAAAGTTATCAGGAAGGAGTGAGGCTTTACAAGGTGTCAGAGCTTCCCCCAAGCTTTCACGTTGGGTGAGCTGATCTCAGGGCTTTGCAGAAAGAGAGTAACTGGATGGAAAATGCACGAAAGACCCAGACCAGGCTCTGTCTGAGGTTCGTACTTACTGGGTCATGACCAAAGCTGAAGAAAGGGAGATGGCTGTAAGAATAAAAGCAGAGATGATAATAAAAGTAATTAATGTTTGACGTGCAGCTTAACCATATATCAGGCACTGTATTAAGGGTTTTGAATCCATTATCTCATTTAACCCTCTCAACAAACCCAGGAAGTAGACATTATTCTTCTTCCCACTTTAATAGATGAAAAAAAAAAAACAAAAAAAAAAAAACCGTGAGCCTGAGAAAGATCTGGTAACGTGCCCCGAGCATCAGTAAACGGCAGAGCCAAGACTTGGACCCAGGCAATCAAAATCCAGGGTCCAAGTCCCTAACCGCTCAGCAACACCACCAGCACTGTCTGAGTTCTGTGGAATGACCCTTAGAACCATGCAATCCTTAGTGAGTGACGAGGATGGTTTTGAGGACTGTCACAGCTCGTGCAGACCGCTGACTAGTGTAGTGCTGCCTCCAACTGGTTCACAGCCCCTGACACGAATCAACACGTACTCGGGACCTGGAACACCCCTCCATCAGAGCTAAGTGCGTCCAAAGCCAAAGCAAACCTCTCCTTGCCTCCTTCTAGCGATTTGGGCCACTGCCCTTCTCCACGGCAGGGAAAACCGGAAGGAACTGCAGGTCCCGTTACCGTGGTGCTCAGGAGATGCCTGGAGTGGGCCAGGAGGACCAATCCGGGGCTCGGGACCTGCACTTTAGGAGGAGGGGGCCCTAGACAGATGAGCCCTCCCAGCCGACAAATCTAAGCTGCTCTGACCCTCCCAAGCAAGTTTAAAAGCAGGGAGGAAAAGGAGGAACTCAAGCATCTATCAGTGGTCCCATGTTCATAGCCGCATTACGCACACTAGCTCAAAGCTGGAAGCAACCCAACTGACCACTGACAGATGAATGGATAAATAAAATGTGACATGTACACACAGTGAAATAGTTAGACTTAAAAAAGGAAGGGAATTCTGACACATGCTACAACGTGGATGAACCCTGAAGACGTCACGCTAAGTGAAATAAAAGGACACAAAAGGACGGTCACAAAAGGACATACACCGTATGATTCTACTTCTGTGAGGTGCCTAGAATGGTCAGATTCATAGGGACAGAAAGTAGAATGATGGTTCTCAGGGGGTAAAGTCTCAGTTGGGGAAGATGAAAAAGTCCTGGAGATGGATGGTGATGGCCGCACAGCAAGGTGACTGTACTTTAGACCATCGAACTGTACACTTAAAAGTGGTTAGAATGGGGCTTCCCCGGTGGCGCAGTGGTGGAGAGTCCGCCTGCCGATGCAGGGGACGCGGGTTCGTGCCCCGGTCCGGGAAGATCCCACATGCCGCGGAGCGGCTGGGCCCGTGAGCCATGGCCGCTGAGCCTGCGCATCCAGAGCCTGTGCTCCGCAACGGGAGAGGCCACAGCAGTGAAAGGCCCACAAACCGCAAAAAAATTAAAAAATGGTTAGAATGGTACACTTTATGTGATTTAAAATTACACATGTAATGTCACGTGTATATGTTATTCAAAATACGCACATTTAACCACAATAGAAAACTCATAGTAAATGCTGTGTTCTTGAATCTACTAATATTAAGAATTAGGCTTGGGCTTCCCTGGTGGCGCAGTGGTTGAGAGTCCGCCTGCCGATGCAGGGGACACGGGTTCGTGCCCCGGTTCGCGAAGATCCCACATGCCGCGGAGCGGCCGGGCCCGTGAGCCATGGCCGCTGAGCCTGCGCGTCCGGAGCCTGTGCTCCGCAATGGGAGAGGCCCCAACAGTGAGAGGCCTGCATAACGCAAAAAAAAAAAAAAAAAAAAAAAGAATTAGGCTTGACTCTTGAAAAAAAAAGCAGAAAGGAATAAATTAATAAAATTCACAGACGGGAAAGAGCTGAGCTCGCGAGCCTCAAACTCCGACGAAACGTAATAATGGATTCACTGAAATATGGGAAAGTGACAGTTAAATCCTCCAATATTAAGTTATTTAAGTGAGCAACCCTACCTGACATGGCAACACCCTCAGTAAAAGGGTATCATTCAGGGCCCCTCACAAAGGGGCCGTGAGAAACCACTGCTTCCTCAACGTGGTCCTGCTCCTCCGCAGACATCGTCCCCTGTGTCCAGACCCCAACTATCTCGGGGTCCCAATGAGCCACATGACTGGCCTCGGTTGGTTTTTGGTGGGTTTTTTTGGTTTTTTGGTTTTTTTTGCGGTACGCGGGCCTCTCACTGCTGTGGGCTCTCCCGTCACGGAGCACAGGCTCCGGATGCACAGGCTCAGCGGCCATGGCTCACGGGCCCAGCCGCTCCGCGGCATGTGGGATCTTCCCAGACCGGGGCACGAACCCGTGTCCCCTGCATCGGCAGGCGGACTCTCACCCACTGCGCCACCAGGGAAGCCCCCTGAGTTGGTTTTTAATTCAGTCACTTCCTTAGTCATTCAACTAACGTTCTGTGTGCACCTTCTCTGTGCCAAGCACTGTGTGAAGCTCTGGAGGGAAGGAGGGAGAGAAGGAAGGGGCAGAGGAACTAACTCTTTTGAGCCCCTGCCGTCTTCCAAGCACAGGTGAAGCTCTTCACGAGCATCACCTTCTAGAACCTTCACAGAAGCTCCGTGGGGTAGGTACTGCTTATGTGTCCCCTTGTTTCATTTTTCACGAAAATGCTGAATGAGGGAGATAGAGAAATGGCAGTTACTGAATCCAGGGAGGTGAATCCAGGTTTGTCTGGCCCCAAAGCACACGTGCTAAGCCCCTATTCTACGCTGCCTATGCCTGGAGATGCAGAGATGGGCTCCCCGTGCGCGATCCCTGCCCTCGAAGACCTTACGCGTGGCCAGAGAACAGGAGGACAAACAAGCAACCGCACTCCCAGAAGAGACTTGCTAAGATCTGGGCCCAGGTACGAGTGCCCAGGAGCCCAGGCAGGAGGACTCAGGACGGCTCCACAAGTCGGGACTCGTAAACTGTAAGGTAAGTATCTGGTCAGTGTTTTTATCTCCCCCGGTCCTGGGAGCCAGGACCATGTCCTCTCTTCTCTGCACAGCCCCCTGTGTCACGCTGAGAGGCTAGAGTTGGCTAAGTGTGCTGGCCAGCAGACGGACCAGCAACCCAGGAATGACAAAGTGGGGCCCTCGAGTAGAGGGAACTGAGAAGAAAATCCTTCTTTAACGAGGACACTGTCTCGTCAAGGCTTATGGAATTTCACTTGGCAAAGCGCCCCCTCCAAGGCTCTCTACTGCCTCCTGCTGGCCTGGAGGACTCATGGCAACTGTGCAAATAATGGAAGCTCTTGGGATTAAGAGTTCAGAAATGAAAGACAGAGGCAATGTGTCTGTGGACAAGCAGAAGCAGGTACTTAGATGGAAAACAGGGCTCTTCGGGTATGTGCCTCCTCTGGTCTGTGGCCCCTGGGGTTTAAAATTCCACTCTTTCTTTTCTTTTCTGCCCAGACCTGCATCTTGGGAAAACCAGTTCTGCCCAGAGGTGATAATTCCCACCAGTACTGACTCCTCGGCTGCATGGAAAATTCCCCCCAGGAGCCTGGCAAAGGTGGCAAGGCCTCCTGTGGCTGAAGAGCTCAGTCCTCTAGGCTGGCAGCTGCCCTGGGATGCCGGCAGCCTCACGCCAGTCCACAGGCCAAGGCAGAACGTGCTCCAAGCTGGTCACACTGGAAGCACTGAGTGATGGAAGAAGACCCTATCGGAAGCCTTCTGGGGCCCCATCAGAGGAGGACCTTCTACCCACAGCCCAAGGCCGAGGTGCACACGTCACAACAGCTCCACAGACTGCTCTGTCTTTATAAACACCCTAATCTGAAGTTAATTATTCTTTTGGTTTTTTTGTTTGTTTGTTTGTTTGTTTGCGGTACGTGGGCCTCTCACTGTTGTGGCCTCTCCCGTTGCGGAGCACAGGCTCTGGACACGCAGGCTCAGTGGCCATGGCTCACGGGCCCAGCCTCTCCGCGGCATGTGGGATCCTCCCAGACCGGGGCACGAACCCGTGTCCCCTGCATCGGCAGGCGGACTCTCACCCACTGCGCCACCAGGGAAGCCCCTGAAGTTAATTATTCTTGAGCAGCTCTGTCTTCTAGGATTTCACACGTTAAAGTGTGAGATAGAAAGAAGTCAGCCCAGCCATCACTTACCAAATCCTCTGTTAGGGACTAAAGGGTTGGACTGAATTTCTTTTTTCTAAAATTCAGATTTCTGTGATCCCCATTCAGACAATATCTACCCTTTCTCTGATTTCAAAAAGTACATGCCAAGTGTGGTATGTATAGCTGCCCCTGCCCCGTGTTCTGTCCTTGCATCACTGCCAAGAGGGCAGGGGCAACCGGGGGGCTGCTTTTGCCAAGAGTTTTCTTTGTTATTCAGAATTGAGACGAAAATCTACTTCCTCTTATTGTCCCTCCTACACTCAGACACATCCCACAAACAAAGTAATTCAAGAGTTACCGGCTCCATGACCTTTAACTTGAAAAAACTATATTCAAAGCAGGTGCCTTCATAAGAGAAATTCCCTATCACAGCATTTCCACAAGTTTTAAGTCCTCTGTTAGGAAGGTGTCAATCAGAGTCCCTATTCGGTCAAGTAGCCCACAGTAAGCTCCATGATGCTTTATTTCTTCTAATCTCCTCACTGCTCAACCAAAGGATTTCCACTGTCCTTTCACCTCAGCTTACTGAATAGGAAACCATCCAGTGCTTAATTTTATTAAAATGAAGGAACTTGAATTCTATTCTGGATAAAGAGTTTTCCCATCTTAAGGACAGACTACGTCCATGTTTCTCAAAATGTGGTTCTGAGACGAGCAGTATCGACATCACCTGCCGATGTGTCGGGAATACAGATTCTCAGGCCCTACCTGAGACTCGCTGAATGAGCAACTCTCAGGGTGGGGACCAGAAAGCTGTGTTTTAAACAAGCCCGCCAGGAATTCTAGTTCGAGCAAAATGATGTAAGCACACACCCTGTGTCTTCTTCTGAATGCAGCTACAAAACCTGAACAGACGGTACAGACCAGCTATTTGGGAATTCTGAAAAGTAAAGAGCAGCACGCATTTTCGGGGAGGAGAAGGGACTTTAAACTAATACCAAACTGGTGTTTTTTACCTCCAGCACCCCCCCTGCTTAGTCTCAAGGCAGTCCAAACCCAGAAGTGAGCATCATCATCGTAGACAGCAGAGCCCCAGGAGGAGCCCTCTAATTCTGGCTTGAGAAAAAAGACAAGTGTCTGTTCACACTCAGAGAACAAGCTCCCCTTTTTTGTTTTCTCCATTCTTTTGCATCCTAGCCCACAAGCCCCTAAAATTCTAAGGGAAAAGAACCTTCTCCTCTGAACAGAGGAGCTGTGCCCCAAGAGGGTGGAGCAAACCCATTTCTTTTTCTCTCTCCCTGTCCTCGCACTACTCGACCCCTCCCACCCCCGGCCGACAGGAGCAGCTGTGGGAAGTGTACGGCAGAGGAGAGTAAACGAATGCAAGGTTGGCCGGTGGGTGACAAACGGGATCCCGGCAACCTGGGATGTACTAGCAAGACCATGGAGAGGGAGGATCTTAGCGAGGTGACCCCATAAAGCTGTTCAGGAGTGCTTGGCTACCCCTGAGCCACACATGCAAAGATCTGGCTCTCAGCAGTGTACTACGTACTTTAAACCTGAACGCTGTGGTGGACTACTGCCCAGGGCCCAAACTGGCCACCTGGTAGCTTCTGCAGAAGAGAGCCAAATAGCACAAGGCTTTGAAAATGAAACTGATATAACAATGAAACCACAACCCACACAAGGCTGGTCAGAACTTGCAGTCTGAACCCAACCAGACCAACTGCCTGCTAAAACACAAATAGGATTTAAACAACACCCAGAATCGCATCATATTGAAAACACCCAGGATGCAATCTAAAATTGCTGAGCAGACAAAGACCCAGTAAATGTCTTTATGGGAAAAGGTGATCAAGAGATGCTAACTCCACGATGACAAACATACTTGAAATACCTGACAAACACTCTGAAGTAGTCAGTATAAAAATGCCTCAAGAAGTAAGGGGCAAGCACTCTCGAAATAAATAAAAAGACAGAAATTCTCAGCCAAGAAACAGAAGACATCAAATGAACCAAACAGACATTTTAGAACCGAAAACTGAATACAGCAACTGAAATTAAAAGCTCACTGATGGACTCAAGAGCAAAATGGGGGTGACAGAGAAAGGAGTCGGTATACCTGAAGAAATCAATAGGAATTACCCAATTTGAGCAACACAGAGAAAAAAAAAAAAGGTGAAAACAACAAAGCAAACCTCGGAGATCTGTGGGACAATACCAAAGAGATCTACTATTAATGCCACTGAACCTCCAGAAAGACAGAAGAATCGGTGCAGTGCAGGAAAAAACAACTGAAAATATAACTGAGAACTTCCTCCCAAATCTGGTGAAACATATAAACCTACAGATTCAAGAAACTCAGCAAATCCCAAACCAAATAAACCCAAAGAAATCCACACCCTGATACATCGCAATCGAACTGTTGAAAACTAAGGACAAAGGAAAACATCTTAAAAGCAGCCAAAGATAAACAGGACATCGTGATTTGAATGATTACAGATTTCTCATCAGGAACCACAGAGGCCAGAAGGGAGTAGAACAACATTTTGAAAATGCTAAAAGAAAAGAATTGTCAGCCCAGAATTCCACATCTTGTGAAGATACCATTCAGGAATGAAGGTAAAATAAAGGCTTCTCAGATGAAAGAAAACTAAGATAACTTATTGCCAACAGACTTGCTCTAAAAGAATCGCTAAAGGAAATTCTTCAGACAGAGGGAAGTGCTACCAAAAGGAAACTCAGAATATCAGGAATGAAGAAAGAACCACAAAAATGGTAAACATCTGGATAAATAAAAATATATTGTACTATTATTCTATGCTTGAGTCCTTTAAAATATGTTTGACAGTTAAAAGTAAAAACTGTAACATTTCCGATGGGTTTTTCAATTACGTTAACTGTAACATATGAGAAAACTATGAGACAAAGTAGGAAGGGTTAAAGGAACTTACATGGTGGTAAGATTTGTACACTCCACTTAAAGTGATAAAATACTGATTCTAAGTAGACTGAAAAAGATACGTATACCTACTGTAATCCCCAGGGCAACCACCAATAAAACCACACAAAGAACTACATTCATAAATGAATTCTCTAGGTCACACTGAGAACCAGTGGGCTACAGAGAAGAACTTTACATTGAACTGAAATCCTGATTAGTATTCACTTACGACACTGAAACTCCAACTTTAAGAGAAACGGGGAATGATTCTGGCCTAGAAAAGATCTAAAGTGAGTATGGTAAGTATCGGGGGCAGGTGGGAAGCACAGAGCCTAAGCAATGGGCAAATAAATAGAACTGCTTCCCAATCCCACACTTGAGTGACAAGGGCAGCTCGGTCCCTCCCCCGGAACAGTAATCAAGGCTGGAGATTGGAACTTGAACCTCCAGGGTTTTGAGGGTCACCAATGTTCTTTGAGAAGGGACTCCGATGGAAAAAAACTGAAGGGCTTATTGATCACCAATTATGGTGGGAGAAATTCGCCGGTGCCTTCATTTTCTCCTTCTTTTAAGCCCCAACATTCTAGAAGGTCAGACTGAGATGAACACAGGAACACCAAAGATGAGAGGGGATTAACAGAAACCTAAGTGGGTTGACAGCGGATATTTTATAGAGATATTGCCCATCTCTAAAGAGAAAAAAGAAATTTACAGAAACAATTCAGGCAGTTCTCTCCACTTCCTTATGAAGGAGGGAAATAGCTGGCCCCCAAGTAGTGATTCTTTTGGCAACTGAATCTCAAAGAAATTAAATCCCTTGTCTGAAGCCCCAACTGATCTGGGTGCAGAGGGAAGAGGTGGCAGGGTAAAAACAATCTGGATTAAAGAATAATTCAGGAAGAGATCCACTAAGGAAAAAATTCTGATTGAGATAATCCATGACTTCAAAATCCAGAGAAAATGCTAACTGGAGACATAAATTTGGGAGCGCTCTTACCGTAAAGATGGCAACCAAAATGTTGGAAAGAAAGCATCTTGATAATAACTGTAAAATGAGAAAAGAAGAACCTAGAAGTGAGAATTGAAGAAGCCCAACATTTTAAAATCAGATGGAGCAGAACACCCCAGCCAAGAAGACTTAAAGGCAGAGGTCAGAGAAGTAGGAGGGAAATCAGGAAAGTCTGGCATCAGGGAAGATGGTGTTTCAAAGAGGAAGCAATGGTCAGCTGTGCTGAATCTTGCTAAAAGGTTAAGGAAGCTGAGAACTGAAACATTTCTGTTAGGTTTAGCACCAACTAGAGGCCACTGGTCATCCAGACATGAGCATCTGGGGCAGAGCAACGGGAACAGAAGGCAGATTGAAAGAGTTTGACTAAGAGATTAAAACATGGAAGTAGAAAGTAAAAATCACTTTGTAAGTGTGAGACACTTATTATAAAATGCAGTGATTAAGACAGTGAGGTAATACTTGCAGCCCTACGTTCACAGCAGCACTATTCACAATAGCCAGAACATGGAAACAACCTAAAAGTCCATCGACAGATGACTGGATAAAGAAGATGTGTTACATATATACAATGACAGCCATCAAAAAAGACAAAATAATGCCATTTGCTGCAACATAGATGCAACTAGAGATTATCATACTAAGTGAAGTCAGAAAGAGAAAGACAAATACCATATGATACCACTTACATGTGGAATCTAAAATATGACACAAATGAACACATCTACAAAACAGAAACAGACTCACAGACATAGAGAACAGGCTTGTGGTTGCCAAGGGGGTGAGGGGTAGGAGAGGGTTGGGTTGGGAGTTTGGGATTAGCAGATGTAAACTATTATATATAGGATGGATGAACAACAAGGTCCTACCATATAGCATAGGGAACTATATTCAATATCCTGTGGTAAACCATAATGGAAAAGAATATTTAAAAAGAATGTATGTGTATAACTAAGTCCCTTTGTTGTACAGCAGAGATTGGCACCGCGTTGTAAATCAACTATATGTCAATTTAAAAAATTAAATTAAATTAAAAAATGACGAGGTATTAGCACAAGGACAAACAGACCATGGGAATAAAATAGAGTCCAGAAGCAGCCTGCCACACTTGATTTATGACACAGTTAACACTGCAGAGCAGTGGGGAAGGATGGCTCTCTCAACAAATGATGTCGGGTCAATTAGATATCCAAGTGGGAAAAAAATTAATCATCTTGACTCACACCTCATGCCACATACACACACACACAAAAAAAAATCAATTTTATGTGGATTGCAGATCTAAATGTGCAGGGTTAACCAATAAAGATAACACCGAAGAATACGTTTGTGACTTGGATAGGTGATGATTTCTTAAACAGAGTACAAAAAGCAGTAATTACAAAGAAAAAGGTCAATTAATGGGACTAAAATAAAATTAAGAACCTCTATCCACCAAAATACACAATTAAAGAGTGAAAAGGTAAACCACAGAGGGGAAAGAAGATATCTGCAAGACAGATATTCAACACGAGACTGGTTCCAAGACTATACGAAGAACTCTTTCAAATCCATGAGGAAAAGGCAGACAAACCATCTTTTAAAATGGTCAAAAGACTTGAACAAACACTTCACAAAAGAGGATATACAAATGGCTGGGAAAAAAAAAACATATGAAAAGGTTATCATCTCATTAGCCATCAGGGAATACAAATTAAAATCACGCTGAGATATCACTACACGGGTACCAGAATGGCTAAAATTTAAATGGCTTACTATACCAAGTGTCAACAAGTATGTGGAGAAACTGGAACTCTCATACACTAATGGGGAGTATAAATTAGTACAAACCCTTTGGAACCTGTTCAGTAGTGTCTACTAAAGCTAAACATACACACATCATATGACCAGCAATTCTGCTCCTAAGTATTTACCCATCAGAAATGCGTTCACCATAAGACTTGTAAAAAAGTCACAGCAACACTATTCATAATAACCTACAACAGGAAACCACCCGGTATGAATGAAGTTATTTACAAAGCAGAAATAAAATTACAGATATAGAAAACAAACTTATGGTTTCCAGGAGTAAGAGGGCGGGAGGGATAAATTGGGATACTGGGACAGACATACACACACTACTATATATAAAATAAATAACTAGTAATGACCTACTGTATAGCACAGGGAACTCTACTCAATACTCTGTAATGACCTATGGGAAAAGAATCTAAGGGAGAGTGGATATATGTATATGTATAACTGATTCACTGTGATGTACATTAGAAAGTAATACAACATTGTAAATCAACTATATGCCAATAAAAATTAATTAAAAAAAAACAGGAAACAACCCATCCACAATAAAATAGAAAAGTAAACTGTGCGTTCAAGAAAACGAAATAAACACCATATAGTAATAAATAAACCGCCACTACAGACAACAATATAGACAAATTTCACACACTTAATGTTGAGCAAAAATAGCAAACACAAAATATATACTGTATGATTCCATTCATATAGAAGTTCCCTGGTGGTGCAGTGGTTGAGAGCCCGCCTGCCGATGCAGGGGACACGGGTTCGTGCCCCGGTCCGGGAAGATCCCACATGCCGCGGAGCGGCTGGGCCCGTGAGCCATGGCCACTGAGCCTGCGCGTCCGGAGCCTGTGCTCCGCAACGGGAGAGGCCACAACAGTGAGAGGCCCGTGTACCGCAAAAAAAAACAGGCCAAACGTGTGATGCTAAAGGTCAGAACAGTCATGACCTTTGGATGGGGTCCATGACCGGGCAGAGGCCCAAGGGGGGCTTCTGAAGGGCTGGAAAAGTTCAAGGTCTTCATCTGGGTGGCAGTCACACAAGTGAATCCACTTAGTGATAATTCATCAAGTTGTACACTTAAAATTTGTGCTGAAGAGGAAGAGTGAGAAGGTCATAACTGGTAATGGGGTTAAAAGAGGCATTTCTAAGACAGAACAAAGGTGAGCGTGTAACACCAAGCTGTAGCCCAAGAAGCTTGCTGTCTCTCGCTGAGGTGGGAGAGAAGCCCCCTGCTGCCTGCCAGACAGTGGCCGTGCCTAGTAGGGACCAACAGACTCCTGATGAAAACCATCCCTCTGGACCTTGCTTCCAGCTTAGGAGGCCAGCAGTTACCTCCTTACTAGTCATTTCTGATCTCATCTCAGGGGCCTACAGGCTTCACGGAATTACGAATTCTAACAACTCAACCAACTAGCCAAACTGCATGAGTTCCATTTTCAGAGGAGGAAACAGATGCACCTGGTGAGTCAGCAGCTACCCCGCCAAAACCACAGGGCCCCTCGGAGAGCATGGATCCTCAGGCAGGCGAGTCCACAGACCCCAGGGGAGGAAGGCGGCAGCACTGCACCACAGAAGGTGCCCCGCTCTGCTGTGGAGTCCCAGCTTAATCTCCGAAAGCCTCAGCTGCTATAAAATGGGAATGATGATTTCACGGTAAGCGCCTCTTCATAGTAACTTTGTGAAGAGAACGTACATCTGGCATATAATTCGGTGACCACACGTGTTTGTTCCCTTTGTCCTCCTCTTCGAAGAGAGAAGCATTTCTTGCAAAGAACTCCACAAACCAGAGAGGCAAAGGTCCCTAGGATTCCAGACGCGTGTTCCTGAGACCCCGCAGGCCCCGGCGGCACGCCCTGTCTGCAGGACGGCGAGTCCCTCTCCTCTGCACGGCGCTCGTTCACATCATTCACGTGGGTTCCTGTGTCTCTACGTGGTCTGGGTGTGTGTGTGCCTTCCCCAGATGGGGGGCAGAGGGAGACAGCAGCACAAGTGGGTATGTTTCTGGTTCAAGCTGCAGCTGTTTATTTCCCCAGTGAATTGTAAAATCACTGCAAATTCATCAGCATCTTCTGAGGAAGCCTCCTAACTGGCAACATGCTCAGAAAACTCCACAGCGAGGCGGGGGGAAGAGAACTGAGCACGGGGACGGATGCGGGAATTCCATTTTCACAGGTTCCCTCTGCCACTCAAGTTCTAATAGAACTCTTGGGAGCAGCATCAAACTCACCCCCATCCACACCCCTGTATTTCAACTGAATCACGGGAACCCAGAGTCCTGGGAAGCCAAAGAGGTACCAGGCTCCCAGCTTCGCCTCCAAGCTCCAGGCCAAGAGGTGTAGGCAAGCCAGGGTCGTCTGATGCGCAACCACTTCTGAGCCCCTCCTGGTCACGTGAGGTTTCGCTTCCCACACCTAATACTCCGCACCCCTCTACAGGGCCCAGGACGACTGGTAATGCTTTTGTGGGCTTGAGAAAGTTCCCGAACGTCCATGGGCCTCCTTCTGTAAAATGAGACAAGCGGGGAAGATTCTCAAAGGTCCCTTCCAGCTCTGACTTTCTGAGTCATCAGGGCCGACAATAAAATCAGATAGAAAAAACTAAACTAAAATAAACTCTCCCTTTTCCTAAAGAATTGGGGCCACGTCCACGCTTGCTCTGCATTTAACCTGTGGCCCCTGCCATCCTGGCCCGGCCCCCTCCCCGGACAGGAAATGACCCCGACTCCTTCATCTGGGGCTCATCGCTTCCTCCGCTGAGTATTAGAACTGGTTATGGCTGTCTGGACAGAGCCGAGGTCCAGAGGGCAGGAAGGCGTCTCCTTGTTCTCGGCCCAGGGGACAGGAGCAGGCCGGACAGCTGGGACGGGCTTGGTCTCCGTCGCCCCGCTGCTGGCTGGGCCGGATGGCTTTCTGTGCTCATCAATTCAGATGCTCTCCTGGGGAGTCCTTGACTTCACACTGGGTGGGGCCCCTGTCAGCAGGGGAACCAGCTGTCCCCGCCCCACTCCCTTTAGGGTCTGCTTTCCGAAGGCTGAAAACCCGAGTTTCTACACCCAGCGAGCCAGCAGCAGCGGCTACAAAAGGGACCTGGAGATGTTAGCAAAGCCGGGCAGGAAGTAACAACGAGCAGATTCAACCTGGAAAAATGTGGCCGTTGCCTCTGGGGCTAAATCATCACAAACACAAATACTCAGGTGGGAGGGAGACGCCTGGAACAGGAAGTAGCCAGACGGCATTTGGAGAGGAGCTTGCAATGTGATCTAGTGACAAAGAAACCGCTGGGGGATTCACAGGCTGGATGCGTGGAGGTGCTACCCCAACAAGAACAAGGAAGGAACAGGGGCGGGGCCGGCAGCTGTTCTCTGCCTCCCTGGAGGCCAGGACTAAGTGGACCGCAGGGTGGAGATGGCAGCAAGGGAGGGTCAAGTCAGACTCTAGAAAGAACCTTGTCGCTATGAAGCGTAGGGAGAGATTATCCGAGGTGATGGGGAAATCCCCAGGAAGATACTTGAAGCACCGGGACGTAGGAAGCCTGTCCCAGAGGCAGAGGCATGGCCTAGACCACCTTCAGACACCCCATGCAGCCCAGCAAGGAACACCTGATTCTGCAGGAAACAGGGAGCTGACCTGCCCATAGATGCCCCAGGAGACAGATGGAGGAGCCCAAACCAACTGAAAATACTGAAATCTGAGGGCTGGGGAAAGTCACATGACCCGTCTCGAGTCTGAGACCAAACTCCAATCTGCAGCTGGCCAGACTCACCGCTCCTCGGGCTTGCAGGGCGGGTACTTCCCAAGCTTCCCGCTGGCTCCATCACCTAGGACGCGGGAGTTTCCAAACGAGGCTCCCGAGACAAATCCCCGTGTACTCTAGGCCCAGCGCGTCAATCAAATGCGCACCACTGACCTGTTCGTTCATCGACCTATGGCTGCTCTGAGGCACTCAGGTTAGACCCCAAGAATAAACTCCCCCCTGAGTTTTGAGATCCTGTGCAAGCAAGGAAAAGCGGCGATTTCCCTTCTCCTTCCCTCTGGGAGGTTCACGGGCTTCTAGACGGGGCTTCAAGGGCTGTGTGGCACGTCTTATTTCTCACTAAAGCACCGTGCGAAAGGTACAAGTGTGTATCACGTCCATCAAACTTGAGGTTTGGAAGTTTGGGTTCAGAGAGCGGATAAATGAGGCTGATTATCCACTTTAAAAAGGGACTCTCTGCAACAAGCTACATTAATATACTTAAACTTCAATGAGAATTTTATAAACGGGTTCAGCGTAGCAGGCGAGACTGCTAACTCAGACCAGGGCACACAGATGGATGACCTATCCGTACAAAGGTCCCTATGATTCCAGGTGGGTCTTCCTGGGAACCAGTCAGCCTCCTGGCGAGGTATCTGATACCAGGTTTTAGCCCTTGGGCAAACTTTCCAGAGACTTCAGAAAGAAGAAAAGAAAAAAACGTGTTGAAGGAGGCTCTCCAGGGCATCTAGACAACCAGCAGGTGTTAGAGCCTGACATGGGCCTGTGAAGCCAGGCCAGGAGAGGAATGGGAATAATCAGGATGGGAGAGTCCAGCTCATTTACAGACAGGTCAGCCTGGAGAACAGAAAACAACAGAAGTTGTTTAGGGATCTTTGGGCCTGAGAGGAACGAACTAGAACGGCAGCTATGCTGAGCTTCTGACATGGGCCAGGCACTGCCCTAGACACTCTGAGGAATGGCCCCTCATTTAATCATCTGTTTCCTTCACAACTATCATGTACCCCTGATGGGCCACTTGTCTTCAAAACAACTCAAAGAGATCAGATGAGAAAACCAAAGTGGCAGGTGACATCATACAATCTGCCCAAGTTTAGGCATCGCTTAGTGGCTGAGCTGGGATTCCAACCTCACTTTACACCAGAACTTTCTCCTTCAGGAAACCTTCCAGCCCTGCCCCTCCTGGTGCCAGTCATTGGAACAAGTCAGCTAAGCTACGTGCAGACACATATACGCAGGGTCTGTGCGTGTCATGTGCCATTACCCGAACCACTGGAAGCAGGGAGAGCCAGTCAACCACAGCCCTTCTGTCCTGGAGAGAAGGACACTGTGTCTGAGGGAGGAAGATCCCAGCACCTCTGTCTTGTTCCGCTTGGCCAAGCGGAACAAGACGGAGAATTCTCTTCCGTTTCCTGAGCATCCGAACAGCAGGAGGGAACAACCCAGAATGCAAGAAGCCGTGAGCAGATTAGCCACTCACCACCACACGTGCCCATACGTGGAATAACCTGCACGTTTACAGGGGTCGCCCTGCATGACCCTGAGAAACCGTCTGCCTGCTGTGCCCTTCGCTAAACACTGACCACCCCCACCAAGGGTGCTGACATCTTCCTCCTCGTCACCCCACACCAGCACGGGCCTCTGCACACGAGGGGCTCTCCATCCCAATGCGGCCAGGACGCGCGGGTGTTAAGCTCTGACGTAAGCGGCTTCTGAAGGTGGGGGTAACGGAAGGCAGGAGGCCCGTCTGGGGCCGTGGTCCTTGATAAAGGAAAGGGTCACTCCGGTGTGACTCCCAGAGCCCTGCTCCATCCGCCGGTGCCCAGTCCACCACCGTCACCTACAGATTTGATCCCTATTAAAGACGCAGCTGCTGCGAAGTCCGGCTGTCCTGAGGGGTCTGAATGAAAGACCTGAGAGTGGATATAAAGCGGGGAGAGAGATGGGAGAACCAGATGGGAGAAGCCACAGAAGAGAGAGGCCGGGCACCCGAGACAAACGGGTCCCGCCATCAGCCCTCCTCATGCCCACAGGCAGGAAAGGGCAGAACACACACGTAGGGGTCCTCCCAGCCCCGCTCCCAGGGGGCTGACATTCCACGCAGGCTCACTGTCCAAAGGGGCTCCGGACACCAGGCTACCCCACGCTCTCTCCAGTTCCTGCAGTGTCAGTGCCCAGCCTCGCCCTCCTGGGAACCCCTGCTGCCTCTCACCCTGTTTGCTGGTCCAGATCTACCCAGCTGTCTCAGAGGCAGCCCCGGGCAGACTGATTCCTGCCACAAACACAGTCCATGGGTAATTAAGAGGTATCTGCAGGGATCCAGCTGTCCCCCCATCCCATGACCGCCCTCCTCGGCGGATAAGAGGGGCGAAGGAGGGGGCAGAACGGGGACCAAGTTCAGAGGCTCCCGGCTCCTCTCCTGAATGTGCTTTGGTGGCCGACAATCCCAGTAGTGAGAACGAGGACGCCCCCTTGCCCACACCAGGCTCAGACGGCAGAAGCGTTACCCCCAGAGGTGGGACACTGCAGTTACTGAGACTCAGATGCAGGGTCTGAATCCCTCACTGGCACTATAGCTCTTTGACCTTGACCAAGTAAACTCAGTTTTCTTACCTGAAAAATAAAGGCAGTAATAGTAAATCTTTTATAGGGTTTTTACAAAGATTCAATGAGTTGCTTTATGTACTGAGCACAGTAAAAGTATTTGTTGTCATGACTGATATCTTCAAAAGCAGCATGAAGATGCTCAAGGAGGGAAGTGTCCAGATCCCTGCGGCCCCCGTGGCAGCAGGGAGAGAACAGGTCTTCCTGGCAGCACCAAGAAGGAGACTTCTGGTCACTGGATGAAGGCAAGGTCCCAGGGCCAGAGAGGCCTTGGGGACACAGCCCTGGTCACGCAGACAGTTCCTGACATACAATCCGTATGAAATTGTGTCTCTGTCTGTTTCTGAAAGATTTCATGATCACATGGAGACGAGCCTGGCCTAAACGCAAACATCAAGTCCACAGCAATGGTAATCATCCTGGGCCGTGGGATTTGCCCCAAGGGCAGAGCTGGAAGGTGCTGAGAGAAAGAAGAAAGGAGAGAACTGGAGAGGGAGGGAAGAAAGCTAGGGAAAACTGCTAACAACCCCCAGGGCTCAACCTCCTACCCAGGAGGGTCACCAATCCTCTCAACGCTGGACCCGAGGGCAGCCCGAAAGGGCTCAGGTTTACCCCAGCGGTGCCCACCCTGTGTGTCTGTCTGTCTGTCTGTCTCCCCTGCCGACCCTTCCTCCCACCCCCTCCTCTTGCTTTTGTTCCCCTCAGGACTGGGGCGGGGGGAGCTCCGAAGGCTGTGGCATCTTCTTCCCTGGCTGGGGAAGCTGCTGCAGAAGAAGCCGGAAGGTGGAGAGGGGGTGAGGGGGGAAGGAAATGCGGGCAGGGATCCAGGCTGCTGAGAGTGGGAGCAGGGCTCAGGGAAAGGGAGCGGGGTCTCTCTTCTTGGGAAAGCCTTCCCTGCCAACTCCAGCTCTTGGGGACGGTCCCCTCCCCTGAACAACTCCACCGTGTACTGTCTTTGCTACACATTATGCTTTGAGTCAATTCAACACACTTGAGTATCTACTATGTGTCAGACACTGTACAAACAAAAGAGGAATAAAACACAATCTCTGCTCGCAAAGTCCTCAATCTATCTGGGGATAAGTGAAGCTCCAGAGGGCGTAAAACTAAGTGCTTTGGTAATTCTGCCCACGAACAAGGAGCATTAGATTAAGGACAGACACAAAAGAGCAACAGATAACATTTTTTTTTTTTTGCAGTACGCGGGCCTCTCACTGCCGTGGCCTCTCCCGTTGCAGAGCACAGGCTCCGACGCGCAGGCTCAGCGGCCACGGCTCACGGGCCCAGCCGCTCCGTGGCATGTGGGATCCTCCTGGACCGGGGCACGAACCCGTGTCCCCTGCATCGGCAGGCAGACCCTCAACCAGTGCGCCACCGGGGAAGCCCCAGATAACATTTTCAAATGGTGAGAAAGTCCCTTTTCAATTATCTGCAAAGATAAAGTCTCCATTTGATGTCAGTACATCTTTAAGCTCTCTGACGCTACCTAAGCTTCCTTCTTTCTTTTAACCTTTTCTCCTGCTTCTGTAATTGAGGTATAACTGACATAGAGCATCATGTTAGTTTTAAGTGCACGACGTCGTAAGCCGCCTTCTCCACAGGGAGCGAGCCTCTGCTCCCCAGCCTCGGACCTTCCGCAGCCAACTGCGTCCAGCTGGAAGCCAGTGATGTTATTGTGTTTCTGCTGTGGTTTATTTTTGTAGCTATTTTCTATTTATTGGTGTGTTGGTTTTCCATTGATAATAATGATACAGTATTTCTTTTTAAAATAAATTTAGGTTTAAAAAGTGAACAACTTAGCAAAAACATTCAGCAAGTAACAGCGTAAACAGTAAATAACTATTTACTATTTATCAGGAAACAGGTAAGCAGGGGTATTCAAGATCATGATCACAGCACTAAAATGACTGAAATTGTGAGACCCTTTGGCCAGAGGAACCCAGCAAAGAAGGAATCAGCGTCTAAGCCTTCGTGATTACATCTCTTCCCCCAACCAGACATCAAACACCCCGCACCTCCTCCCTTTGGGGAGGCCTAATCCACACACTGGCATGTTCATTCACTCAGAAAATGGAAAGGAAATTCAACCCAGCTCACAGGAAGGGCACAAATCGTGGAAAATTAAAGCAAAATGTGGCAGGTGGGAGAGCCAACTTGGGCCCGTGGCAAAGAGGAAAACCCGATGCAAGAAGCCAGCCCACACCATTCCTACCAAGGCCTGGGGAAGCGATGGCCCTTCCTTCTAGGACATTCTGCAGCCTGTGAAGGGGCTGCTCCAGGGCTCAGATGAGAAGATTGGCCCAGCGTGGCTAAGAAACGTGCAAAAGGCCACGCCCGCGACCCCTGCTTGCCGCCCTCTGTGCGCCAGACTTCCTCCCTCTACCTTCTGCCGCCACAGAAGTCCAGGTGACAGCAGGAGATAACTCCCGCCCACAGCCACTGGTCTTCTAAATGTTCTGCCAGCACAGCCCTGCTCCCAGGCCCTGGCCCAAGTCGGTCTGAATGCACCGCCTCCAGCTGCACCCGGAGCGCAGGACACAGCAACGCACACGGCGCCGCCACCTGTGGATGGGCAGCGAGGGCAGGGTTCCAGCAGCAAACCCCCCAGGCCGGGGCCCCGGGCTTCAGCTCCGAAGCCTCTGGTGGTTCCCCAGTCTGCACTTGACAAAGAAAACACGACCCGTCAGCACACCCTCCAAATCCCACTCCTCTGACTTCCCAATCCTGAAAAGGTGCTAAACCCCGCAGGCGCTCTCCCAGGCCTGGGAAACCTCGACCCTCCAAGGGCCGGTGGATGAGTTAGGTCCCCGGGGCTGGAGGAGCTCAGAGAGGAGGCGCAGCCATCCACAGGCAGCTACCTCCCGCCTCTCGACACCTGACGGCGAGCCATCCCCCAGTGGAAACACGAAGAGACAGTGACAAGAATACCGGCGGTCACCTAGCCCAGGCCCACGGCCCGGCCCCACGACTGCGGAGCTGGACAGAGAGCCGGGCTGCTGGCTGTCATGGGTGGGAGACAGCAGAGGGACTCCCAACCCAGCGATGCCCGAGGGGCAGTGATCCCATGCTGGAAGATGTGGGGACGGACCCAGAGTCCCCCAGGAGCCCCACGCAGCACACGTCCACTTCCATGAACCTTTCAGGGGCGATTCACGTACTCTGGCCTCAGCCAACCTCCTGGGTGAGGAGGAGGGACGAGGGCGAGAGCAGGCGGGGTTTCCACCGTGCACGTCTGCTTCAGAAGACAGTGACAGGGCCGGCTAACGGCTGACAATCCTGCCAGCTCTCCTTCCTCTTGTTCCCGCTGTCCCCTCGGCCTATCCTCCCTGAAGTCCCGATGCACAGAACGGGGGAGGCAGGGAGCACAATGGGGGCCCTGTCGCTTTTGCCTGTGGCCTGGATGTAAACAGGCGCATTATCTCCCCGGGGCAAAGGCCACGGCCCTACTCAGACTCACCATCCACTCACCCCTTGCTCATCCAGAAAAGTCGGGTTCTCAGCAGAGCACACAGCGAGGAGCTGCCTGTTCCCGACGCCAGGGCAGGCCGGGCCGACAGGCCCAGGTCACAGCGTTCCTTGCAGAGCCCTTCACGAAAGGCCTTAAAACACCAACATGCTTAATTCCAACATTCAAACTAGGAACAATTTTAGTGGAAGAACTCATAGGATAGGCAACAGAAAATCACCACCAAAATCAAATGCAAAACTAAACCTGATGGGCCAACTCTAAGCTTTCCCATTAATATTCTTCTCCTTCTCACCCACTTCCTCTGCCCTCACCAAGTACACACTGGCAGCCGGGTGCTAACAGCTCCCGAAGGCTGAAGGGAAAGACATGTAAGAACAATTTTAAATTGAGAAAATTGACTTTATCGGCGCAGTTTTTGAGAACACTGAGAAAACAGTCTGCAGTGAAGAGAGGGGGGACACGTCAGGCTGGTGGCCCAGAACATCCTCACCATCGATCAAGCACCGGATACAACCGATGGCGCCAAGAAAGACCTCACCGCGCACAACACCCAGGTCAGCTAAGCCTTCCCGACCTGCACCCTCCCCCCAGCGTCCCAGCCTGCAGAGGGCGAATCCCCCCTGGAGCGCTGATAAAAGCAGCAGACACGGCACGCTCAGGTCTGCTGGGCCCCAAGCATCCGGGGGCAGGAGAGGGAAGGTGATTCAGTCTAGAGCTTCAAGGCAGGAGTGGAACTCCTCCCGGTCACCCAGGCCACGGGCCACTCTCCCAGCACTCTCTTCCCACCTCTGTAACTGCACTTTTAGACCTGACCGTGTGGCTCTCCGTGGTCACGTCTGCTTCGCCCGGCAGACTAGAGGCCTCAGCCCCCCCTCGGAGGTGAACGTCTGCTAAAGGGAGAGGCAGGAGAGAGGAGGCCAGAGACGGAGCCCGGCGGGTCTTCTCGGGCAGCTGCTTCCCTTTTGGGCATCTTTACAGCTGAAGTGACTCGCTAAGCGGTCCCTGGTTGACAAAGACCTTGACTTTATCCAACGACCAGCGGAGAAAGGCCTTCTTTCTCCACGTTTGTCTCAGAGACCGAAATATTTAGCCCTGCCGTGAAGAGGGACAATTAGCAGGATAGAGACCAGCTGTCCCCTGACCCTCTCTTCACCAGATACAGAGACTGACGTAAATGAGAGAAGCAGGAGTGACACACAAAATACTGAGCCCTCAGCAGAGCGCAGTGTTAAGTCAGAACCGCACCAGCCACGGACCCCGACAGTCATGCGAGGAGGCCCAGACACCAGGCTGCTGCCAGCAAGATGGACCTAACAGAAGGAGGTCATCTCCCGCGTGACTCATTCGTCTGCACAGACTCTCTGCCATCAGGATCTCATCTGCCGCAGACGGAACCAGCAGCGTGAGCTTGTACAAGTCACATCCTCTCGACTTCGGTTCCCACTCTCTTCCGGAACTGAGAGAAATTCCAAGCCCCTCCCGCTCACGTATCACGTGACCCCATTTCCGGGTGCCTCACAGATCGCCCCTGGTAACAGAAAACCAGCAGAACACAGCAGGCCAAGGGGTGCCCAGGCCAGAAGCCTTCAGCACGTCAACCGCTGATGCCCGGCCCTCTGCTACCACAGGGGGGAAGGGGATAATCAAAGCCCAGAACCTCCTTCCAGCCGCTTCTGAGGAATCCTAGGACTGCTAGAAGCTCACTGATCGATGAAAGGCACCCGGACGTAAAGGCCTTGAGAAAGAGCCAGCCCCCAGCGCCTTCTGACTCTGCTTAAACCTTGGCCCGCTTTTCACCAGAGCCATTTCTTTGATAACCTGGGCAGCGTCTGTCTGCATGGCAGGGGGCCATGTAAGCCAAACACCACCCTGCAGAGTCGCTGTAAGAAGGGAGGGGGAACAGGAGGGAGGAGACCCGGTTTCCAGGCACAGCCCTGTTCCCCAGCAGCCTGGCAAGGGACCTCTGTTCCTACATCAAGGGAATGAGAGATGGCCCAACCATCCCAGTGAGGGTACCACGAGCATAAAATAAGAATAATGAATGTTAATTTTTTTTTCTTTTTTATAACTGAAGATTAGTTAGTTTACAATGCTGTATTAGTTTCAAGTGTACAGCACAGTGATTCAGTTATACATACAGATACATTCTTTTTCAGATTCTTTTCCATTATAGGTTATCACAAGATATTGAGTATAGTTCCCTGTGCTATAGAGTAGATCCCTGTTGTTTACCCATTTTATAGACAGTACTATGTATATGTTAATCCCGAACTCATTTATCTCCCCCTCCATCCCCTTTGGTAACCATGTTTGTTTTCTATGTCTGGGAGTCTGTTTCTGTTTTGTAAACAGGTTCACCTGTATCATTTTTTTAGATTGCACATATAAGTGATGTCACATATTTGTCTTTCTCTGTCCTTCTTACTTCGCTTAATATGATAATCTCTAGGTCCACCCATGTCACTGAAAATGGCATTATTTCATTCTTTTTTACGGTTCAGTAGTATTCCACTGTATATATGTACCACCCCTTCTTTATCCGTTCATTTGTCGATGGACGTTTAGGTTGCTTCCATACCTTGGCTATTGTAAATAGTGCTGCTGTGAACAACGGGGTGCATGTATCTTTGAATGATAGTTTTCTCTGGATATATGCCCGTGAGTGGGATTCCCGGATCATACGGTAGTTCTGGTTTTAGTTTTTTAAGGCACCTCCATGCTGTCCATGAATGTTAATTTTTTAATTACAAACTCTGAAAAGGGAAATTGATATTCACCCAGGTTTGGGGAACTTGACTTGCCCTCCTTGCTTCTCTCTGAATCCCCACCCCAGGCTGCCTGGAGGCCTCTCCTGGGAGACCAGGTCCACCCAGCTCTGCTCTGCTCTGCTCTGCTCAGCTGTGCGGTCCCGAGGGCAGGGGCTGCTGTAGCTGTCTTTGTTGTGGTCTCTGAAGTTCCCTTGGGGCAGGAAAGAGGCAGGTGAGACGCCCTGGGCTCCAGCACAGGGCTTCAGAGTGGGGCAAGTGAGACAGGAACACATCCAAAGCCAGGGGGAAATCATCGTGTTTTCCCCAGTCATTAGTGCAAGTCAACAGCTGCGGGACTGCCACGCACACCCATGAGAGCGCAGCAGCATCGCCAGGAAACAGGATGGACTGGGGCGTGATTAAATGCCACATTCCCTGCACTCCCTACAGCCTTCCTTAAGAATGCAAACCCCTATCCCATTCCTGAGGAGGAAACAGACTAATCTTATGATGGTGTCAACAGGGGTGTGGGAATCCCCGGCCCATAGAAATACACCACTCCCCTCACTCCAGCGCCCAACAGCCTGCTTGCGGCCTGAGGAAGAGCGAGGGACAGGAAGACCTCCAGGGGACACTCTCACCCTAGAAAAGCAAGCAGCACGGCTTTCCTAAGGGTTAGGGAATCTCCTACATCCTAGTTTTCCCAGCAAAGGAAGATTATACACGTAAGAGAGAAGACAGTGCAGGTCTGAGTGTCTGTAATAATCTGCAGGGCTGCAAACTGATACCATAAAAGGAGAAATGGTCACCCGGGCTGGCCTGGTCCTTCGGGGAGGCCACCGCAGCCTTCAGGACAGCAAAAGGCCCAGACTGGTGGTGGTCACTGCTCTGCGCCCACCCTGTGCCCCTATAATGGAGGACAAAGCAAAGGTGCCCCTAAAGCAGTCCCCTTTTCTAGATCAATATCTCCAGGCCCCTGCAGAGAACCTCTGTGAATTCTGGGTAAGGAAAAATAGGAAACTGCTATCAAGGGCTTGTCACTTCTCCCTGGGATGGCAAAGCCCCCAGAAGGTCTCAGCTGAAGTTGAAATCCCAGCTGGATCACTCGGCAGATGTCACCGTGGCTGAGTCGCTAGCCTCTCCCAGCCTGTCTCCTCCTCTCCTCGAAAAGATGGGACTCACACCCGCCTTGCGGGATATTCACGGAGACTCAAAGAGGATGCACAGGTGGAAGCGAGATCCCACGTTATGCGACGTACAGAAGGCACTCAGGAGAGACCGTTTCCTTCCTTAAAGCCACAGACCGGGGCTTCCCTGATGGCGCAGTGGTTGAGAGTCCGCCTGCCGATGCAGGGGACGCGGGTTCATGCCCCGGTCCGGGAAGATCCCACATGCCGCGGAGCGGCTGGGCCCGTGAGCCATGGCCGCTGAGCCTGCGCGTCCGGAGCCTGTGCTCCGCAATGGGAGAGGCCACAGCAGTGAGAGGCCCGTGTACCACCAAAAAAAAAAAAAAAAAAGCCACAGACCAAATCACCCTCTAAAGACAGAGCAAATTCCCAAAGCTGCCCTACCACTGTCCAAGGGCCTAGGAGGACGGTGGTGCCCATCAGCTGTTTAATCCGATGTATAAAAACTCTTCCCTGAAAAGGGGTGATGACAAAGGTCAAGGAACAGTGGCCTCTGGTCTGAAGAGAGTGAGGCAGCGTTTGATCTTCCCAGCCCGCCAGCTTCCCCCTTAAATGAGCCCCACTGGGAGGTCACAATGTCCCACACCTCAGAGGTCCCCTAGACGACTCCTTTTGAGCCAGCACAGTAATTTGGGTTGACGTGTCAGGCGTCAGGGCTACAGGGTGCGGAGTCAGGTGTCAGAGTCATCCTTTGCCTTGACGGGAGGAGGGTCTCCTCTCCGCAGAGAGAGAGGAGTTTGGTCACTCCTGGGTTGCCAGCCGACACCAGGCCAGAGAGGAGAGCTCCGCCTCCTGAATGAAGCTGTCGGCTTCCAGGCCTCGCCAGCTGGTACTGTGCCCCTTCTACACCTGACTCTGCCCAAAGCAGCCCACGGAGCTGCCGGAGATGCAGGGCCATGTGCTGATTAGAGGCAGCTCCTGCTATGCGTCCTCTGGTGCCCTAATCCCAGGAGGCCAGCGCCGAGCAGGGGCTGCCTGGTCTCCCTGTCGATGCCCTCCCTCCACTCCCAGTTGGGAACGTCGGCTGCTCACAGAGATGAAGTTTGGGGCCACGCCTGCTGGAGTTTCTGGGCCTGCAGGCTGGGAGGTCTTTACCGCCAAGCCCACAAGCAGGACCTCCAGGCCCACCAAGTGCATCGCATGCTCCAGGCTCTGGATTCCCCCCGGTGCCACCTGAGTCTCTGCCTCTGTCCCTCGGGCTCCGTCTCACTCAGGGTAGGAGGTCTGGGAGCGCTCGGGAGGCGGTGAGTCACAGGAGGCCGTGTTCAGCCCACCCATTCTACAGCCTGTCTGGAGGCTCGAGGCTGGGTGAGTCCCTCAACTGCTTGCACTAGCCTCCCATTCAGCAGCGATGCTCAACTCCAAACAGGGGGCCCTCATTTATCTGAACTGGCAGTGAGGATACAGGGGTCTCTGTCACCCACAGGCACCTCCAGTGAGGTCTCTATGTTTTTAATTTTTTTTTGGCCGCGCCACGTGGCATACGGGATCTTACTTCCCCGACCAGGGATCAAACCCTTGCCCCCTGCAGTGGAAGCGCAGAGTCTTAACCACTGGGCCGCCAGGGAAGTCCCTCCAGCGAGGTCTTTAGATGAAATTCTAATCAAATGACCAAACGTAAAAAAACAGAGCCAACTGTGGTTTAGTCGTCCAATAAATACTGAATAGTCTTTAAAATATGAACATGGACCTTGTCGATACATGGCAATACGTACACAAAACGTGAAACACCAAACGCAAAGTACACGTCAGTTCTCCTCCTGTCTAAAGCACGGCCAGGTACCCACGAGGGTTGAAATGAACTCCACGATACTCAAGCAAGTAGAGTTTGGTGGCCGCAAAGTTCTTTCAGTCTGTAAGGTTAAGTGAATATTCTCCATGGGTGTCTGATAGAACCCCACTTCCTCTCCATTTGTCTTCAAAGTGAAACTAGAGCCTAAGAGGCGGTCCAGCCCGGAAGAGCGGAGACAGCCGCGCAGGTGGGGCCACTGCACGCGCTCTCCGAACGGCCACCAGGGGAAGCCCAGCAATGTCCCCGCCCCCGTGAGGGGCCAGTTCCAGGCTGCTGCTCATGGCCAGAGGCGGAGCATCCTGACACACAGAAGAACGGTTCAGACCCCCACAGGCCCCAAGAAAGTTGTTCTGATCCTCACGGTCTCCAGCTCTCAGGGTTTAGCACCAACATGGCATGGGGGCTGGGGGGGGAGAGATGGAGCAGACGATGGGACACTGCCCTGAAGGAGGTGACAATTCATTCGCAACCTTGTTGGGTGGCAACGGGGTGCTCTTATCATTTGGGGAGCGACTAGGTAAACAAGTGCTCATCGGTTAGAAAAAAGGGATTAGGTGCACGTGCACTACATGAATGGTCTGAAAAATATAGTGCTGGGGGGAAAAGAAAGAAGCAGAATGGGTTGTAAAACAGAGCTCCTGTATGTAAATCAAAAATGCACACAGTTCCGAGAAACTGTCACCACCGAGAGGAGCCTAAGGAAACATGACACTGAATATAACGTGGGATCTGGGCTGGGATCCTGGAGGAGAAAAAGAGAGAAGGTAAAAACTAAGGAAATCTGAACAGAGGAGGGATTTTCCTTAATGACAGTGTATCAATATCGGCTCATTAATTGTGACAAATGTACCATATTAATAACAGAGGAGACTGGGTGTGGGGGACAGGGGAGCTCTCTGTCCAATTTTTCTGTAAACTTAAAACTGTTCTAAATAATAACGTCTATTTTTTTAATGAAAAACAAATTGCATACAGTGAAAATGACACTATGCATTTCCCAGAAACACGAGGCACTGGAATGATTGCCTGTGGAAGGAGCAGGAGTTTAGAGTGAAGGGCAGGGGGTATTTAAAAAAGTCACAAGAAGGACCTTTGCAGAACCTTGATAATAATGCACCATGGCTGAGCACTGTGATTAACTCAACTCTGCTTCAGAGGTGCCAAAGCAAATAAGAATAATTAATTTTTAGACAAGAGAAAGAAAAAAAAAAACAAAAAACACTGCAAGACAGTAGGTCACGATGGCTACATGAGTGGTGGAGGCCCTGATGACAGAAGGGACTTGGGGAAGGCTGAGTAGCTTGGAAAGGCCCCAAGAGAGAACAGTTAAGTCAGCCTTGAAGCCCGGGGTAGGGGCCAGGAGGGAGGTGCTTTGGGTGGGTACACAACAGGAACAACAGTCCAGGACACACTCCACAGCGCCACCTAACACTAGTCAGTCCTAAGAGCTAGCTCTGGGCCCTCCTAATTCCCAGCCAAAGCCAGGAAAATCCAATAGCAACCAAAATGAAACACACTGGAGGGCAGCAAAGACAGCGGCGATACTAGCAGCAGTAGGAGGAGTTACAAGGACAGTTACATTTGAATTTCAGATTAGCAACAAATAATTTTTTAGTACAAGTATGTCCCCAGTATTGCATGGGACACACTTAAGCTAAAAAAATTATTTGCTGTTAATCTGAATTCAAATTTAACTAGGCATCTTGAGTTTTTATTTGCTAGATCTGGGAACTCTCAATAATAACAATGCAGTAATATTCTTTGTTACTATTCTAGATACTTTACTTGGTTGTCTTACTTCATCTTCACCACAAACCAATGAAGAATGTAGTGTTTCTCCCTTTTTACAGACAAGGAAACTGTGATTCAAAAGGATCGCGTCACTTGCCCAAGGCCGTGAGGCTGGCAGATGCCAGGCCTGGGATGTGAACATCTGGACTCAGGCATCAGAGTCCAGCTCTGGGGCAGGTTGCCGTCTCCCAACTCAGCAGCCACACGAGGCTCAGGCCTCCGCTCCCTGAGCCTCCTTGACTCCCTGACACCCAGAGAAGGTGCAGCCTCCCATGGTGGTGACGTCAAGAGCTCCTCGTATGGCCCTCCAAACACGCCGCTACCTAAAGAGACCTTCCCACCAGACCCCAATCAGAGGCACCAGGCAAGCTCTGGGTTTCCAAAAGTCAGAGTCAGCATTCCCACAGCAAGGGCGCCCCGAGTAGCCCTGAAAGAGAACAATGTCCCTACAGCGGTGCAAAGAATAACGAGAGAAGGGGCTCCTGGTTTAAGAGTCTGGGTGAGCAGCCCAGGTCCGCACAAGGGGTCTGAGCCGGGCCACATAAAAAATGGGTGAATGACCTCTGGGGGTCCCTTCCAGTTTGGGGATGGCATTAATGGGAACAAAACAGGTTCCTGGTGAGAATGTCACCCCACCCCTCAGCATGACACCCTTTTCAATAATCATAATGAGTACTTATTGAGCATCTACTGCGTACCAGACATTGCGCTAGATGTTTTCACTGTCCCTTCTAATGAGGGGGCATATAAAACTACAATCCTGCAGGACGTCTATTATTTTGCAAATGAGGAACCTGAGACTCACGACATCACTTATTTATTCAGCTAACACTGGTTAAGCTCCTACTACGTGCCAGACTCTGTCCTAGGTGCTAGGGATACGGCAGTGAACCAAACAAGACCCCCGCCTTCATGGAGCCAGTAGGGTCACAGATGAAAAAATAACCAAATCTACCGTGTTATCTCAGGTGCTAAGTATGATGAAGAAAAGCTCAGCAGAGTCAAGGAACAGAATGATAGGGCTGGGAGTACTCTGCCTAAGACGGTAGAGGTCTGGAAGGAGGCAATGTTCGGGCAGAAGTCTGTAGTGAGGGCCTGAGCGTGCACAGGTCTGAAGAAGGGCGCCCAAGGCAGAGGGGGCAACCAGCGCAAAGACCCTGAAGTAATGGTGACCAACACACAACCCAGATGAGGCCCGTGGGCTGGAGCCAGCACGGGAGGGTGGGACGGGTAGGAGATGAGTTTGGATGGGATGGCGAGGCAGGTCATCTTTAAAGGATCGTGTGGTGTGAAGACATGGATGGAGAAGTGAGTGACAAAATGGATGGATGGACAGACGGACGGATGAATATGTAGATAAATGGATTTCCATAGGCTGGCTACTGATCAGAGGTCGGAATACATACACAAGTTGATAAAATATATCTGATGTTCAGTTCCCAAATAACCAACTCCCTGAAGGCCCTAGGCAAGCACATTCCTTATTTATTTATTTTTTTTGGCTGCGCAGGTTGCAGGATCTTAGTTCCCTGACCAGGGATCAAACTCACGCCCTCAGCAGTGAAAAACGTGGAGTCCTAACCAGTGGACCGCCGGGGAATTCCCACACGTTCCTTAATAATGTAGTTCTTCTATACAGGAATTTTAATCCAAAATTCAACAGGCAAACCAGGTCTTCATTCGAAGGAAACCATTACAAAGGCCAGAGGATGGCAAGCCAGCAAGAAATGTCGTGTCTTCTGTCTCTAACTAAGCCAGCTTCCACAGAGCAGATGGGCACCCCACCGCCAGCACCAGCACCTGGGATCCCAAAACTCTTCCTCAAGTCCTTGAGCAAAAAAATCTGGTTTGCCCACCAGAGAAAAAAAAAAAAAACCAACAATGCCAAACGCTAGAACAAAGCCAAGGCTTCCTGCAGGAGCCCAGCCTGCTTAGCCATCCCACCTCGTACCCTCTGCCACCTGCCTGACCTCACCTCCAAGTCCTTCTCCAGCTCCAGCCCGGCCTCCAGCAGGTTGTGCTCAAACTCCTCCCGCTGCTCCTTCCTCTCCTCCTCCAGGGCGTCGAGCGGCCCCGGCTCAATGTCACCGGGAGCCCCCGCGTCGGGGTCCTTGCTCGTCTCGCCATTAGAGACGATCGCCAGCGAGTGGCCAGGGGAGCCGTGGCCGGGGTGCGCCCCGCGTTTCCGGTAGTGATAGACGAGCACGTAGTCGACCTTCCTCTGGTTGTCGTGGAAGTGCAGGCGGCTCAGACGGGGCTCCGAGGACAGCGGCTCGCAGGCCTCCAGATAGCTGTTGATGACCTGGCCAGAGAGAACAGGACCCGGGCGGCGAGGTCCAGTGAGGGAGGGGCGAGAGGCGCGGGAGCCTGAACTGACCTTGCGCTCTGCACCCCAGGAAGGGGACTTGGAAGCCAGGCCCTCCCGGCCCCAAGGAAAGGACAGAGGGGCCCCAGTTCATCGGCCACGACGGGCCCGCGGCGCCTCCACCCCATACCGGGTGCAGCCCAGGCCCGGGCCGCCCGCCGCTGCGGCGCCCACGCACACGTGCACGCTCCGGTACCCGGATGCACAGGCGGCGCCAACACCACGCGTCCCACCGCCCGCCTCCCTTCGCGCCTAGAGCGCCACTTCCGCTCCTGCGCATGCGCACAATCCCGCACTCGGTCTCCCAGCGGACGCGCCCGCACACACTGTGCGCACGCGCGTCACCCGAGTACGCTCTGACACGCGGCGCCCAGCACGCACCACGACACCCCCTCCTCCTTGCAGATGTGCGGCCCTCCTGCAAACACGCAGTACTCACCGGCAGGTTCTCTGGATCCATCGGAACGCAGGCCGATTTCTAGCCGCCTGGCCCACCCCTGCCCCCACCCCACGCGGATTCACTGTACACTGCCCCTCACAGCCCCACATCCTCCCCCTCCTCCTCCTCCTCTCCAGCCACTGGCGAGGACCCTGCCAGAGCGGGCGGCGGTCCCCTCCCGTCTGCTCCCCGAGGTGGGAGGTTGAGAGAGGAGGAGGAGAAAGCACGAGGCAGAGTGGGGGCAGGGACCTGCCTCCCCCTTTGGGTGTTTCCCTGTTTATTACCGCTTTGATACCCAGCTGCCTCTGCAGCCACCTGAGAGGTCACCTGGGCAACCAGATGAAGCGCCAGGCACAGGAGAGAGCCTCGGAGCCGCCCCAGCAAAGGTCTGGTTCCTCCGACCTGAGGGAGGGGAGCCCGGGAGTCTGCAGACCAATGGGCGGGGCCCCCTGGCCTTTCACACGCCCGCCTTCCGGGTCCTCCTCTGACCAGAGGGCCCCGGCGCTGCTGGGACAGTGTGTCACCATGACTCAGAGAGACAGGAGAGGAAAAGGTCCTAACAGAAACCCCTCCCCCGACACCTGCCTCCCAGGTGGAGGAACCCCCAGTCCACAGGCTTCCTGGGGACCCCCGCACAGGCCGGCCCATCCGCCTACCCCAGTACTCACAGAGCTGTTTGGGGACCTCCCTCCACCGGACGCCTGGCTGGAACGTCGGGTGAGACTGCCCTGGAGACCCCGGGCTCCGGGACGCGGCACCTGGAGGCATTGCTGTCCGTGTTTGGGGCCCTGGCCCCCTCTGACCACTGCCCGGGGGCACAGCCGGCGTGGCGAGCCAGGGAGCAGGGAGATACCTGTGTGAGGCAAGGACAAAGGGGGACAGCAGCTTCAGGGGATGGGAAACCCGGGGACCCGGAGAAACTGAGGCACTGAGGCGGGGACACCAGGGTTACCCTAACTGAGACCGCGGCCACATCTCCCCACAGCTGTCCCCTCACCCCTGTCATCCGTCACAGGCTTAGTTAGACAGGTTCACGCTGGCCACAGGGCTGGGGGTGTCCCCATCTCCCTCTCTCTCTCTCTCTCTCTCTCACTCACACACACACACACACACACACACACGTAGCCACCAGCAGGAACTCCTCCCGATGACGGCTGTCATAATCTCTCATGATTCCCAGACAAGCGGAGAGGGGTGGCACCCGGGGGGCAGGGTGGGTGGGGCACTGCCTGGAGAGCCAGCCTGAATTAATGCCAAAGGCTTAGCCTTCAGCGTCCCTCCTGAGGCAGCAAGACCAGCAGGCACCCTGGCAGCCCTCACAGCCCTCGAGGAGACAGCAAGGACAGACCAGGAGTGGGTGCAGGGCAGGGGCAACCTCTGACCTCCAGGGCCCTTGAAGGGTCCCCATGCCCCTGCTGCCCCCTGGCCCCCCCAGAGCAGCCCTTCAGGGCACCTGGGCTGACACCTCAGCTCTGTCACATGCTGGCTCTGAGGCCTCTGAGCCTGTTTCTTCAACTGTAAAATAAGGAGAAGTCCTAACTTGTAGGATGGAGTGAGAATGAGAATGAGAGATACACGTGCAAAGCACCCGGACAGTCATTCGACTACAGGTATGCAATAAAAAAGTGGTTACTATCATTGTTCGTATGTTTTCATTTTAAACTCTGCGTGAGCAGAAATCACACCTTATACATCCAGCTCAGCCCCTAGACCCTGCCAAATGAATGAATGAATGACCGAACAAATGTATAAAAGGCAGCTCTTCCTGGTCTCTTGAAACAGAACCTCTGGTCAGTTACCGGCTTGTGGAGCAGACGGCTATGTGCCCAGCTCTCTGCCAGGCAGTTTCGGGAGAACTGGGACATTGGGTCCCTGTGCTTAAGAAATGTATCATCTCTTTGTGAAGATACCCCTGATGTGCAGGAAACGCAATTATGACAAGCAAGTAAAGATTCCATAATTTGTTTCTAGACTGTGGGCTCTGGTCTATACTGAGGGAGACCAGAAAGGTGGAAAGTCAAAGTGGCTTCAGGAGGAATTGAACCTGAAGCTGGGTCTTGAAGCATCTGGAAGGCAGAGGACAGAACACAGAGGGGCAGGAGTGGGCAATCGTGCTGGTGGTGTGATGGGGGGTGGGGGGCCTCCAGCTCAGGGTATCAGGGGACGGGCTTCCTTCCTTGGTCCCCAGTCTTGCTCATCCCTCTCCCCTTGTGCCTTTCTGCCCAGGGCAGAACTGAGAACAGGCCTCTACACCCCAGGGAAGGCCTGGAAACCTCTGTGTGCATGTCTAAACAGCCGGAGCCATCCTGATGCCTACCTGGGCAGGTGATACCGGGCATGCCCAGTCAGCGTCCACCGTTCCTCGACAGCAATTCACATTCACACAACTGTGAGCTGGGTAGCTCAGGTTCAGAGTCAGCCTAAAGCTTTTGTCAAGCCACTGACCGGGAGCCACCGTCCCCTAAAGGTGCCACCTGGGGTCTGAGGCTGGCCTCCAGGGCTCCGCCGGCCATCCTGGCTGGCCCCTCCACTTGCCCTCTGACACGTGGATCACGGCTGCCTGGGGCCATGTTTTCACGCCCACCTCCTCCCCACAACCAGTGATTAGAGCACAGCAGACGTTCAGCCATTCCAGCTCCAGAAAGACATTCCAGGCAAATGATGACATTTTAGAGAGCTCCCTTAGCAATACCGACTCCACTTTGATTTTCCTTTCACGGCCTTCCCTCTGCTCTTAGCACAAGCTGCCTTGAGCAAGAGATCCATGGGTGCTTGCGGCTTAGCTCCCCTCCTGGGCTCTGGGGCTGTGACACTGTGACTTATTATAAGAAACAGACAGTTTGGTCTTCATTCTGTTGCTTGTACAGAGCTCCTAAAACCCTTAGAACTCCTTAAATGTGGAGAACGATCAAGGTGTCTTTTGCTGTGTTAATAAGGTGACTTTTGGAAAGCCCCTCTGTAACCTGAGGAAGGGGGCTGGTTGCCAGGGGAACCAACCTGGTGATGAGAGGGTGGAACTTTCAGTGCCCCCTTCCCACCCTTTAACCTGTGCAATCCGATGCTGTCTCCAGGTAGACAGTGTCGGAAATGAGTTGAATTGTAGGACGCCCAGCTGGTGTTGCAGAACTGCTTGGTGTGGGGAAAAAACCCACACACTGGAACTGGAATCAGAATGGTAGGGTGCCATGTGGGCGAGGCATAGCTTACCGTCTCTGGATCAACTAGATGCATTTTCACAAGGCCTGGACCTGGGGCCTCCTCTCTACACTCAGCTCTTTTCCTGGGAACTCGCATCCAGGCCAATGACTTTAATTATCACCTCTATGCCAATGACTCTCTAAGCTTAACCTTTCACAATGGCTCTTCTCTAGCCACCAGACCCATACACCCTGCTGCCCACCTGGCATCTCTGCTTGGATGTTTCAGAGGCCCGTCAAAGTCAACACGTCCAGAACCGAACTTACGACCTTCTCCACAACGCAACACTTTTTCAGTATCCCCATCGCTATGAATGCTACCACCATCGCTCAGTCCACGAACCAGAAATCTGAAGGCAGCCCTGACAGCCTTCATCCCTCACAGCCCAGATCCGATCTGTGATGGAGCCTGTGAATTTCACCCCTGAAATACTTCCTAAATCCATCTGTTTTCCACCACCTCCAGGACCACCTTAGCCTGGTCCAACTTACCATCCTTGCTCACCTGTCTTACTCCACACTCTCCCAACACCCCCCACTTCCATCCTTGCTCCCCACCACTGTTCCCCACAAGGGGGTCCTTTCAAAATGTCAATCAGGCCATGACGCCTCTTGTGTGGCAAATTCTGGTGCTTCCCACGTTCTTGGGCTGTGAGACCCTGTGGAATCTGGCCTGTTCATGTCTCTGCCTCATCTGTCCCGTGTCCTGGTGGAGCTCTGAGTTCCAGCCACAGTTCATGCTCTCAGTCTCTCTGATGCATCACACTGCCTCCCTGCCAGGACCTTGCATAGATTCTTCCTGCTGGCTGGAACATGCTTCTTCCTCTAACTCCAGGCCACCTGCAATTTTGGTCCTTAGGAACCCAGAAAACCCAAACGCAGCACATTCTTGTTTCAGAAAAGCTACTAATCAAGGTGAGACAGGAATATTCAGATACTACAAGCAGAGTTAATCTCCTTCCACCCCAGACATGATTGAGTTGCTACAAGCTGAGCTGGTGCAGAGGGAGGTGTAGGCGGAGGTGTAGGCCACACAGACAAACGCCAAGTTGGCCGAGGAAGGCCTCCGAGCTTCAGGCAGTGGACCCCACTGGTCAGCAGGGAGCCGTAGAGAGTGGGACTCAACAGCAGCCCTGATTGTCTGGCGTCACTGAGGGAAGATAACCCACTGGTGACAACCCGTGACTGTCCAGTCTAAGGGACTCCTTCTATATCCCAAGCCTCTGCTCAGCTCCCCAAATGACCACCCCAACTGACCACCCCATATGTGAGTAGCCCATCTTCCAATTGTCTGGACCCTCATAAGCCTCCAGGAGCATTAGGGTGGCGGGAGAGGAGAGCCCTCCACACCTTGTCCAAGTGTGACCAGATGGAAATGACCAGAGGCCCCCCGCTGAGCATGGACAGGGGTGGGCCCCCTGGGCAGGAGCACATCCACATCTGCCCCCCGTCCATCCTCCTCCTCCACCCTTAGAGGGATCCCTCAAAATTAGACATCACTTTACTCCACCCCCCCTCTCAAAGCCCTTCAAAGGGTCCCACTGCCTGAGTATAAAATCTTCACCATGAACTGGAAGGTGGGACATGGATTCTCCAACCTTGTTCCTGCCCTGCTTCCTACCCCTCATCTCTTTGGAACTTGAGTTTTTCTCAGTATTCTGAGTTGCTCCATCTGTGGAGACGCTGAAGGGCAGTGGTGCCACAGGGGCACTTGCTTAGGGGCTGCCCTTCTGCGGGGCGGGAGGAGATGAGGGAAGGAGGGCCATCCTGGTCTCGGCTCGCGGTTTGAAGGCACCTGCAGCCTGTCCGAGTGATGGTCCAAGGCCACGGTGGACAGTCTTTGTCAGGCTGAGAATAAAACATCAATAAATACCAGACCGTGATTTGGGACTACACGGGGGTTGCCCAGACCACCTGAGAAGCACGAGGGTCGACCTAGCCACGCCCCCCCCACCCCATGACCCTCCCAGGAGCAGCCCCACACCAAGCCAGGAGGACCCTGGGTGCCTCGTCCTGGCATGGCCACAGTTCTGGAAAAATGCTGTCTTTTCTCTGAGCTTAGTTTTTCCTTCCATCGTTGGGGGGAGGGGGTCATTTTGTTCCTTTCTTCATAGGGGAGTGTGATGACAGAACAAGAGAAAGATTAAAATTCCTTGGAAGCGTGTGAGCTACAGAAAGTGTGAGGATTGTGAACGAGTCCCACTTTGGGGCTGCAGTGCCTGCCCTTCCGTCCGTCTCTGCCCACCCAGACTTCGCTGCTCCACTCCCCCTGCCCCCGTCTGCTGGTTACTGTGTGCTTCCTCTTGGATTCCTGGGTGAGACAGGAGAAGCCCCTGCTGTCCACCCCCATCGCTACAGGGGAGCTGGTTTCCTTACTCATCTGGGACCACCACACACTTCTTTACCCTGGAGAGCCAGGTATTTCCAGGATGAACTCCACCCCTCCTAGTTGGATCTAAGCTCCATCACCCAGTTGGCCTGCAGGCACCTCAGGCTGTGCTACAGAGGCAGACGGAGAATGAGTAGGATTGGAGATTTTGAGAGGAAAGAACAGAGACTTGGGGCAGGGAACAGCCCAAATCTACATGGAAAAACAGAGAGAACTTGTTTTGCAGTCCTGCCCTTTTGTTGTCCCTTCCCTGGGCTGCCCAAGGCCCCTCCCCAGCCTGGGTCCCCATATTGTAAGCCTGCACCCACCCCACCCCCCATCCACTACCAGGCGTTTCCAACCCTCACTGCCATGGCGAAGAAGCTAACCTACCCCAAAGTACAAATAACCCGCGCTGACATCCTGAGATAATCTGAGTGAAAGCATTTTGAAAACCTGAAAGGCTCTGCAGACCTCACTAGACCCGCATGTTTACAGGGCTGGGGCCTTCGCCTGAAGGAACACCAGCTAATGGTGGGCACTGTGCACCCAGGTAGGTGAGGGGGAGGTGCTGAAAGGCGGGAGTGGTTTCCAGACCCTTCAAATCATGCCACACCTCTCAGACAGTGTGTCAGGAATCTTCCGGGTCCCAGCAAAGGTTCAGAGCTAGGAGGGCAGACGGGCAACAGGAGGATGTGACGAGCTAGTGAGAGTGAGAAAAGCTCAGGCAGTAGGTGATGGTGGGAAAACTGGAGCAAAGGGACCAGGAGACACCGTCAAAAGCAAGGCAGTGCCAGGCTGGGCAGAGAAAGAGCAGTGGGCGCCCCAGGCACACAGGAGGGTGACATGAGTCATCAGGGCCTGAGAAATTTCCAGAGCCTCTGAGAGAGACAGCAGCAAGAAGAGGTTTCCTGTGGGAACTGGACTTCCAGGCAGCAGGGCTTATCCTCGAAGTTTCCCTCATGGCATCACTGCTGTCTCATTGCTGACCGCTGGCAGGTGAGTGTGAGATGCCCAGAAAAAGAGGGCAGCCCCCGTCACCAGCCTTCTGAGGCCGCTACTTCTGGCAAAACCAGACAGGCCAGGGCTGCCCTGAGGGGGACAGAGCGTCCACACCCTCCCAGGCCAAGGACAAGACACCGAGCAGGGGTGGTCCTGCTGACGGGCAGGCCCTCGGGAAGTCTCAGAGCAACCTGGGCGCTTTCAGATTTTGAGAGGCTCACCCAGAGCCTCCCCGAGAATCCAGGGATGGATGGATTTCATTTCAGAGTCAGCCCTTCCACCGAGGTCTCACCCTGCTTTCCTGCATGAATTTGACCCGGGACAACAGTCAAAATTTGATATTCTAAGCTCAAAATTTGGACCCAACGGCCCTGCTGATCGCCCCACCCCTTGCCCCATAGGTCCTGCTGAATGTCACCTTTCTCAGCCCCCAAATGCAGTCAAAGTGACAGAGGGATCACCCTCCAGTCCCCTCCCCAGGACCATCTGCAGATCTGTCTCCTCACCTCTGCTCTTCTCACGGCCTCGCTCAAAAACAGCCCTCTCGGGGCTTCCCTGGTGGCGCAGTGGTTGGGAGTCCGCCTGCCGATGCGGGACGCGGGTTCGTGCCCCGGTCTGGGAAGATCCCACGTGCCGCGGAGCGGCTGGGCCCGTGAGCCATGGCCGCTGAGCCTGCGCGTCCGGAGCCTGTGCTCCGCAACGGGAGAGGCCACAACAGTGAGAGGCCCGCGTACCGCAAAAAAAAAAAAAAAAAGAAGAAAAAAAACCAGCCCTCTCTCTCCCGATGTTCAAACACCCGCTTCCTGAGGATGACACCGCCACAGTCTGCATCCCGGCCTTGAACCTGGATGAGGAAGAGCTAGCTGGCCTCCCACCACTGGCCTCCCCTTTGATCCTCGGGTCATGGCTCATGCGCACAACGCAGCTCTCCCCAGCTCATGATGCCGCTGGTGTTACCATTCTGCAACAATGTGACCAAGTTACTCCCGGCCGGTGGTTTCCCACGCTTCTTAGAACGAAGACCAAATTGTCTAGTTGGTGCACAGGACCTTTCATCATCTGAGCCCCACCTACCTGTCTGAGCTGCTTCGTCTCCCAACACCCACCCACGGCCCACCCTCCCCCTCCCGGCTCCTCCCCCACTGCACACACTCTCATGTCATGCTCCAGGTACAACTGGCCATTGGGGTGGGGGGTGGGGGAGGCGGGGGGAGTGTACATATATCTAAACTTCCACATCTCTATTCATTCCAGAACCATTGAACTTCCCAGGCACTGAATAATACATTGGAAACTCAAGGTAAACAGAACATGCTCCTTGCCACCAACCCCTAGGTGCCCACAGGGAGGGCAGACTAGTAAGGAAGGAAAATAGACTAATGAGATAATTTCAGGACTAAGAGAAGAGCTAAAGTTGGAATCTGAACAAGGACATACAGAAGTGCTCTGCCTAAAGCTATCAGGAAAGGCTCCCCAGAATACACACCTTCTGAGATGCAGCCGGAAGAGACAAGTAAGCATCTTCAAATGGGCAAGAGAGGAAAGGAGATTCCAGGGAGAAAAGCAGTCGTTCGTACGGTCCCTTGCAATCAGCCGCTGGTCTGGCTGTTTCCGATCATCAACCGCCTGAGAGCAAGGACTGCCTGCCTCCGCCTGCCCTTTCTCCACCCACAGCGTCCCAAGAGGTGGCCAACTACGCGGTGGGATTTGAGGGGCAAGAAAGGATCCTTCTAGTTTATGGAACACACTTTTTAACGTGGCCTACAAGGCTCTTGACTGTCATTCGTGTCAGTCTTCCCAGTATCAGTCATCGCCTACCAGTCACTACACACACACACACACACACACACACACACACACCAGAAAGACTGAACCACCTGCAGCTTCTAGAAGGTGACCTGCTTTTTCTGATCTTTGGTCTTTGGAGTGGCCCCTAAACATCTCTCCTAAATGCTATACCCACCCCAAATCCCACTCTGTTAACATGCAGTGTTCACAAGTTATAATATTATAGCAGGAGAGCAACATGGTTAGAATTACATCAGAAAGATCACTCTGGCTACGGTTAGGATAAATGCAATATCAGGGCAAGGATGGATGGGCAGATGGATGGATGGATGGTGGATGGATGGATGGATGGATGGGTGGATGGATGGATGGATGGATGGGTGGATGGATGGATGGATGGGTGGATGGATGGATGGATGGATGGATGGTGGATGGATGGATGGATGGATGGTGGATGGATAGATGGATGGATGGTGGATGGATGGATGGATGGAGAGATGATTGGATGGATGGATGGATGGATGGATGGATAGATGGGTGGATGGATGGATGGATGGGTGGATGGATGGATGGATGGATGGATGGATGGATGGATGGGTGGATGGATGGGTGGATGGATGGATGGGTGGATGGATGGATGGATGGATGGATGGATGGATGGGTGGATGGGTGGATGGATGGATGGATGGATGGATGGATGGATGGATGGATGGATGGGTGGATGGGGGATGGATGGATGGGTGGGTGGATGGATGGATGGATGATTAGATGGATGGATCCCTAACTCCTTTTCCACTACAGGTGACCCTTTATAACACTTTTATTTCACTGGTCACTCTGCTACTCAAAACCTTCATTGTCTTGAGGCTTACAAACAACTTCGCGTTCAAAGACTTCCACATCTGGCTGTTACATATCTCTGCTCCCTAATTCATCCATCAGATAAGAACATTCCTTTTTAGCCAGACCCATCTCCAAACTAATTTTCTCTCGTGCCTTTGCTCACACAGTCACCCCTGCTTGGAATGTTCTCTCCACTTGTCTAAATCCCATCCAGCTAAAGTCCTATTCCTATACCAAGCCTTTTTCTAACCACTTAGGGAAATCCTCAAGAAGTTCAGAAAATTTGCCTTTTATATCTTTGTATTCCTGGCACAGAACTCTGGGTGCAATAGGGGCTCAGTAAACATCTGGAGGTAATAATGCGGGAAATGAGAGAATCGTTGCTTGTGAGTGAATTTTGAACAGAATGGAGTCCCCTCTGAATTGAGCACAGACCTGCCCTAATCATTAGAACAACTACAACACTAACATGTGCCAGGCACTGTTCTGAGCGCTTTCCGTGTAACGACTCACTTAGTCTTCATGATAACTCTATGAGGTCGGCACTATTGTTGTCCCCTTTTTCCTGATGAGAAAACAGGCAGAGAGAGGTCAGGTAAGTTGCCCAAGGTCACCAGCTAGTAAGTGACGTATTCACAGTCCACACTTTTAACCAGGAGGCTCTACGGGACAAAAGGAAGGACAGCCAAGACTACTCCGTAAGTCCCTTGCTGCCTGGACATTCTGAACATCCCTCACCTCTTTAAAGAGGACTTTTAACAAACAGTATTTACATTCAATGCTCAGATCCAAGGTCCTAAAAATGAAGACCAGAGACAAAAAAAAAAAAAGAATAAGAAATTCATTTCAGGAAGTACCTCCCTCCACAACAAAACCCACAGACCAGGACTTGGATAAGGTGCCCAGATGAAACCTACCCATTGGCAGACCATCCTACACTGTGGTTTGGTGTGTGACTGATGAAACTGAGGTGTCAATGTCCCTCCCTCTGTGTCGTGAGGACACGACCCATCTACAACATAACTGGTCAAAGCGGTTCTGTTAGCTAGTTAATCATAACCTGTTTTGCAAGTACACTGACAGGAGGGAGCATGACGATGCAGCTGTGAGCAAAACGTCCTCCTCCCCGCAGCCCTCTACACACACACACACCCCACTTTCATGAGATTGACTGACTCTTCTCTTGGGTATACAGCCCTCATCCGCCTCCACCCACAAACAGCTCCCATCTCTGACCCTTCTCTTCCTCCTGGGTGTAACCAAGACTGATGATCTCTTTCTCATCCCCTGCTCTCCAGAGAAGGTGGAACGGATTTCTGTTTCCCAAAGTGAACTGGCTCTGAGGTTAATGCCCAAGACAGCTCTTCCAATCATAGCTCCCCATTGAACCTGCTGGAGCCTTCGGTCTGGATGAGACATTGAGAGTTCTCGAGGGACTCAGCAGATGTGAGGGACATGGATGAACCTGAGATGTTTATAAATATCCCCAATACATTTACAGTCTCTAGGAAATTGCTCAGAGATTTTCTCTATGTTACAGCATTGTTAACAGATATGAGTAAATTCATATCATGGAGACAAACCTTCACCTGGTAGACTGTACTCCCCTTGAGGGCAGGAATCGTGCCTGTCTTGTTCACCACTGAATCCTTAGCCCGAAACTGGGGGACTGGAACGTAATCAGCTTTGGGAGTTGGGCAAGTGTTTCCCCATAGCTTTGGAAAAGGGAAGGCTCGACAGCAAGCATCCTTTGAGATGATAACACCGTGTAGAATCTTGAAGAACTGTTCGTGAAAACACTTGAGACACCCCCTAGGGTCTCCCATAATTACTGGGTGGGGCTTTAAGGGGGATTGGAGATCCTGTAATAACTAGTGGTGGAAACACTTGGGAGACACATTTTTATTTATTTATTTATATATTTTGCAGTACACAGGCCTCTCACCGCTATGGCCTCTCCCGTTGCGGAGCACAGGCCCCGGACGCGCAGGCTCAGCGGCCATGGCTCACGGGCCCAGCCGCTCCGCGGCATGTGGGATCCTCCCGGACCGGGGCACGAACCCGTGTCCCCTGCATCGGCAGGAGGACTCTCAACCACTGCGCCACCAGGGAAGGCGGAGACACATTTTTTAACGTCTCATAACTTCACCTCTACTAGGCTGCTGTCCTAGCCAAATACAGATTGCTCTCACTTAAGACCACATGTGTCCTTACTTGACTACCAGTGAAGTTACAGTCACCACATTCCAAAGGACAGAACTAGGAGAAGAAGTTCTGGAAAGGGATAAACAGAAGCACCCAGGAGCTACTGTATGGGGAGGGTGGGAGGAGCCTGCCATGCGAAGCCAGACTTAAAATACTAGGGTCCAGCGATCAGTAAAAGCGAGGACAAATGGACACAGAGAGCAGTTCTCAACCTTGGATACACATTGGAATCACCTAGGAAAGTTAAAAGGTTGATGTCTGGTTCCACCTCGAGATCTGGACTTATTTGCCTGGGGCGTTCTATTGCGCCACCAGGGTTGAGACCATTGGTCTATAGAATCACTAACAGAATAATTTGAATTCAAATTATTCAAACTAAAATTCAAACTATAATTTGAAAAGATACATGCATCCCAGTGTTCACAGCAGCACTATTTACAATAGCCAAGACATGGAAGCAACCTAAAGGTCCATCAACAGTGAATGGATAAAGATGTGGTAAACATACACACACACACACACACACACACACACACACACACACACACACACACACACACACACACACACACACACACAGGAATATTACTCAGCCATAAAAAAGAAAACAATGCCATCTACAGCAACATGGATGGACCTAGAGATTATCATACTAAGTGAAGTCAGACAGAGAAAGACAAATATGATATGATATCACTTATATGTAGAATCTTTTAAAATGATATAAATGAACTTATTTACAAAACAGAAACAGACTCAGACATAGAAAACAAACTTATGGTTACCAAAGGGGAAAGCGGGTGGGGGAGGGGTTTTGGATTAGCAGATACAAACTTCTATATATAAAATAGATAAACAACACGGTCCTACTGTACAATACAGGGAACTATATTCAGTGCCCTGTGATAAACCATAATGGAAAAGGATACAAAAAAGAATATATATATGTACACCTGAATCACTTTGCTGTACCCCTGAATCTAACACAACATTGTAAATCAACTAGACTTCAATTTTTTAAAAAGATAATAAAGAAGCAGCAGAATCTGTTGGTCAGCTACTGTCACACCAGCTCACCACTCACTCATTCATTCATTCATGCATTCACAAACCATTTAATAAGCATTCACCACATACCCTGTCCTGTCCTGGGTGCTGAAACTTGAAGATCTCAGAGCCTACTTGGGGAGACAAATGTCTAAATCTGTAACTTTCATACAGCATAGTAAGTGTGACTATACCACACCAAACTTACCATTTCTGATAGGCCCCTATGACAGAGACTACAAGCTGCTTACCAACATCCATGTCTTCCTCTTCTCCCTGAACACACAGCTAGACCACATTTCCTAGCCTCCCTCCCGTGTAACTAGATGTGGCCACGGGACTGAATTCCGGCCAGAGGAATGTGAGAAGAGTGATATGTGCTATTTCTAGGCCTGGCCCATAGAAACCTTCCAGGCCTGCTTCTGCGTGCCCCTCCACGCTCTTTCCCCGGCTCAGATAACTGGAGCGGCAATTCTCAGGGCCACCTCGGAAGTCATAGTTGAAGCTGGAGGAGCCTCCGTCACCCCGGGTCCCTGAAAAGCTTCCTGGAAAAGAGTCACCCCACCAACTTGTGTACCCGCCCAGGCCTATCCCTTTAACAAGAAGTAAACTCTTGTTGTGTTTTCCTCCTTATTCTTCAGTCTGCTCGTTAGAGCAGTTATCCGAGCGTTACCTTAATAGAGTGCCCTTCATTATCAATGTGAATAATAATAAATAGAGCAGAGCAGTACCCTAATACAGTACCCTTCATTAATGTGGACAATAATAAGTAACTCCACTTACAAGCGCAGTAATTCAGCCCAGGGAGATACCATCCACGTCAAATACCTGTGCTTCACAACCTTGCTCAAACTTCCCCCAACTTGACAGACTGGACAACCCCCTCACACCTGTACACCCCATGCAGGGAGAGATTCTCAAAGGTAGGGCTGGATATCACCTTTGATCCTTACTGCAGCCTGGCACATAGTAGGTGCTCGAGGAAAGGGTGGATAAAAAATTGAGCTGCTGGAAAGATGAGCAGAGAGGGATTTCTGGCCAATCATCTCTTCCATGCTTTGTGGTATGGAATTCTGGAGTTTTGGGTGGGTAAGGAAGTTGAGAGGATTTGTCACCAGTATTACACAGTTTAATGATTTGTCATTAAACTGTATAATACATACAGTATAATACAACATTATACTCAATTATATTCCAATATAAAATAAAATTTGGAGTAAATCAATTATACTCCAATATAAAATAAAATTTTAAAAAATGCTAAAGCATGTTCTTCACAATGAAGGGAAATGACAACAGATAGAAACTTGGATAAGAATTACTCCTGGGACTTCCTGGTGGTCCAGTGGGTAAGACTCCAAGCTCCCAATGCAGGGGGCCCGGGTTCGACCCCCGGCCGGCGAACTAGACCCTGCGTTCCACAACTAAGAAGTCCATGTGCCACAACTAAGATCCAGTGCAGCCAAAATAAATATAAAGAAATCAATTAAAAGTATTGCAGCTGATGGAAGAGTGCATCACTTTCTTACACAGGCGAGGAAAAGAGATTGTGAGCCATTGGTCAAAATGGACCATTAGCCTCTAAGTTTTCTATCTGCTGTAAGCCACAACTTTTCAAATTAGAGGTTTAACCCAATAGTTGGTTATCTAATGGTTTGAAAACAGCATTTTTTTCAATAGAATGGAATAGAATGGAGGAGAAAAGAGTAAAACAGAAACGCCTCTTTTAAAAAAAAAATCAGAAACAATATAATAAATGCCCACATGAAAAATAATACTCTTTCTGAAAAGCTATTAATGAAACTACAGCCCATTATGCTAGGCAATGTCTTATATGTCACACAAATACCACTGTGCCATTCTTCTTAAACTTTAATGTTGATGAACAAATCTCCTTTTCTTAGGCAATGAGACCCACGGGACTTACTATCTCTTTTCTGTTCTGCCTGTCAGGAGGCTCATAGGTAAGTTTTCACTCAACTACAGGACCTATTCTTCTCTAGGTTTTGGTGCTATAATAATATGTTCCTAATCTTTCATTATTTGGCATTTGCTCATTTATCTTTGATTTAAGTTTTATTGCATCTAGGTTTTCCTTTTTTGTAATTTGTTTGAAGATTAATAAATAATAGAAATAATTATGATATAGGCAAGAATAAAAATGGATTAAAAAGGAGTTAGGGTGAAGAATAATTACCAAAATATTAAAAACAGGTATTTTATTTATTTGCATTTAATTTTTTTTCACAATGGGCTTGTATCATTACTTTTTAGTTTTTAAGCTATTTTAATTAGTTAATGATGAACAATAGGCTAGAAAGTGGGAATTATCCCTTGGTCAGTGGGCCAGTCAGAAGATGCAAGGGTGCTTTATACCTGTGTTTGCTACACAGAGACAGGATCTGACCCTGGATCCTTGTGAGAACTGCCATCCTTTCGTAGTTTCAGCACAAGTTAACCTAGATGGAGAGCTGTCAGCCAGACAGACTTATAAATTATTTCCTTAAGAGTTTCCGGAGGAAGGGCAGGGTTGTCAGAAGGAGCCTAAGAAAGACCTCTAGTACATCTTGAAATGCCTGAAGTATGGACGGGGCTAATTTCTTCGGTTTGGTCTAAACAAGCCCAGGTTTGATCCTGGTTCCTCATTCTCATGTCCAACAACAGTGGACATGGTTGCTACACTACTAGGATCAACTTAGGGCCCCCAGAATCCTGACAGGCCACTGTGTGCCCTTGTTGATCCTTGTAGCTCCAGCACTGAGTGTAGTACCTGGCTCGGCAGGTGTGCTCTGAACTGCTGTGAGCTGCAAGCACAGGTGCATGGTGTGCAGATCCATTGAAATGATCGTGAGCCAGGTCTGCTAGAGCACATCAGACACTGGGCAAGTCCTCTGCCCCCAGTGGGTCAGTCTCTCCCACGTGCCTGTGAGCCACAGATGTGGAACTCAGATAACCCGTGCTCATTAAGTCATGTCCCCGGTGGAGATCACAGTGGCACATTGCCTTAGGAGTTTGGTGATGACAACCTGCCTTCCTGGGCTTGACCCCACTAAGTAAGTTAACCATGATGATCCCAGATTGGAAGTCGTGTCAAGGCAAGCCTTGCCTGGATTATGACCACAGCATCACCTACCAGCCTTGCAAAATTAGTGTCTCCCTAAAAGCCCCAGTTCCACCCACATTTCTCAACCACCCCTCTTTGTTGGTATCTACACTCCCTTCTAATGGCTTCTTGAGAACAGAACAAAAGCAACAAGGTGAGGTGGTGGGAAATGAAACTGAATTCCAACTTTATCCTTCTCTGATGACTCGGTAGTTAACACAATGTAACAGACATATTTCTTAACCTCTCTGAACCTCAGGTTCCTCGTCAATGAAATGGACTTAACACTGACCCCCATATTTTGGGGGAAGCAAAGCACGATGTCTGGTATACAGATGATGCTTGATAAATGTTACTCTTCCCTTTCTCTTTGAAAAGTCAAAAACATATGGCCTGAGTCCCAAGACTCCGCGTGATCTGGTTCACTCTCACCCTCTCCCTCTCCCTCCAGGCACTGGGCTTCCCCCCTATTTTTTGGACAGCCCAAGCACATTGCTGCCATGGGGTCTTTCGCCACTACTGCCTTTGCTAGGTCATTCTCCAGGTGTCCACATGGCTGGTTCTTTCCTTGAATGCAATCTCTGTTTAAACTCCTTCTCCCCAACCATCTGCATACAAATAGAGACCGATTCTACTTTGTAGCTAAAGGCAAGATTCTCATCTCTAGTGGTCAAGTTTCTGTTCTCCGTGTGCTCTAGGAATCAGGTCCTCATTAAAGAAAATGAAAGGCAAGCTCCACTTTAGAACCCGGTGCCTCTGGCCCCCTAGCTGTGCCCTGTAGTGGAAGAGGGCAGGGAAGGGGCGGAAAGAAACTGGACAGAACCTGAGGCTGGTGTTTGGAACCCATCCCCACTCCTCACACAGCTTTCTCCATCAGCCAGCAAAGAGGCCCAGGACGCACGTAGAGGCAACCCAGAGAGCGATGCAGGTGCCCCGAAAGGACCGTCTCAGGTCCTTGGCTCCCAAAATGATGGTGCATGACAGGACACAGTGAGGGGGAGATTGGGCCCTGGACACCCAGCAGCTGAGGCGGGGCTCTAATGTCCGGTCCCAAGCACAAAGCCCAGGCACGTGCAGGGACCCGGAGTCTCGTCATCCTCCACAAGCGCCCTACCTTGTCTAAGATCTTCCCTCACCTGTCACCTGCCTTGGGGCAGAGACCTAACCTTGCTCAGTGGGAACTTCTATCCCGGACCTGCCTCCACACGGTCCCCGGACCAGCATCCACACGGTCCCCGGACCAGCATCCACACGGTCCCCGGACCAGCATCCACATGGTCCGGGGTGTCCTCTCCACACCTGCTCACAAAGTCTCGGGACTGTGCCTGATGCCTACCTTCCAGTCCCTTCTGCCCACCGTTCATGCCAATGAGGTGGGCACCCTGCCCCCGCCACTCCACGCCTCTCCCACGAGCCACCAGAAACAAGACACCCAACAAAATCCCTTTCCAAGCAAGGTCAACCCTGCCAAACATGTCTTTCTACTCAGTATCATTTGGAGGTGCAGCAGTATCACATCCTGCCCCCCTAAACGTTGCCTCAATTTGCTTTTCCTCTAAAAAAAAAAGTCCCCAGGAAAGTCACGCCTGTGTTTCCCTGCACCCCGAGGTGTAAATGTCCTTCCTGGGGGTGGGTTTGGATAAGGGCTGGAGGAGACTTCCTGAAACTGTGAAGCTGCTCCAGGAATGCCAAAGTCAAATTGCAGGGGGTGAATCTGAACCTCTCTCCTCAGCAGATTAAACTCTGGGTGTTTGCTTACCATTCAGATGCACTGAACTGAACACCCCCGACTTAACAAGAAGATAAAGAGATAGGAATTGGTAATTCATCACCAAAAAGCCACTGCACCAATCTCCTGCCTCTTGTCCTACCTCTTCTCCCCTTGATCGGAAATGAGCGTCCAGGAAAGTGCTCGGGCATCCCTCGCCTTCCCCATCCTGGGAGAAAGGGTCAGCTCTGGAACCACCATTCCAGGTTCACTTGGGGTCACGAATCCCAAGGGGTAAGAGGCCATGTCCTTCACTCCCAGCCCCTCTGCCTTCTACAACTTGTCAGGACCAGGGTCCCCGGCAGGGGGGACTCACCGCTCAGCCCGGGGGTGGCCATGGTGCGGGCGCGCAGGGCAGGAAACCGGGACTGCCCCGCTGCTGGGGCTGCTCTGGCGTCTGCTCTGGCTTATTCAGTCGCGGGACTAATTCCATCGCAGCTCAGCTCCGTCTGGACGTGCCCGCCCCAGCCTGCTGCCGCTGCCTCCTCCCCCATCCCTCGCCAGCGGCTACCAGGCCTCCCCGGAGCTGCACCCTAGGCGCACCGGCGCTGGTCGCGCCACGTGGAGAAAGGAGGGCGTTCCCGTGGGCCGGCTGAGTCCGGGACACGCTCCGGTTAATGAAGCTGAGGGGCGAGACAGTAAGACCGCTGCTCTCCCCACCCGGGGAGCTGCCTGCTAACCTGGTTCGGGTGTGAGCATTCAGCCGGATTATCTCGTGAACAGCCTGGCTGATTAGCTTCCAATTCCGCCCGGGAAGCCTGCTTCCCGCCGCCCTGGCCCTTATCGCCTGGGTAGGGGTGGGAGGCTCCCCCGCAGGCCTGCCTGCACTCTACCCGCCACCAGATGTCCCCAACTTTCTCTAGATTAAAAGGCGCAGGAGTGGAGGAATCGTGCCCCAGGGACAGGAAGAGGGACTGCAAGAGGCAAGGGGAGGGGCTTGGGGAGGCAAGGGGTTTCAGCAAAGCTTCCCAGGGAGACGCTGGGACCAGCTGAGGAGGTAGATGGTGGAAGCTCCATTCCAGGAAAAAGAGGAGTTCCATCTCTCCGGAATGGCTTTGACATCTAGCCATGGGCAGGGGGATGGAAGAGAAGACCTCCAAAGGGCCATTCTGGATGATGGAATCTACAATTCCAAGACGCCCCCAAGCGAAACAAGTGCATTAATACCAGGGACCCTGAAAATGAAAAGGTATTATAACATTATATGTCAAGTAGGCTCTGAATGACTTTCCTATCTCCTATGCTGATAAGGTGGGCTGGTGGGGACTGCTCCCCACTTTATAGATAAGGAAACTGAGGCAGTAAAGGGGAGTCAGGGGCTGAGCAGAAGGAAAACCAAAAGCAGTGTGTGCCAACCTGGGCTGTATCCTGGGCACCAGGGGTAACCATGGCTGACGTGGATGTGGACTTCCTCGCCCTCAGCATCCTTCTCAGAGCCTCCCCCAGAGGAATTATCTAATTCTAGTAACAAATCTATGAGGGAATTACTGCCTGTGTGCCCATTTCACAGATCAGGAGACTGCAGTGTAAACGGTCAGGCACCGTGCCTCTGAGGACTTGCCTGCTCCAGAGCCTGTGCTCTAACACTTGGTTCCTGGCTGCTTGAGACAACACCCTTCTCCATTCACTTCTGGGAACCTTCTCTACGTGTTTTCAATGCCAGGAGGATTGGAAACCTTTCCACCATGGTGGTTCCTTATCCATTCCCTCTCTTCTCTCCCTCCCGCACTGTTTTAGTCCCTTGGTCCCTGCATACTCCTCCCTTGAGACTCCCCCTAAGACTCTCACTTTGGGGACTGTCCCATCTGGTCTAAGGGTGACAAAAAAGAGAGTGCCTGAGACCAGAGGCAGACCCACCCTGGAACACATGCAGAATGGGGACAGCTCCTGGCTCATACCCCCACTACCAGTTTCTCCTTTTTACCCTACTTCCTGCATTTTTTTTAAATCAAAATATGCAATTTTTCTGACTCAGCTTTTTTCTTGGCAGTGAACTGTACTATCAGTAAATATGAGGGGAACTCAGGCTATGGAGGCAGTTGGAAAACTGACACCTTCTGCTGGAGAGGCAGACTCCCTGCTGAGTTCCTCTGTGGCGATGCCTCCAATGGCGTCTCGTCCCCAGGTGGAGCATTAGGCCATCAGTCAGAAGGGAGACAGGTAATTCTCTGGCCCTGGATCTGGTTTCCTACAGAGACCATAGAGGCACTCAAAGTTGCAGGTGGGGTGATGGATGGAGGATGACAGCCTTGGAATTATTGAGCAGTTACATAAAACTTCTATCCATTCTTCCTTCCCTCTACCTGGCTAAACTCCCCACCAAAACGACTCAACACAACCCATGCCATTTGCCTTTAATGTATCTTCCCTGGAGGTTCTTCCCCAGCAGTGACAGAAGCAGAAAGACCTAGAAATGCAGCCGTCACTGGTTCCTGTGAGAACAGGGCCGAATCTGTCAGCACCAGGGACGTGCGGCTCTGATGCACCGGCTCCGGAGTTCCTGCCCAGGTGTCCAGGTACTTGGGTTCTGAACCTGACCCTGCCACCCAGCAGCTGTGTGACCTTTGGCAAGTTACTCAAGTTCTCTGAGCTGCTTTCATCCGCTGCAAAGGGGCAGGAGAGGGCAGTGGATGAGATGTCTAAATCCTTTCCAGCTCCATGGTCCAGTATGTTCAATGAGTTGAGTCTCTCCTGGGCTAGGAGGATCCAGCATGAAAGTCAATCTTCCATCAAATTCCTGTCTCATAGCCAGGACAGTTGCTTTATTCTCATGGGTGTGCTCTCCCCACCTAGAGTTTCTGCCATCTTGCCAGCATATACATGTAAGCTTTTTTCATAAAAGTCTAAGAAAGGTGATCTCTCCTTGAGAGTGACAGCAGTGGTTAGTGATTTGGGGACCCGGTGAGGTCTGGAGTTACCTACACCTCTTCTATCCACTAAAGGATCCTGGAGTGGGCAAGGCCTTGGCCTCCAGCATCCAGCCCAAAAGGAACTCAGCTCCCTCACCCCTCAGAACAAAGGAAATCCTCAATGCTCTGCCACTGACGGTAGGGACACTTAGGGTTTCCCTTTGAAGCTTGATTTCCCCGTTTTTCTTCTGGTCACTTTTTCCGTTATTAGAGAGCAATTCATAGTTACTCCCGGACTTTCTGGCTTATTTGACCCTCCCAGCCGAGTGAGTGAGACTGACGTTCCTGGTTCCAGTTGAGGAAACTAAGTCTGAAAACCGCTAAGGGGCTTGCTGAGGCCACACAGTCCGGCGAAGGCCATGGGTGGAACCTGGGCCGCCCCCGAGTCTGGGGGTCCCCGGCCACGGCCACGCCTGTGCCGCAAGGGACCACGTTCCCGCACATGCCCAGCACCGCGTTTCCAGCCCCCCAGCCCCCAGCCTCTCACCCTCCCACGGGGGCGACTGAGGAACACAGGCACTGGCTCAGCTGAGGGCTCAGAGAACCCCTTGCACACCCACTGGGGCCCCTTCCCCATCAAGTCAGCCACACTGGCCAGAGTCTGGCAGGAGCCTGGCTCTAGGGACTCCTCTGCTCTGCCCAGAAGCCCCTGGATTCAGAGGCTGGAGACCCCAGTGTTCCAGAGCAAATCCCTTCTCCTTCAGCCACTGGGCTGTTTCCAAGGAGGCCTGGCGCTCACTTTCCCCTTCCCTCCCCGTGGACGCTGAGCTGCCACTTTCTCCCCGACGTGGGCGGGGAGACCCCGGGGCTCAAGTGTTTCCAGATGGAGCCTGTGCTCCCCTACCCCCCACCCCCTTCGGCACCAGCCTCAGAGCTCCAGCCCAGCCTACAACAGCCATCTCAGCCTAGATGAACCACGAGCCTTTGGCAAGATGACAGGCTGGCCTTTATTGTGGGCCCGGGGAAGCCCGGGAGCGGAGCACGCATGCGCCAAGCAGGGGCTGCCAAGCGGGTGGTGACGGGTGTCCGCGGCAGGACCGCGCCTCACTGGCGGCACTTCCTGGGGGAGCACTTGCACTGCATGGCGTTGAGGACCACGTGGTGGATGACGGAGCCGTTGGCGCAGCGCAGGGGCACCTGCATGGGCTCTGTGCGTGTGGGCGCGCAGCAGGCGCACTGGTCCTGCACGTCCTCCGTGTCGATGGAGTACAGGGCTTTGCTGGTGCATCTTCCCTACGGCAGGGCAGAGAGAGGCGGCCGTTGCGGGCGGTGGAGAGTGCCAGGGTGGGGAGGGCTCTGGGGCAGCCCACTTCCTCCACCTGCCCTCCTCCAATCAAGAAGGTCTGGCCTTGCCCGGAGAAACACCGGACAGCCAAACAACGTGTAAAAGAGCTCTCGGGAGGTCTGAAAGGCCTGTCCTAATGGAACTGTCACACCCAACTCCCATCTTCCATTAAGCAACTCTCCATTCTCTTCAGAGGACGTGTTGAATCATTGCTCGGTTTTCTTCTTCTAGGGTCAAAAGTTCCCATTTACTTCAATAAAACATAGGCTTTTTAAAAAAATTTTAAAAGCTCCCAGTTCCTTTCACTTCTCCCCCCTGTGAATTTCCCAGATCCTTCGACTCTGTAACTAAAGAGACGTGACCAAACAAAGAACTTGCCCCTCCTAACCGAGGACCCCTTACCTCGCAGTAGTGAATGTCCACTTGCTCTTCAGACAGACAGTCTCCCACTTTGACGTACTGCAGCTTGGCAGTGATGTCCTTGCACTCGGGCTCCTCACCTACAGGACAGGTGAGAGATGGCACCTGTTCTTCCACACAACACTCTCCAGCCCAGTTCCCTCATTTACTGGAAATAGGTCAATTTCACAGTAACCGGATCACCAAAGCCAGCCATGGGGAAGGCAAGTCAGTGGTCCTGGTTCCCCTCAGCTTCTCCTGGCCCTTCATATTCAGAGATATAGTTATCGCTGGGTTTAACTCACTTAATGGCACAATTTTAATTGCAGGAGGAGCGTAGATTCACTGTGCTTTGGTGATGTCAATGGATAGGACTTACTTTTATGTAATTGTAGACTCTAAAAACCATGATGAATAAATAAGGAAACACAAGCTTTAAATGACACATTAAACAAGCTGGACACAATTGATATTTATAGGACATTCCATCCGAAAACAACAGAATACACTTTCTTCTCAAGCGCTCATGGAACATTCTCCAGGATAGATCATATCTTGAGTCACAAATCAAGCGTTGGTAAATTTAAGAAAATTGAAATCGGATCAAGTATCTTTTCCAACCACAACGCTATGAGACTAGATACCAATTACAGGAAAAAAAAACTGTAGAAAATACAAACACATGGAGGCTAAATAATACGTTATACTAAATAACCAAGAACTCACTGAAGAAACCAAAGAGGAAATCAAAAAATACCTAGAAACAAATGACGTTGAAAACACGATGAACCAAAACCTATGGGATGCAGCAAAAGCAGTTCTAAGAGGGAAGTTTATAGCAATACAATCCTACCTCAAGAAACAAGAAACAACTCAAATAAACAAGCTAACCTTACACCTAAAGCAATTAGAGAAAGAGGAACAAAACCACCCCCCCCCAAAGTTAGCTGAAGGAAAGATCGCAAAACTCTGATCAGAGGGCTTCCCTGGTGGCACAGTGGTTAAGAATCCGCCTGCCAATGCAGGGGACATGGGTTCAAGCCCTGGTCTGGGAAGATCCCACATGCCGTGGAGCAACTAAACCCATGCCACAACTACTGAAGCCCGTGCACCTAGAGCCTGTGCTCCATAAAAAGAGAAGCCACTGCAATGAGAAGCCTGCACACCGCAATGAAGAGTAGCCCCCGCTCGCCACAACTAGAGAAAGCCCGTGTACAGCAACAAAGACCGCACACAGCCAAAAATTAAAAAAAAAAAAAATCAGATCAGAAATAAATGAAAAGGAAATGAAGGAAACATTAGCAAAGATCAATAAAACTAAAAGCTGGTTCTTTGAGAAGATAAACAAAATTGATAAATTATTAGCCAGACTCATCAAGAAAAAAAGGGAGAAGATTCAAATCAACAGAATTAGAAATGAAAAAGGAGAAGTAACAACTGACAGTGCAGAAATACAAAGGATCATAAGAGATTACTGCAAGCAACTATACACCAATAAAATGGACAACCTGGAAGAAATGGACAAATTCTTAGAAAAGCACAACCTTCCAAGACTGAACCAGGAAGAAACAGAAAATATGAACAGCCCAGTCACAAGCACTAAAATTGAAACTGTGATTAAAAATCTTCCAACAAACAAAAGCCCAGGACCAGATGGCTTCACAGGCGAATACTATCATACATTTAGAGAAGAGCTAACACCTGTCCTTCTTAAAATCTTCTGAAATATAGCAGAGGGAGGAACACTCCCAAACTCATTCTACGAGGCCACCATCACCCTGATACCAAAACCAGACAAAGATATCACAAAAAAAAGGAAACTACAGGCCAATATCACTGATGAACATAGATGCAAAAATCCTCAACAAAATACTAGCAAACAGGATCCAACAGCATATTAAAAGGATCATACACCATGACCAAGTGGGGTTTATCCCAGGAATGCAAGGATTCTTTAATATACTCAAATCAATCAATGTGATGCACCATATTAACAAATCGAAGGATAAAAACCATATGATAATCTCAATAGATGCAGAAAAAGCTTTCGACAAAATTCAACACCCAATTATGATAAAAACTCTCCAGAAAGTAGGCATAGAGGGAAACTACCTCAACATAATAAAGGCCATGTATGACAAACCCTACACACTAGGGTTTGCATTCCTATACACTAACGATGAAAAATCTGAAACAGAAATTAAGGCAACACTCCCATTTACCATTGCAACAAAAAGAATAAAATACCTAGGAATAAACCTACCTAAGGAGACAAAAGACCTATATGCAGAAATCTATGAGACACTGATGAAAGAAATTAAAGACAATACAAACAGATGGAGAGATGTTCTTCGACTGGAAGAATCAACATTGTGAAAATGACTATACTACCCAAAGCAATCTACGGATTCAATGCAATCCCTATCAAACTACCAATAGCCTTTTGCACAGAACTAGAACAAAAAATTTCACAATTTGTATGGAAACACAAAAGACCCCGAGTAGCCAAAGCAATCTTGAGAACGAAAAACGGAGCTAGAGGAATCAGGCTCCTGGACTTCAGACTATACTACAAAGCTACAGTAATCAAGACAGTATGGTACTGGCATAAGAACAGAAATATAGATCGATGGAACAAAATGGAAATCCCAGAGATAAACCCATACACACATGGTCACCTTATCTTTGATAAAGGAGGAAAGAATATGCAATGGAGAAAAGACAGCCTCTCTTCAATAAGTGGTGCTGGGAGAACTGGACAGCTACATGTAAAAGAATGAAATTAGAACACTTCCTAACACCATACACAAAAATAAACTCAAAATGGATTAAACACCTAAATGTAAGGCCAGACACTATAAAACTCTTAGAGGAAAGCATAGGCAGAACACTCTATGATATAAATCACAGCAAGATCCTTTTTGACCCACCTCCTAGAGAAATGGAAATAAAAGCAAAAATAAACAACTGGAACCTAATGAAACGTAAAAGCTTTTGCACAACAAAGGAAACCATAAACAAGACGAAAAGACAACTCTCAGAATGGGAGAAAATATTTGCAAAGGAAGCAACTGACAAAGGATTAATCTCCAAAATTTACAAGCAGCTCATGCAGCTGAATATCAAAAAAACAAACAACCCAATCCAAAAATGGGCAGAAGACCTAAATAGACATTTCTCCAAAGAAGATATACAGATGGCCAAGAAGCACATGAAAAGCTGCTCAACATCACTAATTATTAGAGAAATGAAAATCAAAACTACAATGAGGTATCACCTCACACTTGTTAGAATGGGCATCATCAGAAAATCTACAACAACAAATGCTGGAGAGGGTGTGGAGAAAAGGGAACCCTCTTGCACTGTTGGTGGGAATGTAAATTGATACAGCCACTATGGAGAACAGTATGGAGGTTCCTTAAAAAAGTAAAAATAGAACTACCATATGACCCAGCAATCCCACTACTGGGCATATACCCTGAGAAAACCATAATTCAAAAAGAGTCATGTACCACAATGTTCACTGCAGCACTATTTACAATAGCCAGGACATGGAAGCAACCTAAGTGTCCATCTACAGATGAATGGATAGAGAAGATGTGGCACATATATATACAATGGAATATTACTCAGCCATAAAAAGAAACAAAATTGAGTTATTTGTAATGAGGTGGATGGACCTAGAGTCTGTCATACAGAGTGAAGTAAGTCAGAAATAGAAAAACAAATACTGTATGCTAACACATATATAGAGAGAGAGAATCTAAAAAAAAGAAAAAAGGTTCTGATGAACATAGGGGCAGGACAGGAATAAAGATGCAGACGTAGAGAATGGACTTGAGGACACGGGGAGGGGGAAGGCTAATCTGGGACGAAGTGAGAGAGTAGTGTTGACATATATACACTACTAAATGTAAAATAGATAGCTAGTGGGAAGCAGCAGCATAGCACAGGGAGATCAGCTCGGTGCTTTGTGACCACCTAGAGGGGTGGGAAAGGGAGGGTGGGAGGGAGACGCAAGAGGGAGGGGATATGGGGATATATGTATACATATAGCTGATTCACTTTGTTATACAGCAGAAACTAACACAACATTGTAAAGCAACTTTATTCCAATAAAGATGTCAAAAATAATAAGATAAAAACCATAATGATCAGAGCAATCCTCCTGCACTTATAACAATATCCAGAAGCTGACGGGCAATGAGGTAGCTAAGAAATACAATTAATCTCTATCCATCCCTGCAAATGTCATTGTCTCTGTGGGAGCTGATCGTAGGAGCCCTTATGGAATCTTCCCTTTGGGTATAGCTACCTCTGGGTCGCTAGCATGGGTCTCCTTATGTACAGGGGTTAAAAGCATTCAGATCTGAACCTCTCCTTGGCCCACTGATAATCTAAGATTTAATGCCACCTCATTATTGCCCGTCCAAACACTGGGAGTTTTCCATTCCTGGATGGCTCCAAATCTAAATCAACTTTAACCACCTAATAGTTGGGCTCCCAACTCCCAAATAATGTCATTTTAAAGTGAAAGCCTGCCAACCACATTAAGAGGATGAAAAAGGAAAACACATTGAGGCCAACACACTATATTCTTTTGCTGTAGATTTAAATCCCTGAGCCTGGCTTCTTTTCCTTATGGAAGGTCCCCACCTCTTGAAAGCACAGACCAACACAGGCCCCTTTTGGCCTCGCTGCTAGTTTTGAAGATAACAGCCTCGGCGCAATTCCATGTGCAGCACGCCTAGAGAGAATGCATCTCCTCTGATGGTTTCCTGACCACATTCTTCAACCATGCAGACAAGAACCATAGAAAAAGATGCTTTCAGAGTGTGTTTTCCGCAATCTGCAACTTGGTTACAGCAACTACAGGGACTGTCAGAGTGAACCATCAAGAAAAGAATGAATGACTGAACGCTGAAGATATTCGTGTTTTTACTCTTCCTTTCTCTACCCAAAAATAAACATGGGAACGTGGGCCCGTGAACCCCAAAACTAACTAAACTAAAAGACAAAGAATATTAGTCCAGGCAAGTAATTCTACATTCAGAGAATACAGCACTAACACTGGGATTCTGAAAGGTACTTGTGCTCATGGAAACAAGAACGCAAGAACATGTGGTGAGACGCTGTCTGGTGGGCAGGCTTGAGCTCCGTCTCCAAAGCTGCAGCCGTAACTATTGGGACCAACCAGTACAACACAACTGCAAGGTCAAGAGGAGCTGAGAGTGAAGCAGACGAGGTTAATAAAACTGAGACCAGCCTCATAAATCCTCAAGAAGGCTGTGTTCACTGCAGCCCCACAGCCAGCTGCTGGTTTCCCTTTCTCTCTGGGAGAGCTGCACGACACCCAAAGATTAGAGGCATACTGAATGTCCGCTCTGTCGAGATCATGAATCAAGGTGCCTGTCTTCAGGAGTTCTGGTGGCAGAGGGAAGACATTCTCTCATGATAGGACTACTATGACCAACCCAAGGCTCTGCAAGGGGAAAGGCAGGTAAGAGGCTAGTGACTGCCAGGAGTTTGGAAGGAAGGAGGAAGAGTGTGCCTCACAGGCATCTTGAAATGGGGCTTGAGCAGGGGGCAGTCCAAGGACACGCAGGGTGGGGTGGAAGTGCCCTGCAGAATTGAACACAGTGACTGCAATATCTTTCTAGAAGAAAGTTCATCGCAAAGAACAGTCCCTGGACTTCTCCTGATGGATTTCAAGGGACAAGCTATTGGTAAGGTACTTACATGTGTCACAGCATGTGCCTGGAATTTTCATGATTTTCCCCTAAGAAAACAGCAAAGTCCCAGATTAGGCACAAATAGTACATAGTGGACACTTTCAGTCACTCCAGGCCAAGTCCTCCTCTGGACTCACAGTCCTGAGCTTCAGTCCCCAGAAATGAACGGGTTTTCCCATCACAGATGTGAATAGACTGACCACCCCACCTGGCCAGGCCGAAATGATTCTGATTATTCTGAATTCCCTTCCAGCTGAGTCACCAGGATCATCATTCCCAAGGGAGGCTGGAAATCAGTTTGCTCTCTCACCATCCCAATCAAGGATCACAGATCCAGTCTCCCTCAAAGGAAGGTGTTTTCTTAAAGCATATGGTACAGTTGAGAGAGTTTTGTCCCTGCATCAGGCTTTGATTTTGTAATTTCGTTGATTTTTAAACTAGGTCAGGGTTCTCCTTGGACACTGGGAATCACGTGTCCAACAGCAGAGCTGGACCACTGTTCAGAAGAACCCTCTTCTGAGAGTCGAAGATGGAGACAGTCAAGAGGAAAGCAGGGCCTGAGCCCCAGCTACTCACCCCCTCGGCCAGACACTTGTGTCCATCGAAGGGCGGGCAGCCCGTGACCCTCTTCTCCCAGATGAGCTCGCCTCTCTTGTTGACCCTGCAGAAGTGACTGTCACAGCCATCCTGGAGAGTCTCGTCGCGCTGGAAGGAAAGAGGGGAGGTGGGCAGAGCAAATCTGAAGACGGTGTTTGGGGTCCAAAGCCACTTCAAGCCATGACCTTGACTCCTTGGAGTTGTTGAGACAAGGTAGGGGACCTTAGAACAAGACCGAGGCAGTGTGTGCAAAGTCTCCACACCCAGAACCCAGAACGGAGGTGGAGTCCAGTTTTATGGCTTGTTAACTGGGAATGGGGCTGCATAAATGTAGGGCATCCCTAACTCTACTGACCACTTAACAGCTTAAAGAATTAAGACACAGCAAAGGGAAACTGGCCCTGGCCCATCAGTAGCTGAACTAGAGGTGAGCCAGGCGCCCCCTGCCAGCCCCACCAGCCCACTCTGGCTTTCATAGAGCCCAGTCTGTGTCACCCTGATTGCCTGGCCAGTCTCATAGACCATCAAGGCTGGAGAAAATCTTAAAGATCAACTCACTCCCAGTCACGGGGCCCTACACCAACTTCTGTCACAGAGAGTGACAAATTAACCAAATCTAAGAGAGAATGCTGTACTTCCTAAAGGTTACCCATCTTTCCCTCATGAAATCAGAACTAGGTACAAAAGGAAGTCAATATTGACCCAAACTCAGTCCCTCTTCCTTGAAGAAAATATCCCCAAATAGGAAACCAGACGGCGGTCGTAGGGAGACCCCTGAGTTTAAGTTGCCCACACACACCTTCAGCATCATGATCTGTCCCCCTCGTAGCTGAATGGTGCAAGCCATAGGCAGGCATCTCCCGCAGCACTGGCCCTGCATCTTCTCTTCCTCGTAACCCTGTGTAACCAGGAGAAAAAGCAGCCTTAGTTTAAACCTCCCCCTAAGATCCCGATCGAAAGTAGGCCAAATAGTAAATGGTTTCATTAAGCAGCTGTTCAAACTAGAAATCTGGGGGTCATCCTTGCGTTCTCTCTTTTTCTTATCCCCCCTGCCCCACTCATCACCAAATCTTGCCAAAAACTGCATCTTGAGCTCATCCACAGCTTGTCGTGCCAGGGTCCTCTGTCATCACCTGATCCAAGAAATCATCACCCACCGCTGGACTCTGTCACGGTAGTAACTGTCTTCCTACCTCTGTTCCTGCCAATCCAGCAGCTTCCCGGAAGACGGATTTCACTGTTTCACAAAAACGCCCCCCCAATCTGGGAGACAACATAGGGTGGCCAACGTTTTATTCTGCGAAGTATTTTAAACCATGTTAACAAAGCCAAAAAGTGATCATCAGCTGTCTCGTCACTGCGTTAAAATTAAAGCTCTTTTAACTCTCCCCACCGTGCCACAAAAAAAAAAAAAAAAAAAAAGAACTAAATCTCGTAAAGTTTTTTTTTTGGTTTTGTTTGTTTGGTTGGTTGGTTTTTTCAGGCAATGCTTAATTAGGGTCCCTGCTGCAGCAAGGGGCAGTGAGAACAACTAACAGGTGCCCATGCTGGCTCGGTCCCAGAACACGGACAAGCTGGCTCCTCATATGGGGTGAAGGTAGGGGTGTTTAAAAGAATAAATTTAGTTCTGTGAAGACCAGCTATGGTGTCATTCTTTTTTTCATTTTGCTACATTTAGTAATGACTTAGAGATTCATTCCTTGGGGTCCTGAGGTTTTTCTACTATGAATCTCTAGCAGGTCAGTTTGGAGCCCCGGACAGAACACCTGGTCCTCTCACACTGCCCCCTTGCTCACTGCACTCCGACTGACAGCTCATAACCAGCTGGGGAGGTTAGGAGTGTATGAGCATCCCCTGAACTCATCAGGGAAGCCGCAGAGAGAGAGCCCAGGCCACACACACACTCAGAAGGACACTGCTGACATTTGAGGCCATCAGGTCACGTTTCACCGGTGAGCTTCAACTGTGTTTTCAAAAACGCACAATTCCTGGCAGGTGTGGACCGAGGTGGATGGGAGAGGAAGAAAGAGATGGGAAAAACATCATGAATGTATGTGAGCGGTTGCAGTCAGAAAGAGGAAATAAAATGAGGTGTAAATCAGGCACGATTTCACGGGAGCGTGGATTGGGGCAGTTTTTAGTGAGTGTTAGAAGAAGACACTAGGAAATGCCCTCCACTCAGCAGGCCCAAGGAGAAGAACGTGCCCAAAATCTTTACAAGAGAAGTGAGGGGTGGGGGACAAATGGAGGAGGGGTCTGCAAAGTGAAGGGATGGGGCGGTGGACACACACTCCTCATCCCAGAGAGGCAGAGGGCACGGTGAAGCGAAGAACAGGGAAAGGTGGTAGGCTCTGTGGGAGAAGAAGGGACAGGAGAAAGTGGAGGAGGGCGGAAGGTGAGAGGAAGGGCGATGATTTCAGAGGTGCTGTGGGACCGGGGGAAGAGGGGCGGGAGGACAGGGAACACGGCAGAAACCAATGGAAGGACGCAACAGAGAGAACGGACCCCGCAAGGCAAGAACACAGCTGCACTGGTGACAGGCCTGTCTGAGCCCTGCTGGCGGGGTACGCACTGCAGAGCTGCCAGACGGACACGGAAGGCCGTGCTGACCAGACTTTGGCCGGAGCACCCAATCAGGAGCCGCCGGGTGCCCAGCCAGCCATAGGCTCACTCACTCAGGTCTGAGCAGCCAACTAGCCCTGCTCCCCCTGTCCAGCAATGCCTCCCAAACTCTCCTCACAAGTGTCTCCCGGCCCTTTTCATAAACTACATCGGCTGCTCAAGGACCCCAGTCTTATCTCCCCGCTGCCCTTTTCTAACTCTTGCTTAAATGCCAGTCTGTCCCTGTGCCCCCTTCTGGGGGGTCATCGCTCAAGGTCAGCCCATGGTCATGCTCCTCTGGGAGGCCTTCTCAAGGTTCCTGGTCAGTGTCACCTCTCTTCCTCAAGCCTTCCTTTGTCTCTACCACCCAGCAGCACAGACCGGCTTCTGGGCTCCTTTTAGGTATAAGCGTCATCTCCCCTGAAGGAGACACAGGCCCCACGTCTCTGATGATGCTAAGAGTTCCATCTGACATCGGCAGTTCAAACAGACACAGACCAGCCTACGCTTGACCCACCACAGCTCCCCACCTGCAGGAGGCCACACGGAGGCCCTTCATGGCAGAGGAACGTGACAAGACCAGGTAAGCTGAGCTAGAATGGGGGCATCTGAGGCAGAGCTCAGCAAAGGCTGAGAGATACACAGCAGGGCTAATCTCAGGGATCTCAAGAGGGAGGAGATCCCTGGGGAGACAGCGGAATTTTGGAGGTGAGGAGGAGGAGTACACAGACCAAAAGGGGCCGTGAATTTAAAAATATTTAGAAACCTAAGTCTGGACTGGATTCTAAAGCTGGATTTCTATGGACGCAGAGGAAGTGGCCGTGCCACCCTCTGACCACCAGAGGGCGCAGGTAGAGAGTTAGTGGGCTCGTCCCCCCCGCCTCCCCAGAACACTCTCCTTCAGGACAGCTTAGCGTGGACCGCTTCCTGCATCCACTGTAGTTCCATGGACATCCAGTTAAAGGGATGCCAAAGACTCCAGACAGCATCATTCCATCCCATATTCAAGCCCAGATGTATGCAGGGGAGTTATCTCACACACACTATCTCTCTCTCTCTCTCTCTCTCTCTCTCTCTCTCACACACACACACACACACACACACACACACACACACACACACGCACGCGCGCGCGCGCGCGCGCGCGCGCGCGCGCCTGCATCCGAAACCCTGAAACAACTGGGATTTTAAATTTAAAAAAAGCAAAAAGGCATACTTCACTGGCTTCTTTCTAATTGAGGCGGGAATGTTCTCCTTGAGCCACTCTATCAGAAGTAGCTGTGTCTCCAAGGACCCCTTCACTCCCCTTGTAAATATGCTATTAAAGCCCCTACTTGGAGCTTCACACGGTGCCAGTGCCAGGAAGGGCACAGGTGCAGAACACTCCCCGACCTCAAGAGCGCCGACCACCAGCAGCTTGTCCTAACCTTGTCCCTAACCCACGCATCACCCCTCCCCTCTGGCCGCTGTGCCGCTCCACTCCTCCCCGACCCCGCCCAGAACCCGCCCGCTGCCCCACCATCTGAAAGAGCAATGACTGTATTCTGTGCATCTAGCTCACAAGAAACTCATCTGACCAACCCTATTTTCTAAGACAGCAGGAGCCCCAAATGCAGAAGGCAGTTTGCGGAGGAAAGTAAGGCATCCTCCTGAGCGTTGGGTCCAGCTCTGCAAGGTGGGGCTAAGAGTCACGATAAGAATAGTGAAGTGCATGCTTTCCTCTACCCAACTAGAAATGATGATTCCACTTCCCAGAACCCACCCTCAGAGGTGTTCTGAGCAAACACAGTCATCGTGACCTGGCAGGGTGAACTATTAAAACGCGATGTCCAATAATAAAAGCGTATGTTGAGGCAGAGCCCCTTCAAAGAATGTTGCATGGAACCCTGCACATAGCAAGTGTCTGATAAATAACTGTGGACTGACTAGTCACTGATAAATATTTGTTGACTAATTTTTAATGTTTTCAAAGAACAGCAGTATGTTGCTTAAAAAGAATACAGAATTGTAAATATGGTATCACAAGCCTTGCAAATACAGGAAGAAAATGTTTACATTTCCAAAACTAAATTATCATTATATCTGAGAAATGCAATTTGGGTAGGTGACTTTTATTCTCTTCCTTACCGTTGTCAAATATGTCCATAATCAGAAAATCAGGAAAGCTTTTATTTAACGAGCCCGGTGAGGTCCCATTGCTTGGGTCCCACAAGTACCCAGTCCACCCCAGGCCCCCATGAGCCTCTCTCACCAGCGGGCAGTCCTCGCAGGTGGTCTGCCTGCACTCCAGCTTGAATCCGGAGATGACCCCCGCCTGGACGGTGCAGAGGCAGGTGGTACACAGGTCAACCATCAGACTCCTCCCGGGCTGGAACCAAAGGGACCAGGGTCAGGCCTCCTGGCACCCGGAACCCCCAACCCTCCACTGCCCTCAGTCCCGTGAGCCGTCTGCCTTGGGCATGGGGGCCCGGCTGCCCAAAGCTGCCAGGATCCATCACCCTGATTCTCCTCCTGTCCCGAGAGGTCTGCTCCCTCCCTTCCCCATCCCACCTCAAGGATGGCATGGTAAGAGTGAGGGCTTTCCCAGCAGAGAGGGAGCTGGGGCAGAGGGAGAGGAGCAGATTGAAGCATGCACAGAAGAAACGCTCGAGTGCCTGGGGCCGGGATGTGAGCGCTAGAAGGCGGGGCCCGGGCCCCGGAGAGGTAGGGGTTCCACTCCAGGATGCCTGGGAAGCCCTGGAGGAAAGGAAAGTGTGGGTGGGGCAGGCCCCCCGGCTCCTTTCACTTGCACTTTAGAATGACACCCTTCCCACAGCACCCCATCCCTGCCCCCCAGGCGCCCTGGAGGAGAAGGCGGCAGCTCACCCCGATGATGGTGCCGTTGAGCACACAGGCCTGCACGGGCTCTGGGGAGAGACAGGCACAGGGCATGAGTGTGCGGAGCACAGCTGGTGAAGGCCCACGACCCAGCTGCTCCTCCCAGGCTGGGCCTCCCTGCTCCACCTGCCGGTCCTCCCCACCCAGCGCCAGGCGCTGTGGGTCCTCCTGCCGGAGCCCACGTGGCCACAGTGGCCCCAGGCCCGCTGAGGAAGGGCAGCTACCTGCTGCCCACCACCCAGCCCGCAGGGAGAAGGTCCCTGGAGTCCTCGAGGGGAGGGCACTTGTTTAAGTGATTCACACCCAAGGGGTGAGTGGGAGGATGTTTGGCTTGTCAAAGAAAGACATTCTACTCTGGAAACTTTAAGCGCCGAGATAAAATCACACACAGAGCTCAGGACACGGTGGCGAGAGCTGTTCGCCGCTGCTGCTGCTGCTGCCGTCAGTTGTTTGGCTGGTTGGTTGGTTGGCTGGTGGGTGGGTTAGTTGGTTGCTTGGTTGGTTTGTTTATTTGGTTGGTTGGTTGGTTGGTTGTGTGGTTTGTTGGTTAGTTGGTTGACTGGTTGGTTGGTTGATTGGTTTGTTTGTTGATGTGGTTGGCTGGTTGGTTGGTGGGGTTAGGGGATGGGCAGTCAGAATACCTTTTCCAGCCGAATGACTGAGAAGAAGTCTCTAGAATTAGAGAAGCCTGGGTCCAAGCCCAGTTCTACCACTCACTAACTCACAAGAGCAAAGGGAGGTATAATGGTACCCACCTCATGGGATTGTCATAAGGATGACATGAGACAAGGTACAAAACCAGCGCTGACACAGTGACGACCCTCAGGAAATTGTCCCATTTCCCTCATCTTACTTGCTCTCTCCCCGAAGTGTTAGCAACGGATGGAGAGATTTGATCCTCCCCGTTTCCCTGAGCTGCTCAAAAGGCAAGGATTCGGGGGCCTTAGAGGAGAGAGAGGCTTGAAGGCGGGCTTGGTAGCACATCTTACCGCAGTGACAGGTGGGGCAACAGTCCGAGGTCTGACAGTTCAGCTGGAAGCCCGAGGGGCAGGTGGGGACGTCCAGTTGGGGGCAGGAGACATTCCTCTGTTGCACGAAGACCTCCTCCTTGACTCGGACACACTCGTAGATGAGGCAGGGGTCCTCGGGAGAGGCCCAGTGAGAGCCAACCTGTGGTCGGAGCACCCAAGTTGGTCAGGGGGCCAAGGTCCCGCTGGGAGTGGGCGGCCCCCTCAGGAGCTGGCGTGGGTCCTGGAGGTGAGCCCGGCTCAACGGCTAAGCCCTGCCCACAGGGTGAGGCGCACAGAGGGAGGGACAGCTCATCCGGGTCCTTCAGTGAGTCTGGGTCAGAGTCACCCTGACCAAGATCCTAGCTCAGAGCCCCGTGTGCTCCCAAGACAGAGTCTTGAGCCACCGGAGGAAGCACCTGGGGACACCTAGGGATGCGCCCTCCACCCTGGGCTCGGCTGGGAGCTAAGTGTCCAGGAACGGCTGCATGGGGAGACAGTGGAGGGGAGATGCGGAGGGAAACTCAGCCCAGCACCCAACCTCGTGCTGCTTCCCTCTGGTACAGGGAGCCGGTGAGAGCCGGGGATGCCGGTGTCTGACCCTCGGCTCTGAAATCTGTCCTGAGCTCCCAGGCTGCACACGGGTGGCCTGTCCCAGGTAAGAGCTGGGGATGCCGGTGTCTGACCCTCGGCTCTGAAATCTGTCCTGAGCTCCCAGGCTGCACACGGGTGGCCTGTCCCAGGTAAGAGCTGGGGATGCCGGTGTCTGACCCTCGGCTCTGAAATCTGTCCTGAGCTCCCAGGCTGCACACGGGTGGCCTGTCCCAGGTAAGAGCTGGGGATGCCGGTGTCTGACCCTCAGCTCTGAAATCTGTCCTGAGCTTCCAGGCTGCACACAGGCAGCCTGTCCCCAAGGGCACCACAGTCAAGGACCACTGAGTGTCCAGAACATGGTTCAGAAAGTCCCTGCGGAGGTTCTGCCCGGACAACACGTGACCGTGAGCACGGTCTGTGTGGTCCAGCTCCCAGACACGCAAGCGGGGGCACCCGGCCTGCCCACTCCAGGCCCAGCCACGTCTCTTGGCCCCTGTTGCCTCTCTTCTCTTTCCAGAAGAGAAGCAGAAAGTACCACACACTGCGGCCTCTCTCCTGACCCCCCTGACTCCCCCCGACCAAAGCTCCCCGCTGCGGGCCACGCCCCACTCCGACCACGTACCCGCCAAGCTTTGGGCGCATCAAGAGGACCTGTCCCTACCACACCTGCTGGGCCCCCCAGAGCCACTGCCGACACGCAAGTCTTGTAGGTAAGATGGAGACTTGAATTGGGAAGGGAAACTCTTTTGTGAACACTGATGCGGGTCAGGGCTGAGGGAGCCCTGGAGGCAGATGAGAGACCAGAGGCGGGTGGGGGGCGGGGGGGGAGCGGTGAAGAGGATGTTGAGCCTCAAAGGGACCAGCAGGGCTTCCCTGGTGGCGCAGTGGTTGAGAGTCCGCCTGCCGATGCAGGGGACACAGGTTCGTGCCCCGTCCGGGAGGATCCCACGTGCCACGGAGCGGCTGGGCCCGTGAGCCATGGCCGCTGAGCCTGCGCGTCCGGAGCCTGTGCTCCGCAACGGGAGAGGCCACAACAGTGAGAAGCCCGTGTATCGCAAAAAAAAAAAAAAAAAAAGGGACCAGCTGTCAACCCCAACCAGGATGGAGTAGCCTCTGGCCCTGGGGAGGAGGTGCAAAGCCAGCCTGATCCTAGGATGGATTGGGGAAAAAAGAGGTTAAAAGCATGGAGAGGAGGGACACAGCAGGGAAATCCACAGGTAACCAGAATTAGAAGAGGGAGGTGGGAACCCTTGTGGGAAACTCAGTCTGTCACCACCAAGGAGGAGGAGACTGGTGGGCCAGGGTAGGAGGTGAGCAGGTGAGCACGTTCAGGGCAGGACAGGTAACCCTTTGCCCTCCTTCTAAACAGAGTGTGTTTTGGTCTCGCTGGAGGACTCAGAAGGGGAAGGTCCCTAGGTGCACCTCACCCCCTCCCAGCATCCACATCCTGAGGATTCCAGGGCTTAGCACCCGTCCACTTCATCCTTATCCATCAGAGTTAAAGGACTGGTAGCATCCTAGCACGTGGGCTACGACTGACTCCCGGGGAGGGATCCTCTGTGCTTCAGAAAATGGCTTTATGAGCCCAGAGTCAAAGTGAGCACCTCTGGGCCACGAAGGAGAAGCGACCCTGCTCTGTGTCAGGGGAGGGGATCTGGGGGTGGGGGGCTGGGCAGGAGAAGACAAGGGTGGGGAGACGGGGGCTGCCAACATGCCCAGGGGCTACAGCCAGAGCTGCAGAAGGGGGCTCGGGGGCCCTGGGAACAGAAATGTAGTTTGCTTCTCTGGGTTACATATTTCTCCAACAGAAACCAGTGAAAAGGTCAGAGGACGCCGCCTGGGCCGGTGTGGCATGAGCAGTATTTGCCACCTGTGAGGTGTGGCAGGGTGCCAGGCCCACGACACGGCCCTGCACCACCCATCAGCGGAAGCAGGTCCTCAGCTTCACAGGTTAAACAGGAGAACATGACCCCCACCCTCAGGCGTTCACAGAACTCAGAGGGAGGGAACTGGGCTTCTCCCAAAATCCACACAACGGGAAGTCTGGGGCAACTTTAACTAGTTCCCCGGGAGCAAGGTGATCCCAGCTGACATCTGGATAAACCAACAGCCGCATTAAACTCTCTGTGGGGAAAGCAAAAGGCAGGGAATGAGCTTCTACTTTACGGACGGAACCAAGGGCAGCACTGGACCCCAGATGGACGACGAGGCTGGTGAGGCCCCCGCCCTCCTTCCTACCCACCCTGGCCCAGACCTACACTCTTCCAGGAGGACTGCGAGTCTCCCCGAGGGGAGCCGGTCACCACCTCGCAGGCAGATGGCAGGCACGTTCCACAGCACTCGCCTTCGTGGAGAACGTAAGTGAAGCCCTGAAAACACACAAGGGGTGGAACGTCAGGACAGGCCGGCAGCAAAGACAGGTGTTCTGGTCCACTCGGCAGGTGTACGGAGCCCTGGGGCTTGCAGAGGGACAGCTGGACCGGATGTTTTCATCTCTGCCCTCCACCAGCCCCTCGATCATGCTAAGTGGTCTGGAAGCATCACCCACTGAGTCACTATGGGTCTTACACCAGCCGAAGAGACACAAGCCTGCCCTCTGCAAACTTCCACTTAGGAAGAGCCAGTCCATGGGAGTATTAAAGATGCTCAGAGCTCACTCAGAAGCAGCCGGCTGCCCTGATGTTCATCACAGCCCAAATCTAGGGTCCCTCACTGACTGGGGGAGAACATTCCAGAAGCCTGGAGTCCCGGCTCTGCCCTAACAGGGCTAATTATCTGTACAACATGAGTGCCTTGACCCCAGGACCTCTCAGCGATGTGCAGAGCTGGGCTTCCCCAGGTCGTCACTTGACATTTACCTAGTAGTTTATGGGGCACAGTGAGACGAGACCCACTTTCCCCAGAAAGCCTGCCAGGGAGGCCAGCATCCTGCAAGTCTGAAGTCCGCCAGCCTATCCCCCCTCTTGGAGGTCCTCCAATCTGGCCAAAGCATCGGGAACTTGGATTGAAATCCTCCAATGAAAACTCTAAAGCGACGTACAAAGAACAGACAAAACGATGACATGTGAGGCTGTCCCAGGGGCGAGGGACAAGAACCCGGGCCTGTGCAGCGTCTCGGAGAGAAGGGCGAACTGCAGCCGCAGCCGTTCGGGATGGGGGGGGGGGTACCACACTCGCTCTGCTCCCCAAGAGCGCTCACAAGCAGGGCCCAGTCAGAGGACGCACTCAACACTCGGTATCATCCCAGGTGGTGCCTCTCCCGGGGGAACACGAGGACCCCAGAGACCTGGCTCAACTTTGTAGCATCTCCACGGGACCTACTTACACCCCGACCTGCGTCACAGCGGTGCCCAGTGAGCTGCCCTCAGTCCTTGATCAGCGGAGAGCTAGTTAGTTATCGTGCACCTATGATGTACTAGGTGCTTTGGAGGCGCCAACAAATTAGGATACACTCGACACGCCCTCCGCCACGCCCTCCGCTACAAGGCAGGATACTCAAAATGGCACAAAAGAAACAGACACGAGGGAGCCTGGAACAGAGACATCGATGCCTTAGGGATCTAGAGTCACCCTTGGGCACCCCCCTCGGGGTGCTGAGTGGTCTGGATTTGTGCATACTCTATGTTTTCTGCTGCCTCCACCACGGGCAAATACACTGCGGGTTATGGGTGACCCAGGCTGGACGCCTGGTTCCCACAGCCCTACCTGCTTCTCGAGCTCAGGTGCTCCCGGCCACGCCCCCAGGTTCTGGGGCTGCCAACTTTGCAAGATTCCCCTCCACAGTTTCCTCCTGCACAACCAGGGCTCATCCTGTATTTTCATCTCTGTTTCTTTTCCCGTACTCCTCCAAACCCTCTAGCTTATATCTGTCCAAAACAGACATCTCAGACCTTTCTCCCTACCCTCTTCTCTATCCTGTTTTCACTGGTTTCCCAATTAAGAGTGGAACTGAGTAGGTCTGATATCCACCCAAGCTGGAAACAGATGCCACTGGAAAATAACTTCCTCACTGATTTAACAGCACAATTGCCACAGCTGAGACGGAGGTGGAGGCCTGGAGCGCTGGCCCCTGTCTCTTGGCCGGGTCGTCCTGGCCCTTACAACACCCGTGTGGCCAGCTGTACCAGCCTAGCAGCAGGGGCCCCAGCCTGGGAGTCAGGACACGCACGTGTTTGCTGGCTTCAGACGAGCCTCAGTGTAGTGGCCAATGGGAAGAACAGCCCTGCCTCTTCTTCCTTCTGGAAGGGTATCACGAGGATGAATAAAACATAATGGATTGCATTCAGTCGCTCAGAACACAGTTCCTGAAGCTACAATTTAGTCTGACTCTGGGGTCTAAGGGTCATAAGCCTTCAAAGAAAAACTCCTCTGAGGTTTATACAAAAGAGCAGGAATTCCTCTTGCTGTCAACGCAGAAGCAAGGCCATAGTACACCTATGAAACTCTTTGGGACACCAGCAACGCCCTTTGCTTATCTTACATCACGTTTCCGATGTGACGCGTAGAGGATTAATTATGGAGATGGTAGGGGAAAGCGTATTTCTGCAGACAGTGGCTTATAAAGGGAGAATCAGAGGGTGATGGTGGTAGTGTTCTTTTTTCTTTTTTCTTTTTTCTTTTTTGTCACAGGCTAGACAGCAAATGAATTCAGGTAAGTGAGCCTAAATGCCTCTGGAGTCTGACCAGAGCTGATCCTCTCCTCTACGAAGAATGAAGCCTGAGGCCATTCCCTAAAGCTCCCACTTCAACACACAATACAGACCAAAGCCCAGCCTCCCTCAGCTGTAACTAAACCTCAGTGCTTCCTTCTCCTCCCAGAAGGTGTGAACATTCTGTCTCTAAGACAGGCCACTCCGCCACCCTAGAGCCATCATCCGGTCGAGAGTTCTGGACGTGGTACCCCCTGCCCTCATTTCTGACCTCGGGACCCACCATCTTCCTGAAGCCGCCTCCAGCGCCTTGGCCTCTAGACAGCCAGGTTCACACCCCGTGCCCTGCATTGATGGACCAGAGTGGGGACGGCACAGAGGACCCAGAGTCCACGGGCCGAGCTGAGCCCATCCATTTTCTTCTTGAGAAGTTCATCTCTGGAGCAACACAGATTGAACAGGTCTGACTGGACGGGGCGAACCCTGGACCTGAAAAGCCACACTGAGTTGAAGCCAGGTTCCATAAAGCCACATGCAAATGAAGCTTCTGAGAAAGCGAAACGTCCTCCCAGGCCCACAGTGAGGAACCGGACGGATGGGCAGAGAGAAGCGGAGACAGGGGCTCACGGGACAAACGGAGAGAAAAGTGGTACAACCATGGGGCCCACCTGCACGCCCTGCACTTCGTTTCTGAGTGATCCCTGTCTTTCCTATAAATCCCCTTTCTATTTATTTTTAAATTTGTTTATTTATTTTTGGCTGCGTTGGGTCTTCGTTGCTGCGCGCGGGCTTTCTCTAGTTGCGGCGAGCGGGGGCTACTCTTCGTTGCGGTGCGCGGGCTTCTCATTGCGGTGGCTTCTCTTGTTGCGGAGCACGGGCTCTAGGCGCGCGGGCTTCAGTAGTTGTGGCGCGCAGGCTTCAGTAGTTGTGGCGCGCGGGCTTAGTTGCTCCGCGGCATGTGGGATCTTCCCGGACCAGGGCTCGAACCCGTGTCCCCTGCGTTGGCAGGTGGATTCTCAACCACTGCGCCACCAGGGAAGTCCCTCCCCCTCTTTTTATTTTAGCTAGCTTGAGTGGATTCCATTCTTTGCAATCAAAACTCCCTACCAAAACACAAAACATACTGGGGGCCCATTTTATAAAAACAACCTCTAAACACCACTCTCTTTACTTGATAGCAAGTTATTTCCACTGCCTCCCATGGCCTGTGGGAGGAGATGGAGACCGATTGGTTTCCAAAGCCTAGTGTTCCCCAAAGGCACACCTGGAACCACAGCATCATCCTCTCGCAAGGGGGCCGGCAGCCCTGCTTCTCCGCAGCATGAGCCAGGCAGGTAGTGCGCAGATGACCTGAACAGACTCCCCCTTCCGTGGATTCACTCCCAGGCGCTCCCCTCCGTCACCAAACCACACACGCTTCCGAAAAGAAGCATCGAGAGGCTGCTCTGCACCGCGGTTACAAGAGCAACCGCTACACGCGTGCACTTGCCTGTGCTGCCTCCTCTGCTTCTATCATTATTTTCTACTGATAATGATGCAGTGATAATAGTAATGTAACTGGGCAGAACACCATGGAGCCTTCCTGGAACAGGTCTCCCCCCGTACCCTCTGCTTCAGCTCCTCTCTGAAGGACCTACGTAACAGTATTTGATGCACATTTCCTGAGTTGTTTTGCAGATGTGAAAACCCCCCACCAAAGGGAAGATGTTAACTACTGGGTAACCTGAGAGCGTAGCCCCAGGCCTCCTGGAGCCCAAGGACTGATCATGTTAACCCCTGTGACACCGCCCTGTCACCTCACCATCAGCCAGAGAACTGTGCACGAGCTGATCACAGACCCTGCGACCCCCACTCCCTCACCTGGCTTTTAAAAAGGCTTTGCTGAAACCCTTCTGGGAGCTCGGGGGCTTTTAGAGCGCGAGCCGGCCGTCCCCTTGCACGGCCCTGCAATAAGCCTTTCTCTGCTCCAAACTCCGACGTTTGCATTTGGCCTCACGGCGCATCGGGCACGTGAACTTGCGCTAACAATAATAGCGTTAAACCAGCAAACAGAATTGAACCCACAGTACCCCCGCGGACTGTGGTTCCCTTTTTCTAGAGTCTGCTCAGTCTTCAATGTGCAAGAATAAAGCTCCCCAGACACACAGGAGCCGTAGGGGCAGGCCTCCACACGAAGAATTAGAAACTGGACTGGGGGTTTCAAACCCCCAAATCATACCTCAAATTATAAACATGGCTCAACTTCGGTACCTCAGATGATAAACCTGGCCTGAAAACCCACCAACCGGTGTAGAAACACTACAGTACACGGACACGGGGGCCATCTCAGAAAATTCAGGACCTACGTCTGTACTAGGTGTAGGCTAAGGAGATGTCTGAAAAGGGAAGAGATAGATAGGGGGAAAAATCAAGCCCTGTTTTCTAGGCAATTAATCCACATCTCTGCTTAGACCAACTCCCCAGCCCTGTGGACTCAAGACCGCACAGCAGACATGACTGCCAGCCAAGAACTGGTCACAGAAGGATGACAGCAATCCTCTCCTCATGCTCCTTTCCTTCACTCAGCCCCACTCCCCTCCTTGCCCCTCCCCTCTGGCCTGGAACCAGAGGTTCCTAAAGGGGCTTTCTTGCCTATTCCTGGGATCCCCTCCCCTACTTCCCTACCCTATTCCTCCCCCTTACCGGCCGGCAGCTGTCTCCACAGGCCTTCTGAGAGCACTGGGCCACACGCAGGCCCATCACGGCATCCTCCAGGTCCGTGCAGGTGCACACGTCACAGCCCTCCTCCCAGAACTGGCCCACGGGGTAGATGGTGCCTTGGTGGACACACACCTGTAGACACAAGGTTTCCGAGAGTGAAGTGACTCAGTTCATCTAAACACGAGGTGAGTAAGCATCTACGGCATGTTGGAAGCTACTCTAGGTGCTGAGACTACAGCAATAAATGAAAGCAACATAGTCTCTGCCCACGCGAAGGGATGCTTACATAGTAGAGCTTGCCCTCTTCCCTCCCCTGCCCACCTGCCTCAGGAAGGTTCACCCTGGGTGTGGCTCCTTTTGAGTCCCTCGAGGCCCTCAAGTGGGGATGTAACACACTGGCCGCCTTGACCCACTATCACTGCTGCCTTAACTGCATTTAACTGCACTGTGTCACACGGAAAGCTGCACCCTAATTCTCAGACCCAGTAAATGTCCTTGAACTTGGAACCCACCCACGTATAGCCCTCTGTCCCATCAGGAGTGGCTGAAGGTGAGGGAAGGGTGGGCAGGGGTTATGGAGTGTTCCCTTCATGCCCACCAATGACAAGGAATGTATCAAGAGAAGACAGAGCGTGAGATGTGTTTGAGAGACAAGGGATCCTGTCTGGAAGAACTGTAGGCTATGGAAGGAATGTGGGCCGTGAGATCCCAACGGTTGGTTACGATTAAGAATCGTAAAGCCTGGGATGCACGTGATACACACGCTCAGCCTTTATCTTCTAGGAATGAGGTACTGAAGAAACTCTTGGATCATGAGGCTTAGAGGCAGGTTTTAAATTACCCCAAGTGTGTCCTCTGAAGCTACAAACAGGTCTCCACGTTTATTCACATGGTAACGGGGCACATTTTTAAACCATTTTCCTATACCTGCTCAGTCTTCCCGCTTTTGTACAATGAACTCAGTGAATGAGACCCCCGGTTCTTGGATTAAGAAGCCCCCCTAAAAAGTGTTACCGCCCAGAATCCCACTTCTAGGAATCTATCCCCAAAGACACTCTGGCAAAAATACAAAATGACAGATGCAGAAGGCTGTTGCAGCGTCACTAGTAACAGCAAAAGGCTGAAGCCACTCAACTGTGAGTCCACACGACTGAACCAAGATGCATCCTTGCCGTAGATTACTAAGCTGTGGAAAGGAGTAAGGCAGATCTCCATATACGGACAGAGGATAACTCTACTATAAATTGTTAGATGAAAAAATACACATTCAAAACAGAATTTATAATATGCTACCCTTCTGGGGAGAAATAGGAAGCGATATAAATTTACAAAACTTGCTTATATTTTCAAAAAGAAAAATAGATGGGTACACCAATGAAAATGATAAATTATGAAGGGAGAGAAGGAGCGAGGTAGGGAAGGTGAGGGTAGAGGTGAGATTTCTGGGAGCGCATTGTTTTGTAATTTAGGTTTTAGAATCATTCACGCATTTCGAATCATCTATAGCACCCGGCCATGCTCAGAACATGGTAGCGTCTCTGTAAGTACCTCCTGAGCTAATTAGATTTAGGCTGAGATGGAATGCTGATGCCCCTTCACTGGGCCACACAGCACTCGTGTGGGCAGGAAGGCAAGTCTTCCACGGGAGGATGTGTACGGCCATCGTCCCAGCTGGAGCCGAGCAGCCCCTACCTTATCAGGGAGGCAGGTGGTGGTGGTGCAGCCGCAGTCGTTGGTGATGGTGGAGGCCAGGTACCCCAGTGGGCAGGTCACCGCCGAGCTGGTACAGTTGCAAACACACTTATACTCATCACAGCACTGGGTCTTCTGAAGGACCGGCGTCCGGTGCGGGGGACAGGAGGGCGGGGACGCCCTTGGGCATTCCTCCTTCCTGCAGGCTGAGGGGCAGCACGAGGTGATGCCCCGGTTCCTGCCACACTGAGCCCTGCACTCAGCCTGGGTTCCTAAGCATTCAGCTACTATATAAGGTCCCAGGGAACTCTAGCCCCAGAATATTAAGTCAGAAACACATGGGAGCCCAGCTCAGGAGCTGAGGGATAGTCAATCATACCAAAAAGTGGTTAGTCTGCAGAAAAATAAGAAAACTAATCCAAAGGAGAAATATGAAGCTATTTTAATGGAGAAGCTAAGGCTGCTAGGCTCCACCACCTTCCCGGGCACATCTGGAAGGGGTCGGGTCCCTCCAGCTGCAGATACTCAGAGATGACTGGTATAGAATCTCTAAGACCCAGCGAGCCCTGGGCACATAGGTACTGGTTAGCATTTTTATAAGCTGGTAGCTTATGAGATCCTATCCCCAACCTCAGTACCTGGAATAATAAATGACCTACAGTTTTAGGTCCTCCAACAATGATGAATGAAAAATGACAGCAATCTCGTCAAATCCACAATGCCCTTTTATCACTGCCAAATCCCATCCCATGCCTTTGCCTGTTCCCAGCTTTCTGCAGATACAACGTGTTCTCCCGCACTCGAGGGCTTTCATCTCAGAACGCGAGTGAGATTCTCAATCAACAGGATGAGAAATGGGTAGTGACTTAAAGTGGGTATCCTTAGTAACTAAATACAGAATTCAGCTTCTTGACATGTCCAGAAACTGTCTTTAGTCCAACCCTATGCTTAAATTGTAGTATTTAGAAATTAAATACATAAACATACAGAGGAAGAAAAATGTATAAATTTATTTGGGAATAAGATCCAGTGATTTGAACCAACCAAGGGTACATTCCTTCCCCTCCACGGCTTATGGGAGGTGGGAGAAAATAAAGACTAGATCTGGAGGCTTCTTCATCTCAGGTCCAAATGCCACCTAATAAGCCCAAAAGGGGGGTGCCTGCAGCTGTGTCCACACCCCGTTCCCCATCGTAGCCTGCGGCTGGGAGGAGTCTTAGGGCGTTCAGTCCACGTGTGACCCTGACCCCTTTGTTCTAGACACACCCCAAGCCCAGACTCAGCTCACTAGAATACAGGATGCCTTCCCAGACCAGGGGACAGTGACTGCACCGCCCATCCTCACCCACGGAGGGAGAACTTACAGCAGGTGAAGTTGGGTCTGCACTCGCCGGGGTTGGTCAGTGTAGGCTGGAGGCCACCTTCGCAGTGAGGCACCGGGGGCAGGTCACAGCTCACCAGGTCACACACTGAGGGCCCAGAGAGAGAGAGACGTGCACTCAGAATTCAGCGAGGCTACTCTTGTGCTAGTGAGTGGCTCCCTACACTACATTCCTACTCACGCAGACCTTCACTGTCACATATGTGATGATGATAAATTGAAGGCAGAGCTAGAGATGGAGATAGAGGAAAAGATACAGGAAGATGAAAAGAGGGGAAGAGATGGAGATAGAGATGGAGATACACGGACAGGGAGGGGGCGGGGGGAGGTGGTGATGATAGACAGACAGATGATAGATAAATAGATAGATAGATGATAGATACATAGATAGGTAGAGAGATAGGAAGATAGATAGATAATAGATAGATGATAGATACACAGATAGATACATAGATAGGTAGACAGATAGGAAGATAGATAGATAGGTAGATAATAGATAGATGATAGATACATAGATAGATAGATGATTGATAGATAGATAAATAGACAGTGGCTCTGCAGTAAATCCCTTGCACCTCCCCCACCAGTGATTACCCCATTCTTTTATTTTTGGGGTATCGTTGATAACAATATTACATGTTTCAGGAGTACAGCACAGCGATTCACAATTTTTAAAGGTTATACTCCGTTTATAGTTGTTATAAAATATTGGCTCTGTTCCCTGTGCTGTACAATATACCCTGGCAGCTTATTTATTTTATACACAGTAGTTTGTACCTCTTACTCCCCTGCCCCTATCTTGCCCCTCCCCCCTTCCCTCTCCCCACTGGTAACCACTAGTCTGTCCTCTACATCTGTGAGTCTGTTTCTTTTTTGTTATATTCACCAGTTTGTTGTATTTTTAGATTCCACATATAAGCGCTATCATACAGCATTTGTCTTTCTCTGACTTCTTTCACTAAGCATGACACCCTCCAAGTCCATCCATGTTGCTGCAAGTGGCAAAATCTTATTCCTTTTCATGCCTGAGTAGTGCTCCATTGCACGCATGTACCACATCTTCTTTATCCATTCATCTGTTCTGTGGGGGGGGGTTCCTATTTTTTGGCCACGCCACGCGGCACTCGGGATCTTAGTTCCCCAACAAGGGATCGAACCTGTGCCCCCCGCGATGGAAGCATGGAGTCTTAACCACTGGACCACCAGGGAAGTCCCTATCCACTCATCTGTTGATGGTCGCTAAGGTTGCTTCCATATCTTGGCTGTTGCAAATAATGTTGCTGTGAACATTGCACCCCATTCTTTTTTAATGCTTTCAAAACTTAATTTAATACGTCACAGCAGAATCTTTCTAGGAAACACATCCTTTTTTCCAGAGGCTACTCTTTCTAGGTTTTGGGAAATCCACACCCTGCTCCTGACCACGAGCCTCTTCAGCACCACCACCTTGGCCCCCTCTCCCCAGAGCGGGGCTGGGGTTGGACCCCGAGAAATGCCACGGGTGACACATACCACACTCGTACTCGGGGCAGCACTGCTGCGTGCTCTGCCGGAGACGGGCCACCTCGCACGGGCCGCACGCAGGCGCTGGGGGAGAAGAGGCCGCGGAGGTCAGAGAAAGAGATGGCAGTACCCACTGCAGACTCTCAGCAGCGGGAACCAGCCAGGCCCGCTGACGAATGAGTCTCCCGGTGTGTCCAGACGCACCCTCGGGAGAATGAGGCTGAGGACCAAGGAGGGGACAGCAGGGCAGGCGCGCACACACACACACACACACACACACACACACACACACACACACACCCGCCCCCGAGAGCTCTACCCCCGTGCAGAAAGGGGAGCCCAGCCCGGCGAGGCAAGGAGGGTGGGGCTGGCGTGGGGAATCCACGTGTGGATCTGGTCCCCCAGGTCTGCAGACAGGGTGGCCTCGGGGCCTGGCGGGAGCCCTGAGGGAGGGGCCTCACCTCGGGCTGTGGGGCAGGGCTGTGTCGTGCAGTTGACCTTCCGCCCGCTGAGGCACGTGCAGATCTGGCAGGGCTGGTGGTCTGGGACCCACGTTTCCAGAAGCTGAGGGAGAACGAGGTTCAGAGAGGGCCCAGGAGTTCATGGAAGTTGGGTCCCCCCACCCCTGGCTCTGTCTCCCTGGGGGACACCCAGTGCCCGAGCCCCGCCTGGGTCAGAGCTGCGCAGATGAACCAAGACAAGCTGACAGATGCTGAGGACCCTGAGGAGGAGGCAGCTGGAGAGGCCTGGGGTGCCCGGGGCACCCACACTGCTTCGTACACTCGGGGGAAGGGCAAGCCCCAGGTCTCAGAAAACATGGAGATTTCATCACAGCCCTTCTGATGGTGACACTAAAACAAAGCAAGGTGAGAAAATGAGGACTCCCGTGTCACCCCGCCAGCCACTTCCCAGGCCAAAGGAGAAGCTGGGCTGCAGCTTGAGAAAGATGCCACTCATTTCTGCAATGGACTTAAGACTATGTGGCAGGAAGAGCTGAAGGGGGGACAGCAGGACTCTCAGAACCCTCACATTGTTGGGACTGGTGGTGACGTTCCAGACCTGGGTGCAGTTTCCAGGTGAGGGTCACCAGGGCAGCAGGCATCCCCACTGCACAAGGGCTTCAGAGTCAGGAAGCCCCCCAACTCCTACATCGGTCGGCTTCACCCTCCGTGCCACTGCCCGGTTTCCTCCCAGGCAAGGGGAGGGCCCCCCAGCCTGCCTCCCAGGACTGTGCAAGAAGCAGGAGGCTGTGCAGAGCACAGATGGGACTGCAGAGCCAGGACTGGGTCCCTTTGGGCTCGGCCGTCAAGGGAAATCCCAGTGAAGTCACCCCTGAATAAATGCCTCCTCATCCAGCAGCTCAAAGGCCGCTAAAAAGTCCCCAGGCCAAGAAGGTCTTACTTATTCCGTCTGCTTCCATGGTCCGCAATGAGCATGTGCCGCGGAGAGGGAGAGAGATGGGACATCTCCGGGTAAACCCCTCCCCGGCCTGCCCGTCCTCCTGTGGGATTAAACCTTGGAGGCTTTCCTTGACACCTTCTGCTGCATCCACGTAACCGCCCACATCTGAGCGGCAGGTGTCACGTGGCACGGTTTAAGGGCTTTACGTAAACTACTCATTTAATCCTCATCGCAGCCCCGTGACCGGGACATCCTTAGTTATCCCCACTCGTCCAAGGAGAAAGCGGAGGCGCTAGCTCGGGGTCACACCGTCGCAGTGCAGAGATGGGATCTGGACCCAGAATCCACTTACTATCCCTGTGTTCTGCTGCCTCCCAGTAATAAGTAGCATTAAACATGTTCAAGATATTTCCCCAAAGGCTTTACGCTGACTCATCGTATGTTCCTTCTAGTAACCCTAGCGGGTGAGTATGACCATTACTTACACTGACCAGTGAGAACACTGAGGCACAGACCAGGAGGTCGACCAGGTGGCACAGCCGGGGTCTGGACCCGGCATCCTGGCCCTGCACACCACATGCTCTCTCCAAACCACAGCCGCCAGGCTCAGCCAGCCCGCTGAGGGGCTGTGGGAGTGCCAGGCCCTGGGTACACTGTCCCAGCCCTCGAATGGCTGACGGTCAAGCCGAGGAAATAGGACTTGCCCGTGAACAGGTGAATGAGATCACGGAATACTACTCAGCCACGGAAACAAACGACGGAACGTACAGTGTGGATGGATCTCGAGAGTATTACGTTGAGCGAAAGAAGCCAAGCAAAGAAGGAGTGATACTGCATGAGTCCATTCACATAAAATTCCAGAAAATGTAAACGGATCTACAGTGACAGAAAGCAGACCAGTTGTTGCCTAGGGATGGAGGTGGGGACTGGGGGTGTATTAAACAGGGGCATCAGGGAACTTTCGCAGGTGATGGAAATTTCATTATCTTCATCGTGATGACGGTTTTTACAGATGAATGAACTTGTCAAAATTCATCAGATCGTGGGCTTCCCTGGCGGTGCAGTGGTTGAGAGTCCGCCTGCCGATACAGGGGACGCGGGTTCGTGCCCCGGTCCGGGAAGATCCCACGTGCCGCGGAGCGGCGGGGCCCGTGAGCCATGGCCGCTGAGCCTGCACGTCCGGAGCCTGTGCTCCGCAGCGGAAGAGGCCACAACAGTGAGAGGCCCGCGTATCACAAAAAAAAAAAAAAAACACAAAAAAATTCATCAGATCGTACATTTATATTTGGCGCTGTTTACTGTCTGTGAACTCTCCATAAAGGTGATTTTTAAAATAAAAAAAAGAGTGCCAGGAGTGGAAAAGAAGAGTTCACTAGGGCTGTGGGCTCCAGAGAGGCCTCACATCCTTGGGGACATGGCCACTGCAGGAGGCTGTGCTTAACCTGGCGGGCAGGGTGCAGCCCTGAGGCCCTGTAAGCAGGACCCGCCTCAGAGGGAAGAAAGTTCAACAAGGACAAGCCTTGAGCGGGTGGAGACGGGGGACGAGGACCAGGAAACAGAACAGAGGCTGCAGCGGCTACTATTCCAGCTTCTCCAAGGGGCTGGGAAGACCCAGGGAGGGGCACAGGGACAGGCGAGGCTGGGCAGAGCGGAGGAAGGCGGGGGGACTCACACATCTCCCCAGGCCTCTCTCTGCTCTGCCTCTCTCCTGCTCTTTTACACAGACGGTGATGCCAAGAACACCATAAATCAAGGGATTTATATTTAGACGTTTAAACGGCAAAAGTGATGAGATAAGAACGGAGATATATATTTATATATTAGGGGTTTCTTTTCTCTCTCTCTTTTTTTTTTTTTTGGTTGCACTGGGTCTTAGTTGCAGCATGCAGACTCCTTAGTTGTGGCATGCGAACTCTTAGTTGCAGCATGCACGTGGGATCTAGTTCCCTGATCAGGAATCGAACCCGGACCCCCTGCATTGGGAGCGCAGAGTCTTTTACACTGAGCCACCAGGGAAGTCCCTTTTTTTCTCTTTTGAAAAATGAACTCCAGACATCTAAAATTCAAGAACGAATTATACAGCTTTCCAACTCTCCTTGGCAACATCACAATAGATGACCAAAAGCAGGTGTTAAACGTCCTCTTCCAGGGATTTCCATTTTCCCAGGAAGCTTTAATGAGGCAGGTCACAGAATCTATGGCCCTGAAAAAGAGCCCTGGCTGGCAAAGGCTAAGCTTCTAAAAGCGCCCGCGGCCAGCCTTACAGCAGTACCCCTGGCGCATTATGCAGCCAATCGGCCAGCAGAGGGCACTCCTGCATCAGGACAGGCCGACTCCAGGCAGCCCTGTCTCAACCCCCAGGTTCCAGGGCCTGGTGCAGGACTGTTACCTGGACAGAACAGGTAAGCGAGCTGGCTGGAGTTAAAGATTAAATAAAGATGACAGGAGAACGACCTGCAGAGAATGCAGCAAGGGAAAACTGAAGTCTTCAGAGCCCAAGGTCAAAGCAGGTACTCAGGTACAGGTACAAAGCAAGTCACCAGGCACTGCCCACCCCCGCCAGGATCTGAGGGAAGATGCAAATTAAATGTCAGCGCTGAGCCGCTACAGAACAGAGAGGAGACGAGGCTCAGCAGACCGTCTGGGTGATGCAGGCAATCCCCAGTGGAGCTGAAGCAGCGCTTGCCCAGCACAGTGCGGGGTGTGGGCAAGGCGGGACAGCCCATGCATGGCCCCAGATCCCTTTAGAGCCGGCTACAAAGGCAGAGTACATTTTGTAAAATACACAAGAGCTATGGAAACTGGTAAATAGTCTGCCCTTCCAAAATTACCACAAGAGATTTCTACCCTGGATTATTTCCCCGAAGAAAAGTTTTCTGGACTTTATTTTTCAGTTTCAAGAAAATTCACTTAATGGAAATGTTCTTCATATTAGATTTTTATTCCCTCTCTACTTTGAAAGTCAAAGCTGGACTGGCTGGATATTTGTCTTCATCCGTTTAAACTATATTTTCTGAAATAACTAAAAACGGCTGTGTTCCCTTCCTAGTTTTTTATTAACTAACTTTATGTCGCTTGATTTTAGAATGTATTTATCAGACTGTATCTATGTCAAAATACTGCACTATTTGGATGCCCTCTTCACTTCATACACCTCTGATGCATATTCCCACGTGTGGGACTGAAGGGGCAGGGAGCAGGGAACAGGGTCAGAGGGGGGGGGAAGGGGGCAGAGACCCTAGGATGAAATTCACAAGCCTCCCGCCCTCGGGTCCCTGCAGACACCTGACTCACAGAGAGCCAGAAATGCAAACCTGAGCTTCCTTCTGATCTCCAGGATGCCAAGGAAGGGGGCAGAGACCATTTCCGACTGCCTCTGAGAGCACCTTGCCACCAACGGCAAAACCAGCCTGAAATGACCACTGGGTGTCTGCACCCCAGGGCAATGGTACACATCATCTGTGCCCAGCGGGAGCCCAGGAGCTGTGCACGTCAGGGAGAGCCGTGTAAGGTTTTGTCAACTCTTTGGGGGAACATTATGGTACCGGCAGTTACTTAATTTGGCCAGCTGAAATATGGCAGTAGAGCGCGACTGGGCTTCTTTCCTGGTTCACCTATTACACTGTGAGAACAAATGGGACCCACTGGGCTAAAGCCCAGCGACAGAACAGGGCCGGTGGGACCTTATTGGTGCCATGCTCACACAGACACCCAGTCAGCTCAGAGTTTAGCTCCCAGTTCCCGTGAGACCAGTGGCAGGGCTTGGACACTATAGGGTGACCTGGTGTAGTGCATAGGGTCTTTTTAAATCACCTCTTGTCATCTGAGCCTCAGTTTCCCATTCAGAGGGACATGTAATAATTACCCTATGGAGCTCTGGGGAGAATCAAATGAAATGGTCCATTTCCTAGCTTCTGATGGCAGGGACAGAATAGTATAATCCTGGAATGACTGTTTTCATCATTCTCCAGTTGGTTAGCTAGCTTCACCATGTGTTCTCCCAGTTCTGATTAAATACAGTGTTAAGTCACCTGACCTGGTCCACTTAGTGATGAAGGTCTTCCTTGGTGATGATGGAGATGTTAGGTCTTGAGTGCAGCCCATGGTCATAGAACACATCCTCCTTTGCTAGAAGCCAAATGTGCTGCCCCTCTACCAGGCTCTGTGGTATCACTGCCAGTCTGAAAGGCAGGACCACTGCCCACACTCACAGGTCCACAGACACACACCGCCCCAGGTACTACAATACACACATCGGCAACTTTGAAGAGATATGACTGCCATCTGAGTCCAAGATGAAGGAGTTTGGTAAATAAATAGCCTTTGAAAATAATGATTCCTAAAAGGCTAAGAGAACTGATGACTTGATGACTCAATGACTTCCAAGAAGATCAGCCCAAAGGGGACCTAGCAAAAGGGAAATTTCATGTATCGAAAAGAGCAAGCTTTGGAATCAGACAGAGCTTCAAATACTAACTCCAACTCCCAACCCCATCTCCTACGAACTGCATCCATGGGCAAGGTACCAAGCTCTTTAAGCCCTCATTTTCTCATAGGTGTTTTGTGAGTATTTATGAGAGGGGATGCTACACACACACACACACACACACACACACACACACACACACACACACAATTCTATAGTCTAATAAGTCTGAGAAGCAAAAGCTTGCAAGGTACATTAGCATATCAAAAGCTCTAAAGAATCCTGCAATAAAGAAACCTGTCTAACTTGCTTAGCCAGTGTTTTTTAAAACCTCTTGACCACAGGTAACTGTCAATACCTTGCCTGCTAAACACACCTTTGAAAAACGTTGAAATAATGAATATATAGTGCTTAATACAATGTAAGGTACCTAATATATCTTAATAATGGTAGACATCACCATATAAAATATTCTTTTCCCATCCCCTCCTGGGTTCCTAGCATTCTACTACGATGGATATGATAAATATAGTAATGGTAGCAATGTGTCGTTACACTCTGGTGTTTGATCACACAGCTAACCCTAACAGATCCGGGTTCTGAACCAAGATGTGTCTGACCCCAAAGCCGTTATGCCGTACTGTCTTCCCATCCCTCGGGGACCCCCCTCCCCGGAGAGCAGAGCCCTTCAGCCGAGGTTAGAAGGGGCCGATCACGGTGAACATTTCCCCCTACCGGCCCCACGGGGGGCGAGAGGCCAGGGTTCCTACCTGGTGCCGGATCCCATCGTCACCGACGCACTGGGTGCAGGCCTCCTCGGGGACACAGCTGCCTTCCAGCAGCACGTGGTGCAGGGGGCAGAAGCAGCCTTCTGAGGGATGGTCCCCACAGGAGCTCGAGTTGCCCTCACATTGGCGGGGGCAGCCGCGCTCACAGTGGTTGTAGACCAGGGATGGCGGGCACGGCACAGCTGCAGACAGAGAAGGGGGTCACCCTCAAGGGTCTGCACCAACCAGAGGGAAGTGGTTCAGCTTCAAGGCAGTTGATCATCTAACAAACTTGCCGGGGCAGAAACTGCTAGTTTCCACCAATTTTCATTCTCTCCATCTTTCATAGAAATAGACCTTCAAGCCAGGCATGTGACCACTCAGAATAAAGACTACATTTCCCAACTCCCTTGCAACTAAGTGCAGTCATGTGATTACATTCTGACCAATGACCTGTAAGAGCAAGTGTAGACTCTTAACAGCAGTTTCTAAGGATCATTTTTTGAAAGACAGCTGCGTCTCTGGCCCTTTTCCTTCCTTCCCCTCATCCCGCCACTTAGAACCAGATGTGATGCCCAGAGCTCCATCTTAAACCGTGAGGAAAAGGCACACCCAACTGAGGACGGAGCCAAGAACCAGAATCCACTTCGAGACCCAGAAAGAGCTGGGACTGCCTCCCTCTGACCAGCTGTGTGACACAGAATTTTATTTCTCTCTTACTTGTAGCCAAATTTAATCCCAACTGACGATGTGAACCTGTGTATCCTTAGGAAGTTCTATGGTTCTTTTCTTTGAATACACATATATTTAATGCTTCGAAAATTCTCTTAACCTTAAGTAAGGAATCCACAGCTATGGAAGGCTGCCCTGGGAGAAAAGCTACAAAGTGATCCACGTCTCCCACTCTGGTCCTGCTCAACCCCTTCCTCACATTTTCACGGTGCCAAGGCAGGTAGTAGAGAAGGTTTCCAAGGATTTAGAGCACCAAAGACTTTCCTATAAATGCACGACAAATTGCCTGGAAGTAGACAAATTAATAAGCAGAGAAGGTGTGACCGGTAACTCAGAAACTGACATTTTCCCCTTAATCTGCAGGTAGGTTGAAAGGAGACTGTGTCATCCACGGGGACTCGGAAAACCAGAGCCCCAAAGACACCTGGGGGTTATCTAGTCCAACTATCTCATTCCAAAATGCAGAAACTGAGGTCCAGAAAGACTAAGGAAATAGCTGATGACCAGCTGAGCTGGGGCTAGGATGCCCAAGTCCTCCAGCCCCAGTTAAAGCTGTGACAGCATTATAATAATAAACTCGGAGACTCTGAGATGCCTGTACACATTGATCTCCCTCAAAAAAAAAAAAAAAAAAAGGTCAGGGATTACATTAGAAACTGAGGTTGCTGAAGTTCAGTGCTCTTATCACTCCAACACCCCATGTCTGATCCATCTTGGTGTCCCTGACATGTTAAATATTAAATGCATGCCAAGTCCAAGTAAGGAAGCTGACCTTGGGAGGTGTCTACACTAGCAATCCTGTGGTGTTTGTAATGAAGAAGCTTCTTGGTATTCAAATGGCAAAATTCCACTCACACTTCAAAATCCTGCTAAGGCGTGGGCTGCTCTGTGAGCCTTTGCTGAAGCCTGGTGCCGTTCCAAATTCGAGGTGACTGACTGCTCAGTCTGTACTTTGCTGTTGCCGGGATGTGTCTCATACATTAAAATCACATTTGTATGACCTGCAGAACTACTGCTAGAAAGGACCATGCTCTCATTTACATAGAAATTCATTACATAGAAATTCTATGTTCAAATTACTTATACATCTACCATCTTATCTGATCCTGAATGGAATCCTAGGAAACAGGAAATCCAGAGGTTTTGATCTTCATTGCCCAGATAAAGAACGTGAGGCCCAGAGAGGCTGAGCAGGTCCCCCATTCGTTGGTCTTCACAGCGTTTGGGGGTGCCTAAGGAGACTCACCACAGAAATCGGGGGTCCTCCAGTCGACACACACCCCCTTGGTCCGACAGAGGTGGGCATAAGAGGCAATGGCCTCACACACTTGCTCCTGGTGGCAACTGTCCTGCTGGCAGATGGTGTGAAATGTGGCCGGGGCAAGGACCGCGTGGCACTCGGCAAACAGCTCCGAGAGGAGGACCTGGCAGTGGGAGCCCCTGGAGATGGGACATGGCTCCTCGGGACCCAGCAGGCATGTCTGCCCCGGCTTCTGCACCGTCCACTCCTGGACCAGCGTCTTCCAGTCTGAGGTGACTGTGCCATCCCTCAGCATGAAGTCATTGGCCCCATTCTCATCACAGATGCCTAGAGAAGCAAGGAAAGACGTGGTTAGGAGCCCAGGGTGCCAACCCCTTGATGCCGGAGACCTGGCCATTCTCCATCACCGCCAGCGTCTGAACCTTACTACTGGACCCAGAAATAGCAGTGTCCAAGGGCCCTGAGGATAGGGCAAGGAGAGTTTATGTCAGGGAGGAGGGTCAGAAGATATTCTTACCACAGAGACCGTACATCTTTGAGGCAAAGGTCTTGGGGCTCAGCTGCAGCTGGAACTCGTTGTTTTGTGGGGTGAAGGTGAGGATGTGGCCCAGATGGTTGAGTCTGACCTCATACATAATGGCACCGTAGACACTGACCTCCATGTCCCCACCCACATAAGGGGCAGAGACCAGCCTCCCATTCACCACCACCTGCCCAAAGAAGAAAACCACCCATCAGTAGTCAGGGCAACAAGGAATCCTAGGGTTTCACTCTTAGCCGCTTTCCAAAGTTCCTGACAGTTCCTACACATTCACCCCACTCAAGTCCACTGTTATCCACAAACCCGGACATTTGCCAGCAGCTCTTCGAAGACAAAGGAGCTTTGCAGAGCTTGGCAAAAGAGTGGACTCTTATAACACTGAACAGACAGCCATGCATCTGGAACCCGAAAGCCCAGGGATTAAGAGGAACCTTGAGTCACTCTACAGGGAAGATGACTCCTCAAGAAAAGCTGGGGAAGTTGCTTACTTGCCAACTGGTCAGCGCCCTATCTCCAGGAGCACCTAATAGGACTACTTTAAGCATTTGATCTGATTTGATGGACTAGCTCTTTGGAGGCCCCACAATATATCTTATCAAACCTATTAAAATATACTCACATCCCACAATGAATATAATTTTTGCTGTAAAAATTTTAGAAGGCTTTTTATCCTTTTTTTTTTTTTTTTTTTGCGGTACACGGGCCTCTCACTGTTGTGGCCTCTCCTCACTGGTGTGGCCTCTTGCGGAGCACAGGCTCCGGAGGCGCAGGCCCAGCGGCCATGGCTCACGGGCCCAGCCGCTCTGCGGCACGTGGGATCTTCCCGGACCGGGGCACGAACCCGTGTCCCCTGCATCGGCAGGTGGACTCTCAACCACTGCGCCACCAGGGAAGCCCGCTTTTTATCCTTTTGATTTTTCTATTTTTGTCTGTGAGCTACTCATTTAACATATGACGAGCTGTGATTTTTCAGCAATCACTGTGCACGTTCAAGAATTCTTGCAAGAGGAGAACATCTAACCCATAAGCCGCTTTCACGAAATGAAATATTTACGATTTCTAAATGAACGTGTAAAGAAGTTGGCATAAAGCAACCTCTTGTAAACATTTAATCAAACATTTATTTTTTATCAGTTTTGCAGTTTTCTTTTTGAATCTTGGCTCCACACATTTTGTTTGGGCCCAGAATATTTTCATAGGCCCTAAGTATTTTCCTTTGGAAGGTTCGCAGCCCTGGGTACAGGGCACGTAATGCCTGCTGGGCAAGCAGCCTGGTGTCACCCCCATTCTTCTACCAGTGCCAGAAACTGGCATGACATTCATCACAATGTAATGCTATCGAAAATGGACCCTTTCTTCCAAATCTGGACCCAAAACAACATGAAATTACACCACCAGGGAGATAGCAATGAGCCCCTCCTACAAAGGTGGCGCTCTGCTCACGGGGCAGGAGGCCGAGTCCACAACAGGGCGCCAGCTAAAACCGGCTGCCACCGGGTCCACGTGGCTTCCCCAGGGGTCTGCCGCTGCCACGCTACAGGACTCACAGAAAGCACCTCCTACCTCCATGTTGCTGCGGAGCTCAACCGAGACACCGTTGTGTTTCACCTCGATGGACTTCATGCAGGTCTGCCTTGCCCTGGCGCTGCAGGCGTCATTATGGAGCAGTACCTCCAGGTCTTGCTCCTTGTTGTGAAATAAGACGTACGAGCAGTTGCCAGTCAGCTTGAAATTCTGTCCATCAAAGGTCACGATGTGCCGAGTAGAGCTGCCAGTGCAGACACCTGGACGGAGAGAGCAAAAGGATGGATATGACCTGCCCAGACTTCCTCTCCTATCTCCTCTGCTCTCTTTGGACTGACAGGGAGACTTGCGAGTACATCTTTCCATAGACTTCTGACATTGAAAACCATGTTAATGCTTCCCATACGAAAACAAAGAGAATCAGCTAGGGTGGCAGTAAGGAAAATTCAAAATGGAAAGAAACAGATACGATTAAAAGAATAATGTAGGTAATGAATAACGGAAGCACACGGAAGGGAGCGTGGAAACCAGCCTAAATAACTTTGGGGAAAAACTTACTATATACCCAGAGGCTAACGACAAAAAGAATTGTGCACAAATGTGTACTCTAGTTAGTAGATCTGTTTTTCATAAAGGTATTGGTTAGCAGTCCTGAAACTGCTTTACGTGTATTCTGTGTAGGGTCTACAGAGGAATGACGGCCCAGGGTTGTTCTAAAAGTGATCCTGGGCTTCCCTCGTGGCGCGGTGGTTGAGAGTCCGCCGCCGACGCAGGGGACACGGGTTCGTGCCCCGGTCCGGGAAGATCCCACATGCCGCGGAGCGGCTGGGCCCGTGAGCCATGGCCGCTGAGCCTGCGCGTCCGGAGCCTGTGCTCCGCAACGGGAGAGGCCACAACAGTGAGAGGCCCGTGTACCGCAAAAAAAAAAAAAAAAATAGTGATCCTAAGTGAACTTCTGCTACACAGTAAGGAGGACGTCAAAAGAGAGAAAGAAAGAGAGCCTGTGAGGGGTTGGATGCAAAAACAAACAAATAAATAAACAAAAAAAAATAACAAAACAAAACAAAAAACCCAGAAGGATGGCAGGGTGAAGCAGCAGACAGCGAAAGAATATAGAATATGCAACTGATATCAAAGGACCACTCCTGAGAGCTGGTAAGAAAATGCAGCTGCCTTAAACACCTGCCAGGCCGGTGAGTGCAGGGCCTCTCACAGAAGCACCAGTCATATAAGAACTTTGAGAGGCCACTTCCAGCTCCTCCCTCTCTGGGCTCCAAGCTGGAGGGAGGCTGACTACACCCCTTTCCCAGAGGCCAGGAGCCCACACAGGGATTAGGGAGGTGTTTCAACTCCAACTCAAGTTCAAAGTCTTGATTATTACCTGAGAGTGGGCATCTAATTACCAAATTGAGACCGTGTTTTACGACTTAAAGCAACCATAGAACTCTTTATAAATAAACAGAAATCATATGAGGTCTGATAGAGTTCTCATCCAGGCAAAAAGGAACTTTATCCCACTCAATAAATTCTAAAGGGAGAGTGAGATACAAGATACGGTTTTGATTTCAGCCCGCAAGTGGTGTCTGTTCATCATAATCAACTCGATCCATCCACTGCTGAGCAGGGATTGCCATAAGCAAACATTTCTCCCAACCATGAGACAGAGGGCTAGGCCACCCCACAGACGAACGCTCCCCACAGGTCTGCATGTGATGGAGCTGACTAGGTCCTCCTATTAAACCAGGCCACCGTGATGGTACACCCTGCATCCAGCGCTCAAACCCCTACAGGTATGATGGGGGCTTCTCTCTCACTGCTGTCCCTGCACTGCCTGGACCCCCTAAGGGTGACTCGTCAACAGCCAAGCTGAGCACTGACCTCAGAAAATCCATTCTTCCTTCTGGTTATGATTATCTGGGGCAGTGCCCTCCAAAAGGCACAGGAAGGGAACAGGGAGCCCTGGGACTGAATGGAAACACGTCCCGAGGTCACGAGAGGGAGGGAACACGGGTGGAGGGGGAAACGGGCTTCTGGTCTACCTCTCTGCACAGCCAAGCGAAAAGCACTGCCCCTCGAACACCGTCCAAGCTGGAGAAGCAGAGGACTCACAGGGGCAGGTCCAGCGGCAGCCACAGGCCTCTTCCACCCTGATCGGGGACTGGCTGTTGGGGCAGGAAGGCCGCAGCTGCTGGTCACAGTTGACCCGGTGACTATTCAGCAAGGTCTGGCCATCTGGCAGGCAGGTCACCGTGTGGCACCGATCCGGCAAGGTCCAGATGTCCCCGGGCTGCAGAGAAAGAACCACGTTCAGGCAGGGAATGGAATGAGGCACTTCAACACCCACCAGGCAACTGACGCCCTTGGAAAACAGAGAGACTAGGCCTTGGGCCTAAATGGCAGGGAGACAGGATACAGAACATAGGATGTACAGGCGGATCCACCCCAACCACAACCAAAATTTAAAAAAAGAGGCTATAATGGTAAGAGGGAGAATTGGACCCAGACCAAAGGAGGAAAAGTTCACCAGGGGAATGAGGGCCCCAAATATACATTCCTGATCTTTCCTTCAAAGTCAACGGAAATGAACGTACCCTCCTCTCATTCCCGTCCTCATCCACGCAAACACTGATGAACCCTGAAACAGACACAAGCAAGATCTCTGCTCCCACCCACCATCCAGAAATTCCGAGCCCTTCACTCGGCTACCTGGCTGGTCCTCGAAGCTGGATTAACTCTGAAAAGAACGTGAGTGGGTTTAGCAGTGAGGATGCAGGTACAGGAGATTAGGAGGACGTCATCCCGTGGTTCTTTGTGGTTAGTAGTCATTACAGTGACACAACAGTGATAATATGGCAACAACCACAGTCAGTATCTCCTTGTCCTCTTTTGTATATCGATCAGTGCCTAGTGAGAGGAGGAAAACGCAGCAAGAGGCTGAAAACTTAAAAGAGATCAAGGTTCCTACCCGGAGAGCCATCGTCTATCAAGAAAGGGCAATAACTCTGTAGTAGGTTTAGGCTCACAGCTAATTACATTAGGAAAATATAGAAAACCAGGTTTTAAAAAAAGCATGTACGGTAAAAATAAAAAGTTCCTAAACTTAAATTAACTTAAACTATGGTAGTTTGATGTTATATTCTATGTTATTGTATTTCTTTTTTTTTAATCTTTTCAGTTTCGTATTTTATTGAAGTATAGTTGATTTACAATATTGTGTTAGTTTCAGGTGTACAGCAAAGGGACTGTTATTTTTTTTCAGATTATCTTCCATTATAGATTATTACAAGATATTAGATGTAATTCCTTGTGCTAGACGGTAAATCCCTGTTGCTTTCTAAAGCCCTTTATACCCATGCTGACGGTGAGTGCGGGGCATGGGGAAGAGGTCCATGATCTAAGGATGTTGGAGTTCCCTGCCTCTGTCTTCCACTTCTTTGACCAAGAGCTCTGTGCTCAAGTTAGCATGGACAGTAAGGATGGACGGAGGTCTATACACAGAGAACTTTCTGGTAACCCCTTGGAGGTTTGCCTTACGACCTTCCACGAGTAGACACTTACAGGTCCCGGCCTATAACACAAACTTACTTCAAGGCCAAATCTTGTATAGGAGAACCTCTGAGTCTCTAGATGGGTTCGGTTGCTTTTGTTTCTGTTTTGAGGGGGATAAGAAAAACATGCCAAGACTCACCAGAGCACAGCTTGTGGAGGAAGGAATTGCCCAGGGCGACCATGGTGGGGAGGTCTTCGATCCGCTGGAGCTGCACCACGTTGGAGCTGGCCCCTGGGCCCGCCAAGATCCTCAGCTGGGCCAAGTCATACCCGTCTCCAATCCCAATGGGGAACACCGCCACTCCTAGGGTTACAGAGGAGCAAGAAAGGGTCTGTGTCAGCCTTTGGCCAGGTGGGCTCAAAATGCGCTGGCCTGAAGCTACACCCAGCGTGTGCACAGAGCCTCATGTTTTCCAAACTGGCCACTCACACCGACCCTGTGAGGAGGGCATTCAATCAATCAACAAACGTTAGTGAGGTCCTGCTCTGTGTCAGGTACTATTCTAAGCAGTGAGGATACTGTAAACCAAGCAGATCAAGTCCTGACCTCAGGGAGCTTACACTGGGGAGAGACAGACAACACACACACAAGTAAGTAAATATCTAGTATTTCAGACCTGGATAAGTGCTTAGGAAAAAACAAGATGGGGTAAGGAGGATAAGAGTTACTAGGGTAGGGGTGAGGGTTATTGTTTCATACAGGATGGTTGGAGATGTGTGCGGTGAAAAGATGAAGGGCAGAAGGAGCCAAGAGGACATCCTGAGCACAGAGACAGTGCGTGCAAAGGCCCTGGGGCAGAAAATTGGCTGCACAGTCCAGGGAGGCCAGAGCAGAGAAAGCGGGAGAGGGACACAGATCATGCAGAGCTTCAGAGGCCGCAGGAAGGACTAAACATGTTCTCTGAATGAAATGGGAGCCAGCCGAGACTTGAGAGCAGAGGAGTGACGTGGGTGAGCTGACTTCAATGTTTAAAGGGTCACTGCAGCTGCTCTGCTGATTGTGAACTTCGGGGGCAAGGATAGAAGCTCGTAGAAAGCTGTTCCAGGTAGAAAGCTATTACAGTAATCCAGGTGAGAGATGATGGGGGCTTGAACTAGGAGACAGTGGTGCAGGTGGCATGCAGGTGATATGGCGTGGTGGCATTCTCAGTGTATTTTGAAGATGGAACTATAGTTTGTTGATGGACTGGATGGACGTATGGGAGAAATAGAGGAATTAAGGACGCTGAGGCCTTTGACCTGAGCAACTGGAAGGATGGAACCGCCATTTTCCTACGATGGGAAAGACTGTAAGAAGAGGGGATTTGGAGGTGAGGGTCAGTAATTCAGTTTATGCTGAGGTGCCTGTTAGAACATCTAGGTGGAGATGTTCTAATTCCTAATCCAGACTGGAGATAGGAATTCTTAAGTCAGTCGTGCATAAATGTATCTAGACGAATGACACAGAATGAGACCACCCAGGAGGTGAGTGTAAGAAGAGAAGAGAAAATGTCAGTCACAGGGCTTAGCCCGGGGTACATGCATCTACAGGTGAGAAACAGGCTTTGAATGGTTCAGTGATGTGCCCTGGATCATGTCTGTTTCCTCCAGACCACAGCTGCTTCCTTTCTCGATGAAAGACTTTCTTTGGATTCTTGATACTAAAGGAGAAAAGTCTCCATCATAAAATTACCCCAATTAGTTCTCCAGAAAGTTCTAGGTATTTGCAGTTTGCTTACGATTAGAGCTAAGTTTCTGCTAGCAGCTTTTCACCTTTTCTAAGCTGGTTGTATCACCCCAACGTACATCCTTTCAGGGTCCTTTTCCCCAAAATAATAGGTTTCATCAATAGGTCACATTCATTCATTTAACAAACGTTAAGTGGTCACCTATTCTGTGCATCGTGCACAGACGATACAAAAATAAGCAAGCTTTTGCCCGTGCCTTCAAAGAATCCCTAGCTTGTGCAAGAAACAGATATCTAACATAAAAACAACGTGGTTTGCACATTTTGAGTCGTTCCAATGGTACAGAAAAGGGAGTGAACAACTCTCGGGAAGACATCAGAGGAGAGACAGAGCGGGGTTCTGAAAGATGAGCCACTCTCCCGGGGGCACGGGAAGGTGTCACGTCATGTCATCCCACTCACCCAGCCCCCCGCCAGCGCGACACTGCCTGCCCCGGCTCACGTGCTGTTGCTGTTCACAGCACAAGCTCTCATAGGCACCGAGGCTCGGGCACACCTGCATCCGTCCCCTTCCTAAAGCAGCAGCCTTGGTCTCCTGTCCATCCTGCACCCCCAAGCCCCTTAGGCTGCTACTGGACAGGGGCTCAGAATACAGGAAGGTCTCCGACGGCTCTCAAAGCCCCAAAATGTATCACTCTAGCCTCAGAGTAGAGAGAGGCTAAGGACACCACAGGCGCGGGGGTATGACCCAGCCCTCAACGCAGAGGGAATATTTGGAGAGGTTAAAAGGTACAGTCAAGGTCTTCCCTGGTGGTGCAGTGGTTAAGAATCCGCCAGCCAATGCAGGGGACACGGGTTCGAGCCCTGGTCCGGGAAGATCTCACATGCCGCGGAACAACTAAGCCCATGCACCACAACTACTGAAGTCCACGCGCCTAGAGCCCTCGAGCCACAACTACTGCGCCTGCGTGTCACGACTACTGAAGTCCGCGCGCCTAGAGCCCGTGCTCTGCAACAAGAAAAGCCACCGCAGTGAGAAGCCCGAGCACTGCAACGAAGAGTAGCCCCCGCTCGCCACAACTAGAGAAAGCCCGCGCGCAGCAACGAAGACCCAACGCGGCCATAAATAAATAAGTAAATAAATAAAATACATTTATAAAAATAAAGTTACAGTTGAAAGCATGCAGACACATGAAGGATAAACACACATTTATTACTGCTTGGTTTCCAAATAACACAGGGATTGGGCAATTTCCCGCTGCTTGAAACCGGGCCCCATGTGGGTATTAAGTATTCAAAATCAGCCAGGACGTCGCAAAGTAACCGCCGCCCACTCTGAACCCGCTAGCAGTTTGCGGGCGCAGGACTGCACCCCCGACACTTACGGTTGGATCTGGCGGCAGCGGCGGCCTCACCCACTGAGTCCGTGGAAGTGCCCATGACCAGGATGACCACCGCCTTCGAGGCTTCAGGCCTGGCACCGTGGACTTGGGATGTGACATAGCGCACTGCAAAGCCCAACGCGTTCCCTGGAAGAGAGAACGGGCCACACAGTCAGTCCTGATGCGGGGAAGGTGGGTGTGAGGCCGGCTGAGCATCCTGCCTCCAGGGGGAGCCTTAGGTCATCGAAACGGAGTAACTCAGAGACTCAGAGAGTCTCACACACAAGTGAGATCGATCGGGAAGAGCACCTTGGCCCTTGGTTTACAGGGAAGAAAACGAAGGCCAAGGAGCCAAGGGGCCGGCCGGGGTTAACCGGTCACTTACACCAAGAACTGGGGCCAGACGCGGCCCCTGCACCCCAGCCCGCCAGCGCGTTACCGATTTGGCTGGGGCCGCCCTCCTGCTGCATGTGGTCCACGAGGCTCAGTAAGTGGGTCTTCTCCAGGGGCACGGTCCACGGCACGTCGATGGTGGTGATACTTCCGTACTGGAGCACCGACACCTGGGTGAGCTGAGGGCCTGACAGGAGAGGAAGCACAGAAGTCACACTTTGAATCAGGAAGAGCCCCTGAAAGCGCCCCTTCGGGCGCCTCACTCACCTATATTGGCTCTTGAGATGAAAGCCTTGGCAAAACTCTTCATTTCGTCAAAGTAAGAAGCTGGAAAGCTGGAGGAGCCGTCCAGGAGGAGGACCACATCCAGGGGCTGGCTGCAGTCTGCAAGGAGAGCAGAGGGGAGCAACCAGGGCTGTGGGGGACTGGCGCCAGGCCCCTGCAGCAGACACACACTCAGTGGGTGTGCAGGGCGCCGCCGACCACGCAGCGCCACGGAGGGGAGGCGTGTCCCCCGGTTCTGCACCTCGGCAGCTGGCGCCAGGCAGCAGGGAAGGGGGCCGTGAGTCCCCGGGTTTGGAGGCGCTGGGGAGACTCCAACTCCACCCAAAGGCAGTTTAAATGCTACAGATGGAAGCAAGAGGCATCCTCCCCTCCATTTCGGGGGCTGCAACTCTTCTAGAACTGAGTGAAATACTGGAGCAGAAAACAGGCAGATGACAAGAGGAAACAGAGCAGCACACCCCTGGAAGGTGAGCTTGTGTGTCCTCAGGTCTCACGGGGCACGCAAGGAGGTAGAAGGTGAACCGATTAAAAATGCCTAAAGCTCATGTTAATGTTTGGGAACAGGGTCACGATCGCAGTGAGGAAACAAACTCTGGCCCAAACACTGTTCTGAGGTTTGATGATGCTATTACTGAAATAGCACAAGAATTTAGACAAATCTGTGGCTCTGATGAAAACAAAAACAAAGGCACGGATAACGAGTATGGGGATCAAGAGACCGTAAAAGAAGGCTAGTGATTCTGGGGCGTCCCAACCACACCAAGTCAAGGTGTTAAAGAGCTCGGAAGTGACTCATCGTTAGTATCAGTTAAGAGGCAATAATCACAGCCGTGGAGTTACGTCATTTCTGAGCACCTGCTAAGTACCGGGTACCGCTCTAAGCGTATTTCAAGTGCTAGTGTTACCAGCATTTTACAGATGAGGAGACTGATGGACACAGGGGTACTTGCCCAAAATTACCCCAAAATTATTACCAAAATAATTGCAAAAATTACCCAGCTCGTAGGTGCCAGAGGTGAGGTTCAAACTAAGGCAGCCCGGCTCCAGCATCTACTGGACTTCCTGGCCTCGCCCCGAAGAATGTCAGGCGCTGAGAAAAATTTTATCCACCCAGTGTGGTAAAAACAGCTGATAGTCGCCATATTGAACAGGTTGCCTCCAAGGCAGGGAGTGGGACTGGGTGGGGATGCGGCTATATGGTAAAGCAGGACTTGTATTTTTTTTACTCCATATCCTGGTTTTGCTTACATCTTAATAAGCTTGCATTACCTTTGCATTTTCAAACTCAGACCATAAGAAAAGATCCTTCCCCCCAAACAAAGATCACAGGTGGGGTGGGAGGTGAGGAAACGCAGACACTCTGAAGGCAGGGGTCTGGCCGAAGGCACAGAGCAGGGAAGCCAGATCTAAACCTGAGAATCGCGTCTCCACCAAGGCCGCCCCCAGTGCCCCCAAGTCCTCGCCCCCATGCAAGGCGCCCGCATACCTGAGACGGGGGCGGAGCTGGGGAGATGCGGCCCCTCTCTGGAGCAGCACCTCTGCAGCACCAGGTCAGGAGCCTCTCGGGGGAGTGTCTCGAAGTCCTTGATGAAGATGGGGGCCTGGGGCCAGCCGATCTTCTCCAGCTCCGGCACGTCCACGCGAGGCCCCACTCCGATGGGCACCACCTGGATGTCTCCGGGCATCCGCCTGATCTCATCTGAGGCCGGGCTTCCCGTGACCATGTAGACCAGGTTGGGCGCCTGCCCCCGGTCCCCCTGGCTGGCCGAGAAGCTGTGCTCCGACAGGTACTGCAGGGCCAGCCCGGTGTTGGTCCGGTTGCCACCCCGGTAGCGGATCTCCCGCAGCCGCCGCAGGACATCCTCCTTGGACTGCGCCTCTCTGAAGGAGTGCTCCACGGTCACCACGTACGAGTACTGCAGCACCGTGACGTGGACACCGTCCTGGCCCACGTCCATCTGCCGGATCACCTCCTCCAAGAACTCTGTGCTCCTGTTGAAGCTGGCCTCGCCCACGCTGTCCGACCCTTCCAGGAGGAACGCCACATCCAGGACCACGGAGCTCCTCCTGGGCGCCAGTGTCACGGGGACCTGGGCCGTGAGCGGCCGCTGCGTGGGGGCAGGCGCTTCGGGGGCGAGGTCGCAGAGGTAGCTGATGATCTCATCCCTCCGCTGCTCTAGCTCGTCCACGCCGCTGAGCACGAAGGCCTTGTTCTCGGGGGCCTGCTTCTCGAGGAGGCGGATCTGCCTGAGGCTGGCGTGGGGCCCGATGCCCACGGGGACCAGGACGACCTTCTTCTTCTTCAGGCCCTGGACGTAGCGGACCAAGTTCCGGGCCAGCCTGGGGGGCTCCTGGCTGGCCGTGAGCAGCAGGGCCACGCGGGAGGCCTCAGGCCGGTCCACCTTGCTGAAAATCTGGAAGAGCGTGTACTTCAAGACCTCGCTGGTGGAGGCCACCTCGCTGCCCGCGTACTTCACCTGCCCGGCGATGCGCCGCAGCTCCGACGGCCGCTTCCGGTCCCGCAGTGCGATGTAGGCGTGGGAGCCGTCATGGTACTCCACCACGGCCACGCGGATTCGCTTCTGGGAGATGTGCAGACGCTCCATCACGCCCACCACGAACGCCTTCAGCGTCTCGAAGTCAGCCTCAGACAGCTTGGAGGAGCCGTCCAGCAGGAAGACCAGGTCCAGGAGTTTGCTGCAGAAGAAGTCGTGCAGGGGCGGCTCCGGCGTGTCCTCCACGTACGGGGTGGTGAGGTCAACTGGGCCTTCTGTGGGGGGCACCACCAGGCCTCCCGGTTCCCTGCAGGCTTCACAGGTGAGGCTGACACCATCACAGTGACTGCAAGAGGGGAGAGACCGAAATGGTTCAGGAAGAACCTCTGGGCACTTCCCAGCCCACCGAACCCGAGACCCCAAGGAACACTCCCCACTCGAGAGAGACACCATGTTTAACATAGTCCCCAAGCGGCCCCCCTACACACACACACACACACACACACACACACACACACACACACACACACACATTTCCCTTGAGTTTTGATCCCCTTGAAAGCCAAAGATTTCACCCACCCTAGGACCTGAAAAAGAATCTTTCTTCTTTCTTAGCAATCCACACAGCCATTCAAAGTTGGTTTATTTTCAACCTATGTCTCTAGCAACATAAATATTTAATTATAATCCAAGCCTTCTCCCAAATATCTCCAAAGACAAACACTGCTCTAAAATGTTGATGCTGACCGGGCCTTATAAATGTTCTATCGAAGACAAATGCTTTTCAGTATTTATTACAACAGAATTTAAGCTGCATGAATTCTGTACTATGTTAACATGTTGGGCCCTAAGGAAGAGAGGAAAACTGGAGTAAAATCATTTCAGAGAGATGAATAAAGATGCAAAATCCCAGCTTGATCCGGCAGAATAAAGTACTGGGAGTGGTACATGGGGGTCTCCAAGACGTTAGACAGAGAACGACAGTGACTCACTCATTCTTTCCTGCAATGGACCCACCGTTTAACCCATCCTGTGCCGGGGTCTAGCTGTGCTCCACACCCAGTCCCAAGCCCCCCACACAAATTCTCACCCCGCCAGGCCAAAGTTCCAACCCCCTGGGCACGTCTCTCTTTCACCAGTGTCCTGGAAAGTGGCAGGCTCCGTCAGACCACAGGAGAAATCAAGCTGCCTGCGGCGGTGACCCACACAGGCTAGAACCTTCTCCTTCAACCCCGGTGGGAGCCCGGGGGCAGCGACCCGTGACTCCCAGTTACAGGAGCCGCATCCTGGGACCTTGGCCATGGCCCGAGGTGTCTGTGCCCCACTGCAGAGTCAGGGGCTCCACCTCTCTTCCTGCCCTGCATCCCCACCTCCAGTAAAAAAGAAATCTGACTTCCATAGATGCCTGTCCCCGGACTAGATGCCACCTCCAAGGATAAGAAGAGACCACGTCCTTCCTTCAGCAAGAAGAGGTAGAAAACCTAAATCTCTTGAGAGATATTTCCTGGAAAAGAAATATAGCCTGTCCTCAAAGACAGAGAAGCAAAGTAAGTAAGAACAGGACATTCTTCCCCAAACCGACACTTCTGGGCAGGCCCCCAGGTTAGACAGTAAGACCCACCACTTTGGACAACCAGGGGGGCTGTTTTACCAAATCTGGCAGCGCTCAGGGTCCCCGGCGTTCAAGGTGATTTTCTTCCCGGGCGCTAAGCGCTGACCGGCCGCCTCACACACAGGGCAGTCTTCAGGGTTGACGCAGGTCTGCAAAAGCTCATCCAAGATTTTCCCTGCATGAGAAGCCTCTCGTTAGGAGCCAAAGTTCCCACCTTTCCCACAAGGAAGACTCTCCTTGCACTAGAAGGCCTGTCCCAGCTCTGCCTGCCTCCCCCAAGGGTCCCCTCACTGCTTAGGGAGCATCCTTCTTTCTGAAAAATTAGGAGGGGGTGTTCCTTCCCCCACCTCGCCTCCTCCAAACCCCAGGACAAAGCAAATCTTATCTCCAAGGGTCTTTTTGCTCCTCCACCGAAGGAGATATCTGATAACTCTAGATCTGTGCTATCCAATACTGCAGCCAGTAACCACGTGCGGCTGGTTACGTTTAAATCTCAATTAAGTAACGTTCAGTAAAATTGAACATTCAATTCCTCAGACACAGGAGCCACATGTGGTAGAAAGTTGGTAGAAAGTTCTACCAGAAAGCGCTGCTCTAGATGACACGCCCATAAATGGACCCCAGAAGCACCGCATGGGAGCTCGGCTTGACAAAAACCACAGCTGGCCTGGCTTTGGTGGAAGGACACGGAAACAGGGCCTAGGGTAGTGGGGCTGGGGACAGGGCGCCACCAGGCGAGGCCGAGAAGAAGCGGTGCAGGGAGCCAGCTTTCCTGAGGACCATCCCAGCCCCGCACGCCTTCCCCGCGGGGGCCAGGGCCTCACCCGGAGGGCAGTGTGCGTGGCAGCCCTCCACGCACTGCACGGGGCAGGCCAGCGGCTCCGGGCGCTGGCACGTGACGGCACAGGCAGGAGCACAGCTGTTGTAGCGCCACTCACACTGGTACCCACTGTCCCGCAGGTTCCGTTCCTCGCAGCTCTGGGCTGTGCAGACCCCAAAACAGGCAGGACCGTTATTAAAGCACCGGGCAACCCTGGGCCACCCCAGACAGACGGCCCCAAGGAGGGGATGAGGGTACTGGGGGACTACGGAGTCACCACGTGAGAGGCGTCTAGGCTTGAGAGCCCCTGAGCCAGGAGCCTCGTGGTTCTGAGTCCATTTTCCTTATAAAAATGATCAGCCACTTACATGCAGGAAGGAAGGCGCAACATAAAGTCTGAGCTGCTTGACCACGACGGCAAATGTGATCGTGTCTAATCACAGACACTCTGACCACCTTCTTCTCTTCGTCACTGCTCCCTCTTCTCCATTTCCTTGAATCTCTCTCCCCATTGCTCTCTCCCCATCGCTGTCTCCAGCCCCACGCCTCCTCATGCCCATGCACGCCTTAACCCCCTGCAGCCTCGGCCATCACCCCCACATGGGTCTCTGTCTTCTCCCCCACCAAGGTGCCCTTCCTCACCACCCAAGGTCTAAATGCGCGAGGGGGGAGGGGCGTGTCTGGGACCACGAGGGACAGCAGGACTCACGGCACAACGTGGCCGTCCTCCAGGCCACCACCTCGCCGTGCCGGGCACACACGTGGGCGTAGGCAGCGACGGCGTCGCAGAAGCAGGCACAGTCCCCGACGGACTCGCAGGAACAGGTGTCGTAGATGCAAACATCCAGGTATGGCTCGGGGTCCACCTGCAAGGGAGACGCAGGTGGCCTGGGCTGCACTTGGGGACTCTGGCTCTTGGTCTGGGCGTGAATGTTCCAGTGGTCAGAGGAGGGACAGGGGCTCCAGGCAGAAGGAAAGATGTGAGGCAATGGTCCCAAGGAGGAAATGGGTAAAAAGGCAGAAATCCTACGTTCTTATGTGGAGTCCAGCAAGAAAAGGGGAAAAAAGCAACCCTGCCAGCCTCTCCTAGAAGAGATGTGCCTGAGAATTTTTCAAAAGAACATTCCTTTCTGTCCATCTGTCCACGTACCTGCTCAGCCATCCATCCGTCCCCATAAGCCACTCCCACCCTCTTGGGTGTCTGCGTGTTTTACATAAACACCACACACACACACACACACACACACACGCACACAAACACACTCTTTCCTGGCCTCCACTCAGCAAAGAGACTGAGGAAACACATCAGGACCACTCACACTGTCTCGCTGAGATGCTACAGGCTAGCGTGCTGGACCGCGGCCGGCCCGGTGCTCCTGGACTCCGACCCTAGATCTCCCCGGAGGGGAAGCCCACCGTCGGTCCGTGCTCAGCCTCAGGAGCCACCTCTCACCTTCGGCTGCCCCAGACATGCCCCCCACACCCACCTTGTTCAGGGCAGTTGTGGTGAGAATGAATTCGGACGTTAAGCCAGTCACTGTGCCCAACAGCCCCGGTTTCCCTGACCCTCTCACTGTCCCCGCCCTTCCAGCTCAGGTGCCTCGGGTCTCCACCAAACCAGGGGATCCTAAGTATCCTTCGGGTCCTGAGGGATTAAAAACCACTGGATGGACAGAAAGAGCTGAGACACAGGTGTTCAACCGTCACTCCCACGAGGGAGCTGCCACGGAGCAGCACGCGTGTGCACCTGGCTGTGTGTGTGTGTGTGTGTACATATACATAGACACACGTGTACCCACACATACACAGGTGTGCGTATATACATTCAGACAGAGATAGAGAGAAAACTGCATCGAAACTTGTTTGGGGAATTCCTTGTCACCTTGTGAGATAAAGACACAAAAAGAACCTGCTGTAGAGCACAGGGAACTGTACTCAGTAGTCTGTAATGGCCTATATGGGAATAGAATCTAAAAAAAAAGCAGTGGATATATGTCTATGTATAACTGATTCACTTTGCTGTACAGCAGAAACTAACAAAACATTGTAAATCAACTATATTCCAATAAAAAAATTTTTTTAATGAAATAAAATAGAAAACCCACAAGGACCTACTGTGTAGCACAGGGAACTCTGCTCAATACTCTGTAATAACCTAAATGGGAAAAGAATTTGAAAAAGAATAGACACATCTATATGTATGAGTGAATCACTTTGCTGTACATCTAAAACACAGCATCGTTAATCAACTACGTTCCAATATAAAATAAAAATTAAACAACAACAAAAGACACAGAAAGAAGCCATAGAGTGCAGGCTGAAAATCTGGCTTCAAGACCAGAAAGGAGTTTCCGTGAGACAAGACCTGGGAACGGGGGCAGCGGCGCGGTGCCCGGGGCCAGAGACACGGTGGGCATGGGAGAAGGAAGCTCCTGCTCTGATGTCGGAGACAAGATCATCTGTGGGCGACAAGCCCCAAGACTGAGGCTGGAAGAGCAGCAGCATTGGATGCCCAGAGAACCATGCAGAAAAACGATCTGCCAGGCACTGCTCTCCTCATACACCCTCGATTATTCTTTCTGCTCCCCAGCCTGAAGCCAAGAGAGGTGAGCAGCTGCAGACGATCTCTGAGGCTCCTGCAAGCAACCACAGCTAGAAGCGCCTGCCCTCGGGGGCCCCGCCGCCCTCACCAGCCTGTTGCACTCCTGGAAGATGTCGCTGGTGAGGATGCTGCAGGAGGAGTCCACCATCGTCTGCTTCAGGACGTTGTTGTGGCAGGTGGCAGGGGAGGGGTCCAGTGGCACCTGGGGAACCGGGCAGGAGTACACAGGTGGACCCGGAAGAGTCAACCCGGAAGGGCTCCAAGAGGCCCTCTCCCCAGGCTCTGCCCCCGCCACAGGCCCTAGCACCCACCGCCCACGGTCCGCACCGCGACCCCAACCTACTTTCTGGGTGTCGGCGCACCGCGGGCTCACTTTCCAGGAATTCCCGAAGTCCACGGGGTCTTCCTCCACTTGGAGGCTACTGCTGGTGAGGTCGTTGTTCTGGATGCCGTCAAAGTTCCCACACAGGCCACACACCTGCTCCTGGGGGACCAGTTGGGAGCATAAGCTTTGCAAACCTCAGAGCAAACTCTGAGTCAGGAAAGCGAGGGTTCCAGGCAGCATGGGAGGCAGGCTCGCCTGAGGAAGAGGAGGGTGGGAGGGGACAGGGAGGGAGACGCAGAAGGAGACCAGGGTGACCAGCAAAGTCTTGACCTTGCCAAGGCCTTTGCCCGGCTTCCACAATGACCTCATGTTAAGGTTAAGGAAACCAAGGCCATTCACAAAGAGAGGCAGCCCACCCATGTCCCTGGGATGGCCAACTAGGCCTCCAGGGCCCTGGTGTCTGCAGTATAAACCATCAGCTGCCCCAGTAAGGGTCTGAGCAGAAGAGGAGCTGGTCCAGCATTACACCAATGAGAATGTGAGAAGTCTGAGGGGGGAACGTTCTAGTCCTACTTGACCGTGGACAGGTGAGTCCCTTACCTAAACAACTGCAGCCTGTTCGGAGCAGGCTGGCCAGCACTAAATGCCCCCAGGGCTGACGTAATATCTTCCTCAACTCCATGTTCACCTATCATGGGCTGCAGGACACAAGTCCTGACCGACTAATGAATGAATGGGTGGAAACCATCACATAAGAACCCTGGACAAAACCGGAGCTATTTGGCCTGGAAAAGAAAAGATGCCATGCTCTTAGAACAAATTTGGAGCCCTGCCTCGGGACAAAGAGATGTGACTTATTCTATTTTGCTGGGAAACATGGACAAAAGGACAGAGATCTTTACATGGCCCGACAGCCCCCATGGCATGGCCCCTGCCCCGTCCCTGCCCTTGGTAACTACCAGTCACCCCAAGCCCCTCCTCTCCAGCCGCCCTGGCCTCCGTGTCCAAACGCAAACACCGTCCACCTTAGGGCCTTGGCACCTGCCACTCCATCTGCCTGAATTCTCAAGTCAGGACATTTACGCGGCTCCTTCCCTCCCTTCCACAAAGACTCCACTCACACCCTTTGAGACGGGTCTCATCAGACCAACCAGTCTAAAACACACAATATCCCCACTAGAATATGATCTCCACCAGGGTTGTTGTGGACAAAACCATGGTGCCCGCAAAGATATCCACGTTCTCAACCCCAGAAGCAGGAATATGTTACCACACGTGGCAAAAGGAACTTTGCAGGTGTGATTGCGTTAAGGGTCCTGAGATGGGAAGACTGTCCTGGATCATCTAGGTGGGCTCAGTGCAATCACAGGGTCTCATAAGGAGCACAGAAGTCAGAGTGAGAAATGTGACAGAGAGAAGCAGAGAGAGTGGAAGACGCTATGCTGTTGGCTTTGACGACGGAGGATGGGACCACAGCCAAGAGATGTGGGCAGCCCCAGAAGCTAGGAAAGGCAAGAAGACAGATTTTCCCCTAAAGCCACCAGAAGGAATGCAGCCCTGCCGACCAATTGTATACTTTTGACCTCCAGAACCAGAAGATAATCTGTTTGTGTTGCTTTTCTAAGCCACTAAGTCTGTGGTAATTTATTATAGCAGCAATAGGAAACTAATACGAAGCTAAGATACATATAAATATAACTATATATACATAACTATATATATGACTATAACCATGGATACATATGTATGTATAGTTATATATAGTTCTTTCCCTGCTGTATCCACAGTGCCTAGAACAGTTGCCGGGAAGGTCTGTCCTGCCACCAGGGCAGACAGAGCACTTGTCACATTCATGCCCGTCAGAGAAAATGAAGTCCCAGCAAACCATTGGAACCTGGACGGATACTGCAAGCAGCTTTCCCCAAAGCAGGTGCTGAGCGGTTTCACTGCAAGCGTCGGCCGATGCTGGCCTGTGGCCCCGTGGGAGGGTGCACCCGGAACGCTCTGCAGAGTTATGATAACATCACGCATGACCGTTTGCCTCTTGAGGTTAAGAAACCTTGAGAATAGCTCTTGCCCGATCTTTTCTTTCCTTCCTTTGTGGATATAAACTGCTTGCCTAGCAAGGCCACTCAAGGGACTGTTTGCAGGGTCCGGGAACCCTCCCTCCTTCTCAGAGACAGCCTGTCTCGGGAACAGCCACGGTGAACACTAACCCTTGAGTCTTATTTGCAGCGGGAGGGAGGCTGGACTAGGTGACCACCCACCCTCCCCCAAGACGGCGGGCGGGGGCCACGGACTGCTGCTCAGGAAGCTGAAGATGCAACCGGACAGGATGAGGGGGAAGCGGAGAAGGGCCACCCACCTGGTAAGTCTGCTTCAGGAACACAGAGATACCCAGGTGGCGGTCCCAGACCACGGAGAGGGCCTTGCCCAGCAGCACGGTGATGTACAGGCCGGACTCCACCACCTCAAAGTAAGTCTCATCCCTCATGGACCTCTTCACGCTCACCTGAGGGAGGACGCAGTGTGAGACCAGGACACTGATGGTCAGGTGTAAGGCCCGGCTCCCCCCGCCCCGCGGCCCTCCAGAGCCGCTGGTCATTTGCCCCGTTCGGCCAGAGCTGCGTCCATCTTGCCTACCTCTCTCCAAGAATCCTAGGATAAAGAGGTGGCGGCAAAAACATAATTACAAGGTTAAAAATACAATGAAACCTATTGGCAGAAGATCACCTATCACGTCATGAAAAGAATTTTCTGGACACTTGATCATTAAATACACATGGTCCCCTAAAGATGTTTTTAACATGGTGATGGTTTTAAGCACCTCTAGGCAACTGATTTAAAATGGACCTAGAGACTGTCATACAGAGTGAAGTAAGTCAGAAAGAGGAAAACAAATACCATATGCTAACGCATGTATATGGAATCTAGAAAAGTGGTACTGATGACCCTAGGGGCAGGGCAGGAATAAAGATGCAGACGTAGAGAATGGACTTGAGGACACGGGGAGGGGGAAGGGTAAGCTGGGACAAAGTGAGAGAGTGGCATGGACATATACACACTACCAAATGTAAAATAGATAGCTAGTGGGAAGCAGCCGCATAGCACAGGGAGATCAGCTCAGTGCTTTGTGACCACCTAGAGGGGTGGGGTAGGCAGGGTGGGAGGGAGACGCAAGAGGGAAGGGATATGAGGACGTATGTATACATATAGCTGATTCACTTTGTTATACAGCAGCAATCATTGTAAAGCAATTATACTCCAATAAAGATGTTAAAAAAATAAATTAAATAAAATAAAATCCCTTATTGGCTTATTAAAAAATAAATGCACCCCTTTATTAAAACGAGCACTAGATTCTCCCCTCTCCTCCCATCTCCCACTCGAGTTGCCGTCAGCAGGAGTCACAGCTGAACAGGGGAGACAGGGAAGCTCGGCGCTGGAAGCAGGAATCCCAGACTTCAGCCCCCGAAGGACCTGAGCCCTTGACTCCGCTGACTCGCTGCCGGTGCCGAGCCCTCCCTGCCCGTTTCACGGCACTTGGCTGACCATCTAACCCAAAAGACTGAGGCTGACGCTAAGAACTTGTCACCCCTTCACCAAGGCCCTCTCCCTGGGGACACACCACAGGCAGAGCCTCCCACTCTATGTCACCACTGTCATCTGTCCTAAGTAGAACTGTCCCTGAAATGGACACGGCTGACCCAAGTCAACAGGTCCTGCTTGCTCCACAGCTATCTTCTCTAAGGGAGGAGAATTCACCTCCCACCCCCTGGTATCAGCAGGGGATCTTCCTGGACCAGGGCACGAACCCGTGTCCCCTGCATCAGCAGGCGGACTCTCAACCACCGTGCCACCAGGGAAGCCCAGCGGTGGGTATTTGCCAGAAGGTAGGATGCGGGCTGAGGCCACGGAACAAAATGAAGGTACGGGGAAGGGGTGAGCCCAGACCCAGGTCTCCCAGGTACCGATGTGGCCAGACCAGCACAGCTGTGCTCCAGGGACCCCTGCCACTTCAGACGCAGGTTCCTGGGCCTCACCCAGACCTGAGCCAGGACCTCAGGGTGGACCTGAAGGTTGGTGTCTTAAACAAGGTCTCCTGGGTGGTTCTCAGGTAGACCTCTGAGAGCCACTCCGTGAGCTCTTAGCACACAGGGCCTGAGTCTGTGCACTTTGAGCTCTTTAGCAAAGATTTTATCTAAAAAGAACCGAAAAACATAAAAGAAGGTAAAAATCCCCCCAAACACCATCATCTCCCAAAATATATATTTATATATGCGTGTGTATATATAACATATTGGATGTATAATAAGTGTGTATATACTTGTATATATATTATATATGTGTATATATGTACGTATATGTGTGTATATATTTTTGTGAATATATGTATACAAGTGTGTATATGTGTGTATACATTAGTATATAATATATAATGTGGGTATATAATACATACTAACCTCACATACTATATATGTGTGTATATGCGTGTATATGTTTGTATATATAATATATGTAAATGTGGGATATATCTGTATATTATGTATACATGTGTATATTTGTATGCATAGTATACGTGCATATATGTGTATATACATTTGTATATATAATACATATAAATGTGGGTATATAATATATATGTGTGTATATTTGTATGTATAATATATGTGTACATGTGTGTACATTCATATATATAATACATAAAACTGTGGGTATATAATACATATGCATTTGTGTGTATACTTGTGTGCATAATATATGTGTATACATTTGTATATATAATACATATAAATGTGGGATTTAACATATATGTATATGTGTGTAATGTGTATAACATATTTGCATTTATAATGTATGTGTACATATGTGTTCATACATTTGTATACATTATATTTATATATGTGTGGATATATAACATATATGTGTATATGTGCATATACATTTGTATATATAATATATATGTGGGCTATATGTGTATATATGTGTATGATATATTTGTATGTATAATATACGTGTGTGTGTACATTTGTATATATAATATATATAACAGTGGGTATATAATATATATGTATGTGTGTATGCATAGTATACTCGTGTGCGTGTGTATATTTGTATATATAGTGTGTATATTATACATATGTATATATGTGTGTGTATATATGTATTCCTATATGAAAGTCCTCCCACCCTCCCATCTCCCGTCGCCTCCAGAGGTCAGCCCTGGCTCTCCCAACGCTGGTGCAGATATGGTTACACACCCTTCTCCACATGTGTGTCTGCACTTCCTTCCACTAAAATGGATCGTGTAATCTGTCACCACCTGCCACCTGCCACCCTCACAGGACGAGGCGAGGTCAGAGGATACAGCGCTACCTCATCTCTCCACTGGCTGCACGACGTTCCATCCACACACGTTCTGGACGAACACTCGGCATGTGCTCTTCATCAGCCAACGGAGGGGCATGAGGGTGGAGGGACGAGCCCGCACTCACCTCCCCATCAAACAGCTCAATCTCGCCTCCTTCCACCAGGATGGTGACGCGCCTCCTGCATTTCAGGGAGGGGTAGCCGCACCCCTCGTTCCCCACCAGGATCCGGAAGGTCCCAGGGTTACTGCCACAGTAATCCTGGGGAAAAACAGGTGTCAGGATAGAAACACTCTCCCTGCTACTCCTCCCCAGATCAGCAGACTGGCGTCCCATCACCTCAGGCCTTTGAAGGACGTGTTACAGGAGTTTGCCATGTCCACGTGTGTGTGAGAGAGACAGACAGACAGAGACGGAGGACACTCACAGGTGTGTCACCCTCAGCCATCACCTATGAACCAGGTGCCTACAGCCAGGTGGGAGGGGGGGTGGTGAGGGGTGGGAGGGAGAGAAGGAGGGACACAGGGAGAGGGAACGTGGACCCATCAGCCTACAGCTCCCCCTGAGCCTGTTAGTCCAGCCTCAGCGGGGGAACTAGCACAGTCCAGCCACGTGGCACCTGGCAGCTCTAAGTTCTGGTGGAGTCCCTCTGGACTGCTGGCCCAGAACTGTAACCGAAGACTGCCGGACCCAGCAACACCAGCTGAGCTACCGTCCCTAGCAGGGAACAGAGGGTATGGGAGCACTGGTCCTCGCTGGGGAATTGCATAGAAAGGAAGCAAAAGCGGACACGTTTCTGGCAAATATCTCCCATGGTGGCTATTGCTGTGATGTGATGGGAAAAAAAACACCCACCACAGAAAAGCTAGGGGTGGGCCTTGTTTCTGCCACTTACTGGATAATACTGAGTAAGTCACTTACCTCTCTGACCCTCATAAACACACACACACACACAGAGGCACACGTACAGAGACACATGTTCACATACACACAAAGACACACACATACATACCACACACAAACACACATAACACACGTATGCACACACATACACTCACACACACATATACATACATTCCACACACAAGACGTGCCACTCTGTAAGATGGGATCCGCCAACTTGATGGGATTGGTAGGTTAAACGGGTTTGTCTTGGGTTAATGTGATTGTGAAAGTTAAAAGAGGGAACGAAGGTACAAGTGCTTTGTCACCAGCTGAGATTTTTCTGAAGGAGAAAGAGTTAAGTCCTGATAACACCTCACAAAGAAGGAAGGGAGGAAAGGGAGGGGGGCCCTGGACAAAGTATCAGAGGGGACAACGGCACTGGCGGTGGGGCAGGAAAAGCAGCCCCACGAGGGGCACGACTCGGAGGGGCTCCGACTGGCTCCTAGGCTGAGGCGGTAGGTCTGACCGGCCCCTCTCGCTGCACTGAAAGGTCGTGTTTTCTGGGTGCCCAGATCTGAACCTGGCTGGGGAGTGGAGCCCCAGAGCTGGTATCACCCCATCTTCTGCTACCAAGGCTGGGAGGCAGACAGATAACAGAAAGACGGGCTTCCATAGACGATGTGTGGGAAAGCCCTAGAGGGTTCCTGGGTGTGGGTAAAAGCATGTCGTGGGGTGCACGCCCGTCTCCCCAGCGCGCCGCCCACCTCTCTGGGGCCAGCCTGGGGCGCGGGCCAGAGGCAGGGGGCTCGCTCCCCGTGCGCTGGGCAGGCGTCATGCTTGGTGCCCCTGCCCCCGTTGCCTGACTCCCGTGCCCTGCAGCTCTGTCTCTGGGGCTGAGGCTCCCTCGGGTCTGCGGTCCTCCCTCCAGCCCACACTGAGCCCCTCCCCTGACGCCCCCAAGAGCGGAGACGGAGAAACCACAGTTGTTTAAGCTGCGCAGAGCCCGGCCGCCTGGAGGACAAAGCGCTCGGCTCTCCTTGCTCACTAGCGTCGGTGTCAACCAGCAAGAGAAACTTGCAGGAATCCGTGGGCGGGAAAGAGGGCAGAGCAGCCCTCACGCAGCAGCTAGGATTTCCCCAGGCCGCGCCTCGGCCTGCCGGGCAGCGGGACCTTCTGTACCCACAGCCCCTCACCGCCCCCCCCATTCTGAGCTGCACGAGGTTAGAAATGAAAATGGTGGAGAATGCGATGGAATGGAATGGGAACTTCCCTGGCGGTCCAGCGGTTAGGACCCTGCGCTCTCACTGCCGAGGGCCCGGTTCAATCCCTGGTTGGGGAACTAAGATCCCATAAGCCTCGAGGTGCGGCAAAAAAAAAAAAAAAGAGAATAGAACAGAATAAAATAGAATAGAATCACAGGGCGGGAACCGAACTCCAGGGGCATTTCAACCTTCCCTGAGTGGGCTGCTCACTGCCCAAGGATGGGGGCAGGAAGGGTGCTGGGGCTGAAATCCAGCCCGGGCTCCACTCCCCACTGGTACCCTGACTGAGGCCGTGTCTGCAGAAGGAAAGGGAACCTTCCTCTCCTTGCATTGTGCTGGGACTGGGGCGGATGGGAGCCTGCCCCACACCAAGGCCAGTCAACGAATGAGCTTCTGCCCCGTCCTGGGAGGCGTGCAGGTGAGCTGGAGGAGCACAGCCATCACTCGAGTCTCGAGGTCCTGCCTCTCCAGGGGCTGGAAAATCACTCCCGTAGAAACCAGCGCCCAGAGCTGTTTCCACCGACAGAACGGTGGCATCCAGCCTGGGAGCACACCCACCCCGAACGCTGCTCTCACCTGTGCCAGGACGTACTGGCATTCCCCGGGAAACAGGTACTTGCGCCCGTCAAAGGTGAGGTAGTGAGCCAGGCCCAGGGCGGAGCAGGTGGCATCGCACACGTGGTCCGTGCAGTTCCACTTCCGGTCCCGACAGACACTGGGAACAGGATGAGGGGGGTGAGGGCGGGGCCTTGGGGGTCGGGACAGCAAGGACGCCACCCACCCTCCAGGAGGCCTCAGGAAGCGTCGGGAGGGTGGTCTGCAGCCTGTGGATCGGACCTCACAGGGCCCCGCGGTCATGAACCCACACATTTTTAGAGCACGGGGCCCAGGAGGAGAGGGAAGCCATGCTGCGCCCCCACCCGTCACAAGGCAAAGAAGGGCCCTGGTTGGCTGAGGTGACCCAGGGACACTCTGTCACCAGCTGCTCCGGACGTGCCAAAGCCCAGCCTCCCAGGACATCACCTGGGAGGGGCCACAGGGTCTCTACAGAAAAGACACTGAGGCCGATAGCCCCTCTGAGGCTAAGGGGACACATGTCCAGAATGGCAGGAAAATTCTGAGCTGGGGAAACAGTGACCAGCTGTGAGCTTCTGCCAGGAGAGGGTGGGCAGCAATGTGTGTAAACCCACAGCGACTTGCCGGCTGCCCTATGGCCCCATCCCTCCGCCCAGTAACAGAGCCGACATCAGGAAGCCCGACAGGGGCGGCAGCGGTGGAAAGCTCAGACCTCAGGCCCCAGACACTAAGCCCCTTACTGCCTGTCCCCGTGGCCCTTCCCTAAAGCTGTGCACTGCCCCAAAGAAAGGCACGGTGAGTGAGCAGAGCCTGGGGTTGTGTGAAGGATGGTCTCTCTCCAGGCAAGCACACTCGCAATATGGCTGGGGGACAGGACAAGGCCAGAGAAGGACCCCCGATCCCGTGCCCTGGGATAGCTTGGTCACGCGTGCAGTGATGGATATGGCCCTTATCTTCCCCAGGAAACACTGCTGTCTAGAAAGTGTCCCCGTGGGGTGAGTACACAGGATGATAAAGTCTCCCATTTGACAGATGGAGAAACAGAGGCACAGAGAAAAGGAAAGGAGCAGCCAGGTTACCACGGGTGGGAGGGGAGCAAGTACCAGAGCAACACCCCACCCCCTTCCCCAGCATCCCTGGAACCCTTCCCGGCCTCACCAAGTATTGCAGTCCACCTTCACCGTCTCTCCGGGGCTGTACTCTCTGCCCTGGTGGAAGCAGGGACACCTTTCCAGGGCCACACACCTGTTGTCCTGCCGGACCTAAGGGAAAGCGATCCAGAAGTCTTGGGGCCGGAACGAGTGATCCAACAGCCGCGGCCAGAGGCGGCCCAGGGAGTCCACGCCCAGTCATGGGCTGGAATCCCGGCTCTTGTCTACACTGGTCCCCCTGGCTCAGCTGAAGACACTCTGACCCCCTCCGCCCTCATACACTACAAGGGCAGGAGCCCTGGGACCTGGTGGAGACTCTGATAACACGTCAGAAGCCCTTGAGACGTGCATCTCCTTAGACCCAGTAATTCCTCCAGAGGACTTCTCCAAAGGTAATAGAGTTATAGGCAAAAACTAATGTACAATTATTTATCATTCCAAAATAAAAATGGAAGCAGCTAAGTGTTCAACAGTAGGAACGTGATTAAACCCATTAAGGAATCTCCAGGTGATGGTGTCCTGTGGAGCGCACTAAAGTCTGAAAAGTTTTGAGAACTACTTATGCTGTTAATTTCTAAAACAAGGGAGAAAAAAAACTGTATACACATATGGTCCCAATGATTAATATATATATGCATATATTTCAACAAAAAAAAAAGTCTTGAAGGAAGTATGTAAGTTGCCTCCGAAGGGCTTGGGAAGCGTAGAAGTTGCCTCTGGTGGGCTAGGATAAGGGAATCTTATTTTCTTTTTTGGTTTTTAAATTTTTTTTCTGAATGTTCTGCATTGAGCATCTACTATGTTCTATAGCTGAAAAAAATGGATAATGTATTTAATAAAATGAATTAATTAGTGAACGATGCACTTAATGCCGTAGAGGTGAAAGTTGAATAGTGGCCACAGGCAGGGATGGACCAGAACCAGAGGCTGGGGGTTTTCAAGCCCTATGTGCACCCTTGTCACCCCATCCCCTGGCGGTCCAGCACACCCTCACAGGGCCTGCCCTTCTTCCCCACCTCCCCACCAGTGAAGGAGTAACTATGTGACAGGTTATACTCCTCAGGGGTGCCGGGGCCAGGAGGAAAAGAACGAAGACCTGCTGGCCCCAGTGACCTGAGGGAGAGCTGGCCAAACCCACCCTCATCCCACACGGAGATCTGCTTCTGTCCCAACCCTAGGAGGCAGCCCTGGACGCCGGCTCTGCGTGACCCTGGGTGAAGGACCACGGCACTCTGGTTCCAGAGCCACCCGAGGGGTGAGAAGCTGCTGGTCTGGGTGTCTTAGCATGTGTGCGATCCCGTCACTCTGCAGACAAGCCTGCGTTCCCTGGGCCTAGAGCCAGACAAAGCCCTGGGACAGAGTGGTCTTGGGCTGAACAAAGACTAAACTCACGTGTGTGCATATGTGTGTGTGTGGATGCAAGTGTGTGTGTGCGCATGCAAGTGTGTGTGTGCATGCGTCTGTGTTTGCATGCATGTGTTTGTGTGTGTGAGTTTGCATGTGTGTGCATGCATGTGTATGTGTATGTGTGTGTATGTGTGGGTGCGTGCGCGCGTGTGTGTGTTTGTGTGTTGGAAGGGGTGGAAAGAAGAACCCCCACGACTCAGCCACCAGCTTCATGCAGCCTCTGGCGTGTTCCCGAGTCCCCGAGGCCTAAGGGAAGGGGCAGGATGGGAGCTAGAGTGAGGGAGATGCAGGGGGACCACGCTCTAGGTGGTCCTCCGGGGGCCACAATGTCCTTGGCAGACAGCCAGCTTAGGCACCCGGGAGGGAGGACGGCAGCCCAGTGGGAACAGGGAGGATGGGAAACGTCCCTCCATCCCAGTCTTCAAAAGCCTTGCAATCAGGCTTCACCCCCACACCCCCCAAGCTTGTCATCTTTGATGTAAGTCCCAGACCCGCCACCTCGTGGCTACTCTGGGAATGACTGTGGCCTCCCTGTGGACCCCCGACCTGCTCGCCAGCCCGGGCTCCTGCAGTTAATGGAGACCAACCAGACAACGAGCCTCGTTATGGGAAACATTATGTGAGGCGAAACGATGCACCTCCCCTGAGCGGAAGCAGGCTGCAGGGAGGGCTCCCAGGCCTCTTGGTCTGCGTGCTGGATGTTTTTACCTCTCTCCAGGGTGGTCAACCCACTGACAAAAAGTCCTGCACTCCCAGGGCCCAGGTAACCCCTCGCCTGAGCCAGGGGTGAGTCCCAGGGAGCCCGGCCCTCTTCCAAGGGACAGAACACTCAAATCCCAGTTTGGCCATGAAACAATACTGTCACCCCCTTCCGAGCTCTCACTGACAAACCACATGGCTCCTCTCTGCCCTGCTTATTTTAGTGAAAGGAGATGACTAATGGATGGATTATGATATTAAAATAGGACCTTGGTATCAAATGAGGACAGGGGCATGGGTTTAGACCTAGGTCAGAGGTGGAGGAAGCAAAGTGGAGCCTTAAAGGGAGAGGAGAGGTTTCTCAGCAGGAGGCTCCCGACTTGGAACAGAAGATCAAATATCACCCACCCAGCCAGAAGCACCCAGAGTCCTAAAGCGCCAGAGAATCCACAGAGATAGAAGATAAAGACACAAGCAGGAGACGACGGGATGGAGATGAGAACAGGTCCACGGGTAGGGCGGGCCAGTACAGCAGCCCCGAAGTGAACTTCGTGCAAGTCACTTACTTAAACTTCATGTTTGAAAAGAAGAGACCCATTCCTGCCTAGTCTTTTTCCCTTTAGGACACCAGAAGGATAATAAGATAAAGTTGACGAAAGTTGACGAATGTCCTTCAAGGACTTCAGAAGAAAACAGGCAGAAATAGCTGCCGCCATTGTTCATCAGCTCCTGACACCTTGAGTAAGAAAGGCGCGTGCTGAGAACACAGTCCTGGGTCTTGATCAGCAAGAAAAATTCTGAAGTAGAAAAAAATTGGCATTGTTGCTCTTCTCTGAAAAGGCCCCATCTTCACCCCGCCGTACTGATCCATTCTCCAGAATCTATTATTGCCTTCCAGCTGTCCTCTGTTCTCCCCACCAATACTTCCAGCTCAATGCAGCTGCCTTCAACTAGATGTTTGCTAGAGGAAAGAATCTGATGAAATAACTCATGCTAAAGTGTGAATGACTTCCTATGAGGATTTATAAGGTAAGCTTTTTTAAGTTGTTTCTTATTAACCAAACTAAATTCATACCTATTATATTTCAGTAAACCTGATTAGGTGACAAATCATAGGAAGTGTAGGAGATATCTTTGAGACAGGAGGGCTTTCTTGGGCCTTTTAGAATTACATCTCGCAGGATTTACAGTGCGCACACGAGAGGCCCTCTCTGGATGGGCCCCTGAGCCCAAGCCCTACCTTTCAAAAAGCAGCACCAACCAAAGGGGAAGGGGGGGAGGGATAAATTGGGAAATTGAGATTGACATATACACACTACTATATATAAAATAGATAACTAATAAGAACCTGCTGTATAGCGCAGGGAACTCTATTCAATGTAATGACCCATATGGGAATAGAATCTAAAAAAGAGGGGATATATGTATGTGTATAACTGATTCGCTTTGCTGTACACCTGAAACTAACACAACATTGGAAATCAACTAGACGCCAATAAAAATTAATTAAAAAAAAAACAAAAAACACAAACACAAAAAAAAACCAAATAGCAGTGCCAAAGGCTTTTCAGTCTTCATAGTGGGCCAGTGAGAAAACTGGGCCTCAGAGGACCAGGGAAAGGAACACACGTCTCAGCTGCTGAGTGCTTTTCCAGTACCAGCAGAACTGGGTACCAGTTTGGAAAATGTGACCACTGGACTTCAGGGCGTAAGTGAGCATCTCCCAGACAGGGGTACTACACTGGGAGCCAGGAGGCCGGAATTTCCACTACACAGTTATGTAGCCTTGAATGGTTCTGTGTCCTTTCTCTCCTCGGTCTCCTTCTGTGTCCTTGGGGCGGGGCGGGGCGGGGCGGGGCGGGGGCAGGGGCGGTGTTGAAAGCGTGAGTCTTAAGGGCTCCTGGCTCCGCCTGGAGACAATTACAGCCCCGACTGGGACGGAGGGAGCCGGGCGGTGGGTTGTGCTTTGCTGCCACCTCGTGGTAGAAGCAGGTAATAGTCTAATTTAAAGGCAGGAAGTGCATTCAAGGATTTTTTAACCGTAGAAAAATACTTGGGAAATTTTCTAGTGCAACCCCTTCATTTTATTGATCTAGTGGGTCTTACATGTGGATCCTGAGGTCCAGAACATTGCTCCCCAGTGTGCACTAACTTCCTATAGCATCTCTGTCCATAATATGGTTCATGCTTTTCCTCCATGAACTTCTTGTAACCGCGGTCATTAAACCACCACTTACGAAGCGACTTCCATGTACCCACCACTGTCACCTCCAACGCTCTCAAGAACCCTTCTGACCCAATTTTACAGGTGAGAAAAATAAAGACACAAAGATGTTAAGTGGCTTGCCACTCTGTTGAAGTAAACGTCAGGCGCCCAGATTCAAGCCTGGAAGCTCCGGGCAGCTTCTGCACCAACCACCCATCAGTGTGGTCAGAAAGCATCCTCACCCCTGGTCCTATGCAAGGAGACCTTGGCACCGGTGTCAGGAGCAGACGGAGTGAAGCAGAAAGCCTCTGATCTGAGCGGGTACCAGGCCCGGAACAAACTGCAAAGAGGGGGGTGGTCCCCAGGACCAGTGCAGGTCTGTGAGGACGTGAGTGCAGCCAGGAGGGTAGCAGGTGTTTAGAAAATCACGTGCGACATATCCTGTCTGTTACTCATGTTTGCATGTCATTGCCTTTTGCTTCATTTTTCTGATAATTCACTTCTATTATATTTACAAAAGCTTTGGTCCACAACAGATTGGAAATTTATGAAAATGGGCCCTTCCTGGGTCTCTCCCGTGGACCAGAGGAGGGGGCCGGCCCAGCCTCTGAGACAGCCTCGGTTATGGACGAAAACAACAACTGAAGCTATTCCCATGATCCCACATGCCGCGGAGCAGCTAGGCCTGTGAGCCACAATTACTGAAGGCTACGCGTCTGGAGCCTGTGCTCTGCAACAAGAGAGGCTGCAATAGTGAGAGGCCCGCGCACCGCGATGAAGAGTGGCCCCCACTTGCCACAACTAGAGAAAGCCCTCGCGCAGAAACGAAGACCCAACACGGCAAAAATTAATTAATTAATTAACTCCTACCCCCAACATCTTCTTTAAAAATTAAAAAAAAGTGCTTTCACATACGACTCCTTCAGGCCCATGTGTGAAGGCAGAGCAGGAATTCTGTGCCCATGTTACAAATGAGGCAACTGAGGCTCAGCGAAAGTGAATGTGCAAAATCAAGGAGCCAGGAAGCGGTGAGGCCGGGCTGGGCCCTCGGGCCCCTGTTCCTACTCTCCCTGCTCCCTGTGGGTCTGCCCCCCAGGAAGGAGCTGCTCCCCCCTCCTCTCGAGTCCTCAGAACCCCTGACCTCTTCCCCCAAACCCTCAGTGACATGCCACAGCCTCCCACCTTCCACAGGGGATGGCCGACGAGACACACCCCCTCGGAGGATGTCTGCACCCATGGGCCCAAACAGTGTTTTCCGCTCCTTTTCCTTTGCGTGGAGGCCAAGAACACACCGCGCACTTCGTGAATCACCCAGACTTTCCTGCTCGCAGATCCGGCCTCCACGATTTGCATGTTAGCTGGCATCATAATGAAGCAGTTGTGAAAACAGCCCAGTCTCGTATCCCACAAGCCTCAAGTTCACAACCCCTGCGGCTGGGGTGAGAGACACCTTGTTAACATGACAGATGTTCAGAGACTGTCCTCGGGAGGCCAGAGGCTGCAGGAGTGCCCACGAGTCCCTAACGATGTGTCCTCATCCTGCATTCAAAGCCTCGCTCTCCATTTGGGACAATAATGCAATTATTGTGGTTACTAATATTTAAGCCTCTCTACTATTTCCTTCGTGGGGAAAAAACAAGTTCATTTGAAAGAGCCCCTGATGCTTCCAGTCTCCTGAGCGGCATCCCTCTTTTTGCCAGAGCTTTCTCTGATGTCGGGAGAATTTCTTCTCCAAGTATGGAGAAGGAAGAGTCAAAATAAGAGGCCCTTGGGGTAAAAAAGAACAATATGGAAGTTTCCTCTCCACGCTCCTATTTCTTGTCTGAGTTCCCCCCCGCCTTTATACCTCCTTCTGCTCAGGCACCAAACAAGATCTTCCTGTTTGGGGATGTTCCCTGGCCAATCTCTAGCTCCCCCGTTAGAAAAGATAGTTCTAGAATCCTCAGAGGCTAAGACAGAAGGGAGCACCCAGAGAGAATGGATAACAGCTATTCTATCCGTCTCGGAGGAGAGAGGGCTGGAGAGAAAGAGAGAGACCGTGTGCCCTGCACACACCCCAGTCCGCAGCCTTCCTGAGGGCCGCTGGTGATGCATCTGAGTTTCCAGCTCCCACAGCCCAGGATACTGCCCCCAGGCCGAGGCCTGGGCATCATGAATGACCTTTACAGCCATTAAGAGGGCCATCTTGCCTCCCCCTACCAATTTTGGCCTCTAGGACTCTCACCCCAGCCCTCACTGCTCACGTTGGGTATGGGGAATTAGAGAAAGCAAGAAGACGGGATGCATTTGAAAGAGAAGAATCCAGAAGTTGCATCCTTCAGGGTGACAAGAATAGTCTATGTATATTTAATCCACAGATGTTCTAAGACTAGACTTGGGACGGAGCTAAGGGGGCCTGGGTGTGCTCAGGCCATTGCCACCACCAGGATGCGCTAGGAGCCAGGCGGCCGCAGACCAGCAGCGGGGGGGACCACGAGGAAGGGCTGGCCGAGGGTGACGGTTTGCAGCCTCAGCCCCAGAGACACGGAATGTTAGGAGCTGACCACGACCTCATGGCTCACCCTACAGATGAGGAAAGCAAGGCTCCGTGTGGGGAAGGTATTGGTGGGCCCGCGGCTTGCTGACGGCAGTGTCTTCTCTTGAGATACAGAGTTATACACATAAACGCAAATCATATGCAAAAATGTGTGCATGTGCGTGTATGTGTGTGTGTGTGTGCATGCATGTGTCTCCTCATCTTCATACAATGGCATGCAGCCCTTGGGAAAATTCTAGTGGCAATGCCCGGTAGCACTTTTAAGTATTTTCCAGAAATCCTTGCCTCGCTTCCTAGGGCACCGCTGTGCCAAGTTCTTGTATTTCTGTCAGCTCTCACCAAGATGAAGATCAACCCCAACTCTCCCATCGGCTCTCTCCCTGCCTCTGGCGGCTGACTCAGCCACAGAGGACTCACCCCGCCCCCGCCTGCACCCCGTCTGCAGCCCCAGTGCCGTCCTTGCGGAGCTCTTGTTTCTTTCTCTCTCTGCCTCCGCAGCCCACCTCACTGCCCCCTGCCCGCGGGAACCCGGCAGGCCTCCATCCCTCTGCGGCTCGGGTGGCTTACCATGCCCGGGGGGCAGAGGCAGCCGGACACGCAGCCCATGCTCACGCACTCCAGGTCGTAGTTCTGGCAGGTTTTGGCGCACTCCAGCCCTTCGGCCCTCGGGCTGTCAGCAGGACACACCAGCTTGACCATGGGGGGCTGACAGGACAGGCTTCTTTTGCCTTGGAGTCAGGAAAACCAAAGAGACCATCATTGAAGGGGTGAATGGATCTGCCGTCTACGCTGTCCTTTGCCCCCTGCGTGCAGTCACTCAACCCCAGAGGCTCAGGCTGCCCACACCCCGGGACAAGGCACTGCTGGACCTCCAGCTGGGTCCGGAATGGCAGCCTCATCTACTCCTCTGAGCTCTGACCTCCTCCTACACTGAAGACGCCTCTGTCGAGCTCAGCATCCCTCTAACGGCCCCCGGTCCTCATCCCCTTTGACCCTGCGCTGTTGCCTGCTGCACTGAATCAGGACGCGCTGCAGAAACGTCCAGAGCCAGGCTTGAAGGGACCTGGGTGTGGGTGCTTAAAAGGAACCTTTGCTCCAACACATTTAATTTTAAATTCCTAAAATTAATTCAATCACAACAACTTTAAAGGGGGCTCTGCTCACGTGGCATCCTCTGTCCAGCCCCTGGCCATCCCAGCCGCTCTATTTCAACCTGTAACACTCCATCCCTGGACACTCCTACACTCCCTGCTTTGTCATTCTCCTCGCTCTGACATCACCATTTGAATGCCATTTATTTTCCTTCTTTGTTGATTGCTCACCCGCATCCCACCCACACACTAGAACACAGGCTCCGTGCAGGCAGGGCGTTTTGTCGCTTTGTTCACTGTTCTATCTCCTGGCAATTAGTAGATTATCACTGTGTTGACTGAGTAAATGATGACAGCAGGTAACTGACACAGCACCTGTGTTTCAAAAACCCTGATGCATTGAATAGCATTTGTATCTTACATGCATATATAGCATGTAGTAGCTCTTACGGACAAGAAAGTCAGAATTCCCAGCCTTGTTTTTATATGGAAACTTTTGTTGGGAAACTGAAACCCTAAGAGGTTAAATGGCTTTTCCAAATGGCACAGAATTCTAGGAGTTTCCTGACTTTGAGGAAAAAAAAAAAAAAAAAACCTTCCTGTCACTAGGCTAGAAGACTCTGGGCAAGAGAAGCATCAGACCTGAGAGGCAGAACGCAACAGAGAGGGGTGGAGTGTCGGAAAAAAACGTTACAATGAGAGAGAGCAGGAAGAAGAAAGAGGCAGAGGGATGAGTACCTTGAGGTCTGCTATGGACTGAATGTTTGTATCCCCCAAAAAATTCACATGGGGAAATCCTAACCCCCAAAGGTGATGCTATTAAGAGGTGAGGTTTGGGGCAGGTGATTGGGTCATGAAGGTGGAGCCCGCAGGAATGGGATTAGTCTCCTTAGAGGACACCCCACGGAGTTCCCTTGCCCCTTCCACCAGGTGAGCACACAGCGAGGACCCAGAGGTGGGCCCTCAGCCGGCCATGCGGACATCCTGTCCTTGGACACTTCACCAGGACCAGCCGGAAAACAAACGCAGGCACAGAGCTGTGTCACTGGGAGAGAGGGGGCCTTAGGAAAGTGAGAGGTAGGGAGAAGACGTCAAGCTGGAGGCTGAAAATAGCCCATTTATCTGCCTGAGGGCATCTCGCTCCCTCCTACCAGGAGGGTCCTTTCTAAGCAAGGATGTTGGGTCCTTCTGACCCACAAACGGGGACTATGGTCCCACCAGGTCTCCCTCCTGTGCCTTGTCCTTGAACAGCGCTGCACCTATTAGGACCTTCAAACTGAGGGCACCGAGTCCAAACTCCTCTGTCTCAAATCCATCAGAGAAGCTTTCTAAAGAGGTGTTCCGGTCACCGTGTCCCTCGGTAAAATGAGGCCGTGAAGGACCACTGTACCCACAGCTGCTCCCTGGGTTAAGGTCGCCATGGGCAGAAGAGAGATCTCCCTGGTCCATCCTGCAGGCAATTCAGTCTTTCCCCATCACAAAATTCAGCTCCTCCTGCCTCAACAACTGGGATGTGTACATGCAAAGGCACCTCCGGGCCTGGAAGCCACACACACAAACGCATGCCTGAATGCAGCCAGTCCCTCACCCACACCATCTGAGCAGAGGGAGAGGAGAGCCCGTTGGGGGTGGTACTCACTGCGGTGGGACAGGGGGCTGCTGAGGACCGAGTCGGGAAGCAGGCTCCCCGGGGCTCCACTCGTGGAGCAGTGCATGAGGCCATCCTCACAGTAGCTGCAGAGAGGAGGTCACAGCCTGACTTAGAGGGATTCCCCACCTCCCGCAGGGCGCTCTGCCCCCTCCGGCCGGGCTCCCATCCCATAACCTGGCTGAAATGCAGCTGCTAAGGCCACCAGTGACCTCCACGCCACTGGACCCAAGGCAACTGTTTTCACTTCTTTTCTTACTTCACCTCCTTCCCCATTAGTCATCCCTGTTGCCTGCTCCATCCTCTTCTACAAAAAGAAAACAAAACATCCCTCCTGGTTTTCCTCCCACTTTGCTGGTTGCTCCTCTCAGGCTCACTGTAGCTCCGCCCCCCTGCGGACTCATCCAGCCCCTCTCTCCTCCTCCTACTGTGTGTGCCATTTGCAAGTCCAGCCTCAACTACAGAGAGGACTCACAGATTCACATCAGCAGCTCCAATCTCTCCGTTGAACTTAAGATCCACGTATTCAAATGCTTATGTGATAACCACCTGTGTGGCTCAGTGTGCCCAAAACTGAGCTCACTGTCCCCCCTCCAAAGCCAATTCTCCCCCGGGGCTTGGATTCTTCGAATGAAACCACCGTCCATCTAGTTTCACAAACCAGAAACCCAGGGCTCAGCCCTGACACTGCCTTCTCCCCACCCCCTACACCCTATGCATCCCCAAGCCCTGGGCTTGGTGGCTTGAATATCGCTGGAAGCCACAGCCACCTCCATCTCCACTGCTGAGCCCCACCCCCATCACCTGGATGGTGCAGAAGCCTTCCGACTGATGTCCTGCATCTCTCCTCACCTCCCTCCAAAACACATACCTCATGGCAGCCCAAGTATCTTTGCAAAACCCAAATCTGATTATGTCACATTCCTGCTTGGAATCCTTCAATAGCTTCCCTTCAACAGGCCTTAGGATGAAGGTCAAACCCCTCCCATGGCCTCCCAGGTTCCACAGGGTCTGAGCCCTGCTACCCGTCCCCCATCCATCCCCCTGGCCTGCTTTTCATCCTGAAGGTGCATTGTCCCACTCAAATGCAAACGCTCCTGCACACACTGTTTCCTCTGACCTGACATCACTTACACACACACACACACACACACACACACACACACACACAGAAAACCGCCTTTGTCCCCGCCCCCCATTTCAAGCTTTCATAGACCACATACTTTGCTTCCTACCACACTTGTAACTTTACATGCATTTGAGTTATTATTTGGTTAACAACTCTCTCTGCCACTGGACTATAAGATCCAAGAGGGCAGGGACTTCCCTGGCAGTCCAGTGGTTAAGACACCGAGCTTCCACTGCAGGGGGAGCAGGTTCGATCTCTGGTCAGGAAACTAAGATCCCATATGCCTAGTGGCGTGGCCAAAAAATAGAAAATAAAAAGATCCAAGAGGGTAGAAGCCATGGAAGATTGTCCCTCACTCCTCACCACCGTAAACAAGGCTGTGATTGACATCTTCATACATGTACCCTACATGAAGACCTCTAGTATATATGCCCAGGTGCGACTACCAGGTGTGGATGTCCAATTCGCATAGACTGTGCCCCTGGCTCTCTCAGGTACAACTGGACTTGGGTTTGAAGGGAGCAAAGCACCTTCAGGATTCAAAGGAAGCCAGGGCATTGGAGAGGGGACAGGTAGCAGAGGTCAGATCCCATGGGGCCTGGGAGGCCGTGGGAGGGATTTGACCTTCATCCTAAGGCCTGTTGAGGGGAAGGTTTGGAAGGATTCCAAGCAGGAATGTGACATAATCAGACTGAGATTTTGAAACAATCCTGGGAGTATGTGAACAAGTCTGTGTCCACCAGGAGCAGGTCAGGGGCCCCATGTCCCATGGTCCTGCCAACACTTGGCATTATTCAGATTTCAAATTTTCCCAGTAAAACAGATACGCAGTAATGTTTATTGCTTCATTTTGCGTTTTGCTGATTATAATGATTTTGAACATTTTTAACGTGACTGCTGTTCAATCAGCAGTTGTTGAATGCACAAGGGAATCAGCCCTTCCCTCCCTGGGCACAGGCAGATTCTGCACTTCTGGTTTTTAACTAACACCTGGCTTAAAAAGATCCTTCCCCCAAATGCCATGTTCTATCTAGCATTTGGACATGACCAAAAAAGCTTAATTTTACTTTAAAAAAAAAGAAAACCTTGCAGGTAGGTTAAAAGTCAACTCCTGGCTCACAGCTGGCCTCCCTGGAGTGAGCACTCCACTGTGATGGCTGTGTGGGTACCACACGAAAGGTCTGGAGAAACCTCCAGGTCACGTGTGCTTGCACCTTCCTACCACCTTTCCATGGGCATCACTAACACCTGCCCCAGCTGTGCTGATTCTTCAGTGTGTTGTCAGAAGAATAAAAATAAAAATAGAACCCTGGTGATCCAGTGGTTAAGAATCCGGCTTCCAATGCAGGGGACGCAGGTTCAATCCCCAGTCGGGGAACTGGGATCCCACATGCTGCGGGGCAACTAAGCCCGCTCGCCGCAACTACTGAGCCCACGCGCCCTGGAGACCACGTGCCACAGCTAGAGAGAAGCCCGTGTGCCGCCACCAAGACTTAACACAGCCAAATAAATTAATTAATTAAAAAGAATAAAAGTAAACAGCCACAGACGAGTCCCGAGTTCCCGCTGGCTCACATTCTCCCTGAAATCCAATTTTCTAAATGAAGTGGAGAAACAGATGATCTGTAGCTTTCAGCCCTGGTGCCTGAAGGGGAGGCTGGGAAGAGGAGGTGGTCATGGAGAGGCCACTGATGCCCAAACCCTGAGAAGAGCCTGAAGCCAGGGCTACCCCCGGCCCTCTGCCCACCCAGGAGCTGCTGTCCCCCACAACCTTCCTTCTGCTTCTGATATGGTAAAATTGGTTATTTTTACCAATACCAGCTGCATTGCTGTCCTCAGAGTCACCCCAGCCCCCTACCCTCTGTCTTCTTTCCTCACCTCACTATGAAACAAGGGGGCCACTGTGACCTTCTGATCGCCATATTCAACAGCCTCTTCTTCGTGTAACATGAAGAGTTCAAGGGTCCCTGGGTTCCAGCCACTTGCTGGATGATTTGGGAAAGTGATAATCTAAGCCTCCAATTCCTTACTAAAAAAGCAAGTCCTGCTTGCCTAACAGTGTTGTTTCAAGGCCCCAGAGAGAAACACCTTGAATATTATAGCTCGACAACTATGGTAAAACAACCACTGGGCTAAGGCCAAATGCCCAAGCCAACAGAAGATGGTACGACTCCCCTGTTCCCTTCATGTCCATGATATGGGCCCCTCCTGGTTCTGCCCTTTCCGCTGGCCTATTTTCTTTGGCCTCTCTCATGGGATCCCCTTTCTCCTCCCCTGGTCCTCTGAACATTCTCACATCTTTGGTCCTCGCCTCTTAGAAGCCTAGCTACTCTCACGGCTGTAACTGGTACCTCCAGCCCCAATCTCTTACTCAAGCTCCAAACCCATAATTCCAGCCATCGGTGCCACTCATTCACCAAGATGCCCTCTCGGTCACTCAAAGTCATCGAGGCCCAAACTGAACTCATTATCTTCCCTCCACCTACAAAGAGCCCTCTTGCAGTTCTTGGTCTCGCTGTTCTCCCAAGCATTCAAGTTCAGAACCCCGGGACCACCTTCAATACACCTCCCCCTCCTCCCAAACATCCCACTGTTTACCTTCCCGGCATCTCTAGCTCCTGACCCCCTCCGTCTCTGCTGCTATTACTTGGCCCAGGGCCTTACCTTCCGACTAGACTATGTCAACATCTTCCCACAACTGACCTCATAACTCATGCAGCTTCCAGAACCTACTCCCTAAAACTACACTTTGACCCTATTTCCTCTCTGCTCAAACCCTCCGAGGTCCCACGGCCTAACTGCTCAAGCATCAGTCCTCACCTTACCTTCCACAGACTGACCCCTGATGCTGGTCCCAACTTCCCCCCAGTCTTATCTTTCCCTCACGCACACATATGTTCCCCCAGAGGACTTACCTTGGTGACTGATGAGTATGCCTTGTGCATTTTAGTCCCTGGACCGCTGCTCCACTCCTAAAACCCTCCACCTCACTTCTTTTTTTTTTTTTTTTTTTTGCGGTACGCGGGCCTCTCACTGTTGTGGCCTCTCCCGTTGCGGAGCACAGGCTCCGGACACGCAGGCTCAGCGGCCATGGCTCACGGGCCCGGCCGCTCCGCGGCATGTGGGATCCTCCCGGACCGGGGCACGAACCCGTGTCCCCTGCATCGGCAGGCGGACTCTCAACCACCGCGCCACCAGGGAAGCCCCTCAACCCCACTTCTGCCAGTAGAATCCTCCTCAAACTCAAAAGTTACCTCCTGCATTGAGTCTTCCCCAGTTCCTCCCAAACGGAAGCGATCCTTCCCTTTTCTGAACGAGCAGGGGTTTTTATGGTTCTGATACGGCGAGTCTACCACATATAGTTATTTCATCTCAGTAAACATGAACGGTACCTACTTTGTATCAGAACGGTTAGCTACGAGGGATCAGGGCCTAAGATACAGTCTCTACTCTTCAGGAGGTCACAGTCTAGAGGGGAGATTTAACACATTTTTGCATAAATCCAGGCCCAATGACCATAACTGTTTTAATACAAGTATAAACAACCCACTTTGGATATAGGCGATCAGGAAGGATGGCAAATTCATCTCAATGGAGTGACGAGAAAAAGCTTCACACCAAATGCAACGTGCGGACCCTGATTGGATCTTGACTTGGACAAACCAATTGTACAAAGACATTTTGGGACAATCAGGAAAAAGGGAACATGGATTGAATATTAGGTGTTATGAAGGAATGATTGTTAATGTTTAGGTTAATAATGGTACTGTGGTTAGATTTATTTTTTTTAAGTGTTTCTCTGTTGGAAATACATACTGAAGTATTTTCAGATGAAATGAAATAATATCTGAGGTTTTCTTTAAATCATTCCAGCCAAAAAGGGGAGAAAGGGATCGATCAAATCAGAGTGGCGAAGTGGTGATAATTATGGAGGCTGGGGCTGGATGCATTAGGGCCCCTTACACTATTCTCTCCAGTTTGATGTCTGAAATTTTCCATAATCAGGACATTTCAACTGGTTTCCCTCATAGATTGTCAGCTTCTCTGGGGCCCATCCTGTGTCTGGTTCATCTTTAGGTTACAATCTCTAGCCCAGCGCTGAGACAGAACTGGTGCCAATGAGGCGTTTGTAAATGTTCTGTTACAAATTTCTTCTGCGACCGTGACAGCCCTGCTGAATGACCATGACCAAGGGCCTGGGTGAAGGACAGCAGGAAGCGCGCATGACCTGGAGCTGTTTTTCGGGAAAAGCGTGAAGCGAGTCAGGACGGTGGTGCACCCTTGAGGCAATGCTGCTACGGTGTGTCTCCTCCTGGCTCGAGTGCTTCAGCCTGAGGACACCGACAGGAGGCTGAAGGGGAGCGGGGCAAGGAGAGCTCCCCTCTTTTGTTCTAGAAAAGGGAAGCTGAGACCTAGTGCAGAGAAATGGGGCTCCACACGTGACAGCTGGCTTACTGTTCATCATTTACTTCTGCCGCCAGCCTGGAGCTCCAGTGCCCTGCACAGCAAGGCAGTCGGAAGACCTGGGTGAAATCTCAGCTTTGCTCCCGACTTGCTGTGCAATGCTGGACAGGCACTGCCTGTCCTGGGCGTCAGTTTACCCATCCATGAAATGAAGGACATGGAGGAACGTTTCCCTGCCCTGCCGTTCCCGAGGTCCCCAGTCCCACTGCTCGACTTACCACATGGTGTGATGGTCTGAGAAGACGTCTTCGGGCTGGAAGATCTCGCCGTCGTAGTAACAGGGGCACTGGGCCTTGGGCACACAGGCCCCAGTCTCATCCAGGTAGAGCCCCAGGGGGCAGAAGCAGCCCTCCAGGCAGACCTCAGTGCATTCCTCGTCCGGGTAAGAGAGGGAGCGGCAGGTGAGGTTGCAGGGGGTCCCACACTGCAGGTACACCTGGCCTCGTGGGCAGCTCAGCGCTGAGGAGAGGGCAGGGGAAGGACAGCCTCAGTGGAAGCATTAAGATGACCAGGACTGTGGTTCTAGGACCGGGGATGCCACCCCTTGCCGCTGGGATCCCCAGTCATATCCGTACAGTCACTGCCTTCTCTTCCCACTGTGAGCAAAAGTGTGTTTTTATTTTCACGAACATCTGTTCTAATCACGGACGTACACGTTTTCTCCTCTGCTTAACCAGGGGGACCATGCTTTGGTCATCTTTGAATTCTCAAAGCCTGGGACATAGTAGAAATCCTGGTGGATTTTAGGGCTGTAAATATTCAAAAGGACTGGCAGGGATGGGCAAGGGCATTTCTTCCCTGATGATAATAACAATAACAGCTCCCTTAACTGAGCACCCACTGAACACCCTGCTCTTCACCGTGGGTTTTATGCCTTGGCTGCCTCTCAGTGCATCAGATCTCACAACCCCGCCCCCACCCACCCCCCCAGGTAAGAAACCTGAAACTTAACTTAGTGACTCGTCAGGGTCACGCCTCCCAGGTAGAGGCCGAGGCAGGATTTGAACCCAGCTCTCTGTGACCCCAAAGCTCACGCTCTTAACCATTATGCTCTAGGAAGGAAATGGTCCCCTAGGAACCAGGCTTTGGGGACGTGACGGTCACAGAGAGCAGGGACACCCTTACACCTGCCCCAGCAACGCAGGCAGCATCCACCTACCCACAGCCCTCACCCCACCCCCCGGCCTCCCACACAGAAACGGCACAACAGACACAGGCTGACAGGAAGCACGGCAACGCGGCAAAGCAGCTAAGGGAGTGAGTGGGCGCCGGATCCCCAACTCCTGGGTTCAAGTCCCAGTGCCACCTCTAGCTAGCACTGTCCTCTCTGGAATATAAAAGTAACGTCCACCTGGGTCGCTATGAAGGTTAAGTGAGTGCAGAGCCCCGCCTGGCAGGGGGTGGATGTTTGCTGCTTTATTGCCCTCGTGATAACAGGGGAAATGCAGTCCCAGCTCCACAGGCTCCAGACAAAGGTCCCCTCCTAAGAGGACCCAGCACTCAGCCCGCTCTGCACTCACGGCCCTCTCGCGAGCACCCTGATGATGGAATCCTTTACTGGGGGGTGGGGGGTGTTGGGGGGGGTCCTAGGCTCTTTCACAACACTTTCTCGTTGCTGATCAGCTGTCGTCCAAGAAATGAGAATCTCACTGGGGACACTCCTCCCGGGACCATTAGAACCCTTCCCCTCCCTGTCAGAAGCCATTTCTACAGCAGAAACCCGCTGGCTGTGTTCCACAGGGGCTGGAAAGGGAAAGCCTGGCCATGAACCTCAGAAACGGCCAAGCCCTGCAACCTCCCTGCCTACAACTGCTCCGGGGGTGGTGTTTGAGGGGAGGGGTTTTAACCACATTAGACACAGGCTTTTCTCTGAACCAGCAGAGAGGCTGGGTCATTGGATGAATATTTAGAGCAAAGGCAGATTAAGATGGGACTGTGTTGGGCCATCAAGATGGGAATTCCATTCAATCCATTGAGCCTACGCCTAAAAGGGCAATTTCCCCCATCCAGGAGGAGCAGGAAGGCTTTTCTCTCTGGGGAGCTGGCTCGGAGCTGTGTTAAATTGCTCCTTCTTCCCCAGAGGTAATGTGCATCAGTTTAACAGATGTTGACTATGTGTCCACGGCGTGGCAGGGGCTCTGCTAGGCTGGGGGATGCAGAGACAGTAAGACTTGGTCCCTGCCTGCCAGAGGCCCGTGGTCTTGTCTTTCCAAAGGAAGCATAACCAGTTTACAAGGAAAAACACGTGTTGTGGGCTTCCCTGGTGGCGCAGTGGTTGAGAGTCCGCCGGCCGATGCAGGGGACGCGGGTTCGTGCCCCGGTCTGGGAGGATCCCACATGCCGCGGAGCGGCTGGGCCCGTGAGCCATGGCCGCTGAGCCTGCGTGTCCGGAGCCTGTGCTCCGCAACGGGAGGGGCCACAACAGTGAGAGGCCCGCGTACCGCAAAAAAACAAAAAAACAAAACATGTGCTGTGCTTCTCCGGACTCTCCTCTCAGCACCCTGCGAAGCAGCTACGCAATCAGGCCTTGCTCCAGGAGTGTCCCCCAGTGGGTGTGGCCTCTTCTTGGGGATGCAGTTAGTGGTTTAGGGAGTCTGTCCATTTCTCAGGAAGCAACATGAGGTGCAGGATGAAGGTAGGAGCCCAGGCATCCTGCCTACCTTCCTCAGGCCTCAGAGGGACAACCCGTGACCACCTGGCTGGTTTTCACTGGTTCAACTCATAGAGACAGACTCCTCTTGTCCTTAAAAGTCTCCAGGGGCAGGTCCTTCCCACCACCCACACTTCCTGCCTCAGGAGCCAGGAAACTCTAAACAAAGCTCAGCGCCCGCTGCTGCGGGGTCAGCTCACCCCCTCTTGTTCTGTTCTGGGTGGAGGTTAAGAACAGCTGCTCCTGAAGTTTAAAGAATATTTCGGTAAGCCCTCAGCATGCTGGGAGACTGTCCTAAATTAGGAAACCCCTCGGATGCTGTAGCACAGGGATGATGCCTAATTTCTAACACTGGGGGACAACCAAAGCACAGTCACAGACAGACGCCACTTACTCCAAATTACGCCCCCAATTTCTGAACAGCAAATGCTGATAAGGGTTTTTGGAGGGTGAAGTAAAGCGCTCGAAGCAAGTTACCCAGAGAGGTCCCAGCCTCAGTTCTCCCAGTTGCTGGCCCGTGACCCCGTGACACCCCAGGGCTAGAGGGACAGGGGCACAACCTCACACATCTAAACACTTGTTGCGTTTCGTCCTTACTTTGTCTCTGCTTCTTGTTTTTATAAAGTGGCTTAGACTCGAATCATAAGTTGGCTCATCTGACCCCAAATAGTGACACTTCTAGAGCCCCTAAACCTAAACTTCTCTTCAAATACATGATATTAAGACCTTTTACCGTTTCTTGTAGTTCCTATTTTCCTGCTCTGTCGGAACCACTGACATTTTAGTCTCCAAACGCATCTACTTCACCCTATAAATCGGAGTATCCACTAGACCTTATCCTCCTTGAACGCCTTCACTTCTACGCATCCCAACTGTTATTCCACCAACAGAAACAACATTTTTGTCAAGAAAGTGCCTTTTAAAAGCCTGGTCAAGTGCACCGCCTCCAAAAAGCCTTCCTTGGTTACCCCGACCTTAATCTACTAATTCTCTCGCTCAGTGTGACAGGCACCTAGTAGGGAGGCAGCTTCCATCTGTGCCTCAAAAAGGAAGGTCGAGGCCCTGAAGCACTGCTACAGCCTCACCACGCAGGGCACTCGGCAAATGTTCCCAGAGCGACAGTAACAACCAACCAGGGACCAGAGTGTGGGGCAGATACCAACTCCAGTGCCAGGCATCTAACAGTGCAGGGTGGGACTCTCACGTCGTCTGGGGACAAGGATGTTATTCTACTTTATATGACTTCACACAGTGCTGGAGATGTGGGCGGGGACTGCCCCGATGGTTTGCCTTAAGTTATAAGCAGAGGATTGGTACCTGCATCTCCCATCACTTCATCAGATCTCCCAGGGATGCAGGGACCCACTGACTCCTCAACCCGGCCCTACATGCATCCCACGCTAGGTGGCAGCGACCACAGGAAATCTCTACCAGGCAGGGACACCAAGGTTCTAGGCCCCCAGGTAGGGGGTCAACTTGCCCTCCAGGTACAGGTCCGTCCCCATCGCCCCGTCCTTCGGGGAGAGGAGACGGGAGGGGATGCCCTGGGCCCGTTCAGACAGCGCTCTGAACAGGACCAGCGCGGAGGCCGCAGGGCATCCGGGTGGATCCCGCTAGGTGGCGTGGCGTTGGAAGGGCAGCGGGCGGGGAGGACACCCACCGCAGAAGCTGGGCTCCCGCCAGCCGATGCGCACGCCGCTCCGGGCACAGGCCGCCGCGTAGTTGGCCACCGCGTCGCACAGGCAGTCTCTGCCGTTGGTGCAGGAGCACACGTCGTAGCGGCAGTTCTGCAGGTAGGGCAGCGGGCCCACGGTGCCGTGGCAGGCCTTGAACTTGGGCGACGTCAGGATGGCGCAGGACTCGTCCGCGAATCTGGCTGTGGGGAGAGGAGCGGCGTGGTCTGAGGCGGCCGCAGGCGATGCGCGCGCGGACCCCAGGGTCACCGGCTCCGGCTCGAAATCCCCGTCCCCGCCCCTCCCTCGCTGCAGCAGCGGTAAAAACAAATTCTCGCAGGTCTGGGAATCATGGCGATTTTTCTTCCGCAGCCAATATACTTTCCTGATGGCTTAAATACATAATCAACCACACTTCCTAGGGAGAAACGGTTCCCTGATGAGTAAGAGGGTAAGAGGGGGCAGTCGATGTAGGCCTGAGGACGCTACCGCAGATGAATCTGCCCATGGCCAGCCCCGTGCATCTATCTTACGATAATTTAATTGCTGCTCCAAGAGACGGAGAACGTCCAGGGGAAGAACTACGGGCTACTCTTTTCTTTCCCAGGGTGTGGCCCACGGAGGGTGCTCAATAAAGAGACTTTGAAGAATAAATGATCCAGATGAAGGTCATCAAATGCTGATGGTGAAAACAAAGACCCACCTCCCCCAACGGTGGGCGCACCGTCCACGGAATGCACCGGAACCCGGGGGAATCTCAGGGTTCTGGGGGCGCGCCTGGCTCCCCCCCAAGGGTGGGCGCACCGTCCACGGAATGCACTGGAACCCGGGGGAATCTCAGGGTTCTGGGGGCGCGCCTGCCCCTCCCCGCCGTGGTGGGCGCACCGTCCACGGAATGCACTGGAACCTGGGGGAATCTCAGGGTTCTGGGGGTGCACCGTCCATGGAATGCACTGGAACCCGAGGGAGCTCGGGGCTCCGGGGGCCCCCAGTCCAGGTCTCACATACTCAGGCGCGGGTTGAGGCTGCAGGGGTCGCTGGGCTGCTTCTGCAGGTCCTCGCAGTCCGCACGCAGCTTCCAGGAGTTTCCGAAGTGCTCCACCAGGGGCTCCACCAGGCCCGCGGGCGTCAGGAAGTCGTCCCCCTGGTTGCCGTTGTAATTCCCGCACAGGCCGCACGTCCTCCCCGAGTAGACCGGGGACAGCTGCGGGGGACAGACCACCTTGGAGCAGCCGCCAAAGCAGCCGCAGCCTCCTTGGTCTCATGAGATGGTTTTCATCAAAAGCGATCCCCAGGTGAAAAATAAATACGAATTTAATAAACCACAGCTAAGCCCTAGGCTGCGAAAGAAAATAAAACGGGAACTGCAGTGTCTTCACCAGCAGCTCCGTGCCCCCTCCTAAATCCTTTGAGTCAGAGACCTGTCCTGCAGGAAAGGGTTTAGAGATTATCCTGTCACTTAAAGACAGGGACACAGAGAGGGACAGCAACTTGCCTGAGGTCACAGAGCTGCGACCAGTGGATGGGCGGAGCTCCATCACCCTGCCTGTCAGAGGAGATGCCCAGGGGCATGGAGTGCAAAGCCAGCGCCCCTTTCTTGCACACTTATCTCTGCCACACACATGGGCGAAGCAGGCTGAGCTGTTATGGTGCAACTCTTCTTAGAACGTACATTGGGTGACAAAGAAAAACACCTTCCTAACTTCTTTTTGTTTTTTTTAAATAAATTTATTTATTTTATTTATTTATTTTTTTGGCTGCATGGGGTCTTCGTTGTTGTGCACAGGCTTTCCCTGGTTGCGGCGAGCAGGGCCTACTCTTCATTACAGTGCACAGGCTTCTCATTCTTCCTGGACCAGGGCTCGGACCCGTGTCCCCTGCACTGGCAGGCGGATTCTTAAACACTCAGCCACCGTCCCCCTTCCTAACTTCTTGACTTTGACTTGGCCACTGAGCATCACTGAGGAGAAAAGGCCCCGAGCCAAGAGGACCCCAGGGGTTGTGATCATGATCAGAGGAGGTGGGGTCAGCGAGGACCCGAGGGCAGCCTGCGAGGGTGAGCAGCGGGGGATGCAGGCCACCGGCACGTGGCTTGTTCTCCTGCTTCTGAGTCCGGGATGCACATTCAGGAACGTTTTGGGGAGTCGAGCCTGTCTCTCACACGGTATGGCCGGGGGCATCTGCTGGTGTCTACTGAGGGGGGTCCTGGTTCAAACTGGAGCAGAAGCTGGGACCCCAGGGCCCTGACTCTTGCTCTGCAATTTACCAGGGTTAAACTGTGGCTGCGTGGAACCTCCCTGTGTTCTGATACCTGCTGGGCCGGGCTTTGTGAGGTCATCTCCTGGAGCCCCTTCCAGCTCTGACTTGACAAGACGCAGGATGAACAAGCTAGTGCGGGTTCCAAACCCGTATAAATTGTACCCAAGTAAATATCATTAATAAGAAGGAGGATGGAGTAGCGTTTCCTCGTTTGCTTGACAAACAGCAAGCGTTGGAGCGTCAGGCACCAGCCCTCCCCTGACCTCGCAGTGAGAACGTCAGTCCTCCCCGCCCAGCACTTCCTGCCCCTCCTCTGCTTTCCCTCTCTCTCCCTCGCCAGGATTTATCACCTTCTAACACGTGACACAATTTCCTTGTTGGTCTGCTTACTGTGCGTCTCCCCCCATCAGAATTTAAACTAAACGAAGCCAGGATTCTGGTCCGCTTTGTTTCACTGTTGGACCTCGGCCACCAGTTCGGTGCGTGGATGGTTGAACAGTGTCTGGACGGATTCGTGAGTGAGCGAGGCTCCCCTCCGGACGCCGACACCCAAGGCCAGCCCCGGCGAAGCAGTGAAGCCGGGGAGGCGTCTGTCCCCTCACCCCCGTCTCAGTGTCCGCTCTCTTCCCTCCTAGTTCTCAGGCCCTGAGCACCTCAGGCTCCCCAGGTCACCTCGGGCGCACCCGCCAGGTCTGCCGTCTCCACCCTCCCCCACTCTCTAAGCCTGTCTCCTTCAGTCCCAGGGCTTGTCTCAGAGGTTGGCTCAGCAAGGGTTAGGAGGGTGCGCATGCTGGTGGGAGCCAGGCCAGGCTGCCCTCCTCCGGGCCCGCAGTGCCTCGACTGTCCGAGATCAGGGACTTGGAGAACGCACTTTGCTATCTGCTATCTGAAATAGCAGTGTCACTTCTGACAGGACGAAAAGTGTCAGAGTTCCTTCTACTCCGCTTGGCCTAATGCCGAGCTGCGCCTGCATCACAGCCAGCAGGGCCCCGCTGCCTGGACCTCGGGACCCGTGCCTCACCCGGGGAGCCACTGGCAGCCCCTCATCCCACCTCATCTGGCTGCTGCCCCCGGGGGGTGGGGGCCCCGCCCTGCCGCTCCCTGCCGTCCTAACCTCCAGCAGGGGTCTTCAGCTCGGCGGTCCCCACAAACCGCGGCGTCAGCATGGGGACACGTTCCCTCCACCCCATCCACAAACGCCCCCTTTCCTCCTCCAGCCGAAACACATAGCGCATTCCCCAGGCCCCAGGGTCCTCTGCCCCGTCCTGAGTCTTGACCAGGGAAGGCTTCTTCTCTTTAGCCAAACTGACCAAACGCAGCCCCAGAGATAACCCTGCATCTCATTCCCACAGAAACAAGTGCCCCTTCTCTCCTCAGAGGAGACAGATAAACCTGGGGCAGGGAGGTCAGCCACCCGAGACAGGACCAAGATATATGTGCCCGCTGAAGGCGGGGAGGGGCACTGACAGATCAAGGCCCTCTCGGTGTGGTGGGAGATGCCTGAGAAAGTGGGACGGCTGACAGGGGCACCGCCCTTGGAGACCAGGGTGCAGGAGACCCAAGTTCTGCTCTCACTCTGTAACCAAATGACTGGGAGTCACTTTCCTGCTCCAGAAAAGATAGGATCTTTATTTCCAACTGTACTTGAGGGGTTGATAAGATCTCCAAAAACCTTCATGTTCTATAGTGTGTGGTCACAGTTTTATTTTTTATAAAAGAAAAAAAAGGCGTTAATTTGGAACTTTCTCAGGGTCTTCAAAGACAAGAGAAAGGAAGAACATGACATCACGAGGATGGAGACCACCAGGATGTCATCGAGGACACCCCAGGCGCCCATCACGGGATCATACCAAGGGCCTATGGAACACGGAACCTCCGGAAGCAGGAGGGGACACTCCAGGGATCCTAATGTATTCAGGGAGGGGGTTCTCAAAGTGTGGACATGGGACCCATGGCAGGGGGTGATCCCTGAGACCCTTTCAAAGGGTCCACGAGGCCAAAACTATTTTCATAATCACACGAAAACGTTACTTGGCTTTTTCCCTCTCATTCTGTACAAGTGCGCAGTGGACTTTTCCAGAGTCTGCTTGACATGTAATATTGCAGAAGATTGAACCCAGAAGCAGATTAGACTCCAGCTGTCTTCCATTAAGCCGGCCATTAAAGAAATTTGCAGAAACATAAAACAGTGGAATTCTCACTACCTAATTTTGTTTCGGAAAACAGATTTTTTAATGTTTATATCAATGTGTAGTCGCTTTACTATTGTTATTTTTTAATGAATTAATAAATGTCTCTGATTTAATTTCTAATCTGGTAAATATCAATGGCTATAACCTCCGTAAAAGATCTCGGGGTTCTCCATAATTTTGAAGCGTGCAAAGGCATCTGAAGACCTAAGAGTGAGAAGCGCTGGTCTACTGGGGGCGACACTGCCCAGGGAGCTGATCGGGTGCGCAGTCCTGGGCGCGTCTCCCAGCCCCCACGAGCCTTGCTTGCTTCGTTTATGAAATGACAGTGACAATACCTTCTAGGGAAATTTCCAGAGGGAAACAATGTATCTGGAAGCCCTGGAAATATATGGCTCCCTCTCCCAGCATGACTCTAGGGCCACAGGAAGCAGAGGAAGTGGCCCCTAGGCTGCAGAGGCCCCGGGACCACGGCAGGGGTTTGGTAGTTCCCAGGACAACCTTTCACAGGCAGTGGGTACACGACACAGGGTCTTGGCTGTGAGTCCCACTGTGGGTGCCCCGCCCCGGGGAACACCCCCTGATTCCAGGCCTGGTTGCAGCCAGGAGCCTGGGCAGCAAATCAACTGCTTCCCCAGCCCCGCATGAGCCCACCCAGTCTGGACACCCCTTGGGGTACCAGAGCCCAGCACCCGGGAACTCCCGGGGTGAACAAGGGGCATCCAGACAGCAAACACCAGCCTCTTATACACAGAGAGGCCTGTTCCTCGCTCTGGGGGCGCAGGGCCGGGGGAGAAAGGAATTCCCCGCCCACCCTTGAGCTCTCCCCCCAGAGCACAACGGGGACTTTGTAAGGTCTGGCTGCAGGGTGGCCGTGCTCAGGAGGGCACCTACCTTCACCAGCAGCCTCCCGCGGCCGTCCCAGTCTATCTGCAGGTCCTCCCCGTAGCTGAGGTGCACGGAGGCCATCACGGTGTGCTGGATGCGGAGGTCACCTGGAACCCAGCAAGGACGGGATTTAGGCTAAGATGGGGAGAGGGCAGGAGAGCGGCAGGCAGATGGATCATAGGGAAAGATGGGGTATCTCACAAAGGACTGTAGCAATGAAAGCAGTGAGTTAGGGGGCAGCTGGGGATGTCCATGAGGCTTAAGTGAGGGGGGGGTGTCTCAGAGGCAAGGTGATCAGGGTGGGTGTAGTGCAAATTGGGCTCCCCCAGGAAGGCACCTCCATATCTATCCCTGTTGTAGCCTGCCATTCCCTGTACTGCCACAAGGGAGCAGCAGAGGCTCCTGCATCCTTAGCTGAGGCAGGTGCCCTGAGCCTGGGTCCGTTTCCCATTGAACCCCTAACCCCTGAGCATTTCCTGGGCCCCTCTGCTGTTGCACATGCTTCCAGACTAAGTTACTCAGTCCTCACGGCTGACTGGTGCTCTGCGCACAGCTGAAACGGCAGTTTTCTCTGGGGAAGAGGTAGGAGGCATACCTCTTCCCCGGAGAGACACACATAGCATTAACACACACAGGCACCCTCAAGTTCACCATGTGCAAAGCCGGGATAATGGGCCATGGGCTGGCCAGTGGTCTTGAAGAAGAAGAAGAAGAGGGGAGGCGTCAGGGAGCCCCTCTGAGGGTGAAGGTTGGAAATAGGCTGTGCAAAATGGCGCATAACAACCTGGCAAAGTCACTGAACAGGTAGATTTTCCTACAGGTCACGGGGTCATCTGGCTTTGCCCCATGACATCTTGGGGTCTGACCCATCACCAGCCACCCCGCCCCCAGCCAGCTTCTTCTGCTCCTCCTCCTCCAGGAAGCCTTCCTTTCTTGCAGGAGGCAGGCCAGGACGCCCAGCCTGCCCTCCAGAGTTAGCTCTCCTGCACATTTGCGCAGAAGAGGCGGCAGCGAGCACTGCCGAGGGGCGGGGGCGCTGAGGGTGAGCTGGGCGGGGCCTTGGGGGAGGAGGGCACCCACCTTGCAGGAGGGGGATCTGGATGTCCTGACCGTCCACGGCAACGCCTCCCCCGTGCTTCAGCCTCACGACGTTGCCGTGCTGGCCGGGCAGGCGGACGGTGACCGAGCGCGTGCAGACCGCGTCGGGGTCGTCGGCACACTGCCGAGGGGGGCACACCGAGGGACATCACCAAATCCCCGCCAGCCCCGCGGCCCAGCCCCCGACCCATCCCCTCGGGGAAAGCCCTCCACCCACGCAGCCCTTCTCACACGGAACCACTCCCCGGTCCCAAAACCATCTCTGGCAAGGGCCCGGGGTTATGCCACAGAGAGGCCCAAAGCCCAGGCCTCCCACCGCCCAGCACCATCCCGCTCTGGTCCTTCATCAGGATTCTAGGCCTTGCTTGCCCTTGGTCCTTGGGCCTGCTGCTCCACAGGCGCTCAGGGTCCTCAGGGGAGCCCTGTGCGCCCTGTCTGTCTTCCCCTTTGCTCAGCTGTCCAGAGGAAGGCCGCGCACACGGAGCCATCTTGCCCCCCTCACCCCCGCGGTTGCCCTGGGGCTGCCTGGCGAGGCTCACCTGGACCGTCTCTATGATGATGGAGAAGGTGTGGTCCTGGCAGTCCCGGGCCAGCAGGTACTGGCAGATCCCACTGAAGGTGAAGTGCTTGTTGTCAAAGCTCTTGAAGTGGGATTGTCCTGTGATGAGACACGCCCCTGGGGGACAGAGAGCGCGTGTCCCAGCGGGGCCCCTGGGGCACAGGGGAGGGGAGAGCGCGCGTCCCAGCGGGGCCCCTGGGGCACAGGGGAGGGGAGAGCGGGTGTCCCAGTGGGTCCCCTGGGGACACAGGGGAGGGGAGAGCGGGTGTCCCAGCGGGTCCCCTGGGGCACAGGGGAGGGGAGAGCGGGTGTCCCAGCAGGGCACCTCCTGGGGGTGCCCCTCACCGCAGCCTATAAAGGGGCTCCACGGGAGGACTCTATTCAGGCCCCACTCCTCTGGCCCTGAGAGGTCAGGGCCGGGTGGGTCAGTTCCCGCCTCAGGGGAGTGACAGCCACAGCCCAGGAGTGGCAGAGCCAGACCAGAACCCGTGGCTCCGGCTCTGCGCTCTGGGTTCACCGTGGCCCCCAGCCCTTCCCCACGGCCGCTCCAGGTTCCGGCTCTGCTGGGGCCAAGGGCCTCGGGCCTGCAGAGGCCTTTCTCTGCGCTGCCATTGTGGGCACTCCCCGCTCCACGAGAGTCTCTGAGGGCAAGAGGGCAGAAAGGCCGCCCAGAGCAGTGATGGGGGAAGGGGGAGCCCAGCAGTGCAGGGGCCAGGACCCAATTCTCACCCCTTCGCCAGCCGAGGGGCGGCCCTCAGGCCTCCTGGGCAAATCCATGCTGTGACTTCAGCTGGGGCCAATGGGGGCCCAGGACCCCATCTGCCCATGTTCCCACCACTGCCTGAGCCAGCTGACGCGTCTGGGGATGGGTGCGAGGATGCCCTGGCATCACCCTGCCGCTCGAGCCCTCGACGTGCACCCACACGACAGCTACTCCGTCCTCCCAGGCCCCAGTGCCGGCCCGTGGTGCTGGCCCAGTGCACCTCGGACCACAGGTCGTCCGTGCTGGGGGAGGGGGGCTTTGCTAATGCCGCCAGTGACTCCCCACTGGCCCAATCCCAGCTCAGCCCACAGTGGACCCACTGAAGCCGAGGCCCGCATCTGGAACCCTCCCCAGGCTCCCTTCACCTGCTTCCTCTCCTCCTTGCCTTCTACTCTATAGAGAAAGCAAAGCAGACACACACCACAGCCATTCCATAAAGTAGGGGCCCTCCTTCCCCTCCCAGTGCCCCCCGGCCTCCAAACAGCAGAGAATCGTCCTCCACAGCACCCCTCTGCTCTGCACCCCAAGTTCCCCCCAGGAGGGTCCTACAGCCAGTCCCCCTTGGACCCATCTCCAGGGGCTGACGTCAGGGGTCCCCAAAGGCCTGAGAGGGGTCCCAGCTGTCCACCTGTCAAAGACAAGCCCCATCGGCCCCCTGCCTGCCACCGCATGCCCAGATTTGCACTGAAAGACACAGCAGGCATGGGGGGGCGGGGGGGGGCGGGGGGGAGGGGCAGGACCGGCTTTGGGTCCAGGTGTGGCCCTGCCCTTGGTATGTGCTGGAAGGCAGGGGGAGGGCGAGTAGCCCCAGGTTACAGTGAGTGTCCCTCTGCCTGGTGCCCAGAGCAACTAACCCCTTCTAAGATGGCGAGGGCCAGGAGGGCACACTCAGCCCAGAGAAATTAGGAGAAGATAGGGAGGCCCAGATCGTCCTCACCAGCATCATCTTCTGTGATAAGAAGAAATACACACGTCTTTGTCCCTGATTCCTGACACAGACCTTCTAGAGCCCTAGGAGTGTCCTGGGTGAGAGGAGCACCTTTTGTTCTAATGAAGCCCCTCTTGGCGGGTCCCTCGAGAGCTTCAGGATGGGAACTGGTTACAGAAAGACCTAAGTATGATTAGAGGGTTGGGACTTTCAGTCCCATCCCCCAAACTCCAGGGAAAGGAGAGGGGCTGGAGATTGAGTTAATAATCAACCAGGCTTAGGACTTCCCTGGCGGTCCAATGGTTGGGACTTCGGTTCGACCCTTGGTCGGGAAGCTAAGATCCCACATGCCTGGCAGCCATAAAAACAAAACATAAAACAGAAGCAACATTGTAACAAATTCAATAAAGACTTTAAAAACGGTCCTCATCAAAAATATCTTAAAAAAAAAAAATCATCATCAGTCGTGCTTATATAGTAAAACCTCCGTAAAAACGCTTATTAAACAACAGAGTTGGGAGGGCTTCCAGTTTGGTGAACATATTTACATGTAGGACACCCCAACTCCACAGGGACACATGCTCCTGTGCTCAGCACCCTTCCAGAGCTCACCCTGTGTACATCTCCATCTGGCTGGTCATTTGTCTCCTTTACAATATTTTTTGTAATAAACCAGTAATAGTAAGTAAAGTGTTTGCCTGAGTTCTGTGAGCCATTCTAACGATTATCATAGCTGCCATCAGAAGCAGGAGCACGTGGACGGAGCCCTTCACCTGCGGGGTCTGTGCTAATTCTGGGTAGTCAGGGTCAGAACTGAACTGAATTGTAGGACACCCGGGTGGTGTCCAGAAAGTCAGAGGATTGGTTGTCGTCGGGGGGAAACACACACACATGTGGTGTCAGAAGTGTGAGAAGAAGCAGATCGTGCCTCCCCATTGCATTGCCCCACAAGAAGGGCACGAGTGACGGGTCACTGTTTGTGGAAGTCTGAGCAGAACAGGCAATGGGTTAGGGGCCAGGGTCATCCCGACTGATTGTAGCCCCGGTGGAATTCCAAATCCACGGGTGTCACAAGAAAGTCTTTTTAAAATGGCTATTTTTCGGAAGCCACCATCATTCTACAAACAGGATGACACGGCCCTTTGTATCACATGTCTTGACCCCATTGCAGTGCGATGGGTGGGAATTCCTCCCCCAACCTCTCTTTGTTTTCTCAACAGCACTCTTATCTGAGTAAGAAATTGAACTTGCATTATCTCTGACAATGCTCAGGAAAAGAGGGGTCAACGAAAAAATATGCAAACATTCAAACATTCGAAAGCAAAACTTTTGGGTCAGAATCTAATCCTCTGATCTGATTTCCTGCTCTGACCTCCCCCCATTGGCGTTCTGGAGTTTCTCGGGAATCAGAAATCTAAATACTGTATTATATTTAGCTTACCTCCTTGGTACAATTGAGGGATGAGGCTGACCACACGGGAAACCCAGGAAGACAGCTGAGTGAGGTGCTAGGGAGCCGTGGGCCCGGAGGCTGGAACAGGAGCCAGAAGAATGGGCCACACGTTGACACTCGCCCAAGCTCTGCCCAGAGGTCCCCAAGATGCCCAAGTTCTGCCAAGAGGATGCCCAAGACATTCCCAGCCAGCTGGTCAGCAAAAGGCAGCCTGACAAGCCGCTGGCCACCACTGGACGCAGCAGGTGGGCAATAAAAGTTCGGTGAATGCATGCAAGGCAGGTGATTCTTAAAAGAGCAAATAGCATAAAACCAAGAACAGCCAGGAGTTAAAGCGAGTCCACTACATGAATAAGAATCCTCCCTCACGGAAAAAAGAAGAGAAAAAAAGTCTCTCATTTATGGAAACATGTTACCTCTTCTAAATAAGCCCCTTTGTTCGCAGGAAAGGAGTCTCCATGGGGCTGTTCTGCTCAGCTCACTGGCTTCTACCCTTTTCCATGCGGCTACAGAAAGGCCAGCCCACAGGCCTTCTGCAAAGCAACTCAGGCTTCCTCCCAGCATAAATGTTCACCAAAGCCTGCCTCTGAATCACACTAACATAATCTCAACCAAACATGCAAGACGCATTTCTAAGTGCTCTATGGGCACGACCTCATTTACTGCTCTGGTGAGGCTGGCATTATTATTCCCAGTTTACAGAAGAGAAAACTGAGGCACAGAGAAAATCTCGCCCAAGGCCCCAGAGTGGCCCAAGAGGAATTTGAACGTGGGCGTTCCGTCAGACTCCAGAGTTCATAGTACTTGACACCGGCCAGTACTGCCCTATGGGGTGGCTGCCGTTTCCAATAAGCTTCATTTCATGGGGATACTGGGCACACGTGGCAAGTGCCGAGGAGCACAGGTACATCCAGGTCTGGACGTGGAGAAAGCAGAGGAAAAGGCGACGCGTGGCCTGGCCTGAAGGAGGTCTGGTGAGACTCCAGGAACCCCAACGTGGGCCTCCATGCCACCAAGCCCAGGGAAGGCTCAGGCTCTGTCTTGCCTCGTGCCCCACCTGTCCCAGCCGCACCCTGCTTTGCACCACCCCTCCCCATCCCGGGCTCCTTCGTGTCTCCATGCTTCTCTGACCCTGCTTAATGAAACAGCTGTGGCTGTGACGATGAAAACACCTAATGTTTACCGAGTACTTGCTGTGTGTCAAGTAACCACAGCTCTCGTGGGATGAAGCTGCTGTTATCATCCTATCTGACAGATGAGGAAACTGAGGCTGCAAGTGGTTAAGCAGCTTGCCAAAAGTCACCCAGCTGGTAAGCGGTGGAACTGGAACTCCTACCAGGCTGAGTCCACAGCTCACGCTCCCAGGCCCAGGACCACGCTACCTTTCCACGTTCATAGGACTTGGGCCTCAAATAAACTTCCCAGCTCCAGCAGAGTATCTTCCACACTCTTCCGCCAGGAGTTTGAAATTCTGTCACCACAGCTTTATTTGTTTGAGGAATAGTCCCTATTAACAGGCATGCTCCTTCCTCATTGATCCCAACCAAACATTTATGATTCAGTGGAAACTAAATTAGCAGAGCCCCAGGCACCTGGGGCTGCCCTAATCCTAACCAGAACAGAGGTATGCCAGGAGCAGTGAAGGCCTAAGGAGCCTGTAACAGACGCTCCAGCCCCTCTCCATGCAGACCGACGCTCTCAGTGATTGTTTTCTCCTTCCCGCTCCCACACATGAGGTTCTCTGTGCTAGGTAGACTTTTCCCCCCGCTCCATGGTCCCCACCTCCTGTATTCACATCTTGTGTGATGCCCTCACCCTGAATGCAGGCTGGAAGTGTGGTCTTGTTTCTAGCAAATATAATACAGCAGAAGTGAAAGATGTCACTTTGGAGAGCAGGTTTTTAAAAGACTGTGGCTTCTGTCTTGGCTGTTCTGCCTCATTCTCTCTGAGGTCACTCACCCTAGAGGAAGCCAGCTGTCACGTCATGAGGCAGCCCCAAGGGGAGATCCACAAGGTGAGGGACCAAGGCCTGGCCACCACCACATGAGTGAGCTTCCGAGTGATTCCCTTCACTACAGAGGAACCTTCAGATGAGACCACAGCCCCAGTCAACAACTTGACTGCAATTTCATGAGAAATCTTGAACCAGAGGTACCCAGCTAAGCCACACGCAGATTCCAGACGTACAGAAACTCTGAGATAATAAATGTTTGTTGTTTGCTAAGTTTGGGGGCCCTTTGTTATACAGTAATAGACAACTAGTACACTCTCATCTTACTCCAGGGAATCAAAACCCAGATCTCTATTTCTAAGAATCACAATGTCAGCTCCTCCAGGGACTGCAGAGAAGCCCCAGCCTGCTCTTTGCTTTACTAGCAGAGCCAGACATATCCCCTTCCAGAACCTTCCCATCAGAAGCTCTGCCAGCAATCTTCACCCTGGGAGATAAGACAGCCCCCCTGCCAGCTGACTCTCGGCAGGTGTAGAAATATGCTGTGTGCTACAGGTAGAAATGGACAGGGAGGCAAGGACCAACTAAGCTCCAGATCTAGAAGAAGAGGGTCAGGGCTTTGAACGTGCAGAGCAAGAGGTTATTGGTTGTGTTGGCACAATATCAAACCACTCAGTAGACCTCAGAGTTGGAACTAGCTCTCTTCCCATCAAGGCATCAAGAAAATTTCATGCATCCTCAGCAAAGTTACCACCCAAATTTTGAATTGAAGACTAGGGGATTACATTGTCTACTCCAGACTAAGTATTCCATCATGTACACAGTGGGTTTTTAAATAATTGTTGGATGGATACATGATGGATGGATGGATGGATGGATGGATGGATGGATGGGTAGGTGGATGGATGGACGGATGGGTGGATGGATGGATGGGTAGGTGGATGGATGGACGGATGGGTAGGTGGATGGATGGACGGATGGGTGGATGGATGGATGGGTAGATGGATGGATGACTGGATGGCTGGATTGATTGTTAGGTGGTTGGGTGGATGATTAAATGGTAGATGGATGGATGGATGGATGGATGGTTAGATGGTCGGACAGGTGATTGGATAGATGGATGGATGAATGGTTGGATGGATGGATGGAAGGAAGACCCTCCCTATAGGAAGTTGTTATTAAGAATTCCTAATCTAGTAGTCAATCTGACAAAACACAGTAAGCTAAATTCCTAATTCCACCCACTGTACCTCATAGATCTTACACAATAAATGCTTATTATCTAGATATTAAAATTTTTTTCACAGGTCCATTATATCGACCTCATGGCTTTCAAATGACTCCTTAGGTCTTTCACAGGGTATGATTATGTTAAATTGGAGCACTGATACCACTTACAAGAGCATCTTTTGTTCTTTGTGCTTCCTTCAAGAACTGCACAGAAGATAAATGGCTGGTTGGCCATCCCTGGGCCAGACTAATTGACTAAGTTCTGGGGTCCACTTTCCATCTAGTTTCCATCTAGTTCCAGAATTTTCCCAGTATAGTGGGCACTGGATAAGTCCTAAGTGACTCTAAAGCCACAGACCCCAAATATGATCCCAGGTATGTAAGCTCAACCTCCTGCCAGCCCACCAAAGCCAATGTGGTCTCTTGGGGCCAACAGGAGGGGAGCCTATCATTTGGCTATTTGCCTTGCAGTCTTTTATTGCAATCTACAAACATGGGGATCCCAAAGTAGTATCCAGCCTTTGAATGAGGCTGAGATGGTCTTTAACGAAGCATGGGGCCTCTCCAGGGTTCATGAACGATGGCAATGATCCTCCTGCAAAGGGATGGATCGAGCCCTAGGAAGGAGAGTAAAGGGAAAGGCAAAATAGAAGTCAGGTGGTTGTGAGTTTGAATCTTGTCTCTGTCTCATAGCAGCTGTGTGACTTTGGGTGAGTTACTTAACCTCTCTGGATCTGTTTCCTCCTTTGTAAAATGAGAATAAACTGCACCTTCTTCATAGGTTGTGGTGATAATGTAATACATGTAAAGTACTGAACACCATGCCTAACACATAGCAAACATCACACGACTGACCAAAAGGGGAGAAGCGTCAGGAGAAGAGCCAGGGTCATCGGGAAGGTGAGGCAGAGGGAGCTCTGAATGGGTAAAATTTGCAGTAGATAGAATAGAGTTGGGGCTAAACAGAGGAGAAAGTAAAGGGCAGAAATTATAAGGAAACTTTTCCTAAGTAGATTTTCCAGGGCAGGGACAGGGTAGGAGGGATCATTGAGTGACCTGGTTTTCCTAGCTCTGGGATCCTCCCAAGATCTTTGGATAAGGCATTCCAGAAAATTCCAGAAATTTCTCACTTCTAGCTTAAAGAATTACCAGGCCCTTCTTCCTCTTAATTTTCCAAGGAATTTGCTTCATCTTTGTTTAGTCACCTGTGACCTTGCAGTTTTCACAGCACGTTCAACCGTAATCCTTTGGGCAAACAGGTGAAGGGAAAAGGACAATGAAAGGGTTCCCAGGTGCAGTCTCCCCTTTCGGTTGCTGGGGGACCTCCCTCTCCTGCTTCCGGGAGGAGAGGGTTAGCACAGCTGGTTCTGCACTGGAGCTGTGGTCGGGGGTTGCATCCAACCTGTGCAGAGACCACCTTTCCCTGCCTGGCCAGGTGGTCCTCCCAAGTCTAGGAAGGGAGGCTGTACCTCTCCACTGGGAGGAGGGCAGAGGGGAGGGGAAGCTCACCTACCTGGACACTCCTCGTTGCTGCAGACCCACTGGCTGTTTCGGCAAATGCTGTTGGGAAGAGAAGCACGGGTTACAGGTGGGTCTGCAAACGCAGGATCCCTGAATGGATTTAGAGAGTGCACTGCCCATCCCACAGCCCCAGGGGAGAGGTCTGAGATGAGAAAGGCGCTCGCGCCTGAGGGGGCTTCATGAGGCTGAAGGTATACAGGAAGGGGCTTTGGCCACAGAGGAATCATGGAGACAATGCCAAGGGGAAGAAACCCCAACAGACAGATAGAAGAAGAGGGAAACCTAGGGGGTCTACCCAGGCACTAAGTCAAATTCCACACACACACATGCGCGCGCGCACGCACATATGCGTACACACACACACACATATGCGTACACACACACAGCTGGTAGAAGATCCGGAGGAAGGGCGGGCTGCTGACAGGGGTAACACCCTGGCCCATGCTGGGCAGCCCTTGAGACTCCTGCAAGACTGCCCAGTAGGGAAAGGTAGCCAGCGAAGAGGTCTGGAGGCGTTCTCCTCTCCCCGTTTGCAGGGGACAGACAGACCCAGCCCAGGGAACACCAGAGGGGCTTCTGGAGGAAATGGCTCAAGCAAAGCAGAGGCAACAGGGAGAGAGAGTCACTTATTAAAGCATGGCTGGGGGGAAAGCTAGAGATGTTGTCTGCACGCGAAGGGGCCTTCACCACCACCCCCAGCTCCCCTCATCCAGGCCAATCTGTATATAATCCTTGCTCCCCATCATCAGCCTCCACACCCTTCCCCAAACCACCCCCAGCCCAGGCCAGGTCTTGTTCTACCTGCCGGTGCCCTCACTGCCCCTGCCGGCCCAGCTGCCCCTCCCACAGACCCGGGCAGCTCTCGCAGACCACACTGCTCGGCCCCAATTACCAGGTGTTGCAGTCTCTCGAGAGAGAGGCGCCCGGAGGGTACCGCTTCCCGGAATGTACGCAGGAACACTCGGCACTTTTCACACAGCGGCCTTCGTCAAGGAGCTGTCCCTCTGGGTCAAGGGGAACAAGGCAAAAAGACTCGACCTTGGCATCATCATTACTCATCTCACAACCACAGAAGCCCCCGGGGCGATCATCAACTCTGGGCTTCCTGCAGGAAGCTCAAAGGACTCCTTCTGCGATGCTTATCTTTCACTCACGGTTTGCAATGAGAGCGAGGAGGGCTATTTATCTCCACTCTAGTGACGAAGAAATGGGGGAAACAGGTTTGTTCAAAGGCCTTCCAGTAGGGAAGCCGTGAGTCTAGCCTGAAGGCTTCTTCCAGGAAGCTCAAAGAACTTGTGCTATGTTTATCTTTCACAGCAATGCAGTGGGAGAGAGGGGGAAGATTATTTATCTCCATCCTATCAGATGAAGAAACGGAGGCAAGGGTTTTGTTCAAGTTCCTCCGGTAGAGAAGTCGTGAGTCAAAACACACAAGACTCACTCTCAGTACTTAACCAGAACTTTTCACCAAAGCTCACAAGGTCTCTCCTGAGAAAGACTTCCCGATGCAAAGTTCTTTTTCAGCTGAGCTCACACGACAAACCTAGGAAACAGTTGAGACTATCTTTCTCCCAGACAATTCCCTGACGCTTAACTGAGAAAACATTGCAGCTCAGATAGGGCCACGTGCTCCCCAAACAAAGTCACTCTTGGAGCCCAGACCATCCTTCTATTCCCCAGACACACGTGCTTTCATGGATACAGTGCAACAGGAAAACGTAAATTAGAAATAAATACCAGCTCGATCCTCATCACTCCATACAAGGACTTTTAAAAAATAAATCAAAGGCCTCTGATGTCGGCAATGGGGAACAAGCACAGGTGGCCTTCATCCGGCTTCCCCAAGCCAAGGGCACCGGCGAGGTCTCAGATCTGTAAGTGAAGTGGGAAGTCATTACCAGGACAGCTGCAGCCATCCACGCACTGCTGCTGACACACTTCACTGACGTGCAGGCTCCGGCAGTCTCTGGGGCAGGGGGACACGCATGCCTTGTACTCCATGCCCGCGGGGCAGTCCGGTCCTGAAATGGAAAACTCAGGAGTCTGCCGGGAGCTGTTCCGTTCCAGGGCAGCATCTCACAAGCCACGTGGTGCTCAGAGTCCCGGTGCCCCCTTTGTCTGCCCCCCTCTGTCTTCAGGGACCATCTCCACCTCAGTGGCACCCCAGGGGCCAACGTCGCTGGCTGACAATGCAAGGCCCCCAAGGCCAAGCAAGGGGTAAATGGTGTCCTCCATCCCATCCCTCCTCTGAGGGTTCCTCTTCCTCAAGAAATAGGGCCCAGTCAGATGCCCCACCCAGCACTGGGCACGCAGCCTCACGGCCACGCCCCGCACAAGGCATGTTCATTTCTATCTATGTCCACTGAGGCAGGACAGCCCTGGCAGCCGCATCACCTGAGCCTCCGTCCTCCCGCTGGACCCAGCCCCTCATGGACAAGGACAGCCCTCCTTTCTCTCTTCTCTTCACCTGCTGCTGACTGACGCTCAGGCTGAAGGACCAGAAGGGCCAGAGCATCCCAGCATCCCAAACCACTTGTCCTCCAAGATACCTCAGGCATCTCCCCATCCTTTCTTCAAAGACCTAAAACAACAGCCACTCCCCCTTCCAGAGGAGAACGCTGCTGCCAATAACCACCCTTCTCACACCCCACAGCAAAGATGGGCAGCTCTGATTTATAAGCTGAAAAACACACATGTGTGCAGTGTAAGCATTTGGGCTGCTCCCCTCCACAGTCTGTGCCCCCTGTGATCTGCGGGAAGTCGCGGCGGGCACAGGAGGCTGCCCGCAAGGTGACTGGAGAAGCTCGTACTTAATCAGGATAATTTGGGGGTGGCGACAATGACAATGACTGGGGACCCACGAGATTAGAGGGAGAGGGGGAGGGATGGTGACACCCGCCGGAAGAGAGAAGGGATTAAATGAAAGGGAGGAACTTGACAAAAGCCTGCCAGGATCCCAAGATCACCCCGGGGACACTTCGGCCACCGCCCTGCTCCCAGTCGGTTCAGACTTTAACTGCTGCGATTCCCCTCGGAGCCAGGAACGGTGTTTGAGTCCAGGGGATGGATTTGCTCACGGGCAAGCGAGGAAGACGGGGAGTGAGAACAGAGGCAGGAGAAGTGACGCGGGGGCTTTTAGGGGGGCCTTTCAAGCCGTTAGGGAGGGGACTTGCTCTGTGACCAGGGGACAGAGCAGGATCCAGGCGGGAACTGGTTCCCGGGATGTGGGTCTTGGCAGGCACTGGCTGGTTGGGGTGTGACAGCCGACGGACACCGCTCACCCCCGCCGGTGGGGGTCCCGTGCTGACTCACGGCAGGAGCTGTGGTCCGTCCAGCCGTACAGCAGCATCCCCTGCTGGGCGCAGGCCCGGGCGTACTCCAGGAGCACAGGGCAGGCGCACAGCAGCCCCCGGTCACAGGTGCACAGCATCCTCTCACACAGGGCCACGAAAGGCTCGGGGTCCACCAGGGGGTGGCAGCGGGCGAACACCGAGGCGCTCTTCAGGAGCTGGCACTGCTCCCACAGGCCCTGCAGGAGGGAGAAGCCACCTCAGCGAGGGCGCCCCCCACGCAGCCTGGCATCCCCTGACCTTGGTGCTTGGAGACCCACCCTGCCCGGAAACCCAAGCATGCTCGCTCACACCTAGTAGGTGCTTGTCAACATCTGTCAAACGAAACAGTCCAGTCAGTGGAACACCGTCGGACCCCTGCTTGATGGGGCAGCCCGAGACCAGGGCGACCTCCTAGACTGAACCCTGCAAATGCAGAGGCCAGGGCCCTGACCTCCACTGGAAGGCAGTGTCCTCCGAAGGGAAAGAGCAGAGGGACGCCCATGAAAGGAGCTGAACTTGAAGTTCTCATGGAGGCCACACGGCTCAGAGGCCAGGAAGGCCGGTCAGCATCCGCTCCGCACGCGCCGGCCCCCTCCCCTCCCTGGCCTTGGTTCCTCCGCCAGAGATGAGGGGGTGCCACAAGGAGTTTATAAAGTACAGCTTCCCGGGCCTCATCCAGAGATTTAAACTCGGTGTGTCAGGGATGGAGCTGAGCAAACCTTCCCCAGAGGATCCCTGGGACAAGACTGGACCAGCTCCCACCAGCAACAACACGCCAGGACTCTAGGACGTGTACCAGGGCGCTGCCAGGCAAGGACTCTTCCTGGGTTTTATCACTTGGTTGCCAACCTCGACCCCACGACACAGGCAGGTTTGCAACGGTTCTCACTGACGACTCCTGGACACACGTTAGCACAAAACCCTCCCCATACACCATATCTGTGAGCATCTCTGCATTCTGTGTTTTGGTCACTCCTTTATTTATTTATTTATTTGGGGCTGCGTTAGGTCTTCGTAACTATGCACAGGCTCTTGCTAGTTGCGGCGAGTGGGGGCTACTCTTCGTTGCGGTGCGTGGGTTTCTCATTGCGGTGGCTTCTCTTGTTGCAGAGCATGGGCTCTAGGTGCGTGGGCTTCAGTAGTTGCGGCACGCAGGCTCAGTAGTTGTGGCACGTGGGCTCAGTAGTTGTAGCACGTGGGCTTCAGTAGTTGTGGCATGCGGGCTCAGTAGTTGTGGCTCGTGGGCTCAGTAGTTGTGGCTCGAGGGCTCTAGAGCACAGGCTCAGTAGTTGTGGCACACGGGCTTAGTTGCTCCACGGCATGCGGGATCTTCCCGGACCAGGGCTCGAACCCATGTCCCCTGCATTGGCAGGCGGATTCTCAACCACTGCACCACCGGGGAAGCCCTGTGCTTTTAGTAATTTAAATGCACATCTTTTCCATGATGTAATATCTCTGAAATTGGGTGCATCTTACAATCGACATCACACTTTGTCTTAGATTTAACACAACACAGTATTGTTGCTCTTAGTGATCCCCGCTGGGTGCATAATTCCTTTCATGCATAGACATGCTCTCCAAATGAATGGAAGCCAGCTGTTTGTGAAAGGACTTCAGCTAAAATGAAAGGAGTACGAGAGCATCTGAAGGAAGGGCTGAGCCCTGGAGGGTAAATCCGAGCAAATCGGCTTTCGTAACGGGGACAGGAAAAGAAGGAAAGAAGTGACCGGTTTTGAGAAGAGGGGAATCCAATCTGCTCAAACTGTACAAGGGATGGTCAGAGCAAAGCTGTGTAAATCAAGAGCCAGGAGGAGCCAGGCCCGCGGCCTCTGGAGGAATAGAAATCTGACCCAGTGCTCAACACTCAACACCCAGAAGACCCACCTGGGGAAGCACCAGGGCCATGCTGCGGTCCTAGGGAAACCTGTGTCTTATCCCTGCCCAGCCTATACAGTCTGCCATCAGAACCAGGCCCCTGATCGCTGCAGGCCCTGGGGTGGACCCGGGGAGCTCCAGGGCCAGTTGGCCCAAGCAGCTGGGCATAGCTGCTTCCCTATGCACCTCAGAAAAGCAGCAGCTGCGTGGGCTGCTGAATCGCAAAGCCGTTGCAGCGGGCAGGTTTGTGGGCAGGACAACTGGCAGCTCTGCACGTCGGGAGCCGTGGCTGAGAGCAGCTCTCCCTCCCTCCACGGCCCCACCCTTCTGAGCTACCTCCCTGCGTGGCCGAGAAAAAGCAGAGGCTAAAGCCCAGCTCTGCCACTGCCTAATGGTGGGGAGGGAGGCAAGCCTCGTCCCTCATTGGAGAAAGGCGTCCTGGAGTGAGACGGGAATACCAACTGCAGACACTGTCTCACAGGTGGGCACGTGGAGCCTGGCGCCGAGCAAGCAGCCGATGAACAAAGTCGGCTGCCGTGGGTCCCGTGTCACAGAGGCCTCGGGTGACGACAAGCATCCTTCCATGGGCCGCCTGAGCGCTTCACACGGGGGAACTGAGGTTTCTGAATACAATGCCAGGGAGGGTCCTGCCCAGGACCTGCTGGGACTTCACAGCCCCAGGCCCAGCTTCTGCCTCTTCCGTGTGCTGGCTGTGTGACCCTGGCTGTTTACTCAACCCCGCCTCCTCTGTGGATGGGATAATGATAACAGTGCCTATCTGAAAAGACTGAAATGAAGACCGAATGGAATAATGCACGTAAAAGGTTCGCCTAAGAAACGGTGAACCCGTATCGTCATCGGCATCGACATCCTGGCCACCAAAGAGAGTCCTTCCACTGTCCTTCCTGCCATTAGGTTTAGCGTCAGAATGGTGAGCAGGTCACCAGCAGGACAGAAGGACATCTTTGTCCCTTTCCCCATCTCCATCTGCCTGGGTTGTACGGGGATGAATGGTTGCCACGGCGACACTATCAATTCACTAGTATTTGGGGGCTCCCTGGTGAACAGAGGGCTGCTCTTGTTGATCTTTTATCTGGGAGGGTCACACTCCTCCAGAACGATGTGGGGGCTCAGGGAGGAACCCACTCTTATTTCTAATGGGCAGGTCTAGGAATCTCCATCCTCACTGGCAAGTGAGACTCAGGGAAGGAGGCTGAGGCCTGTGTCTGGTTCTTTCCATTGTGTCACACTGCCCGGCCCATCAGAAATGCCCCTCAGAAAGTGAGGTCACTGGACCCTCACAGGGCAGCAGAGGGCACCCCAGAAGGGCCAGGGCCGTGGCTCTTGCCCACCTCTTGCCCCCCATACAATTTGGAACCAGAAAAAGAGCCCCCAAAGGCAACGCCATGGGGTTTTTCTAGTGATTGCTGCCACCGCCTGGGCTGTAGGACAGTGGCTTAGAGCCGTCCCTGCACCACAGGACCAGCTCTCACAGGCACAGGCACCAGGCACCTCGGTGGACACAGAACCAGGAGTCCAGGCACCCCCTCACCCTTTGAGAGCCGGGGGGTGCAGAGTCCAGCATGGCCCGTCTCCAGCTGGCCCACCTTTGTCTTTTCCCTGCTCAAAGGAAAAGTAGCAACAGTACTCCAGCACATTTCCCGGGAGGTCCCTGGAGGTATTAAATGGTTTACAGAAAGCCTTAGCAAGAAGGCTGTTTTCTGGGAAAAGTCTGTCTTTCCATCCTTCCTCTGGTCAGCCCCGGCCTGAGCTTGGTCACTAGGGTGACCACACAGTGTGAAGGTCAGGGAGGACTTCCAGACGTCTACCAGCCCCTGCAGCCCATCCGGCCTCACGCCGCAGTGGCAGAGGGTGACACACCTAGCCTGCCATCTCTGCCTCCCAGAGATCTCTTCCCTGATCCACCACAGGCAGCCCTGCCAGGCCAGGTCCCGAGACAGGACATCTCCGTGGACCCAAGTCCAAGATGGAGCTATGATGTCCTTTCAGAGCCAGTGAAGAGACACGGACAAGTAGGCGGTGAACAAACCCCTGCTCAGCAAGCACCGGCCATGTGGTCAATAGAAAAGGTAAGTGTGACTAAGTCCCACCCCATCTCGGAAGGCAAAGTTCCAGCACGTGAGGGAGGCAGGGAGGCCTGGCCTTCCATGGTCTGAGCCCAGCCTCCCACCCTGGCTCACCCCCCCCTCCCCATGTCCCACATTACTGATGGGCTCCTGAACGCACCCCAATGTCTCATTCAATTTCTTGCACACCTACTATGTCCAGGCACTGTGCCAGGCAAGGCCCACAATAGAAAGCAAGCAGACTTGGTCCCGGAGTTAGATGCTCCCACGGGCCTCTGGGTGCATCTACTCTTGCCTGATTTCTGGGGCCGTCTTACCCACTTCCCTGCAGGCTTTTCAAAGACAGGAGCTGTATCCCCAAGACGCACATAGCAGGCAATAACAAAGTGCTGGATCAACAGTCATGAGCACAACGAGAAAGCCACACCCTCCTGTCCTCAGGGAGCCGATCTACCGCACCAGGTGTTTCCAATGAGAAAGTCACACCCTCCTGTCCTCAGGGAGCCGATCTACTGCACCAGGTGTTTCCATAGGGAAGGTTACATAACAGTCAGAAGACGCGGTCTCAATTTAAGGCTGTCTTCCCAGTGGTGCGGCCAATCGCAGCAGGAAGGAACCTGCAGCTGGGGTACCAGGGAAGGATGCACAGTCTGAACCACGCTCTGCACGCTACACAGGATTTGGTTTCAGGGCAGAAGGGAGGCCACACCAGGCAAGGTTGATAGCCAGGTTCAGGCAGGAGGAGAAACAGAGTAATTACGGTTGAGCCAAACCCGGTGTTGCCAACAGACCCCCCGGGAAAGAAAGGCACGGCTGCCCCTGGGACACTGTTCTCATAGGTCAGTGGCCTCAGCTTCTCTCAGCAGCTAGTTCTGGCCCCTGTCACATCCCCAACCTTACGGACTCTCCTTGAATCAGTTTCTATTTTCTCCTAAGCTCATGCCTCCAGACCCTCTGTTTGTTATTCCCCGAGTACAGCACTCAGAGGTGCCTTTCTCTGATTCACCCCAGGCCACTCCATCCACTGCAGGGTTTGGTGAGCAGGCCTGGGTTCCATCCACGACGTAGGCTTGTCTCCTGCGCCCCGTCGTCTGTGGGAGTCGGGCACAGTCATGCACGGCAGTGCTGGGTGGGCCAGAGGGACACAGGCTGCTGGGTAGCTGGGCGGCTTCCTCTCGCTTCTCACCACCCACCCAGGGCCACTGACCTATAGAACCCCTGGCCGGATGGTCCTCCACAGAGTCTCCTCCCATCTCCCGGCTTTAAGGACAGGCAGACCAAACCCCTCCTCCCCTCCATGGTGGTCTGCGCTCTCCATAAGCCACGAAAGAAACCTGTTTCAGAGACTACCACGTCATCCACTCCCACTCACGGGCCCTTCAGAGGCCCAAAGACCCCTGCAAAGAACACAAGCCTCAGAGAAAGGCTGCATACAGCCTTCCAGATTTGGGACATGAAGCAAGGAAAGAGTAAAGAATTCAGTAGGCCCTCAGTTCTCTAAGTGTGGTCCAGGGGCCCCCTACAGACTCCCAAGATGCTTTCAGAAATCCACAAGGTCAAAACTATTTTCCTAACAACACTAAGATGTTATCTGACCTTTATGCTCTCATTCTTTCTCAAATGCACAGTGGAATTTTCCAGAGGCTACATGATGTGTGGTATCACAACAGGCTGACTGCAGACAGGATGAGAGAATCCAGCTGATTTCTCTCAAGCCAGACAGTAATGAGATTTGCAAAACCGTGAAACAATGCCATTCTTGTCCCCAAACTATTTTTCTCGTTTGGAATTTATAGCTATTTTTATTCAAATGATGGTATTCACGTTAAGTATAATGTTTCTCATGTTTTAATGAATTAATATGTTTAAAATTTTCCACTTTAATATCTAATATGGCAAATATCAACAGATATAAGCCAGATAAACAGACTCTTTGAGGTCCTCAATCATTTTCAAGAGTGTAAAGGGCTCTCAGCCGGTTTAGTTTGCCAATGGCTGTACAGATGGGCCCCAGGCTGAGGCTCTGGAGTTTCTACCCTGTGGGCAGATCTCCAAGATAGCAGGAGGGAGGAGAAGCTAAGCCCTGCGCAGATAAGAGACCACATAGCAGATAAGAGACCACATATTTCTCATTCTCGAGGTCAAGGAGACCTTCCAGACTATGCATGTGCAGAAAGGCTCCTGGGGGGGGGGGGAGTCAAAAATGGAGGAGGTGCCACCCTGTAGTAAGTGATGTCAACCTACCCATAAGCCTCTTCGCTAGAATCCATCCTGGCTAAGAGATGTGTGCGCACACAGGGGAGGACCCTAAGATAAACCAAATACGTACTCAGAAAACCAGGCAAAGCAAGATGATTGGCCAAAGGAAACCCTGAAGAAATGTCCCATAAAAGTGGTTCAGGGCTTCCCTGGTGGCGCAGTGGTTAAGAATCCGCCTGCCAATGCAGGAGACACAGGTTCGATCCCTGATCCGGGAAGATCCCACATGCCGTGGAGCAACTAAGCCCGTGGGCCACAACTACTAGAGCCCATGCTCCGCAACAAGAGAAGCCACCGCAGTGAGAAGCCCGCGCACCACAACAAAGAGTAGCCCCTGCTCACCTCAACTAGAGAAAGACTGCAAGCAGCAACGAAGACCCAACGCAGCCATAAATAAATAAATTATTTAAAAAAAAAAAGGTGATTCAAACTGCCACAAAGGCAAGATTCTCTCTCTGAGCCCGCCCGTGTGTCTATCCACACGTACCCTTTTTCCTCCTAATAAACACGTCACTTGTTTCACTACTTTCCATCTCTATGTGGAAATTCATTTCTACACAGCTGACAGGCCAGGGCCTTGTCACTGGCCACTGGTCCCTGGTGGTCTAGTGTCTAGGTTTCGGCGCTCTCACTGCCACGGCCTGACTTCAGTCTCAGGCCGGGAACTGAAACCCTGCTTCAAGCCACTGCAGGCCAAGGCCACCTGAGATCACTGCCACCCAACCGCAGTTTACCTGGTTTTCCATGTTCCCGATGCCCCCACCCTCCCCACCTTGTTTCCTATCAATCAGATGAGAAGACAGTGTAGTACAGTGGATAGAGTGCAGGCTTCAGAAGCACCAACCGCATCACTAACAAAACGTGCGACTTCAGGAAAATCATCTCCCCTCTCTGAACCTTGATTTCCTCCCCCTTAAAAGAGTGAGATTATGGAAGAGATTGAAAGTTGCCCAGGACCTATTCCTCCTTTCTCTCTTAGTCAGAAAACCCTCCGTTGTCAATCTTCCCCGGGCACATAGCCCCTGGGAATAAAGATCCCATTTCTCAGCCTCCCTTGCATCTGGGAGTGGCCATAAGACTAAGCTTTGTCCCCCACCCCACCCCCCACCCCCCCACCCCCCGGGACATAAGCAGGAGTGTCCTGGGCAACTCCCTGGAAGCAGCCCCCAAAGGAGGGTGAGCTGCTTTCAATGCTTCTCTTCCGACACTGGAAGGTCGTCATGATGCCTGACACAAGCTGAACTCCTTGACGATGAGAGAGAAACACACTTCTATACTGTGTAAGCCGTTTCTACTTTAGGTGTCCTGGCATAGGAGAATCTAGTCCTAACTAACACAGAGAGCAATTCCTGCCTTAGACTTGGCTGCAAAATAAAACTAAATGACATTACAGAGGGAGGGCAATCGAGTGCCTGTGACTATTATCATTGGCCTATTGTCAATACTAGCTGAACAGCTCGAAAATGGCTTCTCCTCAGCCCCCTGGTACACCATTCTGGCAGGGAGAACACAGAGGGTCAGCTAATTCACTTCCAGCATCTCCCTGGCTCCAATGCCCAGCATCAGCTACTTCTCTCTTCCTGCTCCTCTCGTCTGGGGTGCCAGGGGCTGGCGAGAGAGCGCCAGCCCAGCTCCATGAAGCCATGACCTCACCCTGCCTGGGGGGCTGTGCAGACCCAACTGGAGCCCAACTTAATCACATTTTCAGTTCATTAGAGAAGACCAGGCCTCCTCCCTGGAGATGCCAAGCCCATTCGAGGGAGAGGGAGAGAAAAGAAGCTCATCTCCCCAAGGGCAGATGGGAGGGGAATGGGGGCTCGAGGAGAGGAAACAGCAGCGAGAGATCTGGAGCTTAGCTATTGTGTTGGTTCCCAAACAGCTGAGGAAGGAGAAGGGAGGGGGACATTCCTAGGTCTGAAGTGAACAAAGAAAGGGGAGGCTAATATATAAAGTGCAAGATTGTTCAGCCAGGCCCTGGGGTGGGTGTCCCACGGCCGTCCCTGGAGGAGGTCCAGAGGCGCCTGGGCCTAAACCGGTCCAAAGCTGTGGGCTCAGGAATTCACCCCTGTGGCAGGGCACAGTTTCTCATTGGTCAGCCTGTAGGGATGGATGGGGGAGGGTTGCTGATTCTAATTATACTTCGGCCTGGCCTGGATTCCCACCCACATTCCAAGATCGGGCTCGAAAGGACCCCATGATTTCCACTAACTGGAGGGTTTTGTGGAGCTGAACGTTCCTCTCTCTGAGATACTGGGTGTTCAGCCCTCTTGAGAAGTAGGGTAACTGGATATGTCACCGAAGTCCCCAGTGCCGAGGGAGATGGCCACAGTCCTCCAAAGGACCCTTCTCTCCCTGCACCCTGTTCTCCTGGGCAGCATCTGAGTACGGATCAGGGCAGGACCAGCCGGCTGGGAGGACAAGGGCCGAGTTCCCGCCCCCGGTTCCCACTTTGGGGTTTGTCCAAGCTCTGGGGCTGGAGCAGCTCCACCCATCCTGCTCTGGGTCAGGAAGGATAACCAGCTGTGTGATAGGAGCTGCTGCACCACTTCACCCTTTACTAACCCAAAATGGCATTTGTGTTGTTCTCTGTCACGTGTTGTTTGTGTCAATATCTCCTATGTGTCTTGTCTCTGAGTGAGACTGCAAATCTGACTTGCACAGAGTTAAGATACAAAACATCTCAGGAAATATGTGCTGATGGGCACCTTCAGGTTCCTGGCCTCGCCAGGGAGGAGGAGAAGGGAAAGAAAGCCACTTAGGAAATGTTTCATGGAAGGATTCTGAGGCTGATGGGTTAGGGATGCATTTGCATCTGCTTAATCTGAGGGAAATGCTGAAACCCTGTGGCAGCCCCTGATCTCTGCCATGAGGCTAGACCCCCAAAGGCAGAGTGGCCAAGGTCACTGTCCCACCACAAGCCCAGGGGCTCACTGCCCCTTCTGTCGCCCTGCACTCAGGTGGGTGAGGGAATTTGCTGGAAAGGAAAAGGGTGCTTTTTCCATCAGTGTTGGGCAGAGCTCTACTTGTCTTCAGAGGGGACACTGAACTGCAGAGCAGGGACGCAGCTACGCGAGGACACAGCAAAGCAAGCCAAACCAGGGCCCGCGCCCCGGACTCGCAGGTTTCGGCAAAGTACCCCAAATAAGCCCTCGTTCTTCAGCCTACGGAGGACGTGAGAGAGCAGCTCTCACTCTGAGAAAAGGGGAATGTGTGTGTGTGTGCATCTGTGTGTGTGTGCGTATGTGTGTGCACATGTGTATATGTGTGTGCATATGTGTATGTGTGTGCATATATGTGTATACGTGTGTGTTGTGTGTGTGTGTGTGCGCATGTGTACGTGTGTGTGTGTGTATGCCTGTGTATGTGTATGCGTGCGTGTGTACATGTGTGTGTGTACTTGTGTTCAAACCCCAACTCGGATGTAAGCATCACTAGGACACAGTGCGTGGGCACCATCTGCAGAACCAGCTCAGGTTACCTGACAACTAACTCCTCTGGGGGTCCTGGGTTACAAGGATCTCTTCTTGAGATTTACTGACCTTCCCTGGACCAGACTCTCACAGGATTGGTCTCTCTATGAATCACAACTATCCTACCAAGCAAACGAACATAACAAAATTCTTCCCAGTCTCCAAGAAAAGTCTATTCCAGGCCAATTAAGTGAAAGCAGGAGGCCAGGAGAGGAAGCAGGAATGCCAGGAGTGGATGTGGTCAGTAAGCCCCCAGCTCTGCCAGGGCACTTAGCCCCTCTCCCACCAAATCACCTCCCTCCAGGCCTGTGAGCCTCCTTCCAGGGCGACTGTGGGCAGAAACAGGAGAAAGGGCTGGGTACGAATTTTGCAAAAAAAGGCGTGGGCAATATTTCACGAGGATGTGAAGAGTGAATTGCGTTGTCCCCAACAGAATGGGTATTTCGTGTGCCTCTCTGTGCCGTGGAGGGGACATGTTATCGTCATTCAAAGTAAACATGAGTATTTACAAATGTTAGCTCCAGTGGGGACAGGTGACTTCCTGGGGGGGAAGAGGAATTACAGGTGAACAGCAGGCTTTCAGAGGAGGAGGAGAGGGGGAGAAAATATGCAGACATGAACAGCAACAGAACAAAAGGAAGAAGGACTGTGTTCCCCAAATGAACGTCAAATTCAGAGCCAGTGGAAAACAGCCAACCTGGGACTGTTAGGTGACTGATGGGAGTACCACTGGACGCGAAGTCCTGAATAGGACCTAGAAAAACCAGACTGCAAGCATCTGGCTTCTCCAGTATTCAAGGGCACCGAGGGAGGTCTTCATCTTCAACTGGGGGTAAAAGAAAGGGGTGACTTCTCCTCAGGGAGCCAAGAAGGGCTGCATAGGGTTGAGCTCTGCACAACAGCTGGAAAGAGCCCAGCAAGGATGTCTCAGAGACTTGAGTCTTAAAGTCCAGGTTACAGTACCACCTGCCTATCTGAATATACACGGGCAGGGGACTGGACTAGATAGCTTCTGGAATCTCATATCACTCTGAGTTATTATGAGCCTGAGATTCCTAACACTGATGAAAAGAAAGACTAGTCGTCTTGAGAACCAATTCTGAGGAGGGGTATGGAGAGGACTCAGTGGGCCAGGGGCAGGAGAGTATAAGCAGCTTTTTGCAGGACGAGGTCTCTGCAGGAGGCCCCTTTTGTACTGTCCCATTAGCAAAGCTATATTTTCACTAACCTCCAACCCAAGCACACCTTTCAGATCTTTTGATCACACAATTCTTTGCTTAATCTGTTTGTTCTTTCCTTAGATCAAAGAGATAGACACGGAGAATAAGTGATTAACAGGGGACCAGATCTTTTCCCCAGCTTCCCCTTCAGTAATCTCACAAACTGTGTGAACAATATAACATCTCAAAGAAAGATGACAAAGAGTCGACAAGCCTGCACGCAGTGGATGGCGATGAATCTGACCCTCTATCTCAATGATTCACTGAAACTACTTTCCCTTTTTCCCTTTAAAAACTTTCATGGCCAAGCAAAACCTTTGGTGTCGATTCTGGGACACGAGTCCGCCTTCTCCCCAGATTGCTGGCTTTCGGATTAGAGCAACATTTCTGTTTCTACCAGCACTTGCCTCCTGAGTATTGACTTTCCAGCAGCGAGCAGCCAGCAGCCAGACCTGAGTTCGGTAACAGAGGTGGCCTCATGTTCAGATGTGAGCAGCAGAAGCAGGCCCTCCACTCTGGAGGAGCTTATCCTAAGGAGGAGCAGGGTTGCAGCGACACACCTCCCAGTGGAAGCGAGGCCAAGTTCATGGCCATCAAGCATAGCTCTGCAAGTCACACAGTGCAGTGGCAACACACCCAAGGCTACAGTTCCCATGGTAGACAGCATACGTGTGTATTACATTCTAGGTACATTTATAATGTTTACTATGGCAAGTTCCCAGCAGGTGATGGTAAAGTGTCTTGAGAAAGGGGTGCCTTTTTTCTAATTAGAAGGAGCATTGCATGGACCAGCTGCAGCCTACATCCAGCCTCCTGGAGCCGCGGGCTTCACGTTGCAGACAGGACTACAGGACAGAAACAGGATCCCTGTGTAAGGTTCAGCCCTTGCTGACATTCCCCAGACTGACAGAATTAAAGATTTTTTTAAAAGCGACCTAAGGATCTTTCTCAAACATTCATTGTGTAGTAGAGTTACCTGCAAATTAACGCCGATTATTTGAGCATCTATAGCTGGGCGCTTTTTGTTACTAGGTCTGCACCCTGAGCCCCAGACTCCAGCAGTCCTGCCCTCTGAAAAGCTGGAAAAAAAAAAAACCCGCACATCTGTGTGCCATTAAACAAGCCATTATTCACCCCAGCAGAGAGGCTCCGGGTTTTGTTGGCATAACAACGAAACATTCATCCCCCGGGTATAAGTAATATGACCTGGCTCTCAGAATGAGCTGACTCCTTGCTGCCACCTTAGAAAGACAGAAAGTTCCAGAAGTGGGCGAATAGATTCTGGCGGCTCAAGGAAAGCTTTCCAGCCAGTGCCGTCTCCCCTACGGAACACTTTGCCACTGAATACGGCTCTTGGAGCCACAATGGCAAACCCTTGTCAATGATGCCCATTTACCAGCCCCGACTTCTGAACCCACGGACCCAGCGGGGCTAAGCAGACTGTGGACAGAGACCGCATCAGTCACCTCCCAGGAGATGTCTGTGTGCGTCCCAGCCGAGGGGGGCACCCCGCTCGTGGGCAAACACAGCCTGATTGGCTGAGACAGAGCCCAGCCCCTCTTCTCAGGTAAACAACCTGAAACAGGAGTTCGGACCTAAAAGGAGCTTGTGCCTTGCGAGGTCTGAGTGTCTGGGGGGCCTCGGCCCAGCACTGAGAACTTGGTAACCAATTTCTTAAGCTGCTCGCAGGACACTGGTTAGTGAGAACTTCAAGGCACCCAGGAGACAAAGTGGGCAGCAAGTGTGCGGCTGGAGCCTCCAAAGGCACCCGGGACACGAATGGGGCGTCTGGATTCTCTCCCAGCACCTCCCCAGTGCCCCACCCCCCAGGCCCTCCCTCTCTGTCTCCGGGAGACAAAGTGCCCAGCTCCCTCCTCTACTCCGCCTCTGTATCAGGTTCCCCGTTTGAAAATCCTGTCTTCACCTCCCACTTCTTCGGGGTAAATGAGAGCATTCCTTTGTACCCCGAGGGCGGGAACACTTGTCTTGCACTTACTCTGCGCTGCCTGTGTCTGCAAAATAAAGTGAGACAAGCCCACGCCCCCGGTATCAGAGGTCTTGCCCCCCACCCAGCTCACCAACTAACTTCCCGTTCCCCTCCCCTCCACCAACCCCGCAATCCTACCCCTGCCTAGAGAACACTGAAAAGGGTGGGAGACAGCGAACCACAGCCACCTATGGACGTGTACGTTTGGAAATAAAAGAAAGAGAGGATAAAATCCCTCCGCCTCCCCTCCCTGATGCACCGGGCTCCTGGAGTGCCCTCAATCCCAAATGGCCCTGGGTTACAAGAAGCCCCAGAAGAAAAGTTGACTCCTGCACTTCCCCACCCCTCCGTGTCCATGTGTGCAGGCAACTTGCTCTCTCTCTAACCCCAAGCTGTGCTCAGATCGATCCCCGCCTCCAAAAGAATGGGGTTATAGCTGGGTGGAGGGGAGGAGAGAAACAATGAGTTTTGAGCTGACACTTAAAGTACTGTGTGTGTTTGGCCTGCTTCTCCCACTCCTACTCTCAAAGTGCGGCCACTCCAGGGGCAAACACAGACACAAAAGGAATACTAATAACAATAACAGCTCGTACAATTGAGCCCCGCTGGGCTAAGCACTCCACACGTGTTCCCTTATCCTTACGATGGCCTCGAGGAGCAGGCACTGGTCCTGGGCCTGTTTTACATATGTGGAAACTGAGGCTTGGAGAAGGCAAGTGTCTTGCCCAGAGTTACAAAGCCGGGCAGAGTTACAAAGCAGAGTTACAAAGTGGCCCAGGGATGGGAAACACTTAATGAGCTACAAGGACAAGCGGCTGCTGCTTCAAAGTTTTCCTGGAAAGAAGAGGAAACTACCCCCCTTCCCCAGGATAACACCCTCCCCCCGGGGTTAGAACTTGGTCTGCCTCTGTCAGTTGCCAGTACTGGGCTACGCTCCAGGTGACAGAGATGTTTCCGGGTCAGCTGGAAAACCTAGCACCACTGAAACACTGGAAACCCAAGAAAAAGAGGCGTTAGGAATGTACTTGTTGATAAACTGGAAATTGTGTTTACGGTCCAGGCAGCTGGCTCGAGCACAACCCAGAGCGTTTTCCTGGTGCTGACGTACTCCTTGGTTCAGAAGATCAAATTGTTCCATGAAAATAGAAAGTCTGGGCAGCTAACACTGAAGTTCTCTCACGCTAAGGTAGGTGTGTGCGTGTGCAGATGGCTGTGTGTTTTATTCAGCTACTGGAGGAGGAGAGGGCTGGAGTTTCTCTACTTACATGCAGATTTGGTCTTACAAATGAAGGATTCGGGGTTGTGATCATGGGGGTGTCCCAATCCCTAGATAAATTACCTAATTTGCATCCATCCATCCATTGAATATTTAGTGAGACTTATTATCAACTGGCTCTTTAGTCCAATCCAGAGAGACACACAAAGAATTTTCGAGCTGAAAGGAACCTCAAGATTCAGGGAGCCCAGCTCCTGAAGGAAAACACAAGGGTGGGATTCACCTGGGCAGCCTGAGATGGCGCAGGCAGAACAGCAGAGGCGGTACGGGGGCGGGCGGGCAGCGCGTGAATCCTGACTCCGCAATGCTAGCTGGTGACTCGGGGCAGCTCCTTAACCCCCAGCGCCAGCGCAAGCTCTGGTTTCCTCCTCGCCCTGCGGGACCGCACAGGCCCAGGCGAGGGGCTTATGTGGCCTGTCAAGTCCCGTCATGGCGACAGTCCCGGGGATCAGCAGGGGCCGCCCTCCCCCTGCACGGCTGTGGGTTGGGGCAGCGTGCTGGCTCGGGGGGTGGAAGGTAGGGAGGCGATGCTGTCGAGTAGCTGGCTCTGCGGAGGATGTTGGGTGCGGTATACGTCCCCCACGTAGACCAGGGGTTGGGTGTCATAGCAGAAGGACTCACCCACCGGGAGCTGAGGGTGTTGGCTGGTGGGGACTCACAGCCGAGTCACTCTGCAGGCATTGCCCTCAGCCCAAGGGAGCCACCCAGTCTCCTTGCCCAGAGGCAGCCAACACCCAATGACCGACTGGTGGGGGTGGGCCCCCCTGCCCCATGGGGCCAGCGCAGCTTTCAGAGCTCCTTGAAGGACCAGCTGAGGCCTCGGTTGTAACTACGTGGTATTCAGCTTCTCCCCCTGCCCAGCCCCGCTCCTCTCACTTCCTGAGAGCCTCCCTGGTCACTCGCTGCCCACAAACCTCTGCTTCCAGGGAACCTGACTCACATCACCTCCAAGGAACCCAGTTCCCCAGACAGTGAGTCTCTGAGGGCAGCCTGGACAGGGCATCCATGTGCTGACGAGAGCCCAGCCGCATCTGGGGCCATGCCGCTCTCTCCTCCCTCAGCCCAGGCAGCCTGACCCCCAAAGGGGGAGAGGGAGGTCGTCCATAGAGGGAGGTCTTTCTCCACCTAAAGCATCATCCTCCCAACACCCCGCACAGAAGCACAAAGGCCATCTCCACCCGCAAAAGGAGGAGACAGCGTGCAGTCCTGCCCACTCCCTCCCGCCCAGACCCCCTCCTCTCCAAGTGCGATCCTAAAGGGTAACCCTGAAGGGGAAAGAGCTGCTAAGTACAGGGAGAAATAGGGCCATGTGGGGAGGGGCAGGAGAAGCCCCCATCTGCTCTGTCTCCGGACAGAAGCACACACACAGGAGGCACGAGACCACAGAGGCAGCGAGTGGCGGAGGCAGCCACAAGCCAAGGAACCCCACGGCCCCCAGGAGCTGGAAGAGGCAGGGGGGACTCTCCCCTAGAGCCTCTGGAGGGAGCCCACCCTGCAGACACCTTGCAACCAAATTCCGACTTCTGGCCTCCAGACCCGTGAGAATACATTCCTGTGGCTGTAAGCCGCTGGGTTTGAGATAATTTGCTACTGCAGCCTCAGGAAACTATTACAACATCCAAGCTGGGGGCATCAGGACTTGCCCCTGCCTCTCCCCACCTTCCTCCCTCCCCCCAGCTTTCTTCCCTCCCCCACCAGGAGGTAACCCCCTTCCTGCTGATGTGCTGGTGAGACCTTGGGGCCTTGCCCCATACTTGTGCTTTATAACAACCACTTATTGGGCCCTTACAAAGGAATGGTTTCCTACCCCAGAATTTCAGACAGGTGGCAGGTGATGATGGTGATATCTGGGACTGAGAGGGCGTTGGAACAGAAAACAGAAAAGTATAGTCACTCGCGGTACCAGCTCATTCAACCAGGCCCATCTTCAGAGCTCCAGGCCCAGGACAGTATTAGGATTAGCGTCAACGCGACTCTAGCCCCAGCTGGTTTTCAGGAGGAAAGCGGCCCGTGGGACACGGAGCAGCCAGGGGGACTCGCTCCTCCCCTGGTGGAGGACCTGGGACTGCATATCGTCCCGCCTCTTGACTCCAGAAACCCCGCACCCCGCAGCCCACATCAAGCCTGGGTGGACCCACCTTCTGCAGCTCGGAGGAGACATTGCACACGCTGCTGGGAGGGGACGCCCGCTGGCACTGCTGTTCCCCACTGCTCAGGGCCCAGGAGTTGGCAAAGTCGTAGGGGTCCGAGGTCAAGGTCCCTGTGGAGAAAGTTTCAGGAGGATGAAGCCACGGTCGTGAGACCCGGGACTTCTGAGTGAGAACTCTAGGTCTGTTGCCACCTGAATCAACTTTCTTTAGATTAAAACATAGGCATCTGTGGCAGGAGTACCCCAGCATTACCACCACAGGGCACGGGCACCCGGGTTCAGCCAGCGTCTGGTGGGGGGTGGCTGGGCGGATGGGCACAGTGAGGAAGATGCCAGGAAAGGCGATGAGGAACAGTCCAGCCACTCTCGCTTCTCGGGACTTTGCTCCCTTTCCTCCTTCTGTGAGGAATGTTCTCCACCCCCTTACTACCCTGACTCTCTCAATTTATTCTTTGAGATGCAGCCCCGGAACCACTTCCTCCAGGAAGCCCTTCTGAATTAGCTCGACTCCCTGTCTCCCTCCCCAGTCTGGCTGGGTGCCCCTTCTCTGTGCTCCCTCAGCACCCTGGCCATCCCCCTATCAAAGCTCTCACCATCCTTTGTGTTAGTATCCTTTTTGCTTATATTCACCCCCCATTCAACTGTGAGCTCCTTAATTCAGGGCACAGGCTGTGCCTCTTATCTCTAAACTCTTATCTGCTGGACGGTGGATACTCAACATATTTTTGCAGAATGAAGGTAAGAATGTGGCATGAACCTAAGCATCCGCATCACTGCATCCCTGGTGCTCGCAGAGCATCTGTGCCCTGGTACCCACAGCAAACACGCTCCTATCAGCCACCCACAAGAGACTGTGAGGGCCTTCCGGGCCTGCATGGCCCGGTACCAAGTCAGGGCCGGATAGAACTGCTGCACCTTCATTGCAAAGGGGCTTAGCGGAGCAGCAAGGCAAGCAGTCCCTCTGCATAGCCAGATCTGGAAGAGTGAAGCACGCTTCAGGGTCAGATCATGCACCTGGAAATAGGAAATAAACTATCCCCGGAAAAAGAAAAGCAGGACTTGGAAGTATAGTGAGTTGGCCTCTGGGTGTGGGGAGCAGAAAAAAATGGCCCCCAAAGGTATGTCCACTTCCTAGTTCGCAGGACCTGTGACTATTTTACAGCAGAAGATGTGATTGAATAAAGGATCGTGAGAGGAAGAGCTTATCCTGGGTTCACTGAGTGAGCCTTAAACGCAATCACATATGTCCTTATAAGAGAGGGGTAAGGACTTCCCTGGTGGTCCAGAGGTTAAGACTTTGCCTTCCAATGCAGGGGGTGCGGGTTCGATCCCTGGTCATGGAGCTAAGATCTCACATGCCTCGTGCCCCAAAAAAGCGAGCAAACTAAAACAGAAGCAACATTGTAACAAATTCAATAAAGACTTTAAAAATGGTCCACATCAAAAAAAAAAAATCTTAAAAAAAAAAAAGAGAGGGGCAGAGGGAGATCAGACAGAGACACACACAGAGCAGGCAGTGTGCAGACCGAGGCAGAGACTGAAATGATGCAGGCACAGGTCAAGGATGGCTGGCAGTGGCTGGAAGAGGCAAGGCACAGATTCTCCCCAGAGCCCCTGGAGGAAGTGTAGTCCTGTCATCAACTTGGTTTTGGACTTCTGGCCTTCTAGAATTGTGAGAGAATCAATTTCTGTTGTCTTAAGCCATCAAGCTTGCAGTAGTTTGTTGGCAGCTGCAGGAAACTAATACATGGAGAAGCCAAAGGGAAGGGCACTTAAATCTGTGAAGTTTCTACTATGTGCCGGGCATTATGATAGGCATTCTCTGGGTTCTTAGTCACCACGCCACACAGGCTTGCCCACCTTCTAATACACCATCTCAAGGAAGAGGCGGAGAAGAGGCTTTGTGCTATGTGGGGAAAGCCCGAGAGAGAATCAAGACCCCTGGTCTGGTCTCAGTTCTCCTTCCATCGCCCTGTGTGATCTTGGGCTGATCCCATAATCTCCTGAGCCTGATTCCTCGTATGTAAAATGATGGGTTAGACTAGAGGACCTCTAGATCCTTTCCTGACCTTTTAGGAAGTGAAACCCTATGGGCTAAATCTGAAATGAGACATAAGGATGTCTTATAGATGGAATTACAAATCATCTCGCTTATAGAAAAATCTCTGAGAGCCAGAGTTAAAACCAGCTGGGCAGGCTCCCATGATGTCAGGAAGCAGGGTTAACTGTCGAGTCTTTGCCAACCAAAAAAAAAAAATTAACCCGCAGTCCTCTGAGAGTGATTTCCAAAATATCACCAGAGCCCTGACTTTTTGCCAACATGCACCACCTTCTCCCTAGGAACATAGGTCCCATTTTTAGTTAGTATTTTTTAATTGAAGTATAGTTGATTTACAATGTTTCAGGTGTACAGCAAAGTGATTCAGTTATACATACGCATATATATTCTTTTTCAGATTCTTTTCCATTATAGGCTATTACAAGATATTGAATATAACCTGTGCTATACTGTAGGTCCTTGTTGTTTATTTTCTATACAGTAGTGTGTATCTGTTAATCCCAAACCATTTTTATTTTTTTAGATCTTAAAGCCTGGAGAAGAAGACATCTTAGGGCTGGGACTTCCATTTCTGGCAATACAGCACATTAGAAAAATCTGAAAACTCTGCCACTGCAAAGGACAAATATCCTGTTGAATCTGTGTTTAATCCCATTTTAAAAAGTAGAGGGAATGACAAGGGACAGAAAAGAAGGAGAAGAAGGAAAGGAGGAAGGGAAGGGAAGAAAGTTTAAAAGCAAGGAAAGAAAGTTTAAGAATAGAACTGGCAAATACGACTTGATGTTCTGACTACAGGGTATTACAGTGGGGGTGGCAATCTTGCCAACTAATGTGCTTAGGTTTTAACAGCTCCTTGGAGATTGATGGAAATGAGTCTTGGGTCTGCCTGATGTAGGGAGATGGGCTTAGACCCCTTTGTGGTCCTGGCAGTCTTGAAGGACTACCCCCTCCGTGAGAAAGCTAACAAGAAAAAAATTCACTCTGAGAAGTAAGAAAATAAAAAGGAAGTTTATTTCCTTGGTCTGGACTCTGAATAGGAGGGGAAAAGTCTCCTCTGAGAATTTATAGTGATAGGAAAGCCCTCATTTAGCATTGAGATTCCAATTTATACTTCTTGTGAGAGTCAGTAACTCCATATTAAAAAATTAGCATAAAACCCTTCTAAAGATGAGCTTACAATCCAAAATTATGCAACATAGGCAACAATCTACTTCAAGCAAGACCCAGCAGACATAAAGATAACAAGATTCAAGCTCTAAAAACTTCAGATAATAAAGTTTTTGTACAGAGGTTATAAAAGAAATATATTTTAAATTGCTGTTATAAAGAAGAAATCAAAACTTGATAAAAGAACAAGACAATAAGAAAAATAATAGCGTTGAAAAGTGCCAGATTTACCTTCTAAAATTACAAATATAGTCAATGAAATAGAAAAGAAAAGTCAACTGACAGATTAGACATCATCTGTCAATTAGAGGCGAGAGAGAATTAGTGAACTAGAAGATAGATCTAAATGGTGATGTGCTGATAAGCCAGCTCTCTGGGGGGAAAGCAAAGCCCTGATTTGCTTGTTTCCATGGTGTAAATACTCCCACCATGGCCAGTTTCAAGCTACCAACATGACATTACTGAAAATGGAGCTGGAAAAGATGCACACGATTGGTTCTCACCAGCCAGCATGACTATACCACTCAAGCAACAAAGAGGGATAAAGAGATAGAAAAGTGGAAGCATGGAAAATAGGGTGGAATAAAAATATCCAACATATGTCTAACAGAAGAGGGAAAATGACTGAAATTTTCCTATATCTGATGAAAGGTAGGAATCATCAGATTCATGAGTCACAAAAAGTCTCAAGCAAGATAATAAAGATAAAACCCACACATAGAAATAGCACAGTGAAATTTCAGAATACCAAAAGCAATGAGATGACTCATACACAAAGCTAAAAGACACATTATCTGTGAAGAAATGACAATTAGACTGACAACATACTTCTCGACAGCAACAATGGAATAGCATCCTCAAAGCACTGTTAGAAATAACCAATGTCCTAGAATTCTATACCTAGCTAAAATATCATATAAGAATGAAGGAGTGTTTGTTTCAGTTATCACTACCAGACTCTGAGCGAGGAACTATAAAGGGATGTTTTTTAAAAAATAGAAATTGAACCTACAAAAAATAGTAACATAAAAGGAGAAATTATGAGCAAAGAACTTGTTAAACATGAAGGCATAGCCAAAGAAGCACCAATTATGTAAAACTATGATAATAATGCCAAATTTAGTAGTTATTCAAACAAGGTGGGGGGACAGTGAGGGCGTTATTCATATAGTAATGGGTAGATGAAGCAGACAAAAGGTAGTAAAAAAAAATAGTAGACTTGAATAACACAATTAACAAAGGTAGTTCAACAAAAAGATACAGAATCTGGCACCAATCAGGAAACATTCTTACAAGCCTCTTAGATAGCCTCATCCACCAGAAGGCAGACAGCAGAAGCAAGAAGAACTACAGTCCTGCAGCCTGTGGAATGAAAACCACATTCATAAAAAGATAGACAAAATGAAAAGGCAGAGGGCTATGTACCAGATGAAGGAACAAGATAAAACCCCAGAAAAACAACTGAATGAAGTGGAGATGGGAAACCTTCCAGAAAAAGAATTCAGAATAGTGATAGTGAAGATGGTCCAGGACCTCAGAAAAAGAATGGAGGCAAAGATCGAGAAGATGCAAGAAATGTTTAACAAAGACCTAGAGGAATTAAAGAACAAACAAACAGAGATGAGCAATACAGTAACTGAAATGAAAACTACACTAGAAGGAATCAATAGCAGAATAACTGAGGCAGAAGAACGGATAAGTGACCTGGAAGACAGAATGGTGGCATTCACTGCTGTGGGACAGAATTAAAAAAAAAGAATGAAAAGACATGAAGACAGCCTAAGAGACCTCTGGGACAACATTAAACACACCAACGTTCACATTATAGGGGTCCCAGAAGAAGAAGAGAGAGAGAAAGGACCCAAGAAATATTTGGAGAGATTATAGTCAAAAACTTCCCTAACATGGAAAAGGAAATAGCCACCCAAGTCCAGGAAGCACAGAGTCCCAGGCAGGATAAACCCAAGGAGAAACACGCTGAGACACATAGTAATCAAACTGACAAAAATTAAAGACAAAGAAAAATTATTAAAAGCAGCAAGGGAAAAACAACAAATAACATACAAGGGAACTCCCATAAGGTTAACGGCTCATTTCTCAGCAGAAACTCTGCAAGCCAGAAGGAAGTGGCAAGATATATTTAAAGTGATGAAAGGGAAGAACCTACAACCAAGATTACTCTACCCAGCAAGGATCTCATTCAGATTCAACAGAGAAATCAAAAGCTTTACAGACAAGCAAAAGGTAAGAGAATTCAGCACCACCAAACCCGCTCTACAACAAATGCTAAAGGAACTTCTCTAAGTGGGAAACACAAGAGAAGAAAAGGACCTACAAAAACAAACCCAAAACAATTAAGATAATGGTAATAGGAACACACATATTGATAATTACCTTAAATGTGAATGGATTAAATGCTCCAACCAAAATACACAGGCTCACTGAATGGATACAAAAACAAGGCCAGTATATATGCTGTCTACAAGAGACCCACTTCAGACCTAGGGACACATACAGACTAAAAGTGAGGGCATGGAAAAAGATATTCTATGCAAATGGAAATCAAAAAAAAGCTGGAGTAGCAATACTCATATCAGATAAAATAGACTTTAAAATAAAGAAGCAATTTGCATTCTGAGATAATTTTTTTCTTGTCTTATATTTCAATTTATTTTCTTCTTTTTCTTCAGATGTAAAATATATCCAACACTTAATTCCAAAAGCAAATGTATTTATGACATTGTTGTCCAGCCCAGGTTTTTACACCCATATAACCAATGGGATAAGACCATAATTCATTATCTTTTTACCACTGAAATTGTTTTATATATGTAATGACAGAGAAATGGCTTTATAATGCTGATAATGGTGGCAAAGAACTAATAGTTGGCTACTTCCATTACCAGTAATCTTAGCTGGATGAGGCCCTGCTTCACACATTTTGCCAAAAATCTTGCAACCCATCTGAGACAGAAACAGATGCACTACCCAGATCCCTTTCACGCAGGACTTGATTTGCTCTTCAGAGTCTGTCTCAGCTACAGAGAACTACCTCCTGATGTCATACCCTTCTAGAGGCAGTACATATGCAGTGAGCGAATGGGGCCCAGACATCTTAGCCTGGTATGGAACATTCTGAGGGGCAGTCCTTGCTCTAGAGCTCTCCCTCTGCTCAGCTCTCCTTCCTCCCCTTCCTTTCGATATTGATCTCTAATAAACATCTTGTACCATAGATTCTACTGAGATTAAATAAATAAATAAATAAGAAAACATTCTGTTGGAGCATACATAGAGCAATTACAAAAGATCATGTACGGGCTTCCCTGGTGGCGCAGTGGTTGAGAGTCTGCCTGCCGATGCAGGGTACACGGGTTCGTGCCCCGGTCCGGGAAGATCCCACATGTCGCAGAGCGGCTGGGCCCGTGAGCCATGGCCGCTGAGCCTGCGCATCCGGAGCCTGTGCTCCGCAACGGGAGAGGCCACAACAGCGAGAGGCCCACGTACCACAAAAAAAAAAAAAAAAAAAAAGGATCATGTACTAGGCCACAAATAAATCTCCCCAAATTTCCAATTTAAATCAGAAATCAATTTAGCTGCAAAAGATAGCTTTTAAAATTCTAAACATTTAAAAATTTTAAGTACAATTAATAGATTGAGAAAAAACTCAGAATGGAAATAGAAAATTCATAGAACTCAATGAAAATGAAAATATTTACCTATCAAAGTTGGTGTGATACAGCTAAGGCAGTATTTAAGGAAAGTTGATAGCCTCAAATGTACATATTGAACAATAAAAAGTTTAAGAAATCAGGGCTGGCGAAGACAGCAACAAATGATCTTACTATTCTCCAGTCCAATGAAAGGAATAATCAGCTGTTTCTCTACACACTTACCCCTTAACCGTAAAAAAGAAGGAGAACTTATACACAAATGTTCGGCTTTTGCAAAAGAACATCCCTCCTTAAATGTTTATGTAATTGAAATTATCAGAAGAAGAATAAAGATTAGCAGTGGTTTTCACATTGTCCATATTACTTCCTGTTGCTTGTGAGCACACACACGCACGCACATCCACATAAACTAGCCTTTTTGGACAGTGTAGAGGACACCCTTTTTTTTTGGCCACACTGTGTGGCTTGCAAGATCTTAGTTCCCCAACCAGGGATCGAACCCAGGCCCCCTGCCGTGGAAGCACGGAGTCCTAACCACTGGACCACCCTTTATAGATTTCATCCTCAAAGTTCCAACACAGTGGCTCAGGAGGATCTGTTCAAACCATCCAGCATTTATCAACCATCTGCCATGTGGGGAATTCAAGGCTGAACAACGTCGGGTCTGAGGAGCCCCCAAGATCTGGTTTGATGGGGGGTCTAGGCAGTGAAGTAGAACACTAAGAGATAAGGCTGGTGGGATAAATTGAGCTGAGGACTTGGGGAGGCTGGAACGCCAGGGGAAGAGTCATAGTGAAGACTGGTGAGCAGGACAGCACAGCCATGCGCTTGGGAAACGGTGTTCCAGAGAAGCCTACCTTCCTGAGTCCGGAAGTCATCTTCGGCAAAGATGTTAAAGTTGCCGCACAGCCCACAGGTCTTGTTGAAGTGTCTGTCTGACAGCAGGACTTGAAAGTTGCCGCTGCCATCAATCCTGGCCACAAAGCCGTAGGCCTCGCTGGACAGCTTGTAGTACCCAGCCTCGGTTTCTAGATACAGCCCTTTGGAGGTATAGGGCATGGAGACCCTGGAAGGACAGGAGGAACTCAGGAAGTGGCCTTCTCATCCATTTTCTGGATGTCCCTCCACCCTTCAACCCAACCACGCTGCAGGATTCAGACCAAGGAGCAGAGGCTGTGTGCCTAGTCCAAGCGTTGGGACACCCCCCTCTTGCACATCCTGCTCACTTCCTCTGGGCACATCTACTTCCTCTCTCTGGGCCCTGCTGCTTCATCCGAAAGACGATGGGGGAGTACAGGGGAATTATCAGGGCCCCTTCTAATTTGACATTTCTGGGCTCCGACTTACCTCTGGTCCCCCTGCAGCACAGTACCGTTGACAAGCACATGGATATCGAAAAATTCCCCAAGATACACAGAAAGGCTCACTCTCTTGCCATCTTGGAAGTCCCCTGAAAGAGAAAAGAATGATTTAAACTGGGTAGCAATTATTACCCAAAAAAGTGAATACATTTATTTATAATCATCATCTCTATAATCTTATCTCAGTGAAAAACCCCCCCCAAAGATCTAACAAATGGGCAACAAAAATGTCCCTAAAAATCTCATTGGCTCACTCATCTTTCCATTCATCTAAAAATAGTTATCATGTGCTTTCTGAATACATAGCCCTCTAGTAGTCTCTCATATTTCTCAAAAGAGAAATGTAACATTCTGACCCCTTCCTTCTGGGAGTTTACAATCGAAGTATAAAGATAAACTAAGCATGAGTCAGATGCATTCTAAGGCAGTGAATCAAAGCCACCATGTGGTTACTGGTGACAGGAACACTGCGATGTGTTATTTAAAATGTTCTCTTAGAAAGGGAACCCTCCACACTGTTGTGGGAATGCAAAGTAGTTCAGCCACTGTGGAAAACAGTACGAGGTTCCTCAAAAAATGAAAAATCGAGTTGCCATATGATCCAGCGAGCTCACTCCTGAGCATATAACCAGACGAAACTATAATTCGAAAAGATACCTGCACCCCCATGTTCATTATGGCACTATTCACAATAGCCAGGATGTGGAAGCAACCTAAACGTCCATCAACAGATGAATGGATAAAGAAGATGTGTTGTGTGTGTATATATATATATATATATATATATATATACATACACACAATGAAATACAACTCAGCCGTAAAAAAGAGCAAAATCATGCCATTTGCAGAAACATGGATGGACCTAGAGATTATCCTACTAAGCGAAGTAAGAAAGAGAAAGACAAATACCATAAGATATCACTTACACGTGGAATTTAAAATATGACACAAATGAACCTATCTATGAAACAGAAACAGACTCACAGACATAGAGAACAGACTTGTGGTTGCCAGGAGGAGGGAGCGAAGGAAGGATTAGAAGTTTGGGATTAGCAGATGCAAACTGGTATATATAGAATGGATAAACAGCAGGGTCCTACTATAGAGCACAGGGAACTATATTCAATATCCTATGATAAACCATAATGGAAAAGAATATGAAAAGGAATACATATACATGTATAACTGAGTCAATTGGCTATACAGCAGAAGTGAACACAACATTGTAAATCAACTATACTTTGGTAAAAATTCAAAAAGAATAAATAAAATGGAGGTTCGTGCGTCTCCTCACTGTACTGAATTCGCTTCTCTGGGAGAGGTTTAGCGATAGCACAGGTAAAATGCCCCACTCCGTGCGGGGAACTTAATAAGGACACAGATGTTGCCATTACAGATGTCTGAATAGCCGAACACGTGATCAGATGGCCTCTGCCGTCCCCGTTGTGAGGGGCAAATGCAGAGGCAAGGGTGATGGCGGTTGACATGAAAGCCGGAAAACACGAAGAGACATTTTTGCAGCTTAATGAAGACCTAACAACCCCACCGCTTGTCCGGAGAACAGGCGCCTGTGCTGGGCTATGGGTTTTCAAAGATAACTGAGTGGCCACAGGAGATGAGGGATCCAGAAGGAACAGTGTGGTCCGCGTCTCAAGCCTTTGAGACTGAGAAGTTGATGGAAATAGGGAAGATGAGGGCAGCCGGTGAAGACAGAGACGGAAGATGCTGGAGAAACAGGGGTCAACGTTGGGGGTGCCATGCCTTCATGCTCCTGAAGAAATGGGATGGGGACCCAGGTGGAAAGGTTAAGCTTGGAAATGAGGACATATGCCTGCTCCTGGAAGGGTCAGGGGACTGTAGCTCCAGCTCCTCAGCAAAAGACAAGGCAAGGGGTGGTGCAGTGGTTGAGAATCCGTCTGCCAAGGCAGGGGACACGGGTTCGAACCCTGGTCCGGGAGGATCCCACATGCCGCGGAGCAACTAAGCCCGTGCTCCACAACTACTGAGACTGCACTCTAGAGCCCGCGAGCCACAACTACTGAGCCCATGTGCCACAACTACTGAGGCCCGCGCACCTAGAGCCCATGCTCTACAACAAGAGAAGCCACCACAATGAGAAGCCCGCGCACCTCAACGAAGAGTAGGCCCCGCTCGCCGCAACTAGAGAAAGCCGGCACGCAGCAACAAAGACCCAGCACAGCCAAAAATAAATAAATTGAATTAATTTAAAAAAAATAAAGAGAGAGAAGGCAAGAATGTCTATGGAACCAAGTGCAGGAGGCTTGGAAGGTCTGTCGACGTGACGTGCCGCTGCCATGGCTGGGGCCACTGATAAAGCGAGCTAAGAAGGGTGGTCTCAGGACAGCCCAGCAGAGGTCTGGAAGGAGGTGTCCTCCAACCAGGGCTTGAGCTGGACCCAGGCTGCTGGAGGACAGCGACACCTGGTACACACACACACACACACACACACACACACACACACACACACACACACACACACACACACATACAGAACCAACCAGAATGAGCCAGAAAATAGACTTGTTTCTGGTAAGACTTTAGTGAGGGCCGTGGCATGTAACTAACAAGCCCATTCTAAGAATAGAGTCTTGAATGATATACTGTTAGTAGCTCAGGGGCCATCAGGAAAGGCCCAGAGACCACCCACAGCCCACAAGCCACAATCTGCCGGGCCCCAGACCAACGCTGGCAGGGGTTAAAAGAGATGCCAACCGCGGGGAAGGGTTTTGTCCTATCCCACTGAGGAGTCTCGTCCAAACTGCATTTTCACTTCCAACAGTTTTTGTAGCAAGCAAATCTTTCAAAAGTGGAACAGACTTTCTGACAGCAAGAAATTAGCCGAAGAAAAACAAAAATAAGTGATAGGTCAAATACACTCAAATGTTAATGGTAGAGTCTGAGTGGTGGGTATAGCGGTGTCCATTGTCGTATTCTTTTCACTTTTCCGTATGTTTGAAATTTTCCATAATAAAATGCTGGAAAACGCAAACAAATGCGAGAGCCCGGCAAGAGCCTTCAGTTTGCGGTCCCTCCCAGGAGCCTTCCCGGCCCCTCGACATGCACAGTGGGCCAAAGACTGAATCCCTTCCCGGCCTCTGCTGGGGCTGACCCTGACCACCACACCCCAGCCTGGAGGGAGCCCCATTCACCACCTGCCTGCTGGCAGAGGTACAATGAGCCCAAGAGGTTGGGGTCTCCTCCCGGCCACAGAACCCACCTCCTCCTCACCAGTACAATTCCTGTCCATCCCCAGGCTCAAGAGGGCTGGAGGGTTCTGTCCCTGCCTCACTAGGTAACATCACCTTGAGCTGGAGGCATCTCCCTCCTGGAAACAGGAGAGGGACCCTGGGCACCTCTCCTCAAAGGTGCTCCCTTCCCATCATGGGGATTCAGAAAGGGTGCCTGAGAGAGCTAGGCAGCCAGCCAGGCATGGGGCAGGAGGTGGGGTGGTGGTGTTTGCCGGATAATGAGTGGGGAACGCTGCCTGCAATCAGGCAGCTTGGGGTGAGCCACCATCCTGAAGTTGCTTTCAAGGCTTTCAAGGATGTAAGATCACCTCAACAGTCACTTGTTCCACGGGAAGCAGGGCTGAACAGGGGCCGTGGGGAAGCCGAGAGGTCACTACCACTATGAAGGAAGGACCTGAAGGCTGGGCCAGCCAAGACTCCAGCAGGAAGTCATTCAAAAGGGAGCCAGGAGAACGTGACAGAGCCCCGAGCCTCCCACTGTTGGGGTGCATGGGAGCGCCCATCTTTTCCAGGTAAAAGGGGATACAGCCTGACTCCACAGCCCGTGGGACCTGGGTCCCCCAGGTAGCTGACACTCGGTGTCACTTGCCCATCGTCACACAGCTGGTGAGTGATGACGGGACTGGGAACTCAGATCAGCGGCTGGTTTAAGCATGTGAAGGGTGGGCTCTGCATGGTCCCAGGAGCGATGGCATCGGGAAGCTGAGGAGCCTGCCAGGAGCACCCAGAGCCCAGCACTGCGTAAGGCAGCAGCCCGTTGCTGGAGGTGGGGGTAGAGGTGCTGGGATCGAGACCCTTGGTGAGGACAGAACTGCAGGACCCTGTGGAATTCCACCCCCAAGGCAGGGGCAGCAAGGGGAGGTTTGGAAGGAGGAGACTTCAGAAAAGCAAACCGTGGCAGCATGAAGGAGCTTGGAGGCCATCTAAACAAGTGGCTTTGAAACGTTTTTGCTCACATATATCCAGACAAAACTATAATTCAAAAAGATACATGCACCCCTATATTCATACCAGCACTATTCACAATAGCCAAGACATGGAAGCAACCTAAATGTCCACCGACAGATGAATGGATAAAGAAGGTGTGGCACATATATATAGTGGAATATTACTCAGCCATCAAAAAAGAACAAAATAATGCCATTTGCAGCAACATGGATGGACCTAGAGATTATCCTACGAAGCGAAGTAAGTCAGAAAGAGAAAGACAAATATCATAGGATATCGTTTATACGTGGAATCTAAAATACGACACAAATGAACCTACCTAAGAAACAGAAACAGACTCCCAGAAACAGAGAACAGACTTGTGGTGGCCGAGGTCGGGGGAGGGAAAGATTGGGAGCTTGGGGTTAGTAGATGCAAACTATTAAATAGAGAGTGGCTAAACAACAAGGTCCTATACTGTAGAGCACAGGGAACTATATGCAACATAGTTCTGTGATAAACTATAATGGAAAAGAATATGAAAAAGAATACATATGTATGACAGTCACTTTGCTGAACAGCAGTAATTAACACAACACTGTAATTTAACTATACTTCAATAAAAAATAAAATTTAAAAAAAGAACATTTTTGCCCAGCAAGTGGAGTAAAAATGCCAGTAACTTCATGACCCAGCGCATGCACCATACACAGTTCACATAACATTCCTACCCTAACCCTGTGCCAGGCGCTCTGGTACTTTCTGATGTCTTCTATTCCGTTCCACGTAATTTTTTTTCATGCTGGTTACAACCATTACATTCATTTTATGACCCATATGTTGTGACTCAGTTTGCAAAACACTGATCTATACTGACTCCATTCTACAGTTGGAGAAACTGAGGCCCAAGTTTACAACAGGCTTTCTCCACCTCGGTGCTATTAACACTGCGGGCCAGATACTTCTTTGTTGTGGTGGCCACTCTGTGCACGTAGGATAATTAACAGCATCCCTGGCTTCTACCTATCAGATGACACTAGCCTCCACCCCACCCCCCAAGCTGTGACAATCTAAAATGTCTCTAGACACAACCAAATGTCCTCTGGGGGGAAAAAAATCACCCTGGTTGAGAACTATTGGTTTACACAGCTAACACGGGCAGAGCCCACATCAGGGTTTTCTAACTCCAAGTGCAAACCTCCCTTTGTAACACAAAGCCACCTAACGGGGCGTCTGAGCGCTCAGGATTCAGTTAACCACTAGTGCAGGACAGAACTCTCCATCAGCCTTATGTTTTATTTGCTTCCTTCCCTCCCTGCAGAACTCAGGAGGGCATCTGAGATGTGCAGCCATTAGGAAGATGAGCCATTAGAAAATGCCAGCGACGGACTTCCCCGGCGGTCCAGCGGTTAGGACTCCGCGCTCTCACTGCCGAGGGCCTGGGTTCAATCCCTGCTCAGGGAACTAAAAATCCCACAAGCCACGAGGTGCGGCCAAAAAAAAAGAAAAGAAGCTGCCGGCGAGCCCCGGGGCGGGAGGACGCTCCCACGGTCTGCAGACCTGCAGGCCCACACTTCCTGTAACTGCCGGAAGACGGGCGAGGCATCCGTCCCAGAGGCGAGCTATAGGGAAGCTCTTCCCGCAGCCCCATCTCCAGTCTGGCCTCTTGAATTCAGGAACTGAGGCTCTAAGTAAGGGAACAAGGCCTCCCCCAGGTGAGCGAGGAGCATTCAGGGAAGCAGGTGGCAGCTGGGAGCCGAGTCAGACCCGAGTGCTTTCTCTGAGTCTAGAGTGTGGGAGTCACTACTCTGTGTTTCTAACAAACACTCCATCCTCCCCTCCTGTGATTCTGATGCAGGCGATCACTGTCCGAAAGCTGCACGACAGCGATCTGGAGTGACCTGGCCACATGCTGATCGGGAGGCAGAGGCTCACGCTGGGGAGGTCACCCGAACCTTGCTGGGTGTCCGTGGCTCTCTCGGGGCTGCTCTGGGAGCCACATCCCGCAGGGTGGCTCAGGGGCCACCAGAACTCCCGAGGTCTCTCCCAGGTCCCCGTGCTGGCCGGCTAGGACCTTGACCTGGGACCCTGGATGGAGCCTGCCGGACCGGGAGCCGACATCAGAACAAGGGGCCTCGCCTTGGCACCAGGTGGCCCCCGATGCTCGGACACAAACACTTTACCCAGGATGCGAACAAGGTTCACGGGAGAGGAACGGGAATTTGCGATTTAGAAGCGAGGAAACAGGATGTCATTGGAGAACAATAGAGCAGAGACGTGTGGGAGGGCACCGCCGCGCCTGCAGGATGGAAAGGCAGCGTCCAGGGGTGCTGGGCCCCTTGGCACCTCCGGCCCCCGGAGCAGCGGTGCCAGCCCACCCTGCCGGGCTCAGCTCCTCAGATTATCCGTCTCCTGGCAATACCCCCCTCCCACCCCTAAAAAACAGAAAAAGTAGCCACCCATGCTCTCTGATGTTAGCAGCACGATTTTGGGTGGGAATTAAACTATTCTACATTGAAATGGGATTGATCTACAGCCTGACTTCAGCCAACTACCTGCCAGAAAATTGACACTTGACAAGAGCAAATTGTAAGAAAAGGAGGACGCAGAGGGGGTATCCCACAGAGATGCTCTGAACTAGAGAGCCCTTCCATTCCTCCTTGGCCCCTGAAACCCAGAGAAGGATGGCCAGAGAGGCCAGACCTCTGACACCCACCCGCGTGGATGTGAGGCAGAGGGGTCAGTGTTACCCTGACTTTGACAGACATGCCCCCAAGTGCCCACGGTACATTTGTGACACCGTGGATGGACCTTGGAGGCATTGTGCTAAGTGAAATAAGACAAAGAGAGACAAATACGGTACGATCTCACATGTGGACTCTTAAAAAGCAAGCAAAGCAAATGCACTGTGACTTTTAAGGTGGAGAAATCCATGGAAATAAACATTGGGACCACCTGAGGCGGAAGGACCTGGGGCCTTCAGCTTCCCAGGGAAGGTGAGGGGGTGCTTTTTCCCTCCATTGGTGCCTCTGAAGCAAGACGGGTCCCCAGAGTTCAGAGTTCAGGATGACTTCCTCAATTCATCATGCCCTAGGGGTGTCTCTGGTCCTTTTCATCACCCGCCTGGTTACCACGGCCAAGGCCACCCCGCATCCCGCTTCTCTCCCTTTCAGAAGCATCTTGGCAAAGAACCAGTTTCTGCTGAGGCTCTACACTAGCCCCTCGTTGCCTGCGAAATCAAGAAACAAACTCCCCCATCAGCAAGACGCAGCCCCATCAGCCTGCCCCCGTGACCCAGTCTTGCACTCCACTATTCCCCAGGCCTGTGCTTCTCAAACTTGGGGCCCCAAACCAGCAGCAGCAGCTGGGAACTTGTTAAGAACGAACATTTCAGGCCCTGCTCCAGATCCACTGACTTAGAAACCTTGGGCGGGGTAGGAGGGATGGAGGACCCCAGCAATCTGTTTTAACCAGCCTCCAGGTGAGGCTGATGTGCGCTGGAAACAGGGAACCACGGCTCCCAGCACAGGACCTCCCCACTGGGCTGCACGGCCCCAACATACACCCTTTCCAGAGCCTTCCCTGTGCTCCTGCTGTCCCCCCTGCATGGGGCATCCTCCCGGTCCTCTCTGCCCAAGCAAAACCCCCTCCTCCAAGGTCCGGCACAACGTGCTGTTCATGAAGCCAGCTCTTCGGTACAGCAGAGCACCGCGCTTCCTGGATCCCCCGTTCGGTGATGACAGAGACCCCCAGGAGCTAAGGAAGCAGAGATGAATGTGACATGGTCCTTGCCCTGAGGGATTCACGGAGGAGTAGGGGAAATGGCATTGCAGTGAAGTTCAGACTACTCAAGTCACACTGGGATAGGTTTTCCAGCAGAGGCAGGGCAGGTGGGGAAAAGGCAGGGCAGGTAGGGGGTAGCCAGAGAAGCAGGAGAACCCATGAGACTTCCCTGGCAGTCCAGTGGTAAGGACTCCACGCTTCCACTGCAGGGGCCTCGGGTTCGACCCCTGGTTGGGGAACCAGGATCCCACATGCCGTGTGGCATGGCCAAAAATTAATTAATTAATTAATTAATTAAAAAAGAAGCAGGAGAACCCAGAGCTAAGGCCAGCTGTCAGCTCACCCAGCAACCAAGCAGAGCCTCGCCCAGCGGTAGACCCAGAGGGTTCTGCTCCCAGCCTTCCTGACTGATGGAGTTAACGCCCCAAGATCCCCACAGCCTGCATCTTGTGTGAGGGTCTGGGTGTTGACCAAGATGCTCTCCTTGACCAGTTGTCCATAACCAAACCTGAGTCAGGCTCCTCCGAGCCCTCTCCTCGGTTAGGTGCCCCCATGGACTCTGTCCTTGGCCTGCTTAGTCCAGTTTTAGCAAGAATCCTGCTGGGTCAGTTTAGCGAAAATCCCCTACCCTTAGTATCTGATCATACTCCTTGTAACCCAGCCTGGACATCGTATCACCCCGGCCTCCCTTCAGCAAGAATCCTGTCAAGTTGGTTTAGCCAGAATTCCCCCTGATCCCTGATGTTTCCTCTTAGTCGTTTTCCACCAGCAGCCCACACCCAGCTCCCTGACTATAAGTCCCCACTCGTCTTTGTTATATTCGGAGTGGAGCCCATCTCTCCCCTCTACTGCAAAACCTCCATTGCACTGGTCCGTCCTGAGTAAAGTTTTCCTCGCTCTCCTTATAACTATTGTCACGAAAAATTTTGCTGTAACAGTGTAGGTCTGTCCGTTACCACCTCCCCTCCACATGCCCCGCCGCGCCAAGGCTCAGGACTCCGTCGCCTTTGCTGGTTTTTGCTGCATCCCTCACTCATGCACCACACACATCTCGTTAATTGTTGTGAAGGTCACCAAACCACAGTGTTCCATCACTGCCTCCAGCCCCACTCCCAGCCTTGGAAAGTGCCCTCTCTCCTTAACACAGAAGAAAGGTCCTCCTTCCTGACAAGCCCAGGATCGAAAGCCAGCTCTTCCTTTTTTATCCGTCAGCACTTGGGAGGATCGTGCAACCTCCTTGGGCTTCAGTTCTTCATGTGTGAAGGGGGGCGACGGTACCTGCCCCTACATCTCAGAGCTGCTGCACAGGGGCAGAGATAACACGGGCATGATACCAGCACTTTGCCAGGAACACAGGAGGTGCTCGACATCAGCTGATACTCTGAATTCCAGCGAGAACATGCAACCTTCCTTCCCTTTTCTACAGGCTTTTGCTATTAAAAACCACCTTCTGGGTCATCGATTCTCTCGACGCTTCGGGGCTTCCAGAGCATTGCCTGGACCCAGAGCGACAGACTCAACCACTGGAGAAGCACGAAGACTCTCTCCATCCACCAGGCTCCCACGGGTAGGGGCCCAGCGAGAAGCCGAGGGAATCCCCATGTCACGGAGAGGCCGTTCCCCACCGTGCTCTCCGCTCAGGCACTGTCCTAAGAGTAGGAAATCCCAGCCCGCAATCCCCAAGGCCCTCACCTGCCAGGGCTGAGCTATGCTGTCCCCCCTCCCCACCCGCCTCTGAGTTCCTCCCCTCAGGGCCCGGACTCACCTATGAGAGAGAAGGAGTGTGTCTGGCAGTCCCCCGCCAGGAGATAACTACAGCTTCCCTCAAAGCTGTACATGCTCTCATCAAAGGTGTTGATGGAATCACCTCCGAAGAGGCTGCATCGGGCCATCGACGACCTGCCAAGAGCGCCTTCTCCACAAAGGGCCCCTGGAGGGAAAGGCCACACGTGAGCACAGCTGGTACCACCAGCCCAAACCACTGCAGCCTGGTAGAAACGAGGCTGCGTCTGTTAGAAATTAGGCTCCGGGGAAGAACTTTCCATCCTCAACGACAATAAAGCTGTCGCTTTCAGCCCCAGAATATGACCCAGGACCCGGCAATAATGGAGGAGCTGCCTTTCAGGAAACCTATTCATTTTAATGACATATATTCACTGATTTTAAATGTACTGCGTGCTCATTAGAGAGAATCGGGAGACTATGGAAGAATAACAAAAAGAAATTAAAATCATCTGTAACCAACATTCAGCAGTAACCAGAGTTAACGTTTTAGCGTTTATCTTTTATTTCTATGTTACTGTGTATATACACTTACAGATTTTTTTTTAAACATCTTTATTGGGGTATAATTGCTTTACAATGGTGTGTTAGTTTCTGCTTTATAACAAAGTGAATCAGTCATACATAAACATATGTTCCCATATGTCTTCCCTCTTGCGTCTCCCTCCCTCCCACCCTCCCACTTACAGATTTTTTGCAAATTTGTCGGCATGCGGAGCAAACTGTTTATAACCCGTTGATTTCTCAGTATAGTGTAAAGAATGTATCGTGCCATACTTCCAAAACATTTTCGGTGGCTGCCTTATACTTTGCCTCTAAATGTATTTGGTACAGGTTCTAGCATTTCCCAGTTTTCTGATATGTACATAGATTGTACTGAGCATCCTTCTACATGCATCTACTGGTGTATCTTGAATATACTGAATTCTGAACAGATCAACCTGTGTGCCTGACACACAGAATCTGTGAAGTATTGACTCCTGCAGGGTCATATGCTATCTCCTGCCGCTCTCACACTGTGTGTGTGTGTGTGTGTGTGTGTGTGTGTGTGTGTGTGTTGGCAGGTGGAAACCACAGCTGTCAATCTCTAAGTTTTCTAGATCCCCTGGCACAGAACACACCTAGCAGGAAGATGCAGAGGGTATGACGAATGCAGAGGGTATGATGAAGGTACATTTTGCCCCAGACTAACCTGTGAGCAGTAGGCTGGATGCTGCTGGCCTAGTCATCTAAATGGAGACTAGGATCAGAAAAGGGTCCCCCTTGCCTTTCACAGACTCAGCATCTCAGTGCGGGAAGGAGGGCAGTGTTGTACAGTGAAGGAGAGCTGGCCTCTGATTTGGGTTCTGTGTGACTCTGGAGCAGTCATTTTTCCTCTCTGACCCTCAGTCTCTGCATCGGTACTATCAGATGTACACCTGGACAACTAGATGAGCTCCACAATCCATTCTAAAGCTAATAATCTTCCCAAGTCTTGGATTCCTTCTTCTCCATCCTCCATCCCCAGCATACAGGACTGTTCTGTGTGGCCCTGGCGCTTCTAGTTCCCCAATGGGAGAAGACATGTACAGGCACCTGGTCCTTGAGAAACGCAAGTCCAGGGCAGTGGGCTCTGCAGAACCTTCATAAGAGGAATTAACCAGGGAGCCAGTGACTCCGGCAGCCCCAGCATGAGCCGAACGTGGGGCTGGGCACACAGGTGGGCTCCAGACACACCTGCAGATCCCTGGCAGGGGGTGGTTCCCAATGGCCCTGAGGCAGGAGTGAAGAGTGGCGGCAGCACCTTTATACCTACCTGGCAAGGTGAGGGCCAGAGCGAGCAGCAACCTCGTGAGCCTGGCAGGGATCATCTGAGGAGAAGCAGGAGAGTTGAGCTCGCGATCGCTGGCCACACAGGTGACTGCTATGTGCTCCCGGCCATGCATGAAGTAGGGAGAATTTTTTTCAAGCAAGAGAAGAGAATCACTCTCATTTGCCCCTTAAACATGGACTGCTGGTCCCCAAAACAGCCTGTGGCCAGGCCCAAGAGTAACAATCACTGTGATCCAGGACCCCGGGTGGCCAGGCCCAAGAGTAACAATCACTGTGATCCAGGACCCCGGGTGGCCAGGCCCAAGAGTAACAATCAATCACTGTGATCCAGGACCCCGGGCACCCTCCCCCGAACAGCGGTCCCTGCTGCACACAGAGAGGAAAGCCCTGCCTTGGCCTCCACTCGCCCCCAGGTGTCATCCCCTGAGCTCCCGCGGCCGCTCAGAGCCGGGGACACCTCATTCCCTCCTCCTCTTTATCCTTTCACGCTCGGCAGCAAACTGGGGAGTAGGAACTGTCTTGCTTCTGCTCCTACCATGGGCACCAGGCTTTGAGAACACTCAGGAACCAGGCTTTCTGGGCAATCACCCACAATGTACACCACCTCCTCTCTCATCCCCATCCCAGCACCCAGCACAGTGCCCAGCACCCAGGAGGTGTTCAGGCAACATTTGCTGAGTTGATCAGATAAATAGACAGGAGTCCAGCAGCCCTGGGTGGTGGGCAAGGTTCCCTGTGGTGTGGCCGCCCCAGAAAAGGACAACGGACCCTGGCTGGCCCAGCATACTCCGAGTCCCCTAGGGCCCCGGCCACAGCTCCCTCCTCTGCAAAAGCTGCAAGATTAAGTGCAGTCTGTCACCTGAGATTCCCTGGGGGTGGGGAGCTCCCTTACCACCCACTGCCCCATCCAGCCAAACAAGGGAGAGGAAAACCCCATCCATGATGTATCTGTGGAAGGAACACTCTAATGTCTGATATGGCCAAGGCTTGGTCTTGGAGCAGGTGCCCAACACACAGGTACATCAGGCTGCTTCCAGAAGGTACCCAGAGGTGAGGGCAGAGCTCATTCCTGTCCCATCTGGTCAAGTATTACAAGCAGTAAAGCCCAGGCAGTAGCGTAGCAGCCACAGGACCTCCAGAGGCAAGTGGAGGAGGTAGCGTTAGAGGGTTCCTGGCTGTGAATCACCCTGCAAGCTAGTCCAGGGATGGAGAACCCCAGCTCCCCAGGGGTGAGGATCAGTCCTGCATCCTCCTCCCACTATGAGCCAGCCCTCTTCCCCAAAGACCATACCTTCCCCTGCAAATGGGGACTGCGGGTGACCCCGAGGTCCTTCGGGAAACTCAGCCTCCGCAGTGGTGCCGCCAGCCCTAGGCCATGCTCTCCAGGACCTTCTGTGGCTTGGGACTGTCTTGCTGGTGAGTGACCCCCGTGCTGTGGACACCCTGGGCTGAGGGGAGATAAAGTCCAAGCTGTGACGTCCGTCAGCCCCCGCTTTCCCACCACAATAGCTGTGAGCTGCCACCACAGGGGACAGGCCTCCTCCTAATGACCGAGAGGAAACAATGAACGGAAATGGTATTAGAAACACCTCCAAGGCGATAAGGCTTTGAACGCTTTGGTGGGAGGCTTCCTAGCAGCTGCCCTAAGGAGCTGCCTGGCCCTCCTGGCGCCCCTACACAGGCGCGGGTCCCCCCTCAGACAGTGCCCCACAGACAGCAGGACCAGGAAGGCTGGCTGTCCGGGGCAGGCCAGTGCAGGCCAGGGAAGAATCCAGACTGGAGCAACTGAACTTTTGGATCCGGTTTCCAGGGCCAGACTCCAGGGAAGTTCGGAAAAACACCTCAGCCTGAGCCAATTTAGCAGCCGTGTTTAGAGGAAGGAGAGAGCTGATGCATCCTGTCCCGCTAGGTGCGAGTGATCTGGTTCCAGCCCTGATGGGAACTGTCAGTGTGGGTCCTGGCCAGAGAATGGACAAGTTAAAGATGAGGGGCCTGGTCACTATTCTAGGCCTTTCTGAAATGATGGCTGGACCGTCAGATGCTAGAACTCTTCCCGAAGACACTTCCAACCACCTCTGCTGCCCTCACTCCTCCCTGACCTTACACACACACACACACACACACACACACACACACACACACACCCCACACCATATACACAACACACACACATACACCACCACACACACACCATACACACACACCACATACACGCCACACACCATACACACAACACACATCATATACACAATACACACACACCACATGCACCACACACACACACACACACACCACACACCATACACACAACACACACACACACACCACACCATATACACAACACACACACATACACCACCACAAACACCACACACACACCATACACACACACCACATACACGCCACACACCATACACACAACACACATATACACAATACACACACACCACATGCACCACACACACACACACACACACCACACACCATATACACAACACACACACACAACACACACCATATACACAACACATACACCACCACAAACACCACACTATATACACAACACACACTATGTACACAACATGCACACACCACACACTATGTACACAACACACGCATACACACAACACACACACAACACACACTATATACACAACACACACATACACCACCACACACACCACACACACACCACATACACACCACACACCATACACACACACATACACTGCCACAAACACCACACACACCATACACACACCACACATCACGTACACACACACCACATACACACCATACACACACACATACACCACCACAAACACCACACACACACCATACACACCACACATCACATGCACATACCACATACACACCACACACAACACACACAATACACACCACCACATGAACCACACACACACCACATATCACATACACACACACAACATACGCACACACCACATACACACCACACAGCATATACACAACACATACACCATACACACACCACACATCACATACACATACACCACAAACATACACACCACACACACCAATCTTTCTTCCCAACCTCTAATTCCCTGGAGCCTAATTCTCAATCAACTGCTAAACTAATTCTTGCTAAAAGAGGTAGCCAATAAAACAGAGGAGGATGGGGACTCTCATGCTGGGACCCCAGGCTCTGTGACAGGCAGCCTAAGACACATCTCAGTGAGGAAGCCCACACTGCTGCTTCTCATGTCATGGCACCTGCCCTAAGAGTCTGGGAAACCTTTTGTCCCCAACCTCCCCCACCCCATGCACACCCCTCACACCCCACCACTCCCTTTACTGCCCCAGGAGAGGAAGATGTTCCCAAGAAAGAAGTGGCAGAAGAGGCAGAATTAGCATGATATAGCAGAAAAGCCACTTAAGGATTTCCATTTCCAACTTTTCTTTTTACTAGATAACCTGAAAATCCACCCACTACAAAACATCTCGAAATGCTGTGTTAAATATAACAAATGTTCTTTTCCTTTTTTTAATATTTATTTATTTGGCTGCACTGGGTCTTAGTTGCGGCACCCAGGATCTTTAGTTGCAGCACATGGGCTCTTTTAGTTGCAGCATGTGCCTCTTAGTTGCAGCATGCGGGATCTAGTTCCCTGACCAGGGATCAAACCCGGGCCCCCTGCACTGGGAGCATGGAGTCTTAGACACTGGACCACCAGGAAGTCCCAACAAATGTTCTTTAGAAGCACAGCTAGGGCTTCCCTGATGGCGCAGTGGTTAAGAATCTGCCTGCCAATGCAGGAGACATGGGTTCAAGCCCTGGTCTGGGAAGATCCCACATGTCGTGGAGCAACTAAGCCTGTGCACCACAACTACTGAGCCTACGCTCTAGAGCCCGTGAGCCACAACTACTGAAGCCCGCATGCCTAGAGGCTGTGCTCTGCAACATGAGAAGCCACCGCAGTGAGAAGCCTGCGCACTGCGATGAAGAGTAGCCCCTGCTTGCTGCAACTAGAGAAAGCCCACGCACAGCAACAAAGAACCAATGCAGCCAAAAATAAATAAATAAAATAAATAAATTTAAAAGAAAAAGACAAATGACCCAAATAGAATGGGCAAAAGACTTGAATTGACATTTCTCCAAAGAAGATATACACAAGGGCCAAAAAATACATGAAAAGATGCTCAGCATCATTAGTTATCAGGGACACGTGAATCAAAACCACGAGATACCACTTCACACTTCATTAGGATGGATATAGTAAGAAGCGAAAAGTGTTGGAGAGACTGTGGAAAACTTGAATCCCTCACCTCGTACATTGTTGGTGAGAATGTGAAATGGTGCGATTCTTGTGGAAAATAGTCTGGTGGTTCTTCAATAAGTTAAATATAAAATACCATATTACCCAGCAATTCCATTCCTAGGTATATACTCAGGAAAATTAAAAACAGGTGTTTAGGGACTTCCCTAGTGGCACAGTGGTTAAGAAACCACCTGCCAATGCAGGGGACACGGGTTCAAGCCCTAGTCCAGGAAGATCCCACATGCCAAGGAGGAATTCAGCCCATGCGCCACAACTACTGAGCCAAGGCAAGGAGAAGCCCACACACCACAACAAAGGGTAGCCCCCACTCGTTGCAACTAGAGAATGCCCGTGCACAGCAACGAAGACCCAACACAGAAAGAATAGAAAGAAAGAAAGAAAGAAAGAAAGAAAAGAAAGAAAGAAATCATAGACTAAAGAGCAGGAATTGAAAACAAAAGAATAAGACATCGCTAGAAAAGAAGAGGAAGACTTAAAAAAGAACTTTTAGACAACTATAATCCAATAAAAATTTTTTTAAAAAAGAACTTATAGAAGTGAAAATATATAGTAAATTAATTTTTAAAATTCCAGTACAAACACCAGACATCTCGGAAGAAAAATTTGCTGGAAGATAGAGTTTAGGAAATTATAAGGAGATGAAAAACGATAGAAGGGGAAGATCCAAAAAGAAGTACTGAGAATATGTCCTCCAATGTAGATTCCCATCCACGCTACCTTAGCTTGAATGCCACTCCCTCCCCCAACCCCAAAGCAGGCCCTGAGAATTTTAGTGCAGATAATTTACTTGGGAAAGCAGGAAACACTGGCAGGCAAGTGGAGATATGATATGGGGAAGGGAGAACAGCCAATAAAAGGTGTTTATTAAGCCAGCTACCACATGGTCAGCTGAGCTTCATCCATGAGGAAAGTCTAGGAGAAAGGTTAAGACACATGCCACAGAATCATCCCACTCCTGGGTCAAGAAAGCAGAGGTATTTCTAAAATACCCTACACTGGTCCTTAACGGTCGAGGGCTGCTCCTGGGCTCATTAACTCCTCAATACTCTGGGCCTTGAGCACAGAGGTTCAGACCCTGGCAGTCTAGAAGAAGCACATGAAGGTTAATGTCAGGGGTGTGTGTGAGGGGGTTAACTAGGTAGTTAAATTATCATTCAGAGATTGGGGAAAGTAGAAACATTTTTTCAGAAAACAGGCAGTGTGTTTATTATTAACAGTCCTTTCTGAAAGAACTACTCAAGAAGATACTTCAGGAAGAAGAAAATTAAACCCACAAAGAAAATGCCAGAGGAAAAGATAAAGAAAGAAATTGGTAAATATGGGGGTATAGAGGAGCAGGCAGTGATTTGCACAAAACAATAACAATAATAAGGATAAAATGGAGAGTTAAAAAATAAGATGGAACCAAAGTACCAGACAGCAATAGCACCTAGGATGGTGGGGGGAGGGGGTGATGAGAGTGGAAGTGTAGTAAGGTCCTTGTATTGCTCAGAAGAAAGAAAGAGGTGGTAACTGTAGACTTTGCGGTGGCTAGAATGCACAGTCAAATTTTAAGATAGGATGCTAAAAGAATAGAATTGAATGTATGTTTTCCAAACCATTGAGGGGTGGAGGGTGGGGAGCTGAAAGCAAAGAAATCTAGACTCACCCAGGAGAAAACAAAGAAACAGCACGACAAATAGTATAAAATAAGATAGCAAAAATGCAAACAATGATAGTCTGCAGTAAAAAGAAACAGATTATCAGGTTGGATGGCACACATCTAGCAACGTTTAAGAGCTAGGCCTAAAACATAAAGACACAATACTTCAAGGAACAAAAAAAACAGAAAAGCCAAATGATAACCAAGAGACAGCTGATTATACTACTATCAGACAAAACAGACCTTAAGAAAAAAAGTCATTATTACAGACAAAGGGGATACAAAGAAGATAAAAAGAGAAATGTACCAGGAAGCTATAATTATGTGCACTTCATAATATCAGCTTGAAATGTATAAAGAAAAAAATTATTGAATTATAAGGCAAGGTGGAAAAAGCTTTGGGTAAAAATTAACAACATCCACTTATGGAAAACAAGCACACAAAAACATCTCTGTAACCCACAAAAAGAAGGGAGTGTCCTTGACCTGAGTAATAGCGCAAACCTCACAGTTATGGTAAAAATATAAGCCACTTTCCCTTTAAAAGTCAGAACAAGACAAAAATGCCCAGTATCATCACTGCTAGTCAACATCGGATCAGATGTCCAGGTCAGTACAGAAACAAAAAAAAAAGAAAGAAAAGAAAAGGAAATATAAGGTATATGGCTTCAAAAAGAAACAGCAAGAGGGATTTCCCTGATGGTCCAGTGATTAAGACTCTGTGTTTCCAACGCAAAGGGCACAGGTTTGATCCCTGGTCAGGGAACTAAGATCCTGCATTCCATGTGGTACAGCAAAAGAAAAAAAAAAGTGCAAGACAGTTATTATTTAAAGATATGACTGTCTGCGTAGAAAAAATTCCAGAGAATTCTACATAAGAGAATTTTATTAGAGTTCAGCAGTTTGCTAAAATAAGATTAACCTTTAAAATCTATTATGTTCCTATATAATTACAAAATGTAATATTTAAAGTGACACTATTAGTAAAACAACAAAGTGACCCTATTAGTAAAACAACAAAAAATAAATACAATAAGAATATAATAAAAATAAATTATTCTTAAGAATAAATAATTCTTAAGAATACATACAATAAAATCTGCACACAACCATTATGCAGAAAATCATAAATTTTATTGCAAGACATAACAGAAGACCCAACAGGGAGATACACTGTGTTCATACTTACTGAAATCACAAGATTGTAAAGATGCCCATTGTCTCCAAATTAGTGTATAAATTAAATGAAATTCCAATCAAAATGTAACAGGGTTTTTCATGAAATTAGACAAGCTGATACAAAATCCTTGTGGAAAGCAAAAGATTAAGAATAGTTCAGACAATTTCAAATTTTAAATCGTCAATAAAAATGGACAATGGCTATTATCAAAAAGATAAGTTTTTATTATCAAAAAGGTAAAAAATAATGAATGTGCGTGAGGATGTGGAGAAATGAGAACACTTGTGCACTGTTGGTGGGAATATAAACTGGGAGAGCCACTGTGGAAAACAATATGGAGATTCCTCAAAAAAATTTAAATAGAACTACCACATGATCTAGTAATCCCATTTCCCTATATATATCTGAAAGAAATTAAATCACTATTTCAAAGAAACGTCTGCACCCTCATGTACATTACAGCATCATTCACAGTAGCCAAGATAGGGAAACAACTGATATATCCATTGATAGAGGAATGGATATAGAAAATGTGGTATATATACAATGGAATATTATTATTCAGCCGTAAAGAGGTGGAAATCTTGCCATTTGCAACAATGTGGATGAAACTTGAGGGCATTATGCTAAGTGAAATCAGCCAGAGAAATACAAATACGTGATCTCACTTATACTTGAAATCTAAAACAAAAACTCACTTAAACGTGAATGATGTCACTTATATGTGAATGATGTCACTTATACGTGAATGATCTCACTTATACGTGAAATCTGAAACAAAAACTCACTTATACATGAATGATGTCACTTATATGTGAATGATGTCACTTATATGTAAATGATCTCACTTATACGTGAATGATGTCATTTGTACGTGAATGATCTCACTTATACGTGAACGATCTCACTTACACATGAAATCTAAAACAAAAACAAAAACAAACAACAACAGCAACAACAACAAAACAAGAAACCAAGGTCATAGAAATAGAGAACAGATTGGTGGTTGTCAGAGGCAGGGGCTAAGGGGTGGGCAAAATGGGTGAAGGGGGTCAAAAATACAAACTTCCAGTTATAAAATAGGTAAGTCATGGGATGTATTATACAGCATGGCGATTACAGTTAATAATACGGTATTCAGTATTGGAAACTTGCTGAGAGAGTGGATCTTAAAAGTTCTCATCACAAGAAAAAAAGTTGTTACTGTAACTATGTGTGGTGATAGATGTTAACATGTTACTTAGACTAATTGAGGTGACCATTTCACAATATTTACAAATATCAAATCATTATATTGTATACCTGAAACCAATACAATGTTACATGTCTGTTATACCTTTTTTTTTGGGGGGGGGCTGTGCCATGCAGTTTGTGGGATCTTAGTTTGTCCACCAGGGATTGAACCCAGGCCACGGCAGTAAGAGTGCTGAGTCCTAACCACTGGACTGACAGGGAATTTCCTTTCTTTTTATTTTTTTAAATTATATCTTAATTTTTTTAAAAAAAATTAAGGTATGGACAAACTACCAAGTAACAATAGATAAGTGATACAGAAAGGCAATTCACAGAAAAGAAAAAAAACCATTTGGCTAGTAAACATATGAAAAATCATTCAACCCCACTGGTCACTAGGGAAATCCAAAATAAAACCACATAGCTATCTTCCCATCACATTGGCCAGGATGTGGGGCTATTGGAACTATTTGCTGTTGTTAGGACAAGTGGTATATCACTTTGGAGGAAAATCTGGAAATAGCTAAGAGATTTAAAGTTGCTCTTCCCATGGCCCAGTACATGCACTCCTGGACATATCACTTGGCGAAACTTTCACCTACGTGCACAAAGCAACTTGCACAGAATGTTCACTGCAGCAGTGAATGTAGTTCACAAGCATGTAAACAACTAAATACACTTCAACAGTATGAATAAATAAATGGTGATACATTCATCCTATGAAATACCAAACAGCAGTCAAAAATAATCAAGGCTGGGCTTCCCTGGTGGCGCAGTGGTTGGGAGTCCGCCTGCCGATGCAGGGGACACGGGTTCGTGCCCCGGTCCGGGAAGATCCCACGTGCCGTGGAGCGCCTGGGCCCGTGAGCCATGGCCGCTGAGCCTGCGCGTCCGGAGCCTGTTGCTCCGCACAGGAGAGGCCACAACAGTGGGAGGCCCGCGTACCGCAAAAAAAAAAATAATAAATAAAAAAATAATCAAGGCTACATCTACCAACATGGATAAAACCCCAAAATAATGTTGAGCAGAAAATAAAAGCAAGTGTCAGAGACTCTCTACAGCACAATAGTATTTATGTAAAGCTAAATAAAGACCATGTAAAATAAAACAGTATATTACTGTTTATAAATATGTTTAATTGCAGGAAAAGTCAACATGTATGGTGGATAACCACTAAATTCAGGGTAGTGGTCACCTTTAGGAAGGAAGAGAGAAGACGGGATCCAGAGAGTGGTACATGTATATGTTTTATTTACTTAATAATTCCAAAAATATGAGACAAATATGGAAACACATTAAGAAGACTGGAACATGCCAAAACATGGAAACAACCTAAATGTCCATCAACAGATGAATGAATAAAGATGTGGTACATATATACAATGGAATACTACTCAGCCATAAAAAAAGAATGAAATAATGCCATTTGCAGCAACATGGGTGGACCTAGAGATTATCATACTAAGTGAAGTAAGTCAGAAAGAGACAAAGGCTGTATGATATTACTTATATGTGGAATCTAAAATATGGCACAAATGAACCTATCTATGAAACTGAAACAGAATCAGGGACATAGAGAAAAGACTGGTGGTTGCCAAGGGGGAGGGGGGTGGGAGAGGGTTGCATGGGGAGTTTGGGATTAGCAGACACAAACTGGTATATAGGGTGGATAAACAACGAGGTCCTACTGTATAGCACAGGGAACTATATTCAATATCCTGTGATAAACCATAATGGAAAAGAATATGAAAAAGAATATATATATGTATAACTGAGTCACTTTGCTATACGGCAGTAATTAACACAACATTGTAATGCAACTACACTTCAGTAAAAAAATAAATTTTTATAAGAAGATGGCTGGAACATGGATGTCTTTATATTATCCTCTCTAGTTTTCCGGACAGTTGAAATTTTCACTTACCAGATAACTAAGATAAAGCCCTGATGCCAGTGACCTTGGCGTGTTGGCTTTGCTCTCACAAATAGCAGAGGGACCAGCATCCTCGCACACCCATCTTCACATACAAGGCCTATTGCTAAACACCTAGATGTGAAAAAAAATCACTGGGTTAAAAGTCACAAAAATTGTTAAGACTTATATACATCCTGCCAAGAACTATATCAATTTACCCTTCCATGGCATTTTATTAGTTATGGACTGAATGTTTATGTCCCCCAAAATTCATATTTTGAAGTCCTAACCCCCAACGTGATGGCATAAGGAGATGAGGCCTTTTGGAGGTATTTAGGGTTAGATGAGGTTGTAAGTGTGGGGCCCCCCATGGAGGGATTAGTGCCCTTATAAGAACAGAAGCAACACCAGCGTTTTCTCTCTCTACTGCATGAGGACACAGGGAGAAGACAGCCATATGCAAGCCAGGAAGCGGGCCCTCACCAAGAACCAAATCTGCAAGCACCTTGTTCTTGGACTTCCAGCCTCCAGAACTGTGAGAAATAAGTGTCTGTTGTTTAAGCCATCCACTCTATGGTATTTTGTTACAGCAGCCTGAGCTGACTAAGACAGTTATTTTTTATTATTCAGTAATTTTTTTTTTTTTTTTTTTTGCAGTACACAGGCGTCTCACTGCTGTGGCCTCTCCCATTGCAGAGCACAGGCTCCGGACGCGCAGGCTCAGCGGCCATGGCTCACGGGCCCAGCTGCTCCGCAGCATGTGGGATCTTCCCGGACCTGGGCACGAACCCGTGTCCCCTGCATCGGCAGGTGGACTCTCAAACACTGCACCACCAGGAAAGCCCTATTATTTAGTAATTTAACTGGCAAAAACTGGTATGAGATTATTTTTTAATATTCAACCCTTTAAATATTGGGGGGATGTTTTCTAATATTGTCCATTTGTATTTCTTCTTTTGTGAATTTCTGGCTAGTTTATTTATTTATTTATTTATTTATTTGGCTGCATCGGCTCTCCGTTGCTGCGTGGGGTCTCTCTCTAGTTACCACGAGCGGGGGCTACTCTTTGTTGCAGAGCACAGGCTTCTCATTGCGGTGGCTTCTCTTGTTGTGGAGCACAGGCTCTAGGCATGCGGGCTTCAGTAGTTGTGGTACACAGGCTCAGTAGTTGTGGCTCAAGGGCTCTAGAGCACAGGCTTAGCTGCTCTGTGGCATGTGGGATCTTCCCGGACCAGGGCTCGAACCCGTGTCCCCTGCATTGTCAGATGGATTCTTAACCAATGCACCACCAAGGAAATCCCCTGGCTAGTGTCTTTAGCTCATTTTCAATGGAGATGTTTATATTTTCCTATTGATTTGTAAAAGTTCCTTAGAGATTAGGAATAATATTTTTGTTTCCTCACGTTAATATGTGAATCTTTTTCTCAGTTCTTCATTTACCTTTAATTTTTACTTATGGTGGGGTTTTTATGGGGTTTGGGGGATTGTATGATGCTCTGGGGGTGAGGGGTGTTAGGTATCATGGGTACAAAGTAAAAGTACAAACACAAAATGTTTGAAAGGAAACAGTGAAAAATCAAATCTCCCCTCCTCCCTAGTGGGTGACCAACTGTCCCAGTTTGCCCTGAACTGAGGGACTTTTGGGGACATGGGATTTTCATTACTAAAACTGGGACAGTTCTCAGCAAACTGGGACAGTCGGTCACCCTACCAGCCTCCTAGTTCCCTTCTCAGAGGCAATACTGTCTCCAGTTTCTTGGGTAGCCTTCCAAAAATACTACAAAAGTTTTAAACATTCATCTTCAAATCTGTTGCAGAGAATATGAATCTTAGCCCAGAAACTTGCATTTGCAAAAGACATGTCAAATCCTTTTAATTTCTTTAAATCAAATTAAATCTAACCTTCTTTACAGTCAGGGTGACACGAGAATCCAGGGGGGTTATGGAGGGCTCAGAAAACACTGATCTCAAATCTTTAGTGCACCCCTCTCTCTGCTTCCCCCTTCCCAAGCCCACACGACTTCTTTTATTTATTTATTTTTTAGGATTTTTTTGACGTGGACCATCTTTAAAGTCTTTATTGAATTAGTGTGAGCTATTTGAAATATTGCTTCCGTTTTTATATTTTGGTTTTTTGGCCACAAGGCACGTGGGATCTTAGCTCCCCGACCAAGGATCAAACCCACACCCCCTGCATTGGAAGGCGAAGTCTTAACCACTGGACCGCCAGGGAAGTCTTCCCACAGGACTTCTTTAAAGTTCAGCAGCCCAGCAACTTCCAGGGCCTGTTGGCATGACCTCTGGGTCTGGCAGCCAATGGCCTCCGGAGACCCCACCACCTCTCTTTCTGTGGACCTTCCTCCTTCTCCGGCCTCATGACCAGTCTTAACTTCCTCCTGGGCCCCCATGGGCACCGGCACCCGACCCCACCATGCACGCCACTCATCGCCCACTGGCCTCGCTCCCCAGACACCTCCTGTGCTCACTCACACAGTTTCACCGTCCAAAAGGCACTCCCGCTCCGCCCATTCCTTCTCTCTGCTAATTGTCCTTCCCTTGGCCTTTGGTGCCAGGCACTCTGCTACATGCTTCACATGCATTCTTACACTCAATCCTCCTGGAGAGTTTCCTGGGGCTGCAGTAACAAACTATCACCAAGTGGGTGGCTTAATACATCAGAAATGTATTCTCTCAAAGCTCTGTAGCAGTCCGAAATCAAGATGGCAACAGGGCCAAGCTACTCCGATGGCTCTAAGAGAGAGAGCTTCCTGCCTCTTCCAGCTTCTGTGGGCTCCAGACTTCCCTGGCTGTGGCTGCATCGCTCCAATCCCTGCCTCCGCATTCACACTGTCTCCCCTTCTCCCTCTGTGTCTCCCCTCTGTATTTCTTAAAAAGACACTTGTCATGAGAGCCCATCTATGTAATCGAAGGTGCTCTCATCTTGATATCCTTAAGTATATCTGCAAAGACCCTTTTTCCAAATAAGATCACATTCACAGGTCCCAGGGGTGAGGATGTGGACATACCTTTTGGGGAGGGGCACCATTCAACCCACTACACCTCCTAACAACCATTCACCCCAGAGATAAGGATGCTGAGGCTCGGACAGGCTAAGTAACTTGCAAAAGGTCACCGTGTTACGGAAAGACAGCCGGCTCTGAACCCACGGCTGTCTGATGCAAAGTTCATGTTTTTTCTACTACACGTATACTATTCCAGGAGGCTTTTCTCCTTTCCTGCTCCCCTCATCCCCACTTCCCTGTCTAGAAACCACTCTCCTATCTTTGAACCACCCTGGATGCCTCTAGGGAAACTCATCTTGCCTTGTATTTTCCTCTTTAGATCTTATCTCCTCTACTCTTTGCTCTCCTAGAAGACGGACCACGCCTTACCCATCCCTGTAATTTCCCAAGTGCGCTGGTCTGAGCATGGCGCATAGTAAGTGCTCGGGAAATGCCTGATGAACTCCCTGTGTTGCTTCATTAGCATAAAATATTAAAAAGTAGATCCAGGGCTGATATCGCAAGGAAAGAATTGCTAAGAATCTGAGGAAGTTGTTAGCTGCTCTCCAATTTGTCAACACAGAGGTTTAAGAAAAGCACTCACCAGAGGTTCAGGGGGAAATTGCAAAGGGAAAGTCATGGGTTTGCTCTGCTAGGGGACAGTGACATCAGACAGTGACATCAGACCAGGGTCGTGCACCCATTTGTCATCCTGCAGCCATAACTGGTATGACTCTCCAGGTATGACTCCATATATTTCTAAATGACACTGGAATTTCTATTTTGTCAGAGTGTAACACTCTTGACTGGAATATTAAGCCTATTTTCCTTCAATACAGGGGAACATAGATAAATACAGTTGGGATTCCCGATTGGCTAAGAAGGGAGCCTGTGTAAACCACCAGCTGCAGCGGAGGGTGCGCTGGTGCTGTGAGCAGAGGGCACAGGGCTGCAGGGTGATCAACTCTCCAATGCCGGACTCCACTTAGCACACCTAGACTCCTGCTGTCACCACAGGAGCCACTGTCTTCAGGAAATTCCCAAGTCAGAGGCCAAGACATCGAGTTCTACATTTGACAGGTTAAGCCCAGTGGTTTCAATAGATATTTTATATATTAAATGCAATTGATCAGTAAACACATTTGAAAACTGCCCAGGGTACCTTTTCTGAGTTACTCTTTCCACGGAGGTTGTTGGTTTTCCTGGAATTCTGTAAACTTCTTTGTATATAAAAGCATGCTATTTGAGGGAGTTCCCTGGCAGTCCAGGGGTTAAGACTCCGCACTTCCACTGCAGGGGACGTGGGTTCTATCCCTGGTTAGGGAACAAAGATCCTGCATGCCACACGCAATCTATTAAAAAAAAAAAAGTTTTTAAATAAAAGCGTGCTATTTGAAATGAAAGCTATAGACTGTGGCCCACAGCAGCCTTGAGCTACCCGAGTGTTTGGGTTACATTTACGTAAGTCTGGGGCAAAATTGCACTGACCTGATGGATGCGTCACCGGCCCAGAGCACGCCTCCTCTGCCCTGACCTGTGGCTACCTCTCCCTCCTCTGCCCTCTTACTACTCACTTGGCAAGGACCAACATGATATCTGTCGGCAATGTTCGTATTTTCCTATAACATGTGATGTGCTGTTGCCTTATCTCCCTAATCAGACCACCAGTTCCATGAGAACAGGAATGGAATTTTGAAAACAGCCTGCCTTCCCAGACGACACCCCGTCTCCAGACACAGGACCCTTGGCAAAAGTGACCCTTCAAATCCCTGAGCCCCAGCCCCAGCTCAGGATTTCTGAGCGCACCCCTCTCTAGCGGGGGCACCGCCCCAGGGCAGAGCAGCCCTGCAGCCTCACACCATGGAGGTGAAGCCCACACCCAGACATTGCTCTGTAGCAACTTCTTAAATACAAATAAAGGGGGCGTGCTAAGAGCTTCAAACAGTGCGAGGGGGTCAAGGGACAGAGCCCTCACGTTCATCCAGGATGATGGCTGCGGAAGGCTTCAGGGAGGGACAGGGTTGACTTGGCCTGGGTAGGGTGGGTAGAATGATTGTTTTAATAGTTTTAATTGCTTTTTTATTATTCTAAAAGTAACATGTGGTCATGGTAGGGGAGAAAAAGTATGGACAAATAAAAATAAGAAAATAAAAATCACCCATAATCCCACTACCCAGAAACAGCCACCATCAACAGTTTAGGATGCTGCTGTCCCGTCTTGTTCAATGTATATGTGATAGAATTTTTAAATAAAATCTTCCTATGCAGGGGTTTTGTAATCTGCTTTTGAATATATCGTGTTTTTCAACGCATTAATACTTCCGGGTGTTTGGATTTTGTTCACTGCGTATTTCACTTCTTGTTATTCCACAATTTAACCAGCTCCATATCGTTGGATGTTTATTTAGGTTGGTTCTACTTTTTTCTTTTTGTTAACAATGCTGCATTCAATACCTTGTAATAACCAATAATGGAAAAGAATCTGAAAAAGAATATATACATACATATATATATATATATATATATATATGAATCACTTTGCTGTACACCTGAAACTAACACAACATTGTAAATCAACTATACTTCAATAAAAAATTTTTTTAAAAAAACATTGCAAAATAAATAAAGTAAAATAAAAAACAATGCTGCAATGAATATCTTTGAAACGGTATCTATGCACAACCCTCAGGATTACTTCCATAGTATGAAATTCCTATACATGGAAATGGAATTTCTGGGTCAACGGTCATCCACATTTTAAGGCCTTTGATGATGAGGCCAAATAGGATTGTGACAGGTGAAAATGAGGGCAAAGGGCATTTCAGATGCAAAGAAAGAAGTAAAAGCATAGAAGCAGGAAAGCTCTGGGCATGTTAGAATAAATAAATGCCGTAATAGGCTGGTAGTTAATGCATGTAAAGGAAACTAGTGAGAGATAAGACAAGAAAAAGTGGTAAGACAGCTTGTCAAGGACCCTGAGTCAGGGTTAAGGGTCTGTGTTTCTCCAGTAGACTCCGGGCCAAACACTCTGGCTGCAGTGGAAAGGGATTGTAGAGGGGCTGGATGGACACGGGAGACCAGTCAGGGGGCTAATGGACTCTTCCAGAAGAGGCACAGTGAGGGCCTGAAGAGGGCCATGGGCTTGAGAAGAGAAGAATGGGTACAGTGTCAACCAGGTGATTGCCCTAAGATATCTTCCCCCTAGTCCCCCAAACCTGTGAATGTCACCTTACAGGGCAAAAGGGACTTTGCAGATGTGGTTCAGTTAAAGATATTGAGATGGGGGATTATCCTAGATTGTCCCAGGAAGCCCAGTCTAATCACAAGGGTCCTTACATGAGAGGCAGGAGGGTCAGGGTCAGGGAAGGTGGTTGCAGAAGCAGAGGTTGGAGTTGTGAGGGGCCACGAGCCAAGGAGTAAGGGCAGCCTGGAGAAGCCAGAAAAGGCGAGGGACACAATCTCCCCTGGAACCTGCACAAGGAACACAGCTCTGCCCATACCTTGACTTTGACCCATTTCAGACTTCGGACCAAGACTGTAAGATAGCAAACTTCTGTTGTCTTAATCCATTAAGTTGGAGGCAACTTATCAGAGCAGCGATAGGAAACTGACACCGGCTGAGTGCCCTGCTCTCTTGGGGGGCAGTTCCAGGCAGCTCTGCTAAATTGGTGTTGAGAGAACAGTAAGTACCATGAGCTCAAGGAAGAGGGATCACTGAGGGCCAGGGTGTGAGAGCCTGAAGAACCGGGCTGGGAAGATGAACAGAGGCAACCAGAGAAGCAGCTCACATGTGAAGGTGTGACTGTCGGAGGCACTTGGAGCAGGGCTACCCGGAGGCAGGGGCGTGGATGAGTTGACCTCTGCCTGCCTGGGGAGGAAGTTCTCCAGGGTGGAGCTAGCACAGGTGCAAAGGAACTTCAAGGGGGGAGATTTCCTAGCAGGGCTCATCTTTGCCTTCTCACATTTTTGTAGCATCTCTTCTCCTATGCCAACTCCACAGGAAAGAGAACTTTCTTGTCAGTTTATGCCAAATAAACAAACACACCAGATTTCTCAAGCCAGGCTCCCAGGTCCCAGCATATACAGCCAGCACCTCAGCTAAAGGGAAGCCGTCCTCCTCTACTTCCTCTCCTCCAGGGACATCTGTGGGCGAAAGAGTATGCTCACTTCCTGCCTTCAGGACGACCATCAAAGTAATGAAATGCCTACTATCAAAAGGATGCACAACTGCAGACTAATCTTCTCATGTTCTCCGTAACTATGACAGACACCACACTATTATTGCCACAGAGTTAAAGAGGGCTCAGACCGCTACATCTTGTGGAGTTTCTGGTCCTAGTAGCCCAGTAGGATTCCTGAACCACTATCCCAGGAGCTGGGGTTCTAATTCTACAGATAGAAAGTTACAGATTCTGAATTTGTCTGCATCTTATAAAATAGCTTCAAAATACATAAATCGATAAATCAACTTTAAAGTCTTTCTCAATTGTCCATAAGTCAAGCAGATAAACTTGGTAAAATAAAGATTTTTTTAAACAACTGTTAAACCCAGTAATTGTACCCTTGGGTATTTATGCCAGAGAAATAGAAACTTAGGTTCACACAAACTCTTATACATGAACGTTCATAGCGGCTTTATTCATAATACTGTAGTTAAAAACTGGAAACAACCCAGATGTCCTTCATTGGGTTAACAGCTAAACAAACTGGTCAATCCATACATGAAATACTACTCAGCAATAAGAAAGAATAAACTGGGACTCCCCTAGTGGTCCAGTGGTTAAGAATCCGCCTTCCAATGCAGGGGATGTGGGTTTGATCCCCGGTCGGGGAACTAAGATCCCACATGCCACGGGGCAACTAAGCCCGCGCGTGCTCTAGAGCCCACGTGCCACAACTACAGAGAAGCCCACATGCAGCATCGAAGAGCCTGCGTGCCGCAGCTAAGTCCCAATGCAGCCAAATAAATAAATAAATAAAGTAAAAAAAAAGAAAGAATAAACTATTGATATATACACAACAACATGTGCAGTTCTCCAGAGAATTACCTGAGTGAAAGAAGCCAACTTCAGAAGGTTAAGTACTGTACGATTCCATTTATATAACACTCTTGAAATGACAAACTTTTAGAAATGGAGAACAGATTAGAGGTTGCCAAGGGTTAGGGGTAGGAGAGAAGGGTGAGGCGGGAGGAGGAACAAGAGAGATACTTGTGGTGATAAAAGGGCAAAAGGAGGGACCTTTGTTGTGATGGCCATATCTTGACATGGTGGTGAATACACAAACCTACACATGTGATAAAATTGTAGAGAACTAAATACACACACACACACACACACACACACACACACACACACATGAGTACAAGAAAAGCTGGTGAAGCCTGAATAAAAATGGGTGGATTGTATCAACATTGATTTCTGGTGGTGATATTATATTATAGTTTTGCAAGATGTTACCATTAAGGGAAACCGTAAAGGATACAATGAATTTCTCTGTGCTATTCCTTACCACTGCATGGGAGTCTACAGTTTTCAAAATAAAAATTTTAACTAAAAATTGTTTTAAAAAAAATAAATAAACTTGACCTAATGTATCTGCTTAGAGCTCTGCACCCAATAATGAGAGAATCCATATTATTCTCAGGTGTACATAAGGAACCAAACCAGCTCAGTTTGCTCAGGACTTTCCTGATTTTAGCACTGAAAGTCTTTTATCCCAGGAAACCCCTCAGCACCCCCAAAGAATTTAGATGTTTAGTCACCCTAACATTTACAAAAACTAATTATGCACAATTCTCAGCACATTTCAAAGAACAGGTCAAATACACACCATATTCTCTGACTATAATACAACTAAATTAAAACTTAGCTTAAAAGATTTTTTAAATCCTTATACATTTGGACATTTTAAAACATACTTCCAGAAAACAGCATGGCGCTTTCTCAAAAAACTAAAAATAGACTTACTAAATGACCCAGCATTTCCACTCCTGGGTATATATCCCCAAAATACAAACACACTAGTAGGAAAAGATACATGCACCCCAAAGTTCCTAGCAGCATTATTTACAATTGCCAAGACATAGAAGCAACCTAAGTACCCCTCAACAGATGAACGGATAAAGAGGATGTGGTATATATACAATGGAATATTACTCAGCCATAAAACAGGACAAAATTTTGCCATTTGCAGCAACATGGCTGGACTTGGAGGGCATTATGCTAAGTGAACTAAGAGACAGAGAAAGACAAACACAGTGTGATATCACTTATATGTGGAATCTAAAAAATATAACAAACCAGTGAATATAACAAAAAAGAAGCAGACTCACAGATATAGAGAACAAACTAGTGTTTACCAGTGGGGAGGGGAGAGGGGCAATATAGGCGTGGGAGAGTGGGAGACACAAACTACTGGGTGTAAGATAGGCTACAAGGACACTTTGTACAACACGGGGAATATAATCAATATTTTGTAATAACCGTAAATGGTGTGTAACCTTTAAAAATTGTATTAAAATTTTTTAAATAAATAAAACATATTCCAGATAACTCACAGGTCAAAAAATAAATCGGAAGAGAAATTCTAAAATACTTAAAACCACACAATATGAAGATACACCATATTAACCAATATTCAAAATGTGTGATGATGTAGTGAAATGTGTTCTTTCCTGCTCTCAGTTCTTAAAGCTGGTGGGAGTATTTAAATAGCACCTTTTTAAAGGGCTTACATTCTCCATCCAGTAAATTCCATCTCTAGGAACTAGCTTAAGGAAATTGCCTACAATGAGAACAGCGATCTGCCTCCAAGATAATCACTGCAGCATTGTTTCTGATCGTCAAAATGAAAGTGCAAGCATCCTACACGGCCCAGTTTAGGAGATTAGTCAAACAATTTTGGCACACACATGGGATGGATTATCACGTAGCCAGGAGTAACGATGTTGAGGCACAGTTACAAATGACATGGGGAAACACTTGCGGTATAATCTTAAGTGAAAAGAGATGATCTCAACTATGCAAAATAGATGTAGAAGAAAACACTGGGGAGAATGGCGCTAACATATTTACACTGTTATCTCCAGATGGCACGAGGTTGTCGCTTTCTTATCTAAACTTCTCAGGAGTTTCCACGTTTTTTGGCAATGTGCTTACAATGTCTTTAAGGGGGTGTTTACTTTTTTAACGTTAGGAAAAGGAGGAGAGGGGAGAATAAACACAGAAGGTTACTGAGAATTCAGCTTACAGGTGAAGTTGCAGACCTGAAGAGGAAGAACACACCGTGAATTCTTAGGAAAAGGATAGGCTCTTTCTTGACCCAATCAGATTCTTGCTTCCCTGGGGGGTAAAAATGGAAAGAAAAATGCTAAAAGAGCACAGTTAAAAAAAAAAAAAAAGTTGGATTTACTTTTTAATACCTCTTTACAACGAACCAAAGTACTCTTGGGGCTATCTGTAATGGCCCCAAGCTGGAAACTACCCCAAATGTCCATCCACAGTCGAATGGATAAATACACTGTGGTCCGTTCACACGATGGGCTGTCACATAGCAATGAGAATGATCTACAGTCACACACAACAGAACGGATGAACCTCACAAATACAGTGTTGAGTGAAAGAAGCTCGATTCAGGAAAGTACTTACTGGATACTCCATTTGCGTAGAATACCAGAAAATGGCAGATCCATGCTGTTAGAAGTCAGAAGAGTGTTCCCTTGGTGGTGGGGGGGGCGGGGGGCTGCCTAGAAGGGAGTGTGAGAGGAACTTCCGGGTTTTTGGTGATGTTCTAATTCTTAACCTGGCTGCTGGTGAGGAGGGGGGTGTTTCGTCTGTGAATAAGTTTTGAACTGGGTGCCTATAATCTGTACACTTTCTCTATGAATATTATACTTTCTTTATGAATATTATATCAATATAAAGTATTCAAAATGAAAAAAAAACAATAGTGCTTGGAAGCATGCTTGGAATTTATCTTCCCTTAATTGCATAAAATTTCCTAAAAAGCTACTGGGCTTCCTAGAATTTTTATTAATAATTCAAATCTCCCAAGCAGTGTTCCAGACAGAGTAGAATCTACTAATTTTGTGCCCCTTGTTCTGAAGCCCACTTCCTGTTCCAACTAGCTGTTCTCCGGACCAGAGCTGTCTGCCTCTCCTGATGCACACAGAGCACCTCCACCTACCACTAATAATTAGTTGCCATAATTTGATGTATGCAACATATAAGGACATCAACGTGACACCACACGATGGGGCACAGCGTGGCTTAAAGGGAGGGGAAGAAAAGGTGCGAACACAGAGCTTGTTCAGAGAAGACACTCTGTGATCCTCATCCTGAGGATCCTAACCCAGGCGACTAAATCCAGAATCCCCGCTGCCTACACTCCTGAAACCACTCTGCAATCCTAACATTCATCTGGTATCTGGGCTGGGTCTGGGGATACAAAGATGAGCAAAACTGCATCATCCTCTGCCCTCAGGGAGCTTACGGTCTAGTGACAAGAATGACATAAATCTAAACAAATCTTAACTACAAATGGTGATGAGACCTATGTCTATAAGATAGTGATGCTGTGGATGTACACCTGTAACAGAGGATTCCAACCGAAACTGATGGGGCTGGGGCGGGGGGGGCAATGAGCTGAGTTCTAGGATGAATAGGACTAAAATCAAACCAAAGATGGGAGGAGCACTTCAGGTCATGGAACCAGCATGTGCAAAGGCCCAGGGGCAGGAGGAAGCTACCTATGAAGAACCCAAAAGACGGTTTGCCTGGCTGGTACACAGAACACAGGGGAAGCGCGGTAGGTGATAAGGCTGGAGAGGTAAGAAGGCGCCAGATGTGACGTGAATCCTTTCTGTTTTCAGGGCACTTTCACAGACATGCCCTCCTCAGGGCACCGCCATGTGTTAGCAAGAGCCGGCGGGACCGTTCCCGATCTGCAGCTGAAGCGGATGCTCAGGAAGGTGACTTGCCAGAGGCCACAGAGAGGAAGTGGGAAAGCCCCAATTCACCCCTTGCTCTCAACTCCTGCTCTCCGCCCTGCACCACCATTGCACCCCCTGTACTGCAGTCCAAGCTGAGCCTGCTTAGGGCCCCACCCTCAAATCCCAAAGCGGAGACTCCGGGTCTCACAGCTGCAAGGGCACCTTCTAGCCGTTCAGGAAAGGGCTGAAGGGTCCCAGAATCTCTGACTGAGCTCTCCCCGGTTTACTGTGAAACACGGGCTGGAATCCTTCGAGCTCAGACTTCATTGGTGGGAAAAGGCTTTGGGATGATACGGTGTGGTTGGATCACGCAACCCTGCTTTGAATTCAGTGAGTCCGCATTTCCAGGCGTCTGCTTTGAAACACAGAAAACGCCTCTCGTGAGCCAGCCGCATCCTCTCATAGGAAGCTTTCACCCACTCATTCGGGAACCGCAGGAACTTTCCCCTTATCTTTATGCCTTCCTGAAACACAACCATTCTCTGTGTGAAATGGCCTCTCCATGCTAGAAAACGTTTGTTGATTTAGGAACAAGCACGTCTCTCTTTCTTCTTCCACAAATGTTCAAGGACAAATCCTTATGTCCTCCTAAACATCCAACCTCTCTCTTTCTGTGCGACTGAATTTACCTGCTATAAGTTGCATGAAAAATTTAATGTATCCTAAACCGTGGGCCTTGAGCCAGCTGCCACCACCCCTCCCTCAAGTCATTTTCTGAGAAGAGAGCCTCTTGCAGGAAGAGAAAGCCTCGGACACTTAGGATCCCGCCCTTGCAACAAGCAAACAGTAGAATATAATCGTGCCCTTGATTGGAATTAATAGCTGCATATACTTAATCACAGAATCTCGGAAATGGAAGAAGTCCCAGAGTCCTGGAGGTCAGAGTCTCCACTTACTTCATCCTCCACCTCGAGAAAGTTACAAAATTCCTCTGGCCCTCGCTTTCCCCCCAAAGAGTCAGATGTGTGTGGGGGGAGGTTTAACTACTGTCTCCGTTTTTAAGTTTTGAGCCAATATTAAAAGCTCAGAATCTTTTACATTAAAATGTGGGTTTCTGGTTCACTTAGAAGACCCGGCAGGAAGACTGGATCACACTCTCATGAGGGAACAATCGGCAGGAGATGAGGGGCTCCCCTCATTGGATGGGTATGTTCTCTAAAATTTGCAAGTCCCTTCCACCTGCTCTTCTGTCTCCAACAATGAGGTCCATTATCAGTTGTCATTTATCATTCCACTTGCCTTTTTTTTTTTTTTTTTTTTGCGGTACGCGGGCCTCTCACTGCTGTGGCCTCTCCCGTTGCGGAGCACAGGCTCCGGACGCGCAGGCTCAGCGGCCATGGCTCACGGGCCCAGCCACTCCACGGCATGTGGGATATTCCCGGACCGGGGCACGAACCCGTGTCCCCTGCATCGGCAGGCGGACTCTCAACCACTGGGCCACCAGGGAAGCCCCGCCTTAATCATTTTTTTTAGAGCACAGAAACATTTCTTTGTAGCCACTTCTCTATCAAACGTGGGAAAAAATCAGACACTCCAAGAGAGCTGAGTTTCAAGAAAAACAAGAGGCCATATTTCTTTGTAGAAACTGAAAAATATTCCTCTGCATTTGGTTAGCTTCTCTCTGTGGTTCTGGCTACAATGCATGTAAAATTTGGAATATTTTCAGTTTAATATGAAAGTTGCATTTGTTCACATGTTTAGGAGAAAGCTTTCTTACAACTGAAGACAAATTCTTTAAAGATCTTTTTAAAAGCTGAAAATGGTTTATAACTGACATTCTTTCATGCAAATAGTGGCCAGTTTAATGACTTCAATAATTGATATTCTTTCCACTTAAGTTATCTAGAGAAGCTGCAAGTCTAGATCAAGAAGCAATGAAAATATTTCTCTAATCCTACCCAAATGTATAAATATAAATATATATGAAGTCTACATACTAGATCATATTTTTAGTTTTAATGAAACTAGTCACGATTAGAAATAAACGCCTCAGGGACCTATTTCTCAAAGTAGGAATCATAAATCTCAGGATTTGGGTCTATAAAGAGTTCACTTACTATGGTGCTGATGAGGGGATATGGGCCAAAATTTAATCACATGAAGGACTATGAGAGAGGCTGGGAAAAATAATCTTTAGCTATGTGTCCAGCTAAAAATTGGAGTTCTGTTGCTAAAGAAAGAGGGTCAGAATAACTATTAGAGAATCAGCAACAGATTCTGCCACAAAGAAAATTATCCCTGATTGAGACTATAAATCTAATGTAACCTTGATGCCAAAACCAGACATGAACAATATGAGAGAAAAAAAAATCCCTGGCCAGACTTACTCATGAAGATAGAGTAACAAGTAAAAGTAAAAAGTCCTAAACAAAATGTTAGCAACTGAATACAACAGTATATTACAAAGAAGATATATTCTGACCAAGTTTTATTTATTCCAGAAATTTGAGTGGTCTATCAATAAGTTTCAAATAAATTTGAAAATCTATCATTATCACATACCACCCTAACGGATTAAAGGATGAAAATTTGAGCATCTCAACTGATGCAGAAAAGCCATTTGACAAATTTTCTCATTCATAAAAACTCTGGGAATAGAAGAAAATACTTTAACCTACTAAGATTTTTTTTTAATCTATTTATTTATTTTGGCTGAGTTGGGTCTTCCTTGCTGCGCGTGGGCTTTCTCTAGTTGCAGATAGCGGGGGCTACTCTTCATTGTAGTGCGCGGGCTTCTCATCGCGGTAGCTTCTCTTGTTGTGAAGCAAGGGCTCTAGGCGTGCGGCCTTCAGTAGTTGTGGCTTGCGGGCTCAGTAGCTGTGGCTCTCAGGCTGTAGAGCGCAGGCTCAGTAGTTGTAGTGCACAGGCTTAGTTACTCCACGGCATGTGGGATCTTCCCGGACCAGGGATCGAACCCATGTCCCCTGCATTGGCAGGCATATTCTTAACCACTGCACCACCAGGGAAGCCCTAACCTACTAAGATTAACTGACAGAAACGTATGGGATACCATTTGCAACAACATGGATGTACCTGGAGTGCATTATGCTTAGTGAAGTCAGAGAAAGACAAATACTGGACGTTTTCACTTGGAATTTAAAAAATAAAACAAATGAATGAATACAACAAAACAGAAAGAGACTCACAGATACAAAGAACAAACTAGTGATTACCAGTGGGGAGAAGGGTGGGGGAAAGGGCAAGATAGAGGGAGATTAAGAGGTACAAACTACTAGGTATAAAATAAACAAGATAGAATGATTTAATATACAGCACAGGAAATATAATCAATATTCTATGATAACTTTAAGTGGATTACAATCTATAAAAATACCAAATCACTATACTGTACACCTGAAACTAATATAACATTGTAAATCAACTGTATTTCAATTTTTCTAAAAACCTATTCTAATGAGGAAACGTAAGAATGTAACATCAGTCCCCTTCAAATAAAAAATAAGATAAGGATGCCCAATCTTACCACTTCTGTTTAAATCACATTGGCAAATACAACAAGACAAGAAAAATAAATTAGAGTCATAAAGATCAGAAATAAAAAAAAAACTATCATTAATAACATACAATTGTCCCCAAAGTATCTACAGACAAAATATTAAAAATTAATAGAAACATTGGCAAGGTAACCAAATATAAGATCAATATTTGAAAATCTAGGGACTTCCCTGGCCGACCAGTGTTAAGACTCCACACTGCTGAAACCCATAGAATGTACAACACCAAATGAACCCTAATGTAAATTGGGGACTCTGGGTGATACTGATGTGTCAATGTAGATTCATTAATTGTAACAAAAGTACCCTCTGCTGAGGATGCTGTTATTGGGGGAGGCCGTGCATGTGTGGGGTCAGGGGGTATACGGGAAACCTCCGTACCTTCTGCTCGATTTTGCTGTGGACCTAAAACTGCTCTTAAAAATAAGATCTATTTTAAATTGTGCAAAGAAAAAGCCAGAAAAAAATCATTTCAAAATATATGCATCTGTGTTGTGAAAAAGGTCTAAAAGACATAAACAAAATCAGAAACAGTGGTTACCTCTAGGGCCACATTTCTCAAACTCTAACATGTATACAAATTACCTGAGGACATTGTTAAAAGTGTTAATATTCATAGTCTGATTTAGTAGGTCTGGGGTGGGGCCCAAGATTTTGCATCTCTCACAAGCTCCCACACAGTGATAACTGGAACCAGCTCATTCTGGCTTGCAAAAGCTGATTGTTGTATTTTTAAGAATTTTGTAAATCAGTTATTAAGTAGTCATTATTAAAAATTTAAGGGACTTGCCTGGCAGTCCAGTGGTTAAGACTTCGCCTTCCAATGCAGTGGGTGCAGGTTCGATTTCTGGCTGGGGAGCTAAGATCCCACATGCCTTGCAGCCAAAAAAACAAAATATAAAACAGAAGTAATATGGTAACAAATTCAATAAAGACTTTAAAAATAGTCCACATCAAAAAAAATCTTAAAATATAAAATAAAATGAATTTTAAAAAATAAAAATGTAATTATATAAACTTATAATTAAATAAATTATATTTAAAACAGAGATAACAAATACTGGAAACTCATCATTTCCTAATTATTATACATTTTACCATTATCTATGCTCTTGAGGTTATACGTACATATATATCAGTACAGTGGGAATTCTATCCAATGGTGTGGTACTACACAACTCTTGCCAATGTTGCATTCAGTGACATTGAAACCACACCCCATAGGTTAATAGAAGCTGGTGACTAACAGAAATTCCTGAGCTTGTTTTACAGAACAGCAGGTAAGGGAACAGCATGTTAAAACCCCTCTGCTTGAAACCTGACTTTACTGATTAAGCTCTCTTTAGTTATGTTTTTTACTTTCTTTAACTGCCTACCCTCCAAGCTTCACATACCTTAGAAATATATTGCAAGACTCCTTAACCACCCCTGCAGACAGTAGTACCTCTGACGTATGGGTTGCCATAGTAATGGAGGCTTAAGCTGTTTTCCAGAAACTTGGAGTCAGCTCGTGTCCAGTTTGAGATGGCTAAGACTGGTTGGGACCACTGATCCTAAACCTGGGCCTGCACAAATGTCCAATGAACGACGTTTTGACGTCAGAGGGCCCAAAACTCCACCCTCAGATCATGCTGAGTGCCTCCAGTTTTTGAATACGCGTCCCAAGAAGAAGCATAACGCAGATACGCCTGCGCAGAACACCAGTTACCTCACCTTTTCTCTACCTCCCATCACCTTTTTCCACGTGTAAGAATACCCTGCTTCCTTATGCCATAAATACCCCAAGCTCCTTGCCTTCAAGGAGGCAGATCTGAGACTTCTTCTCCGGTCTCCTCACTTGGCTGCCTTGAGAATAAACTCTTTCTCTGCTGCAAACCTTGGTGTCTCGGCGTTTGGCTTGCTGAGAGTCAGGTAAGCAAACCTGGTTCAGTTACATCACATCAGGAGCATGAAAATGTAGCCATAGTGGAGGCTGCAGAAAGCCGGCTATTAATCATTTATCAAGCACACCACTGCTCTGGGATATAGAGTGCTCGTCTAGGGCATGGGATCAGAATGGGGGAAAGTTTTAAGAGTGAGAGAAGGAAGAACTGCCAAACACGAACGCTATAAACATTGAATAGAAATTTTGCCCCATTAAGGTTTTCTGAATTTCTAACTTGTTAGTGGCAGGTAGCGCTTAATAAATGTTCACCAGCTCTACGGACGAATGAATGCTGTAAAGAAGAACCAAGAAGTTTCCACTTGAAAACACAGGATGACCCGCTTCACTTCCCACAGGAGCTGGGGTAAAAGAATCGGGTGTGTGCTCCTGGGGGCCCTGGCAGGGGAGGCCCAGGGCTGGTCCTCTCCCTCACTCCCACCTCAACATTTCCTGTAGGATTTTGGTTCCCGTATCTGGGAGCCAGTATTTATTTAACTCCTCCCCTGGAGTTCAGCAAGAACTATTCAGCAAGAAAAGCCCAAGGCTGCCCAAACTACTGGCCAAGTAAACAAACGGCCAGGACTGGAAGGGGACAGCCGGCACCCAGCAGACTCCAGGACCCAGCACCAACCACAGTCTGGGAAAGGCTCCACCCACACTCACACCCCCTCCAGCTCTGTTCTGCACTCTCTTAGAGCCATCCATCAGCTCTAACTCCCTACTCCCCATCCAGGGAGCGTCAGCTGAGCCTTACCTGGGTGCTGGCATCATTGTACATGATGGAGACCCAGAGTGTGGGACAATCTACTCCAAGAGCTTATACTTGGTGAGGGAGGAAGTTGATGAACAAGTGTTCGTATCACCCTAACATTCATATGGTGAAACCCTAATTACCCCCAAGTGATGGTGTTTGGAGGTGGGGCCTTTGAGACATAATTAGGGCTAGAATAGGTCAAGGGTGGGGCCCTCACGATGGGATTGGTGCCCTTATAAGAAGAGGAGACCCAAGATCTCTCTGCCTGCCTGCACCCAGGAAGGCCATGTGAGGGTCCAAGGAGAAGGCAGACCAGGAAGAGAGCCCTCCCCAAGAGCTGAGTCTGCTGGCACCTTGATCTTGGACTACCAGTCTCCAGAACCGTGAGCAATAAATGTCTGTTGTTTAAGCCATGCGGTCCATGGTCATTTGTCACGGCAGCTCAAGCTGACTAAGATACGAGGAAACCGGGCTTCCCTGGTGGCGCAGTGGTTGAGAGTCCGCCTGCCGATGCAGGGGACATGGGTTCATGCCCCAGTCGGGGAAGATCCCACATGCCGCGGAGCAGCTGGGCCCGTGAGCCATGGCCGCTGAGCCTGCGCGTCCGGAGCCTGTGCTCTGCAATGGGAGAGGCCACAGCAGTGAGAGGCCCGTGTACCACAAAAAAAAAAAAAAAGATAAGAGGAAACCAATATAAGTCAGATGGTGACAGTGCTAGGGAGAGGATGTAGGGTAATGGGAGTAAGTGATGGGGGCGAGTGGTATTTATGGAGGGTAGTCAGGAGGGCCTCTTTGAGGAGGTGACATAGGAGCAGAGGCCTGTATGAGGGCTGAGTCTTAGAATACCTAGGGAAGAATATTCAAGGCAAAGAGAGCTGCACAGAAATACCTGAGTCGGTGCACACCTGCTGGGCTCAAGGCAGCCCCAAATGAAGGGAACAGAGAAGCATGATTGGAGCTGAGGCCAGTATGGCCAGGGGACCCATCATGAAGGGTTTTATGGGCTGGTGAAAGGAAGTTAGCATTTACTCTGGGAGAGATGAGGCGCCACTGGAAAGTTTTGAGCAGGGAAGGGACATGATCTGATTCATGTTCTAAGAGGATCATTCTGCAGGCTCTGTTGAGAACAGACAGTGGGCGAGGTGGTGAGGGAAGAAGCATGGAAACCAGGTAGGGAGCTGACGCAAAAGTTCAGGCAAGGGCTTCCCTGGTGGCAGAGTGGTTAAGGATCCGCCTGCCAATGCAAGGGACACGGGTTTGAGCCCTGGTCCGGGAAGATCCCACATGCCACAGAACAACTAAGCCCATGCACCACAACTACTGAGCCTGCACTCTAGAGACCGCAAGCCACAACTACTGAAGCCTGCGTGCCACAACTACTGAAGCCCGTGCACCTAGAGCCGTGCTCCACAACAAGAGAAGCCACCACAATGAGAAGCCCGCACACTGCAACGAAGAGTAGCCCCCACTCGCCGCAACTAGAGAAAGCCCGTGCAGCAATGAAGACCCAACGCAGCCAAAAATAAATAAATTAATTAACAACAACAAAAAAAAATGTCAGGCAAGTGGTGGTGGTGGCTCAGACCAGGATAGTGGCAGTGGAATCAGGGTCCTGGTTCTATTTATTTATTATTTTATTTATTTATTTATTTATTTATTTTTGGCCACACTGCATGGCTTGCAGCATCTTAGTTCCCCAACCAGGGATCGATTGAACCTGTGCCCCCTGCAGTGGAGGCACAGAGTCCTAACCACTGGACAGCCAGGAAATTCCCCCGGTTCTATTTTGAAGGCAGATCTGACCAGACGTGCTGATGAAGTCCTTATGGGGCATGAGAGAAAGAAAGGGTCAAGGATGACCTGAGGTTTGTGATCTCAGTGGCTTGAGTCTGTATGACATCATGCCATGAAGACAGGACACTGTCTTATTCTTCCTGACTGTATTCCTCAGGAGAGACAGAGGGCACAGTGCCCGGCCAATGATCAGAGAGAGAGGAAGGAATCCAGGAAGAGAGGGGAGGCCTGGGGGGATGGGCAGGTGAAGGAAAGGGTACTCACACCATTGATATCCACAAAGTCCTGCCTCCCCAGAAAGTCTTCCTAGAATGACCCAAAGAGCGCTGGCGGCTGGCCCGGCCCTTCCCAGGGGTTATTCTCACACCCATCTGCGTCCCAACCCCAGCTCTCATCCTTGCACCAAAGCAGTGTGCTAGCCTGTTTGAGAACTGGTTTTACCGCTTTTACTTCACCACTGGGTTGATCCTCACAGGGTTAGGCTATAGCTTTGACCGCTGTAACAGACAACCAAAAGGATAGAAAGCCTTTCTCCCTCGGCTCCTACTCAGTACGTAAGTCATCCAGGCTACAGAGACCTGGCACCATCTATTTCTGCTCTGCCATCCCCCCGCCCGGGGACCTGGCCATATCTCATGGTCTCAGACAGCTTCTCACCACATCCGTGCCCTGGAAAGCCGGGGGGGGGGGAGGAAGGAGTGGGCAGGTTGTGGCAAAGACAGCCCTGCCCTTTAAGGATATGCTTTTATCCCACTGGCCAGAACTGGACTGTATGACCCAAGGAGGCCGGGAAACAGAGACTGGATTCTGGGACCTCACGTCCCCATCTGGATCCACCGGCTGTGGAAGGAGGGAAGGAGAATGTGGGCAGGTGGCAGCTCTGCCTGTGGGTCCCCAAAGCAGTTGAAGGTCAATGCCTTGAAGCTCAATTCCTACTCCTTGTGTGAGCCGCTAGGGATAGGGTCCAACTCAACCCCTTTCATTTTTCGTACAGAATTTTTCACCATACGAGGCATGTTCACCCATGAAATTGTACTTGATCTTCACCACACCTTGTTAGGGAGGTAGTTTTATCAGACTTTACCCACAAGAGAACCAGGGCTTGGAGAGGTGGGAGGGTTTGCACAGGGTCGCAGGCTGGTGGGCCTCTGAGGTTTGAACTCTGACCTTCTCTCCAGATTCCTTGCCCTCACTCCTCACTAACAGGTCATTTAATGGATTCTTATTTTGATGTGGGGCACAGGTGACCCCCACCACCAACACCACCACTACAATCTTTCAGGAAAGACAGCTGCTAAGAGACAGATGCAACTTGCTAGAACCCAGGCAATGCCATCAAGCTTGTGGAAGAAGAGGCTCTGCTCCCCTTGCACATCAGTGTGTGTGACGTGGACGCAGAGGACGCAGAATCAAGCCGTCAGTACACATCAGCTGACAACCCCAGGGCAGACGGCCTCCTCGCCTACAGCATCCTCTGGGATTATGGGTTGGTGTCTGTGCCGCCGGCTGTGAAAATAGGTTTATTATCACCTGTCATGAGTCCCAGAGTGGCAGTCCAGTGGTTAGGACTCCATGCTTCCACTGCAGGGGGCGTGGGCTCGATTCCTGGTCAGAGCACTATGATCCCACGTGCTGTGTGGAGAAGCAAGAAAGGAAGGAAGGGAGGAAGGAAAGAAGGAAGGAGAGGAGGGAAGGAGGGAAGGAAGGAGGGAGGGAGGGAGGGAGGGAGGAAGGAAGGAAGGAAGGAAGGAAGGAAGGAAGGAAGGAAGGAAGGAGAGGAGGGAGGGGGAAAGAAGGAAGGATGGGAGGGAGGAGGAAAGAAAGGAGGAAGGAAGGAAGGAAAGAAGGAAGAAGAGGAGGGAGGGAGGGAGAGAGGAAGGAAGGAAGGAAGGAAAGAAGAACATTCACAGAAAGATAGACAAAATGAAAAGGCAGAGAGGGGCTTCCCTGGTGGCACAGTGGTTGAGAGTCCGCCTCCCGATGCAGGGGACACGGGTTCGTGCCCCGGTCCGGGAAGATCCCACATGCCGCGGAGCGGCTGGGCCCGTGAACCACGGCCGCTGAGCCTGCGCATCCGGAGCCTGTGCTCCGCAATGGGAGAGGCCACAACAGTGAGGCCCGTGTACGGAAAAAAAAAAAAAAAAAAAAAAAAAGGCAGAGGACTTTGTACCAGATAAAGGAACAAGATAAAACCCCAGAAAAACAACTAAATGAAGTGGAGATGGGGAACCTTCCAGAAAAAGAATTCAGAATAATGATAGTGAACATGATCCAGGACCTCGGAAAAAGAATGGAGGCAAAGATTGAGAAGATGCAAGAAATGTTTAACAAAGACCTAGAAGAATTAAAGAACAAACACCTAGAAGAAATAAAGAACGAACAAACAGAGATGAACAATACCATAACTGAAATGAAAAATACACTAGAAGGAATCAATAGCAGAATAACTGAGGCAGAAGAACAGATAAGTGACCTGGAAGACAGAATGGTGGAACTCACTCCCATGGAACAGAGTAAAGAAAAAAGAATGAAAAGAAATGAAGACAGCCTAAGAGACCTCTGGGACAACATTAAATACATCAACATTCACCTTATAGGGGTCCCAGAAGGAGAAGACAGAGAGAAAGGACCCGAGAAAATATCTGCAGAGATTAGTCGAAAACTTCCCTAACATGAAAAAGGAAATAGCCACCCAAGTCCAGGAAGCGCAGAGAGTCCCAGGCAGGATAAACCCAAGGAAAAACACACTGAGACACATAGTAATCAAACTGACAAAAATTAAAGACAAAGAAAAATTACTGAAAACAACAAGGGAAAAACAACAAATAACATACAAGGGAACTCCCATAAGGTTAACAGCTCATTTCTCAGCAGAAACTCTACAAGCCAGAAGGGAGTGACATGATATATTTAAACTGATGAAAGGGAAGAACCTACAACCAAGATTACTCTACTGGGCAAGGATCTTATTGAGGTTCAACGGAGAAATCAAAAGCTTTACAGACAAGCAAAAGCTAAGAGAATTCAGCACCAACAAACCAGCTCTACAGCAAATGCCAAAGGAACTTCTCTAAGTGGGAAACACAAGAGAACAGTAACAATTAAGAAAATGGTAATAGGAACATACATATCGATAATTACCTTAAACGTGAATGGATTAAATGCTCCAACCAAAAGACAACTTTTGTATCACTGAATGGATACAAAAACAAGACCCATATATATGCTGCCTACAAGAGACCCACTTCAGACCTAGAGACACATACAGACTGAAAGTGAGGGAATGGAAAAAAATATTCCATGCAAATAGAAATCAAAAGAAAGCTGGAATAGCAATACTCATATCAGATAACATAGACTTTAAAATAAAGAATGTTACAAGAGGGCTTCCCTGGTGGCGCAGCGGTTGAGAGTCCGCCTGCCGATGCAGGGGACGCGGGTTCGTGCCCTGGTCCGGGAGGATCCCACGTGCTGCGGAGCGGCTGGGCCCGTGAGTCGTGGCCGCTGGGCCTGCACGTCCGGAGCCTGTGCTCCGCGACGGGAGAGGCCACAGCGGTGAGAGGCCCGCGTACCACAAAAAAAAAAAAAAAAAAAAAGAATGTTACAAGAAACAAGGAAGGACACTACATAATGATCAAGGGATCAATCCAAGAAGAAGATATAACAATTATAAAGATATATACACTCAACATAGGAGCACCTCACTATGTAAGGCAAATGCTGACAGCTATAAAAGAAGAAATCGACAGTAACACAATAATAGTGGGGGAATTTAACAACTCACTTACACCATTGGACAGATCATCAAGACAGAAAATTAATAAGAAAACACAAGCTTTAAATGACATAATAGACCAGATAGATTTCATTGATATTTATAGGACATTCCATCCAAAAACAACAGATCACACTTTCTTCTCAAGTGCACATAGAACATTCTCCAGAACTGATCACATCTTGGGTCCCAAATCAAGCCTCGGTAAATTTAAGAAAACTGAAATCATATCAAGTTTCTTTTCCAATCACAACGCTATGAGATTAGAAATCAATTACAGGGAAAAAAACGTAAAAAACACAAACACATGGAGGCTAAACAATACGTTACTAAATAACCAAGAGATCAAAGAGGAAATTTAAAAATACCTAGAGACAAATGACAATGAAAACACAAAGATCCAAAACCTATGGGAGGCAGCAAAAGCAGTTCTAAGAGGGAAGTTTATAGCAATACAAGCCTACCTCAAGAAACAAGAAAATCTCAAATAAACAACCTAACCTTACACCTAAAGCAATTAGAGAAAGAAGAACAAACAAAACCTAAAATTAGTAGAAGGAAAGAAATCATAAAGATCAGAGCAGAAACAACTGAAATAGAAACAAAGAAAATAGTAGCAAAGCTCAATAAAACTAAAAGCTGGTTCTTTGAGAAGATAAACAAAATTGATAAACCTTTAGCCAGACTCATCAAGAAAAAGAGGGAGAGGACTCCTATCAATAAAATTAGAGATGAAAAAGGAGAAGTTACAATGGACACAGCAGAAATACAAAGCACCCTAAGAGACTACTAGAAGCAACTCTATGCCAATAAAATCGACAACCTGGAAGAAATGGACAAATTCTTAGAAAGGTATAACCTTCCAAGACTGAACGAGGAAGAAATAGAAAATATGAACAGACCAATCACAAGTAATGAAATTGAAACTGTGATTAAAAATCTTCCAGTAAACAGAAGTCCAGGACCAGATGGCTTCACAGGTGAATTCTATCAAACATTTAGAGAAGAGCTAACACCCATCCTTCTCAAACTCTTCCAAAAAATTGCAGAGGAAAAAACACTCCCAAACTCATTCTATGAGGCCACCATCACCCTGATACCAAAACCAGACAAAGATACTACAAAAAAAGAAAATTACAGACCAATATCACTGATGAATATAGATGCAAAAATACTAGCAAACAGAATCCAACAACACATTAAAAGGATCATACACAATGATCAAGTGGGATTTATCCCAGGAATGCAAGGATTCTTCAATATACGCAAATCAATCAATGTGATATACCATATTAAAAAATTGAAGAATAAAAACCATATAATCATCTCAATAGATGCAGAAAAAGCTTTTGACAAAGTTCAACACCGATTTATGATAAACACTCTCCAGAAAGTAGGCATAGAGGGAAACTACCTCAACATAATAAAGGCCATATATGACAAACCCACAGCAAACATCATTCTCAATGGTGAAAAACTGAAAGCTTTTCCTCTAAGATCAGGAACAAGATAAGGATGTCCACTCTCACCACTATTATTCAACATAGTTTTGGAAGTCCTAGCTACGGCAATCAGAGAAGAAAAAGAAATAAAAGGAATACAAATTGGAGAAGAAGAAGTAAAACTGTCACTGTTTGCAGATGACATGATACTATACATAGAGGATCCTAAAAATGCCACCAGAAAACTACTAGAGCTAATCAATGAATTTGGTAAAGTTGCAGGATACAAAATTAATGCACAGAAATCTCTTGCATTCCTATACACTAATGATGAAAAATCAGAAAGAGAAATTAAGGAAACAATCCCATTTACCATTGCAACAAAAAGAATAAAATACCTAGGATTAAACCTACATAGGGAAACAAAAGACCTGTATGCCAAAAACTATAAGACACTGATGAAAGAAATTAAAGATGATACAAACAGATGGGGAGATATACCATGTTCTTGGACTGGAAGAATCAATATTGTGAAAATGACTGTACTACCCAAAGCAATCTACAGATTTAGTGCAATCCCTATCAAATTACCAGTGGCATTTTTTACAGAACTAGAACAAAAAAAATTTAAATTTGTATGGCAACATAAAAGACCCCAAATAGCTAAAGCAGTCTTGAGGGAAAAAAACGGAGCTGGAGAAATCAGACTCCCTGACTTCAGACTATACTACAAAGCTACAGTAATCAAGACAGTATGGTACTGGCACAAAACCAGAAATATAGGTCAATGGAACAGGATAGAAAACCCAGAGATAAACTCACACACCTAGGATCAACTAATCTATGACAAAGGAGGCAAGGATATACAATGGAGAAAAGACAGTCTCTTCAATAAGTGGTGCTGGGAAAACTGGACAGCTACATGTAAAAAATGAAATTAGAAAAAAAAAATGAAATTAGAATACTCCCTAACACCATACACAAAAATAAACTCAAAGTGGATTAGAGACCTAGATGTAAGACCAGACACTATAAAAGTCTTAGAGGTAAACATAGGAAGAACACTCTTTGACATAAATGACAGCAAGATCTTTTTTGATCCACCTCCTAGAGTAACGGAAATAAAAACAAAAATAAACAAATGGGACCCAATGACTTAAAAGCTTTTGCAAAGCAAAGGAAACTACAAACAAGACGAAAAGACAACCCTCAGAATGGGAGAAAATATTTGCAAACGAATCAACAGACAAAGGATTAATCTCCAAAATATATAAACAGCTCATGCAGCTCAATATTAAAAAATCAAACAACCCAATCCAAAAATGGGCAGAAGACCTAAATAGACATTTCTCCAAAGAAGACATACAGATGGCCAAGAGGCACATGAAAAGCTGCTCAACATCACTAAGTATTAGAGAAATGAAAATCAAAACTACGATGAGGTATCACCTCACACCAGTTAGAATGGGCATCATCAGAAAATCTACAACCAACAAATGCTGGAGAGGGTGTGGAGGAAAAGGAACCCTCTTGCACTGTTGGTGGGAATGTAAATTGATACAGCCACTATGGAGAACAGTATGGAGGTTCCTTAAAAAACTAAAAGTAGAATTACCATATGACCCAGCAGTCCCACTACTGGGCATATACCCTGAGAAAACCATAATTCAAAAATAGTCATGTACCACAATGTTCATTGCAGCTCTATTTACAATAGCCAGGACATGGAAGCAACCTAAGTGTCCATCAACAGATGAATGGATAGAGAAGATGTGGCACATGTATACAATGGAATATTGCTCAGCCAAAAAATAAATGAAATTGAGTTATCTGTGGTGAGGTGGATGGACCTAGAGTCTGTCCTACAGAGTGAAGTAAGACAGAAAGAGAAAAACAAATACCGTATGCTAACACATATATATGGAATCTTAAAAAAAAAGGTTCTGAAGAACCTAGGGGCAGCACAGGAATAAAGATGCAGACGTAGAGAATGGACTTGAGAACACAGGGAGGGGGAAGGGTAAGCTGTGACGAAGTGAGAGAGTGGCACTGACATATATACACTACCAAATGTAAAATCGATAGCTAGTGGGAAGCAGCCGCATAGCACAGGGAGATCAGCTCGGTGCTTTGTGACCACCTAGAGGGGTGGGATAGGGAGGGTGGGAGGGAGACGCAAGAGGGAGGAGATATGGGGATATATGTATACGTATAGCTGATTCACTTTGTTATAAAGCAGAAACTAACACACCATTGTAAAGCAATTATACTCCAATAAAGATATTAAAAAACAACAACAACAAAAAGAGTCATGTACCACAATGTTCACTGCAGCTCTCTTTACAGTAGCCAGGACATGGAAGCAACCTAAGTGTCCATCGACAGAAGAATGGATAAAGAAGATGTGGCACATATATACAATGGAATATTACTCAGCCATAAAAAGGAATGAAATTGGGTCACTTGTAGAGACATGGATGGATCTAGAGACTGTCATACAGAGTGAATTAAGTCAGAAAGAGAAAAACAAATATCGTATATTAATGCATATATGTGGAACCTAGAAAAATGGTACAGAGGAACTGGTTTGCAGGGCAGAAATAGAGACAGACATGTAGAGAACAAATGTATGGACACCAAGGGGGGAAAGCGGCAGGGGGGTGGGGGTGGTGGGATGAACTGGGAGATTGGGATTGACATGTATACAGTAATATGTATAAAACAGATAACTAATAAGAACCTGCTGTTTAAATAAATTAATTAAATAAAATTCAAAAACATAAAAGAAGGAAGGAGAAGAGGGAGGGAGGAAGGAAGGAAGGAAGGGAGGGAGGGAGGGAGGGAGGGAGGGAGGGAGGGAGGGAGGAAGGAAGGGAGGAAGGAAGGAAGGAAGGATGGGAGGGAGGAAGGAAAGGAGAGGAGGGAGGGAGGGAGGAAGGAAGGGAGGGAGGGAGCGAGGGAGGGAGGAAGGAAAGAAGGAAGGATAGGAGGGAGGAAGGAAAGGAGGAGAGGAGGGAGGGAGGGAGAGAGGAAGGCACCATGAGAGGGGACAGCAGGCTTCCCCCCTGGCTCCTCAGGGACACCACCTGAGCCCTTGACATTTGCCCCCCAGCATCCTTCCTCCCATACCCACAGCCTGTCTGTCGCAATTTCCACTCCTGAAGCTATAACCCCCCACCCTGCAGACCTAGCCCACTCCTACAGTGCTGGGCAGGCTTGCAAGGACTGGCAGAAATCACAAAGCCTTAGAAAATCAGAGCAGAATGGGCATTAGAGACCTCCAACACCACGGCCAGAGTGGTACCACATGGCAGAGGCCTGATGTTCACACATTATGTGTGGGCACTGCCTGAGGTTCTCTGCATCTTGCTTTACCTAATTCAGAAGGGACTACCCGGCTTTGATCCCAACTCTGCCACCTAGACCTGTGTGACCTCAGACAAATTAGGCAACCTCTCTGTGCCGCCATGCCCTCATCAGCAAAATATAGAGGATAATGAGACTCTGCCCCAAAGAGTTGTTGTGATGATGGAACGAGTTAGTACAGTTGATTCTTGTCGTTCTAGGTAGTGATGTCCTATGAGGTCACTATGGACACTGAATTAGAGAATATTGAACCAGTGTTCCCGGGGGTGGGGGGGGGGGAATCAGGGAGGGCAAGGTTCCCGTGAGCGGTCACATTTTCATCATCCAGTCAATATGTTAGCTTGTTTTATGTGTGTTTCTGCTTAAAGACACTTTTTTTTTTTGGCCTCGCCACACGTCTCGCGAGATCCTAGTTCCCCGACCAGGGATCGAACCCGTGCCCCCTGCAGTGGAAGCTTGGAGTCCCAACCACTGGACCACCAGGTAATTCCCTAAAGACACTTTATTTAATATAAATTGTTGCTTCGTTAACATTGACCTCACGGCCAACAGCACTATAGCTCAGGCCTGAACAAAGTTGGTGTAACACAGGTACTTTCTCCACAAGGCATGTCCCAGCCTTCTTGTGCGTGGGAACCTTAGCACTTCAGCGCTGTGCTTGGGGGGCATTTTAAACAGCGAAATCACCAACAGAAAACACAAACGTGAGAAAAACGTGGCACCAAATAGACTGTGAACAGGAGAGACTGAGCTGAAGCAAGATGGCTGAGCTACTCCCTGTTCAGCTGGGAACATGAGTGTCCAGCAACTGACAGTTGTCACTGCTCTGCACACACTCTCAAAAGATTGCAAAGTACTCTGAGTAATGATTCGGGGGATTGCAAATAAATTTTAGCAAGTAGGCGAGTTCGCAAATACGGAATCCACAAATAGTGATGATCAACTATATAGACGAAGTCCGTGGAACAGGGCCTGGCATGTAGGAAGCACTGGATGGATACTGGTGTTAAGACTTTGTAAGCTTTAGGATACCTACTGAGCTGGATATTGCTATCCCCACTTAATAGATGAGGAGAGGTTGAGGATCCGGACCAGGTCACAAAGTGGGTCAATGGTGGTGTCAGGACTTGAGCCCACGTGTGGGCCTGGCTTAACCCTTTTCTACGCTGCCCAGAACAGGGACCCCAGCGCTTCCCAAGCTGCCTCTGCACAGGCTCACACAGGCTGGTCCCCTGCCCTGCACACAAACATCATCGCCTGTGTTTACACCAGAGCTTCCTTTCCCAAACCTCCTTGACTCTGAGACGCCTTAGGAACGAAGAGGTTTCCCAGTTTCCTGCCCAGGCTGGGGCATTCCTCCCTCTGGCTGCAGCACCCCACCCCCAGGCCTTCTCTCCCCGCTCTGTCTCAGCGCCTCTCACTCCACACCAGCCACCAAGGCAGTCTGGCAAAAGGCTTGGGGACAAGTAGCTGTGGATCTGTGGATCCTCTCGGCTGGCCTTACCCAAGCGAGGGCAGAAGCCCCAGGAGAAAAGAAAGCGAGATGGGTGCTGAGGAGGAAGAGGGGCCCAGCCCCAGTGAGCAGGGAGCAGAGGGGAGGCTGGGCAGATGGAGGGATGGGTGTGAGGGGCAGAGAGACCCTGGTGCCCACATCCCACTAGATCTTCAGAGAAGCCGGCATCCACCTGGACCAGACAGGTAACCCTGCCACCCTCTCAGGCCCAGGGTCTCTGAGTGGATTTGACATCCCCTCTGAAAGCTGGAAAGAGGCGCCACTCTGCAGCAACTTGCGTCTCTGTTTACCTGTTAACAGGGGTCAGTAAACTATGGCCTGAAGGCCAAATCCAGCCAGCGGCCTGTTTGTGTACAGCTCACTAGCTGAAAATGGTTTGTATGTTTTGTTTTGTTTTTTGCGGTACGCGGGCCTCTCACTGCTGTGGCCTCTCCCGTTGCGGAGCACAGGCTCCGGACGCGCAGGCTCAGCGGCCATGGCTCACGGGCCCAGCCGCTCCGTGGCATGTGGGATCTTCCCGGACCGGGGCACGAACCCGCGTCCCCTGCATCGGCAAGCGGACTCTCAACCACTGCGCCACCAGGGAAGCCCTGGCTTGTATGTTTTTAAACGGATGAAGAAAGGGAGAGAGGGAGGAGGAGGACAGAAGACTCAATGTCACCCACAAAGCCTAAAATAGTTACTTTTTGTAGAAAAAGTGTGCGCACCCCTGACCAGGATTGACCCAGCTGCGGCGGCCCTTCACCCACGCATCCCTGGCGCGTGACATTGGGTGTGTTATTCAATTTCTGGAAGGCTCAGTTTCCCCATCGGTAAAGCCAAGGCGGGAACAGCACCCGTGTCCCAGGGCTGTGAGAGTGAAGTCAGGTGTAATGGATCCCAAGCCCTCAGCCCAGAGCCCCCTGCGCTCCTGCGCGCGGCGCATTCCGCTAGCCGATGGCGGCCGCGGTGGCGGCGCCAAGTGTGTGACGGGAAGATGAGGAAAAGAGTCCCCTCTTGACCGGCTGACCTTCCCCATGTCACACAGAAGTGGGGAAACTGAATCCCGGGGGTGACTCATCTGAGGTCACTCGGCTATAAACAGGATGTCACCAGGGCCGCTTCCCACAGGCCTGTGAAGGCGCTTGGCGCCTCCCTTCCACCCACCCACCCCCCGCGGTGTCTCCCCTACCCCTGCTCTCGAACCCCTGCCCTCCGCACTTCTCCACACTTCTGTCCTAGGTCCCACTCTCACAGGACCTTGCTCTTCTCAAGAAGCGGATTGCCCTCCGCTGCTGTGTTAGTTGCCAACAACTAAAGTCATTTCCTATCCTAGGGGTATTTGCATTGAACACGCACCTCCTAGACCCCCAGACCTACACAGGTATTTCTCTCTGACTGTGTAACGCCAGGCACAGTGACAGACGCTAGGAGCTGCACTGAAAACCACAGATGCCACTTCAAACCAAAGCATCTCGGGAATTCCCTGGTGGCCCAATTGTTAGGGCTCCGTGCTGTCGCTACCGTGGCGCAGGTTCAATCCCTGGTCGCGGAACTAAGATCCTACAAGCCACATGGTGCAGCAAAAAAAAAAAATTGTGACCAAAGTCCCTCAGATCCACTGTCCAGATTCTGTGTCACCCGCTGAGCTCACACTCTGAGCAGACAGACAAACGTAAACACAGGATTTGACCACTGAGTCCAGCTCTGCCGTGGTCCAGCTGGCCCCCCAGTCCCCTTCCCTCACCAGTCTCCCGAAGTTGAAGGATGCAGGGTCTCTCTGAGGTCACATAAGAAGGCCCAGGCCACTTCCATCTTTTGAGATTACTGGTACCTATATTTTATAAAATGAAGAAATGCCCCAAGCAGGGTTATGGAACTTGTGGTCTATTTTAAACATTTACTTGCAAAGTTTACACTTTCGACCCCAAAGGATAGTGCAATCTAACGGCGCTGATCCGCAGAATAATTTCAGGATTTATAACAAACGTTCACGTATCCTGAACTCTCAGGCAGAGCGGTCTAGTGGGGAGATAGGGGGGAGTTTACAGACGAACAGCAGCGACTTCTTTCAGTTCCGTGGGCGTGTCTCTGTGATGACTGCAGCTCACTTTGTTGGGAGATGAAGTCCACGAAAATGAGACAGGAGTCCAGGGCTGAAGCTCCTCTCGCCCGGCTCTCCCGGGAATTCCTAGATGCCCTCCTACAGCTGAGCCTGGCTGAGTGGCTGCTCTCGCCCGCATCCTGGACCTAGTCTCTCTTCTCTTGCATCAAGCCTGCCTGGAAGGCCATCCGCTTCTCCTCCTGGCTAGGTGCAAATTCCCTTTCTGTTCCACGAGACCTGCCATCACCCTGCTCTGCCCTCTCTCCCCCTCCCTAGTCCCAGGAGAGTCACCAGCTGCCTCTCCTCCTAGTGCCCAAAGCATAACTCAAGTACTGTAAGTACCGGAAAGGAAGAGGAACTTCACAGCTACAAACACCGCCTCGGCCAGGTGATCAAGGTCAACACCAACATCATAGGTCATAGTGACAGAACATACCCTTGACATGTAATGAACATGGGACTTGACCTCTGTGATCTTCCTCCCCAAAACCCATAACCCCAGCCCAATCATGAGAAAAACATCAGACAAATCCCAATTAAGGAACATTCTGCAAAATTCCTCCCAATTGTCAAGGCCATCAAAAACAAGGCAAGTCTGAAACACTGTCACAGCCAAGAGAAGCCCAAGGAGACAGGATGACTAAAGGTAACGTGGGATCCAGGATGGGATCCTGTAATGGAAAAGGAACATTAGGGGAAAAATAAAGAATTCTGAATAAACTGTGGACCTCACTTAATAATAAGGTATTGATATTGGTTCATTAATCGTGACGTGTGTACCACATTAATGTTAGATGTCAACAATAGGGGAAACTGGGCGTTGGGTGTACGGGAATTCTCTGTACTACGTCTGTGCAGTAATTCTGTGAATCTAAAATTGTTCTAAAATTAAAAGTTTATTATTTAAAAAAATGAATTATGAATGAGTGGCTCTGTTTCATCCTTACCCACCTCTAAAACACAAAGTACTAGGCTTAACTAGAGGGCAGAATGGCGGGCAGATACGAACACAGGTTCCAGCCTCAGACACGTGAGGTCTGAGACCTGGCTCTGTCACTCACTGCTGCTGTGTCCTGGGGGGGTTACTGGACCCCTCTAAGCCTCAGGTTCCTTCATTTTGACGGGAAGGAGTGGTAACTACAGCGACAATTTCGTGGAACTGTTCACAAGATTAGTGTGTAAAGCCCTTAAGTCAGAAAATGTTCACTGTGCTGTTGATCTGTTGTGTGGCCGGGACCCAAGGACATCTGGGCGCACGGCTGCCCGTCATGGGGAGAGCTGAGTGGCCAGAGGCCTCCACCACGAAGAGGGTCACGTCCTCTGGGGGAGGATGGAGTCCAGGGGAAGGGGAGGAAGGCAGGTCTGGGAGGCCTCCCGTAAGTGACCACACTCAAGGGCCTCCTTGCCATGCCGGGAAGTACAGGGTGTTGCGTCCACTACAAAGGCTACAGAGGCATCCTGGTCTCTGTTCATGACCCAGAGCACAATGGCCGGAAGAGCCACTCAGGGCCCAGGCCCAGCAAAACAGACAGCATCTGCGCCTCCCCTCGGAGTCCCCACCTCTCACAGGACCGCTGGCTGCACCACCACCCCGAGGAAACTGCAGGGAACCTGGGCCTCCAGCGCCCTCACCAGCCAGGCCGCAGCAAGGCCACCTCAGAGCGGCCAGGCCAGCAGGGCCCTGAGCCCACCCCTCGGGACTTATGGAGCACAGCTGCCCCTGGGCAGCCCTGGGGGGCACCTGCTGTCCAGACAGGTGGGCAGAGGCCTGTGCTAGGCCAGCTGGGGCGTGAGTCCTGACGCTGCCACACGGCCTTGAGCAATCTCTAACCCCTCAGTGTCTCAGCTTCCTGCCCCAACCTGGGGAGAACAGGCCTGTCTGCAAAACCTCACACCCTGGGACTTCCCTGGCGGTCCAGTGGTTAAGACTTTGCCTTCCAGTGCAGAGGGTGTGGGCTTGATCCCTGGTCGGGGAGCTAATATCCCATGCCTCACGGCCAAAAAAACCAAAACATAAAACAGAAGCAATATTGTAACAAATTCAATAATGACTTTAAAAACGGTCCACATCAAAAAAAAAAAAAAAACCCTCACACCCCAGGAATCAAAGAACCCAGGTGGATGGAGGGGCAGAGGGCCCTCCAGCCCCCCAGCTTTCTCACTCCCCAGGCCGCCCTGTGGCTCCGCGGCTCCACACGGCAAGCAGCAAGGGCGCTGGGGGGCCACGTGTGCTCTTCAACACAGAACCCGCTGATCCCTGCAGGTGAGGCTTGGCCCCATTTGAATGATGTGGAAACTGAGGCCCGGGGGCTGAAGTGACCTCAAGTCACCCATCAGGTCTGACAGAACTGGTCCTGGGGCCAGACTCCTCCTCTGGTGCCTCTTCCTCACCTCAGAGCAGAGGCTTCACTGCTGTCCTCAGCTGAGTCAGCACACCGGGTTCCCGAGTCTTCGCCTGCCTGGGCTTCACGCCTCATCTCTGTGATCACCTGGTCTTCATCCACCGTATGGGGAGTATATGCTCGCACAACATCCAGTTTCTTTGAGGGACTGTGGCAGTCTCTGTGGGACGGACAAAACAAACAAAAACACCACCTCAGTTTCTGCCCTCAAGGACTGTAAGCTCTAACAACAATCACTAAAGCTTGAAAACCGCCCTACAGTCTGCCTTTCCTTTTCTCACTTTTCCTTCAGAGCAGGCAGGCGTAGTTAGTGCTGTTTTACAAACGCGGGCTGGAGATGGAAGGGGAAGCCTAAGTGGAGAACTGTGATGTTCTGACTGAATCCCATGGTACCTTCTACCTGCGGCATCATCTCCAAGAGAACTAGAATGGAAGGCAAAACTTGGTGATGACCATTGCTTCATGTAGGACTCTCTCAGCTGCAAGTGACAAAAAAAAAGCGGGGGGGCGACAAAAACAAAATAGGAAATAGGAGCTCACTTAACTGAAAGGTCCAGGGGTCAGGCTGGGCTGCCTTTCAGTGCAGCCTGCCTGGGACCTCAAAGACCTGAATTCTCTCCATTTCTCAGCAGCTGTCTTCCTCAGGCCACATGTGATGACAAATAGAGACCGTGGTTCCAGGGTTTGTGCATCCAGGTTCAAGCTCATCAGGGAGGAACCCCTACCTCTCCCGCAGAAACCGCAGCTGAAGTCTCACTGGCCCTGGGTGGAGCCCAAATCCCTCCCGAAACTCATCACTGTGGCTTTGGTGATCCATCGTGGCTTTGGCCAATGAGGCTGAATTATAGAGCTGGATCAACCGCACCCAAAGCAAAAGGGCAGAGAGAGGGTGGGGAGGGAGAGAGTCTTAAAGGAAATTTGAGATCCCGGACGATAAATACCCCAACGTCGGTCTCCTCCTGCCCTCCAAACAGATGGTCCAGGAGGCCGGGTGAAGCAGTGTACAAGGTCAGAGCAGGTTAGAGAGGGTTGGCAGAGGGAGGCAAACAGAAAATAACCAGCACACCAGGGTGAGGCCTAGATTCACCCCCGCCCGCCACTCTCGGGAGCAAGCCCAAGTTCTCAGCCTGGAGTAGCAGGTGCTCTGGCCACACTTTCTCCCTCCAACCCCGGTCCCCTCTCTTACCACCCTGATGCCCAAGCCCCTTACCCCAGACCGACAGAGCCCGTCCCCAACTTCCCGCCTTGCCAGCTGCTACTCCCTCGGCTTGTAGTGTACTCTCTCTCTTCCCCACCCCCTCCCTTTCTTTACATGTCGAACTCCTATTCATCCTTCAAGGCCTTTTTCTGATGGCACCTCCTCCATGCAGACTGCACCAAGTCCTACACTCAGAGTATCTCCTCTGTCCCCACAGCATCCCTACATAGAGCCCGCCAGCGCAGCTGTGGCCTTGTCCTGGGGCCGTTTGCCTGTCTGTCTCCCTGCCCAGCTGTGAGCTCCCTGGGGCTGGGGATTGAGTCTACTCAGCTCTCCGTCCTTGGCTCAACTGCACTGTCAGGCACATAGTCGGCCCATAAATATTCACTGAATATATGAATAAAAGATGAGGAGAAGACTTCTGTGTCCTTCTCATCCCCCCTGCCTTTTTCTGGTCCCATAACAGAGAAGCACGCAGGCAGGAGTAAAGAGAAAGAGGGGCATGTACCCCAGTAGCCCCCGCACTTTCCTCTCCCAATCCAGTTTCAGGCTCTGCCTTACATAATATGGGAAGCCTTTCTCCTTGGCCTTTCTATTGCTGGAAAGTGCTATAGGTGTGAGTTGTGTGGACCTGAGGAAAAAGTGTTATCCACCAGGCCCTCTACCCTGTCCCCAGAGCCCCAGGGCTACCTGGGCTGCCTCAGCAGGACTTTCTCCAGAACACAGCCCCACACGGGAGAGGTCTGGACCAGCTGGCGTGATCACGAGGGGTACCCTGCTGCCCCTGCTTATTAAGCACCTACATTTGTCAAAGCCTCTCTGACCAGCCCAAGGGGACAAAATTCCTTCCTTCCTCCTTCATTCACATAGTCGTTCATTTACAAACAGGGTGTCACACACTGAGGACACAGCAGCAAATGAACACAAAGGACCTGCAGTCTAGAGGGGCGACAGATACTGAACCGGAAACAATCTGTGTGATGAGACCCACAAGAAGGGGAGAAGGGGAGGGGGAAACAAGACAACAGCTGAAGAAAGCCAGACGCAGAAGGGTCCGCACAGGCAGCTCGCCCTCCCCTTCTAGCCTGAACTCCAGAAATCAAGGGACCAGGAGACGAGCATCAGCGGGCAGGAGGGGCTTTGCATCGTTTCCTCGGGGGCATCACAGAGGACCACAGGCTGGGGGCCGAAACGCCGGGGATGCGTCCTCTCACTTTCTGGGGCCCAGCAGCCTGCGATGGAGATGCGGGCGGGGTGCTTCCTTCTGATGGGCAGAGGGGGAGGGCAGTTGAGCAGGTTTTTGTTTTGTTGACCCTTAGCCCTGCTGCACTCCTGAGAGGGCCACTTCCCTAGCACATTTCCAGGCCTGGCTGACTCACTGGACAGGAAGGGAAGGGCTGCAAGGGCTGGCTGCCGACCAGGGACCCCTCGTCTCTGGCCACGCCTGACATAGCCTTCTGGGGAGCCCACACACACCAGCCCTCCCCTCTCTGTGTGTCCTGCCTTTGCTAGCAGGTGGTCACTCAGCCCTCTTGGGTAGGGGGATGCTACACGGGCCCAGCTCTCCCTCCCTGGACGGTCCCTTATCCAGGGGCCCAGCTGTCCTGAGAGGCTTCCACTATAAGTCACTCATCCATCCACACATACTGAGCCCTTGCTTCCCTTTCAACAAATAAGTATCAGCACCCACCGTGGACGCCATCTAGGTCCTGGAGATACAGCGGCAAACGTAAGGACTCGCCACGGCCCCCATGAAGCTCACATTCAAGTGGATGGAGACAAAGACCAGAAACATCAACATATACCATGTCAGCTGGTGATAAAGTCAACAGAGGGAGCAAAACAGGGGAGACGACAGGGATGCACGGAGTGGGCAGGGCTGTGCCACGCCTCCAGCCAAGGAGCCATCTCCGGTACGGGTCCTTTGGAGCGAGCCCCAGAGAGGGAAGGAGTGGGGGAGACGGATCAGCTGAAGGAGCAGCGGGAGGCCAGGTCGGAGGGGCAGCGTGCCCACCAGCTTCAAGCAACACCCTAGGGACTTCCCTGGTGGCACGGTGGTTAAGAATCACCTGTCACTCTTTTAAAGTGTGCGTGGATATGTACTACAGGGGGGAAAGGTGGGGAAATGTACAGTCACACACAGGGGGAAGAAGAAGAGAACATGCATGTCCCCTTGCTGGCTACATATTGCAGGAATACGTGCCTCTCAGTCTTTGTTGGTTCTGAAGCTTCCTGAAGTGTGCTGACATTTGGGCTGCACAGAGACCCTCACCTTCTCTTTCACCTCCTCTTCTAGAATTGCTTTGCTCTATTTTTGTATCTATAAATATGTCATGATGATCATTAATAATGTTAATGATATCGCTGCAAATGATGCCATACACAAGGTTTGGCTTCTTGGAACATTTATAAACCCAAACCAGTACCTGTCACCTCTCATGTTGCTTTCAAGTCCTTCCATTTAAGTAACTTCTTTTTACCTTACAAGTCTGCCTGATTGACCTTTGAACTTATCCACCCCTAAAAGCTGTGCCCGGTTCTCTGGGTCAAGCTGGATGGTGACGAGTGGCAGCAACACACACTTCTCTTCGCTTCCTCCTGAAATTTGCTTAAAGCTGAGATCAGTAAGGATTCTGACACTAGTGCATTGCTCCTGGAGCTAAAGTCATTCTACGGAAGTTTGCTTATTAGTTTCAGGACCCAAAACAACACAAGTCCCTCCTCCTTGATAGCTCCTTCACATCTCAATCCTGCAGTCCTTACTCAGGCAAACTGTGCACTGCCAGAGGGGCCCTGGGCTCTGCCACACACCCAAAGGAGGTCTTCTCAGTGTATTTCTAAATGGCCTTACACTTGGTAGAAGAAACTGAACGGTTGCTCCAATGCAGTTGCAGTCTGCAATCTGCTAAGTCAGGGCTCTCATTTGTGTCCGAGTTGGCCTGATATGGACTGCATCTGGTTTACGTATAGATGGGTCCTGTTGGGGTATGTGCACAGACATGAGAGCGTGCGTATGTATGCCCTCTGTGAGATAGATATACATATATGTATTTATTTATTTACATATATATATGTAAATATATATTCACACATCTCTATATATTTTAATGTATTGCACATGTATATTTAAAATATATATAAAAGAACTCTAAAAAAAAAGAACCCATCTGCCAATGCAGGCCACATGGGTTCGAGCCCTGGTCCAGGAAGATCCCACATGCCACGGAGCAACTGAGCCCATGGGCCACAACTACTGAGCCTGCGCTCTAGAGCCCGCAAGCCACAATTAATAAAGCCCGCGTGCTGCAACTACTGAAGCCGCACACCGCAACTACTGAAGCCTGCGCGCCTACAGCCTGTGCTCCGCAATAAGAGAAGCCACCGCAATGAGAAGCCCATGCACTGCAACGAAGAGTAGCCCCCGCTTACCGCAACCAGAGAAGGCCCGCGCGCAGCAACGAAGACCCAATGCAGCCAAAAATAAATAAATATATATATTTTTTAAAAAAGAAACAACCTAGTGTCCAGGGTGTGTGTGTTGGGGGAGGGTGAGTGGGGACCAGATGCACCGTTAAGGTATGGGCATCATATCACAGGCCCTGAGGAATTGGGGTTTAACCCTGAGGAACTGGAGATTTTAAAAGTTGAGAACAAAATGTCCCATGTCCGCAAGGAGCTTCCCGTCTAGAATCAGAAGTGGAACAATCCCCAGCAGGGGCTACGCTGACAGTGGGCTTCCTGCTAAAGGCTCTTGGAACGCAGGAGTGTTCTCTGCCGGCCCTGGGGAGACGCCGCCTGCCTCAGCTTAGAAGCCTGCCGCTCTGCGTCAGGGCCGGCTTTTGACTCTTTGTCCCCAGAGCGGGTGCTTGTTTGTTTGTTCGTCATAAATTTAAATTGAGGGGGAAAGTGTCGTAATACCTCGGTTAACCACTTTGCCTCGGAGAACTGAGCTGATCCAGCCACGGCCAGCCCCGTGCCATGGAAAGCAGGACACAGCGCGTGCACGCGTGCGTGGGGCGGGTGTGCATCGACACGCCGCTGCCTTCCTTTGTCCCTTCCAGCTTCGGGGTTTTCCTGGGACTGTTCCTCTCTTCTGGAGGGAGGGGCGGGGGCGGGTAGTGGAGATGGGGAAGGAGTTGGGAGGCACGCTGGAGAGTGTCTGTGGCAGAAACAGACTGCGTACAAGCAACCGGGGCCACCAGAGAGAGAAATAGGAGCGGAGCCCATGTAAATGCACTGACCGAGAGCATTCCTGTGGTTCTAAGCAGATCTGGACAAGTTCACGCAGGGAGGGGTACCGTGTGATGGACCAGGGCCAGAACTAAAAATAAGCCGTGTTTCTATGCCGAGCGGGAGCGCTAGCATCTGTGGGACTGTGGCAGAGGAGAGGGGAGTTTCCGCGCCCCCAGGCACAGTGAGGCCAGAGAAGAGGCGAGGGAGGGGTTGGCCGGGCCTCCGTCTCAGCAGTGAGATAGGATGATGCTCCCCCCAAACAGGAGACCTCTCTCCTCTTCCCAGCTGGGAAGCCGAAGCCCAGAGAAGGCAGAAGTCGGGCAGGGAAGGACTGAGGCAGAGGCTGTCCCGCAGCAGAAGAAAGACTCCAGGCGTTACTGCTGGCCAACCCTGGAGGCTGGCCCATCCCTGCCAGAGTAGCAGAGAGGGGTGGGGCCGCCTCCAAACCTCCTCCCCAGGGAGCAGTTAAGGAGCCCAGGAGTGGCCTGGAGTGGAGGGGAGGGACACAGCACTTACTGGGTGTTCACTAGACGGGGGTGTTTTCCACAGGGTCCCACAACGATCCTGAAAGGTGGGTATTTCGCTCCGTTTTGACAGATTATGAAAACAGGATTCTGGACTTCTCTGGTGGTCCAGGGGTTAAGACTCCGTGCTGCCACTGCAGGGAGGGAGGGAAGGAAGGAAGGGAGGAAGGAAGGAAGGAAGGAAGGAAGGAAGGAAGGAAGGAAGGAAGGAAGGAAGGATGGGAGGGAGGGAGGGAGGGAGAGGAAGAAAGGAAGGAAGGAAGGAAGAAAAAAGGAAAGGAAGGAAGGAAGGAAGGATGGGAGGGAGGGAGGGAGAGAGAGGAAGAAAGGAAGGAAGGAAGGAAGGAAGGAAGGGAGGAAGGAAGAAAGGAAGGAAGGAAGGAAGGATGGAGGGAGGGAGGGAGGGAGGGAGGAAGGAAGAAAAAAGGAAAGGAAGGAAGGATGGGAGGGAGGGAGGGAGAGAGAGAGGAAGAAAGGAAGGAAGGAAGGAAGGAAGGAAGGGAGGAAGGAAGGGAGGAAGGAAGGGAGGAAGGAAAAAAACAGGGTTCACAAAAGACTCACATAATCCCAAGGCCACCCAGCATGTCAGTGGCAGAGCTGAGACTGGACCCCAAGGCTCTGCCCCCCAAGCCTGCACTCCTTCTGCCACCCGTCACTCATCTAAAAGGCAGAAAGGGAAGCAGACCCTTTCCAGGTGGCCCCAGAGGGCAGAACAGGGACAGGGGTCACAGGCGGGGAGGAAACCTTTGTAATAACCAGAACTACCCACAGTAAGTGGCCGGCCTCAGGAAGCGGCAAGCTCGTGCAAAAGCTGGCTGCTGGGGACCGTGAGAGCGATCCAGGAGGTTCCCATCACTCTCAGGGTCTGTGCCATGTCGAAGCAGCACGGGAGCCTGGCCTGCCTGGGTCTAACATTGCCCTTGACCTGTCCTTGGTGTGGGAAGGAGGGAACCTTGAGTCTGGGAAGAAAGGAACCATCTCTGGAAGCTGCCTGCTAATGGATCAATCATTCAAGCCGTTTGCAACCCTGATATCCAGCACCAAGCGGTCGGAACAGAGCCCGGTCCTCAGGCTGCTGAGTACCTTCTAGGGAAATAGGGCTCCCACACAGAGGGAAGCAAGCACGCCAGACCCAGGCAAGAGAGGGTGTTTGCTGCAGAAACAAGGGCTAACTTGCGGGCCGCCTCCCAGGTTTATAAGGAGTCAAAAGACAGGACAATGGGGCCTGGAGAACCCAGGGGAAGTGCCTTGCGCTAATAATTATAGTGTTAATAGTGTTATTCACAGCTTTTTTTTTTTTTTTGAGCATTTACTATGTGCCAGACACTGTGCTGAATGTTTCGGATGCATTGTAGGATTTAACCCTCAGAGCACCCCGTGAGACAGGTGCTTTTATCGCCTTTTTACAGACAAGGAGACAGGCCCAGAGAAGGGATGTAACTCGCCCAAAATTGCACAGCGAACGTGGCAGAGCTGGGACTCAAGCCCGGATCTGTCAGACTCCAGGCTGGTGCTTCTGCCATCTCTGCCCTGACACAGAAATAGCTCCAAGATAGAACGTAATTGTTTCCTACTGCTGCTTAACAAATTAGCACAAACCTAAACACACGTTTATATAACATTTGCGTAGGGCAGAAGTGCGAGCTAAAATCAAGGTGTCAGCAGGACTGCCTTCCCTTCTGGAGGCTCCAGCGGAGAATTCAGTTCTCTGCCTTTTCCAGCTTCAGGAGGCCATACTCAACCCTCAGTACGCGGCCCCTTCCTTCGGCTTCAAAGCCGGCTTTGCCTTGTCTCTCTGACCTTTACTCACACTTCCCCTGACCACAGCCAGCGAAGACTCTGATTTTAAAGATCCCCGTGACTAGACTGGGTCCCCCTGGGTAATTCAGGGTCACCTCCCCATCTCAAAGCCCCTTTTACCATGTAAAGCAACACATTCACAGGCTCCAGGGATTAGGGTGTGGGCGTTTCAGGGGCCATTATTCTGCCTAGCACTTATAATAAAGTGGGGAAAAAGCAAAGGCACCAGTAGCAAGGTACTTAAAAGGGGAGGGAGGGAGGAGTGAGTAATTACATGTATTAGTATTTGCATAAAGGATACATAAAACCAGCATTGGTTATTGGAGGAGAACCAGGCTGATGGGGGACAAGGCTGGATGGTGATATTTTGTGTTATCACAGAAGTGTTCAAACACACACAAAACTAGAGAGAATAGTCTAGTGAATCCTTCTACCCGTCACCCAGCATCAACAGTTACCACCGTTTTGCCTTCTAGTTTCATTTATCTCCCCACCTTTTGGGAAAGGACTGAAAATGTAGAGCAAATCCCACACATCGTACCACTCTAGCTTTAAAAACTTCAGTATGTAGCTCTAAGAGACGAGGGTTTTCAGAAGTATACCACAACTCCATCATCACACCTAATAAACTTAAAAATAGTTTCTTACTATCATCTAATACTTAGTTTATATTTGAATTTCCCTAACTGCCTACAAACTTTTTTTTTTTTAATAATTGGTTCATTTGGATCAGGACCCAGACAAGGCCCTCATGCTGTACTGGGTTGAGGTGAGTCCTAAATTTCTCTCAACCTATAACAATTTCCAGGAGATACACTCTTCCCTCTCTACACTTTTATATCTTTATTTCTCAATCATGTAAATGAATGATCTACACAGAAGTTAAATTCGGGAGACAATACAAATCTAATGCTGCGTGGAGAGTTAAAGGATGGGGGTGAAGAAGACCACCCCAAGCAGGGGACTCAGGAGCAGAGAGGAGGGGGGCGGGGGGGGCCCCGCCGAAGCCCCCGGAGGTGGGTGGAGTCAGGGAGCCCAGGGGTCCAACATTCTGGGGGGTTTCCTGGTCTGCTTGGCAGAGGTAGGTGGAAGGGTTGCAGGGACACCAGCGACAGCCTAGGCTGCAGCATCCTAAGGAAAGTCCCCAAAGGGGGCTTTATAAATAAATCAATAAAAGGATGATGCAACCTTATCTAAATGTGCAGCCTGCCGAGGAACCACAGGAAACCCACCACCCACCAAACCGAGCCTAGTGTTACACCAAAGCACCCCCAGACCGGACAGCGGAAGAACACAGAGGCGGATAATCACGAAGGACAGAGGAGCCGCTGAAACTCCCAGACGTGAGAGACCTGAGCCCTGTGCCAGCTCCGCCTTCAGCCGTCTGCAGGATCCTGTGACGGTCGCCTGCAGACGCAGCACCTTGAGCAACCATGGCTGGGGGGCAGGGAGTGAGCGATAGCATGCACCAGCATGCTTGGATTTGCATAAAGAAGGTTACATAAAAACCAGATGAGAGTGGGACTTCCCTGGTGGCGCGGTGGTTAAGAATCCGCCTGCCAAAGCAGGGACACAGGTTCGAGCCCTGGTCCGGGAAGATCCCCCATGCCGCGGAGCAACTAAGCCCGTGCGCCACAACTACTGAGCCTGTGCTCTAGAGCCCACGAGCCACAACTACTGAGCCCATGCGCCACAATTATGGAAGCCTGCGTGCCTAGAGCCTGCGCTCCGCAACAAGAGAAGCCACCGCAATGAGAAGCCCATGCACTGCAACGAAGAGTAGCCCCACTCACGGCAACTAGAGAAAGCCTGCGCGCAGCAATGAAGGCCCAACACAGCCAAAAATAAATAAATAAATTTATCAAAAAAAAAAAAATGAGAGTCAAAGAGATCCTGAGTACGGAAGGAGCAGTGGAAATTCTCCCCACTTAATATTGCTAACAGCCAGATCCCAAAGCCCCACTCCCCATATTATCCCTGACTGAAAGAGGGGTTGCTGCAGGATGAATAGGAGTTTGCTGGGAATAGGAAATTCACTGTAGACAAAGAGAATGAGAGAGTCAAAGGAAGAGAGGCGGGAATGAGCCCAGGGCGTTCAGAGAATTAAAACGAATTCAAAGTGCTAAATCAATGTGGGATCTTGGATTGGACTCTGGGACAGGAAGAGGACATTAGTGGAAAAACAGGTGAAATCTGAATCACATCTGCAGTTTAGTTAATAGTACTGTACTTAGTTTTGACAAATAAACCACGTTTTTTTTCAGATGTTGACATTGGGGGGAAGCTGTACTATCTTTGCAAATTTTCTGTAAACCTAAAATTATTCCAAAATAAAAGAGTTAGTAAGAAAGAGAGAGAAGGAAAAAAGACAAAAAGAGCAGTACAAAATGGCTAAAGCATATAAGTTGCCAGAAGGGGGGAAAGGGTGATGGGCATCAGCAGAAGCCAGCTTACCGGGGCCTCCTGTGCCCCACCACGGGGTCCAGACTCCATCTCTCTGCAGGCAGTACTCCACGGCGATGTCCCCTCTTTCTGAACCCTTCCCACAGGCCCCAGGGGGACGCCGGCCACAGTTTCTTACCTTCATGTTCATCTTAACTATATTTCACCTGCCCATATGTGCCTGAACACACACACACACAAAGATCCCAGGTCTGCTACACACACACACACACACACACACACACACACACACACACACGCACACACACAGCTCATCTAGGAGGAGCCCTGTGTCCAGCCTCTAATCCTCCCCCCGCCCCCGGGAATCTAGAACCATCACCCAGAACAGAGGTCAGCAGCCATCCGCATTCCCCGTGGTGGAGGAAAAGCAGTCACCCTCCCGGCTCCGCAGCTGTGAAAAGGGAGCCTCAGAAGGACAGGCTCCAGCAAAGGCAGGACCAAGACGCAAACTCTCCACCTGTCTTCGGCCCCTAAGACTCAGACGCTCAGCTTGCTGGGGGGCACCTTCAAGATGGCACAACCCCTCGGGTGTCACCTGCAGTCCCTTCACCCACCTCCACAACCAAAGGACAAGAAAGACAGAGCACCCATGTTAACACAGCCATTTACGCCGTGCAGAGGTAGTTCAGCACCCGGGTCCTGGAGCCAGATCCCCTGGGCTCAAATCCCGGCTCTGCTGCTTCCCAGCCAGTGAATTCATGCGGCCTCCATTTCCCCATGTGTGAAATGGACATAGTAAGACTCTCAACCTCAGAGGGCCGTTTGAGGATTAAACGGGTTTCCACATAGCAGTTGTGCCCATCCAAGTGTTCGTTCTTTGGGCTCCTACTGTGGGTACTACAGGAGCTGATCATCTATTGGGGGACATTTTTTAAAAAAGATGCATGAAACATGAAATTACTGGGAATTCCCTAGCAGTTGAGTTGTTAGGACTCCGTGCTTCCACTGCAGGGGGCACGGGTTCGATCCCTGGTCGGGGAACTAAGATCTGCATGCCTCGCGGATCAGCCAAACAAAAAAACACACATGAAATTACCACCCAGGACACACACATGAAATCACCATCCGGGACACACACATGAAATTACCACCCGGGACAACATCTGATCAGACTCTAGCGGGTGACTCAGAAAGCAACTGCTACAGGAGCGCTGAGAGGGAGGGCCAGCGCAGACTGGGATGATCAAGGATTCGGGAAACGCAGGGGCCGAGCTGGCCTCAAAGATGGGGGCTGCTTATGGGGGAGAAGAGAAAAGGATGGGCCAGGGACTGGGGCAGAGGGAAGAGGCGGCGGGAACCCAGCCATAGGTGTGGGTGTGCATGTGGTGTCCCAAGAGAGGGAACAGAATTGTAAATACTATAGGTTATGACAAGAGAGCAGAGGGCCTTTATGATGAGCTTAGAATTAGGACATGAGCCTTTCACACATTCAGAAAATATTTACTGTGCACCTGCTGTGTGTCGGGTACTGTTCAAGGCCCTTGGGATACTTCTGAGAACAAGACAGTCACAGTCCCTGCTCTGGAGGAGCTTACGTTCCGGCGGAAGGAGGCAGATTATAAACAATACACATACTAAGAAAATTCTTTTCTCTGTTAGAAGGTGATAAGTGTGATGGCAAACAATTTAGCCGTAAGTGGAGCCCAAGAGGTTTTCGAGCAGGAAAAATGAGCGAAGCAAAGCTTTAGGAGTTACGACAAAAAGACGATATTAAATATTAGTTACTGGGGCTTCCCTGGTGGCGCAGTGGTTGAGAATCTGCCTGCCAATGCAGGGGACACGGGTTCGAGCCCTGGTCTGGGAGGATCCCACATGACGCAGAGCAACTGGGCCCGTGAGCCACAACTACGGAGGCTGCGCGTCTGGAGCCTGTGCTCCGCAACAAGAGAGGCCGCGATAGTGAGAGGCCCACGCACCGCGATGAAGAGCGGCCCCCGCTCGCCGCAACTAGAGAAAGCCCTCGCACAGAAACGAAGACCCAACGCAGCCAAAAATAAATTAATAAAAAAAATATTAGTTACTTACAACTCTTCGTCACCCCCCACCCAATCTCCTGAAGTGGACAGATCCTGAGAAATATGATTTGTTTTGCTGAGCTGGGGTAGTGGGAAGTGGAGGATGCAGACCGGAAATGCCGAGTGAGAGCTACGTTGCTCCCCATGAAGCGGAGGGCGAGGGCCAGAGGCTGGCAGGGGCTGGGCAGGGGTGCAGGAGACCAGGCAGGCGTGGCTGCACAGAATGGAAGTTTGAAGAAAGATCCAAAAAGCATTTTGAGAATGGTGTTCTCTGGCATGCAAGCTGTCACCCCTCATCCAGTTCTCCGTGAAATCTTCATAAACTCCATACTCTGCACGGGTGGTCTCCACAAGGACTACGCGTGTATTCAACACACTGAAAAGAAGTTATGGTGGGGGTAGGGCGGCCCAAGGCAGCCCAAGCCCAGTGACATGGCAAGGCAGTCGGTCCAGCGATGCGTGCAGACTGGATGAGTGAATGACAGGAACGCGGGTAGGAGGATGGGACAGTTGTTGGGACTGAGGAAGGGCTTCGAGGACATGGCCCCATCTTGGGTGAAGCAGGTGGAGAGAAAGCTGAGCTATCAACACGGAGCTGGACTCAGAAGCCCTGAGGTCTGCTCTTCTTTCTAAATCCCTCTCTCTTGGGTGGGGAGGGATAAACTAGGAGGTTGGGATTAACATATACATACTACTATATATAACACAGATAACCAACAAGGATCTACTGTAGAGCACAGGGAACTCTACTCAATATTTTGTGATAACCTACCTGGGAAACTAACACAACACTGTAAATCAACTATATTTCAGTTAATAAATAAATAAATAAATAAACTTCCTTGAAAAAGATAAAAAATTTTTAAAAGACACCAACAATCCAGTAGTACCCTGTCATTTGAACAGAGAAAAAAATAAGAAACAAAATAAATCAGTCTCTCCTGCCTTGGGCTTCGCTTCTTCATTTTTAAGTTGGACAGCCTCAGTGGCACCTCCTACCGGTGACGGGAACAGTACAAGGAAGCAGGAAGCACATTCAGCGAGCAGGTGTGGGACCAGCAGGAGCAGAGGAATCCCAGGTGAGAGGAGGGTTCGGGGCTGACCGGAGGGTGTGGGCAAGGAGAAGGGCAGGCGGCTTCTTGTGTAGGGAGCCCCTCGGAGATTATGAAGTCTGATCTTGATGTTTATTTTGAGATGTCTATTCGTATACTATTGACTGTGTGACAAATTACCACAAATTTAGTGGCTTAAAATCAGCACACATGACTTTACAATTCTGCAGGTCAGAAGCCCAAAATGAGTCGGCAGGATGACATTTGCTCCCTCTGGCAGCTCGAGGGGAGAATCTGCTTCCTTGCCACCTCTGGAGCTGCCTGCATTCCTTGGCTTGCGGCCCTGCGTCCTTCCCATCTCGGCCTGCGCCTCCACGTCTCCCTTTCTGGCTCTGACGCTCCTGCCTCTTCTTCTAAGGACTCGTGGGATTACATTGGGCCCATGAGTACATGCCACGATAGCCTCCCCATCTCAAGATCGTAACGTAATCACACGTGCAAAATCCCTTTTGCCATGGAAGGTAGTATCTTCACGGATTTGGGGGGTTAGGATGTGGGCATATTTGCGGGGACATTAGGGTTAGGGAAATGCTCTACAGGCCCTCAGATATCATGATGAATTTAAGCGCAAAAGAAAAATGGTGGGAGGAACAAGGGGGGATGCACGTCCAGGGAAAGAGGGGAGCAGAGGACAGAGGAGCCATGCCTGAGGGAGACCCACTCCCTGGCAGTTTTTTCACAAGTTTGCAGAGGGCTCCTATGGGCCAGCAAGGGACTGGATGCTTGGAGAACACAGAAACTAACCAAATGCACGTGTATTTAGAGGAGCTCGCCTCCAAAACGTGTACACAGGAGAGATTACGATGAAGCCCAATGAGTCACACAGGAGATCCAAACAAGGTAATCCGTGGAGGAAAAGACCGACTGTTCAAGGCTTCACGGAGTAGTGACATTTGAGCTTAGTAAGAGGCGCAGCAAAGACGTTTCTAGAAGGGAAGGGAGTGAACCAAGGTGGGTGGTACAACCCCAGGGACAGCAAGGGAGAGGTGTCCAGAAAGAAGGGCTGTTCAGCAGGGTCATGGCAAGGAGAAATGGCCACCAGTGTGGCAGCTGGGAGGCCTTAGTGGCCCATGAGAGTGGGTTTTCCAGCCGCCTCCCATAGCTGGAAGCAAGACCGGGCCCAGGAAGACGGGTGTGGCCAGTCCTCAGGTCCCTAGCCCTGTGTTCAAATCTTACCACCAGGTGGGGCACAAGAGCCAGAGTGAACCCTCAGCCAGGGCAGGGGTTTTTCCAGAAACAGGATGCCCTGAGGGAAGGGAGGAAAAGTTCTCCCACTCCATCACCACACAGCCTGGAAGGCCTCACTGCCTTCATGTGATCTCTGACTCAGGGGCTTACCCAGATTTTCCCCTTCCAGTTAAAGCAAAACCATATTTTTTCCGTTGCTCCCTTCCTTGGTTGCCTGTAGGACTAAAGGCCTCTAACAAACACACTTTGGGGCGGAGGCTCAGGGCACCACACAACAGAGGGGACCTGATATCTCCTAATTCAACATGTCACTGTACAGGCCCAGACAGAGGAGGTGGCTTGTCCAGAATAAACCAAAGGGTGGGATCAAGAACAGAACTCAGATCTCCTCACTCACATTCTCAGGACTCCTTGATTGTACGTAATTTGATGTTTCACCATAGCCCTCTCCCACCAATGGTTTCTTGAGGGTAAATAGTAACAGTAATAGTAACAGTAGCCAACATTCCCTGGGCACTCCAGTGGCAGGTGGATGACCTCAGTCAGTGCTCACAATTACCCTTAGAAGGAGTTTCTTTTATAAGCTTAAATGTTTGCTCAACTCCTCCCATCTGGACTTGTGAATGAGGAGGTGGGGCGGGGAGAGGAGAGGAGAATATAAAAAAGATAAAATCCTTTCTCTCCTTAGACCTGTTCTCCCAAGGCAGGAGGACTCTGGCTGAGAACAGCACCATGAGACCTTGTCTGGTTTCCGGCCTCAGCACCCCACACCCTGCTGGACCCCAGCCATCCTTGGCCACGGTGGGTCAGGGGCAGTGACCTAGGAAAGAGTATCAAAACTCCTCTGCCCGTGGCCACTATTGGCCACATTTAGGGAACTTTGTTTCCATGACTGCTCCTTCCCAGTCCTCCTTCCTTCCCTGTCTCACCCACTATGGTGGTTTCCCCAGCAGCTGCCTGTGGTTTTGTGCCTGTGCCTTTCCACATGGTTCCCTCTGCCTGGAGTTCCCTCCCCAGCCTTGTCTGCTGGCCCACCTTCCAAAGTCAGCTGCGGTGTCCCCCTCGCTGGAAGCCTCTCCCAGCTCAGGCAGACCTGGGTACACGCCCCAGCCCCTGCTGTTTCCCAGGCAACATCTCCCCCTGTTAGCACGAGTTCGTGTGCCTGACACACAGTGAGGCCAAACACCAAAACGTCGGAGTTTGGAGCAGAGAAAGGTTTATCAGGGCAGGGCCATACAAGGAGATGGGTGGCTCACGCCCTAAAAAAACCCCAAGCTCCAGGAAGGATTTCGAAGGGTTTCAGCAAAGCTTTTTTAAAGCCAGGCAAGGGACAAGGGTTGCAGGGTCTGTGATCAGCTCGTGCACAGTTCTCTGATTGGCTGATGGTGAGGTAACAGGGCAGTGTCACAGGGGTCTTAGCATCGGGTATGTATAGGACACAGAGCAGGCTCTCCAGAAACACTGGAAGAAGAAATGAATGAAATCCTCCTCGGCTCCAGCTGGACTGACTCTGATCTTGCCCTCGCTACCCCCTCTCCTGGTTTGCCCCCCTCTCTCCAGCCTCCACCCCGTTGCCCCACCCCTTGGTCTCTCACCTGAACTACTCCACAGCCTCCTAACGTACCTCCACGGGTCCCCAGCTCACCTTCGTCTCCTGCTGCCCCGCTCCCCAATTGCAGGTGCCCTGATACACCTCACCTTTCAGTCTAACCCCCCAAAGCTCTGAGCCAAGGCCTGGAGATAGAGGCAATGGTCCTTGTCCTCAAGGAGCCTCCTGCCTGCTCCTCCCCTCAACCCCCAACCGCCCCCTGCCACCAGCCACCCAACTACCCAAAGCACAGGTTCCCTGCTTATAAACACTTCGGTGACCCCTCACCCCGGCTTGCAGAGTCCAGGACCAAGAGGCACCTCTAGTTACATCCCCACCTTCACCTCCCTACACGCCTCCCCCAGCTGTGAGCTCCAGCCTAGACCCCAGACGGCCCCAGCCCCAGCTTTGCCTGATTCTCCCATGATTGCAACCACTTTTCCTGGGGTTCTGCAGCATGCTTTCCAATTTGGGTCAAAGGCCCCTCCTTTAAGCCCCCCCTGGCCTTTAAGCCTCTCTCCTTGACCTCCTGTAACACGCTCATCCCCCTCCTGCCCTAAGGACATAACAGGACACTGAAAGGTGTTTTCGAATGAATGCATCAATGAGACAGATCTAACAACGATAGTAAACAGAGCAAAATATGTACTTTAAAGTGGTAACGCAGGCTGTTTCTGGTGAGTGTTATTTTGAGTTACGGTTTTTTTTTTTTTTTTGCTTATTGGTATTTTCTGATGTTTCCATAATTGAGCAGGTTTTGTTTTTGTAATTAAAAAAGAAAAAAACCACCAAAGGAAACTCCATTTTGAAAAAAATACGAAAGGGTTTTGGGATTTCAAAAGTAGGGGGAATCTCCTCATCCTCTGGTGAGGAACAGGAAAGGAATGTTTAAGGGGCCATAGAATTTCTGCAAGTGAAGATGGGAAGGCAGGCCAGCCAGAGGGCACACACCACATGCCAGGTGCAGACCTGGGGTGCTGGGGAGGGCAGAGTGTCCCCTACAGATGCAAGATGAGGAATTTTAACTTATCTCATTGCATGTGGGGAGCTGCAGAAAGAATCTTTCTCTTCCAGTTTTACTGAGATAGAATTGACCTGCAGCGCTCTATAAATTTAAGGTGTTCGACATAGTGATTTGACTCACATACATCATGAAATGATTACCACGGTGGGTTTAGTGAATATCCACATCTCATACACATACATTAAAGAAATAGAAAAATATTTATATTTTCTCCTTGTGATGAGAGCTCAGGATTTATTCTCTTAACAATTTTCCTTTATAACTTGCAGCAGTGTTAATTATGTATTATATTGTACATTACATCCCTAGTACTTATTTACCTTAAAACGGGAAGTTTGTCCCTTTTGACTACCTTCCTCCAATTCCCCTTCCCCTCCCCTCCCCACCTCTGGTAACCACAAATCTGATCTCTTTTTCTGAGTTTGTTTGCTTGTTTTTGAAGTATAAATTGACCTACAACACTGTGTTAGTTCATGATACATAACACAGTGATTCGATATTTCTATACATTTCAAAATGATCACCATGATAAGCTAGTTACCATCTGTCACCATACGAAGATATTACATAATTATGGACTATATTCCCCACACTGTGCATTTAATTCCCATGACTCATTTATTCTGTAAGTGAAAGTTTGTACCTCTTAAATCTCCCTCGCGTAATTCTCTCCTACCCCTACCCCCCTTCCCTGTGGCAACCACCTGTTTGTTCTCTGTGTCTATGACTCTGTTTCTGTTTAGTTATATTCGTTTGTTTTTTAGATTCCACATGTAAGTGAAATCATACAGTATCTGGCTTTCTCTCTCTGATTTATTTCACTCCACATAATACCCTCTAGGTCCATCCATGTTGCTGCAAGTGGCAAGATTTCATTCTTTTTTATGGCTGAGTAATACTCCATTGTGTATATACACATCTTCTTTATCCCTTCATCTATTGATGGACACTTATGCTGTTTCCCTATCTTGGCTACTGTAAATAATGTTGCAATGAACACAGGGGTGCAAATATATTTTCAAGTAGTGCTTTCATTTTCTTTGGATAAATACCCAGGAGTGGAATTGCTGGGTAGTTCTCTTTTTAATTTTTTTAAGGAACCTCCATACTGCTTTCCATAGTGGCTGCACCAACTTACATTCCCCCCAACAGTGGAGGAGGGTTCCCTTTTCTCCACATCCTCTCCAACATTTACCATTTGCGGGACATTTCTGAGCGGGGGAGAAACACCCTAAGCACTCTGGCGCTGGAGCTTCAAAGAGGCAGCAGTGGGCAGAGTCAAAGGGCAAGAGCGCGGGTGACGGGGCGTAGAGGCAAGAACAGAAGCCAGGCTACAGGCTTTGTCTTCTCCTCTGGGCCATCGGAACCTCAAGTCCAGGAAGCACTCCCGGACTGCCCGGCCCTCAGACATATTACTATTCAGTGATGGTATCTGAGAATTACTCCCATAAGCTTCCGACCGATCTTCCCACCTGGACGGCGAGCTTCTAATTCCTCCTGTTCCGCATGACGTGCCGAGTAATAGTGTGCTTCACGAGGGAAGGTTTGCAAGGAGCCGCCCCAGGGAGACATAAGGCCAGGCAGCTTCTCTTTAAATCGAGGCCAAAGCAAGAAGAGCCCTCATTCTGCGGCAGCCGGCCTGGGGTTAAGGGACCTCGGCCCCGACCACCGGGGAAGGGGTCTCCCAAAGCAGAGGGCTCGAGAAGGACGGAAACCAGGGGACAACCGGAAGGGCGAGGCCTCCACTTACTCCGGGACGAAAGCAGCTGAAGATGACTGACTGGAAAGACCCCAGGACTGCTGGGAGGAAACGGGGAGGATGGCGGGAAGTCAAGGCCGCCCGACTCGGTGGGAAGGGCCGAGCCAGAGGCGGGAGGGGCTGCGGCCACCGGACCTGGGCGGGGCGGGGCGGGGCAGGTGGGGCGGGGGCGGGGGCGGGGGCCGGCGGGGGCGGGGGCGAGGGCGGGGTCAGGGGCGGGGGCAGGGGCGGGGCCCGGCACATGCGCACCGCGGCGGCGCGCGCCCGAGGAGTGGCACTTTTTAAAAGTGCAGCCCTGAGGCCAACCCGCAGCCGCCAGCACCTCGGTCCGAAGACTGGTCCCGCCCGTCCCGGCCTCAAGCGCCCCCGTCCCACACCAGTCCGGCCCAGGCCAGTCTAGCGCGCACCATGCCGGTCAAAGGAGGCACCAAGTGCATCAAATATCTGCTGTTCGGATTTAACTTCATCTTCTGGGTGAGTGAGCGCGACTGCCGCGCGCTCCTCTCCGGGGCCACCTGTCCACCCCGGGCAGCCGGTCCGCGGTCGGGGTTGCCGGTCACCGGCATCGCCTGCGCAGGGGAAGACTCCTGGCGGGAGGAGAGGGCACTGCGGCCGCCAGCTGGCTTCTCGGCGGGGGCTGAGACGGGCTGGGAGGGCGCGTTGGTCCGGGGCTGGTCCGAAGCGGGGCGGGCAGGGGGCGCGGGGCCCTAGTGAGCCGGGTGTGTGTGTGTGGGGGGGGGGTTGCTCCCACCCCGATCCCCTCCGAGTGCAGGAGGGAGAAATGGAGCACCCCCTCTGCTGGGGACTCAAGGCCCTGCCCGAAGGGGACTGTGGCGAGCAGTGCAGCTCGTGACCCGGGTGTGGTCCCCCCGAGAGGCCGAGGCCGCGGGGAGGGGAGGATGCGGACCCTCCAAGGGACTAAGGTGGCGCCGGAGGAGCTCAGTGAAGGTCTGTTGGCATCTTTACGCTGGAGAGCAAGGGGCGCGCAGGTCGCGGGTGTCAGCGTCCCGGGCCCCGTCCCTGAATGAGCGTCGGGATCCCTCCTCCACCCCCGAGGGGGAACCTTCAGGCCCCATGCTCTCAGACTGATTCTGAGCCGGCGTGAGAAAGTCCGAGCTCCCTCGAAACTACCTGAAAGACTAGCTTGTCTTGATTTTTTTTTTTTCCCCCGAAGAGCGATAAGTATCTGAGCTGGAGAGAACTCCGGGAGAGTTGGGGAGGGGTGGGGCAGATGCCTATCGGCGCCCTCAGTAGGGTGAGTCCTCTGTTTCTCCATTTCCGGGAGAGATAAGGTGCCGGCCTCACCCCCTTCCCCGCCAGCCCACCCAGCAGCCGGGCGGGGCCACAGGGAGTGGACTGTCACCTGGGAAGGACGCACGCAGGCCAGGGAGATCCAGGACTCCCGCTGCCGGCCACTCTCAGCCTGTCTGCAAATGGGAAGGCTAAGGCCGGCAGGGAAGGGGAGTGGTCCCTCCGCACCTCTCCTTGAGGGATTAAGGGGCCACCCCAAGAAAGAGGCAAGGAATAGGGGACTTTGGTGTCCTGGTTCACGGGCCACATCCCCTGCTCACAGGTGGACAGTATTTGCCCCTTTGCAGTCAGGAAAGCATGTGGAAAGGCAGGCCCTGTGCCACGCTCGATAGAGACGGCCGTAGAAGCAGGGGCGAGCCACCAGAGGCTTGTAACAAGAATGTGCTTATTTCCCTGGAGCTGCTTCCCCGTGAACCCCAGGGAAAACCTCCTGAGATTTAATCCACTCTCTGGAGCTGACGGGGTATGAGATTGACCTGCCCTTGCAAGACTCATCACACCCAACACCTGCTCTAGTGAGGACAGTGCACAGGTGTGCCCTGCCCGGCCCATGGCCTGCTCTAGGGAGACCCTCCTGTGGTGGGCACCCCCTCCTCCCGGGTGTCCCTGCCAGCCAGCTAGCTGCCAGCCTTGGCTCCGCCCGTCTCCAACTCCGGCTCTAGGAAAGAACGTCAAAGGCTGACTAGCCCCGCCCCACCCCGCCCTTGTCCTTTAAGGAGTTTTTCTCTCCCTCCTCCCTAGCACCGTCTCTCCCCTGCCAGTCTCTTGGTTACTCCTTAGCTATCTGCCTAGGCTGTGTGAGGGTTTGGGGCGTGGGGACCCACGGACTCCCAGGCTGCCTCCATACCCCCCGCCCCATGGCACCTGCAGGAGCCTGGCGGGAGGCTCCCAGGCCACTCAGGTATCTGCTCAGCCTCTCACTGACTCCTGCCTGCCACCCCACTCTATCCAGACCTGCCCCTGCCTGAGCTAGGTGCTGCTGATGGGCTGTGTCATCTGAAACAGAAATGACTCATTCTAGGAACGGCTGGGTATAGAATTAGAAATGACTTTTGAGGTGATTCAGTCCAGCCTCTTCTTCACAGCGAGGAAGCGGGAACCAGAGAGGGGCTGACCTGCCCAGCGTCACGGGAACCCAGCCAATACCCTAACCCCTAGGTCCCTTAAGTCCTGTCCTCTTCCGTCTCCACCACAAAACCAACAAGGGGACCTGGTAACGGGTGGTGTATGGGGGTCAGCAGTAGCTTCATGTCTCTGAATCGTTTATTGTTCAGTCGTCCTGTATTCAGGTCCCTGTAGAGTTGAAGCCCTCATCTCCCTCCTAGGAGGTGTTGGAATAAAGGAACACCATGATCCCCTTGTGCAGCGTGTTACTGCAAAGTCCTTTTCCAAATCTCATTGTATAGCCAGAGCAGGTAACATTCTCCCCATTTTACTGATGACCAGGAAACTAGTCCCCAGAGAGGTTCCACGACTCAGCCAGGGTCATGTGGCAGGATAGCATCAGAGGTAAGTCTGAAGGCAGGTCTGGTTGGCTACAAGTTCAGCACGCTTTCCATCACCACCTGCTGCTGTACCCAGCTGAGTGGGAATGAAGGGAGGGGGGCAACAAGCTCTCAAAAAATAACTTTTAAGAGAAGCTATGACCTGAGGGAACTGGTTGCTTGGACTGTTATGATGTCATCACTTCCCTTTCTCTCTTGAGACCAGGAATTTATAAACTTGGTGTTTGGGACCTGATGTGGGCCTTGAAGAGCAGGAGTTGGGAGGCTAGGGGCCACCAGTACCTCATGGACAGAGGATGCTGAGGGGTGGTCCAGCAGGGATCCAGAGAGGAGAAGCCCACCTCAGCGGCAGTGGGGTGATTGGGGCGGGGGAGGGGAGCGGTGTACCTCTTCCCTGGCCCCCAGTCTCATCCCTGTGGGACCCTCAGTGACAGCAGAGCCTGCGCTGCCTGCCCTCCCCAAGTAGGGCCTCTGGTGCCCGCAGCTAAGCCAGCAGTCAGGCTGTTCTTCCAGTGCCCGCAGGACCCTGACTTCCCAGCTCTGTTTCAGTTGTTTCTGGGTTTCCTTCAGACCTCTTTGCCTACCCACCCTCCAAAAAATTTCGATGGGGAAACATTTTACATTGCCAAAGGGGCAGCCTCAGCTGTACAGTGGGGAACCGGGGCTGGTCCAGGCCAGGAGCCAGGCCTTCACATTCTACCCACCCCCTCACCCCTTTGTTCCCTGCCTCTCACCCCGTCTCCTCCCTCGCTGATGGGAATAGCAGGGAATTTCTCTTTCCCAAGAAATGGTGTCTCGCAGGCCTAAGGCAGGCTTCACGGAAACATGGACAGAGGCCTGGACCAGAGCTCAGGGACCTGTGTGTTAGTCCAGCTCTGCCCCCAGCTCACTTTGAGCAGGTCACTTTTGAATTCCAGACCTCAGTTTCCTCATCTGTACAACCAGTGGGTTGGAGCAAATGGTCCAGAAAGGTCCCTTCAGTAGCTCAGTCTATGAAACCAGCCCCACCCCCAGGGCCTAGAGCAAAGGACATTCCCACACAACCCAAAACAGGAGTCAGGAAATGGAAGTGTGCAGTGGGTACCCAGGCTTGACCCAGCGTGGCTTCATTTCATTCAGGGGCCTCTTGACGTCTGGGGCCTGAGTCGTGCCTCTCTTTCCTGGTAACCCCAAGTTCCCTCTACTCCCCCGGGTGGGGTCTCTCTGTCTGGGGGGGTTCTCTGTTTTGGTCGCCCTCAGCCTTTTGTGGCAGTGCTGCCTAGTGGTCAGAGTGGCTCTGGGTTGGATTTGCCCGTCACCGTGTGGAGCTGGTGACTACCCCCTGGGGTTGCTGTGGGTTATAGGAGCGCATGCGCGTGACGCACTTAGCCTCCTGGATGAGAAGTAAACTTCCAGCCGTAGCTTTTGTCATCCCTGTATGGAAAGGAGGTTGAGGAGGTGGGGAGGGTGGGAGCACTGGCCTGAGGAAGTGTGGAAGTTGAAACCAGAGAGAGGTAGCCAGGTGCACACCCCACATCCACACACGTCCCCCCTTCTTCTCATCCTGCATCACTGCCAGCCTCGTTCCTCCACACACCTCTGCGATTCCCACCTCAGGACCCTGACTCCATTTCATGTGTGGCCGCAAGTCTGACTGTGGGGCAGCCCCACTTCTGAAAATAAAACTGCGTGCGGAGAAATCCGGAATGCGGGGTCCGGGCGGGGGATGGGCGAGCGGGATGGCCCTGGCAGAAGCCCCTCCCACCCAACCTGCTGCTTCACCCAGAAGCTGTTTGCCTTCAGTGCTGGCCTGAGCAAGCAGCTGGGGCTCTTGCGTGAAATGGCTTCCACCTTTGGCACCCGGACAGCCCGAGCCCTGCGAGAGCCGGCTGTGTTTGCACAGAGGCTGGCAGGTTTGGGGAGGCCAGGTGTCTGCATCTGCTCAGGAAAATAAGACTTCTCCCTGCTCGGACTCCTGAGGCTTTCCCCCCACTTTGCCCCGCGATGGTTGTCAACAACAGATGGGACTCCTGATTTGGGGAGTGGGGAGGATTCCTCTACACGCGCGGACGCACATACGCGCGCACGCACACTCACCTGGCACCATTCCAGACCTCACTCTCTGGTGCTCAAAGGAAGCAGCTGCCGGTTCAGACCTGAGTTTGGAACTGCTTTGATAAGAAGCCCTTTGGAGCACTTACTCCGCTAAACGAGTCTTCTGCGGCTTCAGACCTCACACATCACCGTTCTCACATCTTCCTTTTGTGTCAGATGCAAATCTTCACTATTAACACACAGAGCTGTGTGTCCGTGTTCGATTTGTCTGTTTTCCTGTTCGATTCCATTTTACAAGGAGGCACGGTTTTGGGGATTGGTTGCACAGTTTGGGGCTTAATAATACGCCTGGGACTTAACAAAAGCACCTTTTCTGCCAAAGAGCACAAGCCTTGACCGTCTTTCTTGGGTGTGCCTGGCTGTGAGGGTGAGGGACCCGACGTCACGGGTTACGGTGTTTTCTGTGGTCCTGTTGCCTCCTTGGTGGCTGCATGTTCTGGAGAGTCTGGGGAGAGGAGCGTGAAGAAAAAGTTTCAGGAAGCTTCATGTTTTTGTGCCGCGTTCCTGCCTCCCTCCGGGGGCGGGGTCAGGGGAACTTTATTTGGAACCGCCTCAGGTCTTTTCAACCAAAGACTTGCAGAAACCGTCTTTCCCTCTTACTTACAGAAGAGCAGTGACTTCATGGTTTGGGGGTTTGACAATCTGGGGAAGAGCCTGTCGAACCCAGGTTCACCCAGAGATAATTTGCAACTGAGGGAATTAAGGAGACCAAAAGCGCTAATCTAAACAATATTTTTTTTTTAATTTATGTTTTTAAAGTCTGACTGCAGATCACTTGCCTGTTTCATTCCGTGGAAAAAGTAATGCTGGTCCAGGGACATTTGCATTTTCCGTCAAGTGATGGCAGGCAGCTGTGGAAAGCAGCGTCCTGTCTCCAGATGAGATAATTTTATTTTAATTACATCCATCCAGTAATTCCTCCCGTCCACCAAAGAAATACTTAGTTCTGGATAGTTTTCTGTTTGGTTTTTTGTTTAATAAATTTATTTATTTTTTATTTACTTATTTTGGGCTGCATTGGGTCTTAGTTGCTGCGTGGACTTTCTCTAGTTGCAGCGAGCCGGGGCTAGTCTTCATTGCGGTGCATGGGCTTCTCATTGCGGTGGCTTCTCCTCTTGCGGAGCACAGGCTCTGGGCACACGGGCTTAAGTAGTTGTGGCATATGGGCTCCGTAGTTGTGGCGCGCAGGCTCTAGAGCGCAGGCTCAGTAGTTGTGGCACACAGGCTTAGTTGCCCCACGGCATGTGGGATCCTCCCGGACCAGAGTTCGAACCCATGTCCCCTGCATTGGCAGGAGGATTCCCAGTCACTGCGCCACCAGGGAAGTCCCTGGATAGCTTTTAAGTACTGCTTGCTGTCATCCTCGACTGGCAGGTCCGAACATTTTGGGGGAATCCCATGAAATCAATGGGACCTGCCTCCAGAAACACACAGTCCCCGGTTTTTTGGCTTTTTTCTCCAGAGACCCATGAACCTCCCCATATCAAACACCGCATATTGGTTTCCAGGCAACCCCTGCTCTGTCCGGAATCCCACGTTTCTGCCATGAGGTGTGGGTTGCCTCACTGCTCTCCAGGACTGCACAGGGGAGCTGTGGGGACTTTGAGGAAGGCATTAGAGAGCCCCTAAGTTCCCCGAGGATCAAGGGCAGCCCTGACTGGAGCTCTGGCCTCCCCACCCATCCTTGCTCTGACCGTCAGCTTAATCCTGGCCCAAGGAGTGGCTTGGACTCGAGATTAATTCAACGAGTGTTCTGTATTCCTAGTCCTGGAGCTTGGGTGATTTGTCTTTGCTGGGAAAGAGCAGGGTCCTGTCTTTCCCACAAATGGAAACTAGAAGGCTCGGCTGGCCTTCTCTGGCCTTGCCCCTGAGGACTTTGGAAAGGGAGATGCGCCCCCCGGGGGTCTCTGGAGACGCAGACCTCTGAGTTGTGATGTACAGCCTGGCTACGTAGCAGGGAGGATGAAGCCCACTGACTTGCAGGAGAGGGGCCAGATCTGTTTGATCCCAGGGAAGATCCCTGAGCAGAGAGGTGTGTGGACTGTTGACGTGGAGAAAGTCAGTCAGTCCTTTTGCTCAATCCTCTTGCCAGGCATGGTGCAAGGGAGCAGAAACGGTGTCCCTGGCTGTGTTAGGGAAGTCACCCTCCACAGCCTACCCGCTACACTCTCAAGGTCCCAGTATCCACCTCTCTCAGACCCAGGCAGATGGGGGCCATGACGCCTACCGAGCCCCTGCCTCCAAACTGCTTAGAGGAGGCCCCTTTTCCTCCCAGTCTGAGCCGCATGTCAGTGTCCAAGGGCAGAAACAACACCACACGTGGATCGTAGGAGAAAATCCTTGACTGGGGGTTAAAAATATCATAAATTAGACCGTTTTAGTGAATTCAAAACACATTTCTATAGCATTTTAGTTTTAATTTATCTTTAAACTTACACTGATTGAATCAGTAGCAAATGATAAGGTTGATTTACTGAATCTTTAAATGAAAGATCAGCAAAATCATACATAGTTGCGAATTCTTTGCTTCTCAAGTTTGGGGTGTTGTGTGTGTTTTCATTTTATTGAGGTATAGTTGATTTGCAATGTTGTGTTTAATTTCTTCTCTACAGCATGTGTGTGTTTTAATTGAAGTATGATCGACATACAACATTCCTTTAGTTTCCAGTGTACAACGTAATGATTTGACATTCATACACGTTGCAAAATGATAGCCAGAGTAAGTCTACTTACCATCTGTCACCATACAAAGTTACAGAATTTTTTTTTCTTGAGATGAGAGCAGCTTTCAAATCTGCAAAACAATATCACTGACTATAGTTACCTTGCTGTACATCACATCCCCTTGACTTATTTATTTTATAACTGAAAATTTGTACCTCTGGATCCCCTTCGCCCATTTTACCCACCTCCCCAGCCTTCCTTCACTCAGGCAACCACCAATCTGTTCTCTGTGTCTGTGGGTTTGGTTGGGTTTGGTTTGTTCATTTGTTTTGTCTTCCAGATTTCATTTAGCATAATACCCTCCAGGTCCATCCATGTTGTCACAAATGGTGTGATTTCTATCTTTTTTATGGCTGAATAATATTCTAGTGTATATATGTACCATGTCTTCTTTATACATTTATCTATGGATGGACATTTAGGTTGTTTCCATGTCTTGGCTATTGTAAATAGTGCTGCAGTGAACATAGGGGTGCATGTATCTTTTCGAATTAGTGTTTTCATGTTCTTTGGATATGTAACCAGAAGTGAAATTGCTGCATCATGTGGTAGTTCTATTTTTAATCTTTTGAGAAACTGCCATACTCTTTTCCATACTGGGTGCACAAATTTACATTTCCACCAAGACTGCACAAGGTTCCCTTTCTCCACATCATCATCAACACTTGTTATTTGTTGTCCTTTGGATAATAGCCATTGTGACAGGTATAACATGATATCTGATTGTGGTTTTGATTTGCATTCCCCTGATGTTTAGTGATGTTGAGCATCTTTTCATGTGCCCATTGGCCATCTGTATGTCTTCTTTGGGAAGTTTAGTTTAAAAGATAGTTTGCTATAGACTGTTTGCGCCTCTCCAAATTCATATGTTAAATCCTAAAGTCCAATGCAGTTTTATTTGGAGTCGAGGCTGTTGGGGGTGATTAGGTCATGAGGATGGGGCCCTCATGAATGGAATTAGTGCCCTTATAAGAAGAGGCGGGACCTCTCTGGTGACGCAGTGGTTAAGAATCCGCCTCCTGAGCTCCCTTGGTGGCGCAGTGGTTGAGAGTCCGCCTGCCAATGCAGAGGACATGGGTTCGTGCCCCAGTCTGGGAAGATCCCACATGCCACAGAGCAGCTAGGCCCGTGAGCCATGGCCACTGAGCCTGCGCGTCCGGAGCCTGTGCTCCACAGCGGGAGAGGCCACAACAGTGAGAGGCCCATGTATCACTAAAAAAAAAAGAATCTGCCTCCCAATGCAGGGGACATGGGTTCGAGCCCTGGTCCGGGAAGATCCCACATGCCGCAGAGCAACTAAGCCCATGCGCCACAACTACGGAGCCTGAGCTCTAGAGCCCATGAGCCACAACTACTGAGCCCACGTGCTGCAAGTACTGAAGCCCGCGTGTCGCAACTACTGAAGCCCGTGTGCCTAGAGTCTCTGTTCTGCAACAAAGGGAAGCCACTGCAATGAGACGCCCGTGCACCACAACGAAGAGTAGCCCCCGCTCCCTGCAACCAGAGGAAGCCTGCGCACAGCAACGAAGACCCAAGAGGAGTCCCAGCCTCTCTCTCTAGACAGCCAAAAATAAATAAATAAAATAAATAAATTTATTTTTTAAAAGAAGAAGAAGAGGCCCCAGAGTTCCCGTCTCCCTTCAACCATGTGAGATTCTAGTGAGAAGATAACCCTCTATGAACCAGGAACTGAGTCCAAACCAGATGCCAAGTCTGCTGGTGCCTTGATCTTGGACTTCTACCCTGTCCACAGTGCTTTGTTACAGCAGGCTTAATGGACTAAGACAAAGTTATTTACAAATCCGAACCAAAAACGCCTCTTCCCATCTAGATGAACAATTGCAGTGTAGCAGTTTGCATGCACCCCTCACATCCGTGCCCCCCTCTGTTGTGTGGGAAGCCACCCTCAGCAGAATGTGTCCTGCAGGGACAGGAAACTCGTCCCCCGTAAAGGCTCTTCCTCCTGCTCACCCTGATGCACTATAAGCGCCTTCTTGTGATGTGGGGCCATGGATTTCTACCTGTTACTATTATGCTCAGACTTTTTTTTGTTTTCTTAGCCACACTGGGCAGCTTGCGGGATCTTAGTTCCCCAAGCAGGGACCAAACCCGGGCCCCCTGCAGTGGAAACACGAAGTCCTAACCACTGGACCACCAGGGAAATCCCTATGCTCAAAAAAAAATTTTTTTAATAAATTTATTTATTTATTTTTGGCTGTGTCGGGTCTTCGTTGCGGTGCGCAGGCTTCTCATCGCAGTGGTTTCTCTTGTTGTGTGGGCTTCAGTAGTTGTGGCCCTCAGACTCAGTACTTGTGGCTCATGGGCTCTAGAGCTCAGACTCCATAGTTGCGGCGCACGGGCTTAGTTGCTCCGTGGCACGTGGGATCTTCCTGGACGAGGGCGCGAACCTGTGTCCCCTGCACTGGCAGGCGGATTCTTAACCACTGTGCCACTGGGGCAGTCCTCCCTATGCTCAAACTTTTTAAAGCCTCCTTTCTACAAGCCTGGGGAAGTCGTCCCACACTCTACTTTCCCCCTCTTCAATCAAATTATAGCCCTGGCTCCCCAAGACAGATAACCCTTAAGAGATCCGAAAACTCATTTCAACTAGAAATTACATTCTCTTCCAGAGCTGGGGAGGGACCCTTAGAATGGGGAGCTGGTGTGGTCCTCCTGCCTCTCAGGGCCCCATGCCCAGGGCTGTGAGACAGGCCTGCAGTGATGCCTTCTCGTTCCCTCTGTCCTCTGCTGGCAGGATGGTGCTGTAAGGGGCGGGCAAAGGCTCTGGGTCCCACCTTCAGGCCATGCCTATAGGGATACAAGGACAGTGGCCAATGGGCAGCTGCAGCGGTGTCTGCACTTGCCAGGCTTGCGGCGGTGGCGCAGCTGGGACGAGGAGGGCATGTACCAGCTTACTCCCAGAGCAGGGCTATGGCCACACTCACTTCTGGCTGGCCAGCGAGAACGTGCCCAGAGCTCTCCAGCCAGAGGCCAGCAAGAGGAGTCCCAGGCTCTCTCTCTAGACTCTGTCCGTCAGGCTCCCCCAGAGCGACGCCAGACTCCGAAGGCACGTGCAGGCCAGGTGGCCAAGGCAGGTACCCTCCTGTCGTGAGAAGATAGGCCCTCTGCTCTTACCTGTGGGCTCTCTTGGGGCCTTTACGGATCGAAGACGCCACTTTTGAAATAGAATCAGCTGTGACCAGGAAGGAGAAAGGATAAAAGTGATGAAAAATTCTGGCCCTGAAATTAAGAAAATGGATCAAAAAGACCTTTGAGCTTAGCAACATGATTGAGAATTTGGGCTTTGCAGTCAGACTGTTGTGGGTCCAGGTTGTAACTCAGGCACCTCTTTGCCGTGTGATCTCAAGACAAGCTCCTGAACTTCTGTGCCTGAAACTTCTCAGCTCGAAAACAAGTTAATATTACCTACCTGGTGGGTCTGTTGAGAAAATTAAATGATTCAAGTGAAGTGCTTCGGGTGAGGCAGGGGACACAGCAGACAGTGGAGGGCTTGCTGTTTAATCATTGAGACTAAAATGAAGAGGGGATCGTGGCAGAGGAATAGGGCAAGGGGTATCTCCCACCACTGAGGGTCACGCGAGCAAGTGGTAACAGGTTCCACAGATGGAATGAGAGCTAGCTGGTCTGTGTGGCTAAAGTGTATCAGCAAGAGTGTGTGTGTGTGTGTGTGTGTGTGTGTGTGTGTGTGTGTGTGTGTGTGTGTGCGCGCGCGCGCATGTGTGTGCGCGATCACCAGGCATCTTAGTTAGGCATACACAATGGAAAACACAATGGTATTCTGGAATTTAAAGCAAAACAGCCCCAAAACAATCCCCCACATCAGATGATCTTGGTTAACATCAGAATGGCTACTTTCAGCAGAAAATGCATTTATGGGCTGGCTGACGTCTGCTGCACGTCTGGCCAGCAGGCAGTGGAAACTTGAAACTTCTTGTTTGGAAGGAGGTTACCTTGGGCAGAGGCCTCCCTCCCAATCCCTCAGCCCCAAGAGACTTAACACTGGCACCTTGTATTAGCTAAAACTTTTCTCCCCTTAGGCAGAATAAGGGCTCTGGTTTTCTTTTTTTCTTTTTTTTTTCTTTTTTGGCCACGCCTCGAGACATGCAGGATCTTAGTTCCCTGACCAGGGATGGAACCCGAGCCCCCTGCATTGGAAGCGCAGAGTCCTAACCACTGGACCGCCAGGGAAGTCAACTCAGGGCTCTGGTTTTTAAATGATGCTGGCTCAGTCCTCAGGAGGGAGGATTTCTCAAGTCTTGAACTTGTTCAGACCAGGTCACTGCCTAATTCCCATAAAGGTGTGCTGAGAAGAAGTTTACAAGGTCTTTCATCCTCTGCCACACCCCAGAGAGGGGACCCAGCTACCTCCCTTCCACCAGGGATGAGACAGGCAGTCAAGTAACTAACCTCTGCCTGGCACATGCTGTGCATGTGACAGAGGGAGAGAACTGTCAGCTGAGTCACTGCATACCTGCTGTGTGACCATGGGCAAGTTACTTTACCTCTCTGAGCCTGTTTCGTCATCTCAAGCTGGGATGATCGGAACTACCTCGAAGAGTATAAGGCAGTCCCACCAGCATCCTCAGATTCAGAAGGGGCAGCAGGGCCTGACAGGAGGACTCTAGTCTCCCAATATTCCTCTTCTCCCTGGGACATCTCTCACTATGTGCTTCCAGGGAATGTTCCCCTGTTAGCAAGCTGAACACAGTTGCCCAAAAGAGGCCAGCAGAGCAAGATGGTGGTACCCACAGGCTGTAGCTGTTGAGCTACCACCCCGCGTCCTCCCAGGAGGTCCACAGACAGGCTGAGCCTGTGCTCAGGAACCTGGGGAAAGTTAATTCTTTAGACTTATCCTACAATTTGTATTATTATTATTTTTTAATGTTGAATTATCTAGGCGGTGGGGTAGGTACCACAATCTTCTCAGTGTTTAGGGCACTAAATAGCGGAAGTCCGCCTGCCTGAGGTCCTGGCTTGGGAGAAGGGGGGATGATGGTCGGATTTTGTTTTTGTTGCTGTTGAGACCTCCCCCCCTCAAGGTGCTGCATTGTGTAAAAGAGTAACACAGAGCAGCAGGGGGCGTTATGACCCAGGGGGATTATTGGGGGAAGGAGGGGTTGAATTGTTGGAAATGTAGATTCCTGGGGGGAGGTGGCCAGTTGGTGACTCTCCTTAGGGTCAAGTTATTATCATGGTACCTGCTCATAGCGAGAGCTCAGCTGTCAGCTTCTGCAACTGTTGTCTAGTTAGTATTACGTAAGGAGCTGCCCCTCCTTTGAATTTTTCAGAGGTTGAAGTTGTCCTAAGTACTCACATTCGTCCCCATCTTATTGCTTCAGCTCTGCGAAGCCGCATCACTGAGGGCATTGCTCAAAGCTGAAATTTTACCACTAGGCTTCCTCTCTTTCAGAAGGCGAAACAGACGACTTATCTTTTCATCTGTCTACAAAACGCCCATTTCAGAGATTCCCCTGGTTTGGGAAAGGTGAGGGAGGGAGGGACCAGTTTGGGGCTTTGCTTGGAGTGGCCCATAAGCGTACCCAGTTGACAGGGACCTCTCTTGTGGAATCTGCCCAAGAGGGGCGGCCTCGGCACCTCTCCTTCAACACTCACCTTCTGCTTCCCAAAAGGGCTGGATTCCTCTTATGGAGAACTTTTTGACACCTTGAAGCCAGGTCCCAGAGGGGACAGAGCCAAAGGCACCATTGCTTCTGTGTGGACACCTTGGGAAGCAAAGAAAGGAAGATAGAAGTGGCCCTGAAGGGTTCATTTCCCCTGGGACCCTCTGAGGGTGGGCTTGAGGCCACCACCTGTCCCATGCTCACCAGAGGGAGGTGGGGAGAGAGAACGGACCCAAAGGATGAGTCCGTGGTCGTTCCCTCCCTTGGCCCTGGCCTTGGCTGGCATTGATGCCCTAAATTGGACTCGTCTAGCCACCAGGCAGGATAAGGTTTAGGTCAGAGCATCCTGCCAAATTCACGGTGTCCAGACCAGACTCTTGTCCCCCACAGAAAATTTCTTGGGGGTTCCCATTCTTCCAGTTCACCAGCTGGCAGGGAGGGAGCACAGTGTTGGGAAGAGTGCGGCTCTGAGCTGCTGGCTGCATGGATCTGGTTCAGAGTCGGCTCTGCCTCTTGCTGGCTGTGTCTTTTTGAGCGAGTTGCTTAACCTCTCTGTTTCACCTATAGAATAAGTGTGACGAGCGGATTAAATGAGATAATATACTTAAATCACCTCCTGCGATGGAGGACACGAGTGAGTGCTCGTGAAGAGTGACTGCTACTGTTATTATATTATTTATTTTCCTTTCCCTAGCCTCTGGAGGAGTTACTAATGGACAAAAGCCTGGCACAGTCAAATCAACAGTAACTCTAGATAAACCTACAAGGTCATTGACCATCAGCCTCTGCATGTGTTCTTTTTTTTTTTTAATGTTTTCCTAGAATTTGGGGTGATTTGAGAAAGAGTCCACTTCCATACACAACGGCAGCCTGTCCTGGGGAGAACGTAGGCTGCAGAGATTGGGGAAGTTTTTGCCAAGAGCGCCCTGCTGCAGGGGCTGCCCGAGTCATTTTGGCGTCTGGGGGAGGAGGGTTCACCAGGTGAGTCTGTGGCTGGAGGCATGTGGAGAAGCCAAATGCAGGTTCCGACTTGAGCATTTACTGTGACTTCCCCACTCAGTGGGTTCAAGAGGGCGTTGTCTAGCCAGTATCTGTCTTACCTCTTGCTTCCTTCCTGCTTAACGTGTCCTGTATCCTCCCCCTTATCTGTCACCATTCAGCAGCCAAGGTGGTCCTCAGCCCCAGTCCCCCTCCCTGGCTTTCCAGTGCCAGCAGGAGCCCTGCGCCCGGGGGAGGCTCACATCCCCGCTCCGTAGCTTCGTGCCCTTTGGCACTGGCGTTTCAAAAGCTGGTCTCTGGGTTCAGAACCCCCAGAAAGAGCTTTTCCATTCCTCCAATTGTTCAGTGTTTAAATGAAAGCCTTAGAGCAGTGGTTCTGAAACCTGAGTGGGCAGCAGAATCATCTGGGGGCGCTTGTTGGAACATAGATTGCTGGGACTTCCCTGGCAGTCCAGTGGTTAGGACTCCATGCTTCCACTGCAGTGGGCTCGGGTTTGATCCCTGGTCGGAGAACTAGGATCCCACATGCCACGCAGCGCGGCCAAAAAAACAACAACAACACAGATCACTGGGCCTCACCTCACTTGGGTTTCTAATCGAATAAGTCCAGGACGGGGACAACAAGTTTGCACGTCTGACAAGTTCCCAGCTGATGCTGCTGCCACTACAGCTGGTCTGGGGACCACGTGTTGAGAACCACTGGCGTGGAAAAAAATCTCCCAGTGGCCTTTGAGGATACAGGCTTCTGTAGATGTGCAGCTCAGAAGAAGCCCCAAGGGGATGAGATGGCCCCCAAAATGATCATACTCACGGGGAAGGTGGGGGACAGTTGTTCTTCAGGACTGTGATCTCTGGGGCTTTTCTGTTCATCTCTAATAAAACTAACGTTAGTAATATGCCCTGGTTGGCATCTTTCAGTTCTGCCGTGAACGAACAGTTTACTTTTTTTTTTAATATTTATTTAATTTTATTTATTTATTTATTTGGTTGCAGCAGGTGGGCTCCTTAATTGCGGCTTGCAAGGTCCTTAGTTGCGGTTTGCCGGCTCCTTAGTTGCGGCACGTGGGCTCCTTAGTTGTGGCAGGCAGCTCCTTAGTTGCTGCAGGCGGGCTCCTTAGTTGTGGCATGCATGGGGGATCTAGTTCCCTGACCATGGATCGAAGCCCCCGTCGGCCCCCTGCATTGGGAGCGCGGAGTCTTAACCACTGCGCCACCAGGGAAGTCCTACCAGTTTACTTGTGATCCTTAAGGAAAGCAAGCCATGGCAGTTTTTTTCTGATCAGCGTGGAGTTTGGTTTTAGCTGTTGTTATCCTGTGCGGCGGGCCTGGAGAGGGCAGGACTCCAAGACCTCTGCTCCTGCCCAAGTGCTTCATCCTTCCAGAGACAGCAGCTCGGGGAGGAGGGTGCCGGGAGAGGGTGAGAGAGGCATTGGGGAGCCAGCTCCTGTCTGCTCTTGCCAGCAGTGCCCGGCCCAGGCTCCTGACGGTGAATCAGCCCATCAGGCTTGGCACTCTGTGCTGAGCCAGGGTTGCCATGGAGATGGGTGAGGCTGGAGCCCACAGGTCTAGGTGGCCCGACTTGTTTCTAAAGGCCATGTGAACACAGAGGCCCTTATCTGCACTCTCGAGGCTGCATCAGGCGTGAGTGGTGAGGCAGCTTACATCCTCAGGGTTCAGCCGCTGTGACTGCCTGGGTGGCCAGGGGCAGCTAAGCTGAGGTCTCCCAAGCCCAGTATGTTAACAAAAAAATCCAGGGCTGATACGGATCTTACCGAAGGAAGGAAGTAAAGAGGTCAAATCCCCTCCCTCTCTGTGATCTGCTCCTTCAATAACTGCTTCCTGCAGCCTGAATTCACTCACGGAAGCAGCCTGGGATCCCAGGAAGGACAGAGGCCTCCACTCTCGGCCAGCCGTGTCCCTTACCCTCCCCGTCCCACTTCTCTCCCCCCATCCCGGCTGGTCCTAGCGGAGATCTGGAGGCATCTCCCCCAGCACACCGCGCTCACACAGACCCACAGAAGACAGACCCCCACTGTCCTCAGTCGCCCTGTGCCCACCCAGCCGCCTCCTCAGATCAGAGGAGGACACACAGCTGAGGCCGCCAAGAGCCGTGAATATCCCCACTTTTGTCTTCGTGTCGTTCGCAAGGTTTATTATTATCGTTGTCATCATTACATTCCCCACAGAATCTGGCTGTCTCTAGCACTCACGGTCGTCAGAGTGTTTTACACGTTTAATCTTCCCCTTCAACCTCCTGGGTCAAAGGCAGGAAAGTATCAAACTCTTTTTTTACAAATGGGAACTCTGAGGTTCAGAGAAGCTACGGAGAGTACTTAGTGTCACACAGCTCCCAGGCGGCAGCGCTGGAATTAGCCCCAGAGGCCACGCCACTGTCCACACGTGCAGCTACTCTCAGCAGATGTGCGTTCTCCTGGGAGCGCTCGCGTGCCCCGGGATGGAGTGGCGGCGGATACGTGTTTAGAACTCTGCCAGGTGATTCTCACATCACCCCGTGGCTGGCTCCGGTGTGCAAGTGACAGGGCCAGAGCTAGGGCCCCCTGCTTCTTGCCCACTGTTCTGTCATGCCACCTGTCCCTTACTAAAATGTCTGCTGCATCCCTTTGACCAAAGTCACCAAATAGCCAAGGCTTCACAGAAAGACGATGGGACATAGGAAAGAAAGCACTGCCTTCTCCCCCGACCCCCTCCTGTCACCACCGCCCACCTCTAGCCGCTTCCAAAGTGGCAGATGGGACCACTGCAGTCAGCCTCAAAGGAAACTGCATGTGGAGATGATCTGCCCTGCACTTCCTGGGCCAAGACGACTGGATGGAGAAAGTGTCCATGAGTATTTCGTCCTTTTAAAACATGTGTGACCCGTCAGGTACCTATTACAGAAGACAGAGGGGACCGAGAGGAAAGAGGCCCAAGCCGAGACCACCCAATGTGTTTGCCTTGGGAGGATTTTTCTTTGCAGTGGGGTTTCCCCCACGGGGAGACATGGTTCCTTCCACCTGAGGGATGGGATGCAAGGTGACACATACACGCACACAGACAGAGAGACAGACACACACACACACACACTGAAACCTCTGCAGTCAGCCGGTTGCCCTTTTCCTCTGTGTCACCTCGTTACCTCCCACCTTTCTGCACGCTTGCTTCAGGCGTTTCAGCTGGTACGGCCGCCATTCCTCGGGCTCCAACTGGAATTGGCTTTGCAAACTCGGCAGGGGGTCCAGAGAATTCAGGTGCCCCTAAGCAACACTGCACTTAGGATTTGTTTTCAATTCGCCCCTTGGACTTGGAGGCCTTTCCTTTAACCCCGGCTGTGTGTTGTAGTGTAAGATTTCTAGGCCTGTCCCTATGGGTCTGGTGTGACTCACTGAAATCCTCATCTCTGCGTGGGAGGGAGCCTTGGGCGTGTTGTGCTTTCAGCCAGGGGAGAGGAGAGGACAGGACAGGAAGCTGGGCCCGCCCGGGGTGGGGCTGGGCTTTCACGCCTCCTGAAGTTGGCATCCCGCCCCAGGTGACTGGATTACCTGTGTGATCCTCAAGGATTGGAGGGTCTGTCCAAGTACTCACAATGTGGAATCCATACCCTCCAGGTTTTCTGAATGGTTTCAGAGTGTCTGTGAACTCTAGAGGTTGTATGGAAAATTATAGCGATGCTTTTCAGACTTTTTCTGAGACTTTCACCCAATTCTGAAACATCTGTCATCCAGAAAAACTTCAAAATCATAAATTCACAGATATTCTAGAGTGATGAATTCAACACCTACCACCAGACATCTAAAACGTCACATAAATATATATATTTTTTAATATTTACTTATTTGGCTTCGTGGGGTCTTAGTTGTGGCACGCGGGATCTTCACTGCGGCATGGGGATCTTTACTTGCGGCATGTGGGACCTAGTGCCCTACCAGGGATGGAACCCAGGCCCCCGGGCATTGGAAGCACAGAGTCTTAGCCACTGGACCACCAGGGGAGTCTGGTCACATATATTTTAGAGTGAAAGAATTAAACACCCGTCACCACTTGAATATTGCTATTAAAAGTATAATGATATCCAAAGCTATGTAGGTTAAAGGTTTACTTTATTTAATTATATCTAGTCATCTTTAATAAAGTATTATTAAATAAAAAATGAATGCATTAAAAAAAAGGATTGGAGTGTCTAACTGGACTTCGGTGGGCGGTGAGCACAGCAGGGCATGGACTTTTTATAAACCCTCATTTTCCAAAAGACTTGATGTAGACGTGCCCCTAAATCTCACTGTGACATTCATCACATACCCTCATGGCTCTTTCTCAGTATTTATTCTGGGCAAGTAGTTGTCCTTTGTAGTTTCTGACCCTTGTTGGGAGATGTTGGAAGATGGGTCTGGATGACAAGCCGGTGGGAAAGAAGGCTTGTCCAAGGCGAGAGGACCCAGGAGAGGAAATTCTGATGGGCTTCAGAGCTTCTCTTTCATTGAAGTCATCCTTCACTTATTGAATAATGATTTACTAATGACTATTTGGTCCTAAGTATGGATGGGGTGCAGGGGAGCTACTGAAATGACCGAGAACTCATCCTGCCCTCCAGGAGAGTGTAAACAGGAAGTGTAAAGAGCGAGGATGCTGGCGAGGACCAGTGCGGAGCGGGGAGGAAGCTGAGGACGTCTTGGTGGGGAAGCAGCTGGCCTAGGTGGTCGGGACAGCCTTCCAGGAGGAGGGGCTCCCTCCAGCTGAGGCGGGATTTACGAGACTTATTTGGGAAACTTTGAGGGATTCCATCTAAGGAGCAGGGGAGAAGGAAGCAGGGTTCAATGTTGTTACTGCTTAGAGATCCAGAAGTACAAGGATGGAGTAGAAGCCTTAACACTCGGTGACAGCCCAAGCCGTCTGAGCCTTTCAAAGGAATGGCCACTGTGCTACATGAAGGGCAGGGGGGGGCCCCACAGGGACTCCTTACTGAGTGAGGACTTGGAGGTGGTTTAGCTACAGGTTCGGGGTTTAAAGCGCAGAGCAGCCAGGAGGAGCAGTGCAGCTGGAGGAGGAGACGGTTTGTTTTCTGGGGTTTTTTTAGGATAGACAGACCTGCCCATGTGTGTTGGCAGAAGTCAGTCAGAAAGAGAAAAACAAATATTGTATATTAACGCATATATGTGGAGCCGAGAAAAATGGTACAGGTGAACCGGTTTACGGGGCAGCAATAGAGACACAGATGTAGAGAACAAACGTATGGACACCAAGGGGAGGAAAGTGGCGGGGTGGTGGGATGAATTGGGAGATTGGGATTGACATATATACACTAATATGTATAAAATAGATAACTAATAAGAACCTGCTGTATAAAAAATAAATTAAATTAAATTTTTTTTAAAAGTGAAACAGTAGCGGAGACAGACAACAGAGGCAGGAAAGAGGTGGCTTAATGGAGCAGGTTCTTTTTTTTTTTTTTTTTTTTTTTTTGCGGTACGCAGGCCTCTCACTGTTGTGGCCTCTCCCGTTGCGGAGCACAGGCTCCGGACGCGCAGGCTCAGCGGCCACAGCTCACGGGCCCAGTCGCTCCGCGGCATGTGGGATCTTCCCAGACCGGGGCACGTACCCGTGTCCCCTGCATCGGCAGGCGGACTCTCAACCACTGCGCCACCAGGGAAGCCCAATGGAGCAGGTTCTTGAAGGAGACAGGAAGCTTTGAAGGAGAGGCCCCACCATACACACACACACTACACACATACACGCACACACACAGAGTTTTAGAACAGCTTTAGAGGTACAGAAAAGTTGCAGAGATACTACAGAGAGTCCCCTTGTACTCCTCCCCGTCTCCCTTCTTGTTCACAGCTTATATTCCCAGGGCACATTTGTCACAGCTCAGAAACCAGCATTGGTACGTTACTCTTAACTAAGCTAGACTTACTCGGATTTCATTTGGTTTTCCAGCCCAGTCCCCTTTCTGTTCCAGGATCCCACCCACAATACCACATGACGCGTGTCCTGTCTCCTCCATCACCTCTGGCCTGTGACAGTTTCTGTCCTCATTTTTCATGATCCTGACAGTTTTGAGACATTCTGGTCAAGTATTTTGTAGAATGTCCGCAGGTTAGGTTTTGTCTCGTGTTTTTCTCCTGGCCCATCTTCTAAGAAGAAACTGAGCGTGTGTGAGGAAATAAATCTCCAATAAAACGATGGGGAAAACTGTCCTTTTTCCCTGAGATATCAAATGGGTGAGACCTTTTCTGGCCTGAAGGCGGAATGCGTCCCTTTGGCTTTTGTTGGAAGGCGGTAACCAGGCCGACTGGGCAGAGCCTGGGGCTGGGAGTGGAGGGGCTGTACCTTCTGCTTCTGTCCCCACCAGACCCGTTGGTGATGGTGGGCAGGTCGCTGCCCTCTTTCCGGGACGCCCTGAGCAGGGAATTGTCTGAGCATCCTCTGCCTGCGCACTCTAGTCCTGCCATGATGGGTAAGAGGCGGGCTGCAGCCGTGGCCCCTGTGTGGCTGACATTCCTGCCACGTACTGTTCCTTAACCCTGGAGGGAACGGTCAGCTTCTTGGTCCCGCAGACCCCTATTTCCTTATTCTATGGAGCCCCTCAGTAAGTTGCTGACACCCTTTTTAATGGAAGTCTAGTTGATTTACGGTGTTGTGTTAGTTTCTGGTGTACAGCGAAGTGGTTCAGTTATATATAGATAGATATTCTTTTTCATATTCTTTTCCATCATGGTTTATTACAGGATATTGAATATAGTTCCCTGTTCTATACAGTAGGACCTTGTCATTTATCTATTTTATATATAGTAGTTTGTATCTACTAGTTCCAAACTGCTAATTTATCCCTCCCCCATCCCCTTTCCCCTTTGGTTTTCTATGTGTGTGTGTCTGTTTGTGTTTCGTAAATAAGTTCATTTGTGTCCTATTTTAGATTCCACATGTAAGTGATATCATATGGTATTTGTCTTTCTCTTTCTTACTTCACTTAGTATGAGCATCTCTGGGTTCATCCATGTTGATGCAAATGGCATTATTTCGTTCTTTTTTATGGCTAAGAAATATTCCTCTGTGTACATGTACCACGTCTTCTTTATCCATTCCTCTGTCGATGGACACTTGGGTTGCTTCCATGTCTTGGCTATTGTGAATAGTGCTGCTATGAACATTGCAGTGGCACCCTTTTTAAAGGTTGAAGCTCTTTTTGGTGATTCTGGTCATTCCTGTTTGGTTTCTCCTAGGACTCAAGTAGCTGGGGACAAGAGCCAGGTGGGGGGCTGGGGGACCCCTTTGTGCACACCGAAAAGTGTGCCCTCCTGGGAAGTGCTCTGAGCTCCCCGGATAGCACGGCCTGCACACCCGGGAAGGCCACTGTTAAGTGGTATCTTGGCCCTGTGACCTCCAGCCAACTGAAGCGGTTTCTCCAATAGCGTTACAGAAAACGGGGCAGCTGCTGGCAGCGTCCCTTCAGGCCAGTTAACTCAGTAATTCAAACAAAACGGGCAGCAGTGCTCATTTCTCTGTGATTTTGGTGAACCGAGCCTCCCAGTCCTGCCCCTGTCCTCCCTTCCTCCTGGGTTTTCTTGAACCTTCCTCCCACTCATGGTGAGTTTTTTTTTTTTTTTTTTTTGCGGTACGCGGGCCTCTGTCACTGTTGTGGCCTCTCCCGCCGCGGAGCACAGGCTCCGGACGCGCAGGCTCAGCGGCCATGGGTCACGGGCCCAGCCGCTCCACGGCATGCGGGATCCTCCCAGACCGGGGCACGAACCCGTGTGCCCTGCATCGGCAGGCGAACTCTCAACCACTGCACCACCAGGGAAGCCCAATGGTGAGTTTTTAGGCATAAGAAACTGAGATCTATTACTGCTTTTTCCCCTTCTTTTTTTTTTTTTTTTTGGCCGCACCACCTGGCATGTGGGTTCCCCAACCAGGGATCGAACCTGCACCCCCTGCAGTGGTAGCGCAGAGTCTTAACCACTGGATCGCCAGGGAAGTCCCATGCTTTTTCCACTTCTGCAGAGCCAGCCACTTTTCCTTCCTCCTGATGTTAGGTCTGGGATGGTGTCCAGATGTGGCAGGACCCTGGACTCCTCTCCTGTATCTGGCCTTGTCCTTGGCCGGGGTGACCTTCTGGGACACTGTCCTCCACACAGTGTTCTTCTTGCCACCTGTGCGTGTGGGCCAGGTCAAAGGTAAACGACTGGCTCAGGATCCTCAAGACTAAAACTGGAAGTTTCGTTTGGGTGCTGTTACCTGTGCGTGGGCTCACTCCCAAAGAGACCCAGCTCCTGACCTGACAAGCTTCTGGGCAGAGTGGAGCTGTCATCATCTTTTGTAGTTTCGTTCTTTCGGATGGGATTGTTTTTGTTCCTTTTGTGGTGACTCGTTTAAGAATTTTTCCAGCAGAGTAAGGGGTGGATGAGTAACTTTATCCACAGGGAGAATGACTGGAGGATAAGCCTTGGATACGTGCAGGCAGCCTAGAGCAGAAAGGACGTGCGTGAAAGGACACGGCTTTCTCAGGCCCAGGTGCTCTCAGCGACAGCCCCGCCAAGATAAGGGCGAGAGGGGAGACTGAGGCCAGGGCTTGTGGCTCAGTGCTAACCGCAGTCTAGGATTACCTGCAAGTGCATGTGAAGCTCCAGCCTCCAGGCTTTTCAGGCTAATGCTTTCACATTCCCAAAGAGGCCAATGGCCTCCGTCTTCCATTCTCCAGGAATCTGATTGGGCCTGCTTGTGTTGGGGGTGGAGAAGGGGGAACTGCTACCTCCTTTCTTATAACTCTCCAAGACCCCAGGGGAGCTAGACCAGGGTCTTGGGTCTTAGTCCCCAGTGCACCAAGAGTTCCCAGCTGGGCCCTTGTTCTAAGAGGTCCTGAGAGTCAGGAGAACCCAGACTGAACCAGAGCATCCGAGCTCACCACACCTGTTCGCCAGATGGGAGAACTGAAGCGATAGAACTCTAAGGAATTCCAGACCCTCACTGTGGACACCTCTACGGGAGTAGACGAGGGTTTTGGGTTTTTTTTGGCCCCGCCAGGCAGCATGCGGGATCTTAGTTCCCCGACCAGGATTGAACCTGGGCCCTCCCTGCAGTGGAAGCACAGAGTCCTAACCACTGGACCGCCAGGGAATTCCCTGTAGACAAGGTTTTAACTCTACTGCAGTGTGGAGTCTTGGGTCGCCCCTCTCACTGTTGCCGTCTCCACTCTCCACCCAGCACGTCCAAACCCGCTGCAAAGTCATGGGAAAAGGAGAGAAGCAGAGACAGAGAAGAGGCCTGTCTATACTGCAGGCTGTCCTGGCCCTTGGGGCAAAGAACCCTGAGGAGGAGCGTTCTGACACAGGGTGCCTCTGTTGAGGAGGGTGGGCCAGCGAAACCTGGGGCCGGGCACTGGCCCTGAGCCCACACACCCTCATCCAGCCGGCCACCACCCACAGCCTGTGAGTCACCCCAGCAAGCCCTGGTACAGGCCAGCAGCAGTGGGGAGGGGAGCTCAGCTGGCCTGGCGGGGCCTGGCAGGGGGCCTCCTCCCTGGCCTCAAGTTCAGCAGTGCCTGATGGGCCAGGATTGATGCCTCAGTCTTTCCTTACTGGGAGAGTCTGCCCTTTAGGGTCCAGTATCTCAACTTGCCCACCTATGAAATGGGATTTTCACTAAATTATAGGATCGGACAATCCTCTGGAGATTTCTTGTCTAATGTTTACAAGGATCACCCGTAAGTAAATGTCCACCTGAGCCTGGAGTCGGGTGGGTCAGCTTGTTAGGCTTCCCCGTGTGAAGAGAGAGGCGCCAGCTGTGGGTAGGTTTCACTGAGCAGCACGGTTTAGTCCGGAATCACAGCTGCCCTCACAGCCCAGGGAGGTGCCTACGCGTTGGGCGATGTGTTTTCTTTTCTTTTATTGTCTGGTATACATACAGAGGAGTGCGGAAAACACAAACAGTGTGAAGGATAATTATGAAGTGAATATCCGGGCCACTACCACCCAAGTCAAAGCTAGAATATCACCAGTGCCCTAGACCCGCCCCCCCCACCCCCCCACGCTGTTCCCTCCTCAGAAACCCCGCCCTCCCTGCAGGCCACCACTCACTCGACTTTATGATCATCACTTCCTTCTTTTTCTGTTACGATATACATGCCCTCCTAAACAAGAGTTTTTAACTCTATGGAATTGTATTGTACGTGTCCGGTGCTTTTTGCTTCTTCTGATTAACATCGTGAGATGCACTCGTAGTATTGCACAAACTGTGGCTGGTTCATTTTCATGGCTGTATAATATTCTGTTGTCCACAAGGTATCCATCCCTGTACTGCTGGTAGATAATTGTTTATTCCCAACTGGCTGGTATTTTTAGCAAATGGCTCGATCCCCTGCTCCCACCCCCACCTGACTGCTGCTACTTCCAGGTGCCCGGTGAGGGGCAGCGGCCAAGGGCAGCTCACCTGAGCTAGGGCACCGCGCTGTTCCTGACAGCCGGGCTCACGCCGATGTCCCGTGTGTCTTGCAGCTTGCCGGGATCGCGGTCCTTGCCATCGGACTATGGCTCCGATTCGACTCGCAGACCAAGAGCATCTTCGAGCAAGAGAATAATAATAACTCCAGCTTCTACACAGGTGAGTGGGGGACCTTGCTGTTCCCTCCAGCTGTGGAGAGTCCACGTTGATCCAAGGACTTGGGCTGGGGAGGACTTTTGCTCCAGCTGCATTGCCAGTCGGGTCCTTTTCCAGCTGGGCTTTTGTGTAGTTGTGCCCACGCATTTGCATTTAACCGATGTGGTGTCTTTTTCCAAGCTGACCGAGCCTGGCATTGGGACCATTCTCTGATGTGAAGTCAGCTCCGCCAAAGCCGCTGCCATCCTGGAGGGTTTCAGAACCTCTGTTCTTGTCTCTGAACTTCTCTCTGAATTTTATGTCTAAGAAGCCTGGTTCATTTCTTTAATTTAAAAAACTCTGTCCTGGGGACCCACAGAGCCAGGGGAAGGAGAGGGAGCATCTCCCCCATGGTTCAGATAGGGGCTCAGAGACCCAGAGGACCTGCCTCCTGGATAACATTCAGATTAATACGAGAGACTAGAAGAGACACCAGCCCCTCAGACCCCTGCGCTGGGGCACAGGCCATGCATGTTAAGTCTTATCTGTTTTCTAAAGTGATTTTGTTTTAGGGCAAAGGCTTCCAGTTTGAAGATAAATAGATTTAGCAGGTTTCTTTCTGCACACGGGTCCTTTGGCATCTTCTTCTAGCATCGTTCTGTCCCTTTCACCAGCATATTGCCGTGTAAGCATCTCTAACAGGAGTGGGAGGGCCGGGGCCTGTCTGAGGCAGTTCCCTGGTTTCTGAGTCAGCTCACAGATCCTCTCGGCTCTCCCCTCGCCTGGTTGGGGGATAGGAAACACTTCATTTGCAAGAAACAAAAGCGGCCCCCTATTTTTAGGAGGATGCTGTCATGTCATCAGGCTCAAAGTGTAAGTTTGGTCATTTCCTTTCCACCCACCAAAGAAGTTATTTTTAAAAAAAGACGGAGCAAACAGTCTGAAGAGCGTTATCACCCAGACCTTCAGGAAGAACATGGTGGCCAGTGGTGCATGACCCCCTCCCGCCTCCCAGGGCCAGCCTCCAGCTGGTGTCCCCGCAGGCGCCTGGGTCTGGGGATGGTTTCCCTGCCTTCGTCTCTTTTTGGTGGTGCTGTTAGTTGGGGTTTTTTAGGGAGTGTCTCCCAATTGTCAGAAAGAAAGTAAGGGAAAGAAAAGCACAGCATACTTTTTTTAAAAACTACACACACACGCTCTTCCCTGGTGGCGCAGTGGTTAAGAATCCACATGCCAATGCAGGGGACACGGGTTCGAGCCCTGGTCTGGGAAGATCCCACATGCTACGGAGCAACTAAGCCCGTGAGCCACAACTACTGAGCCACATGCCACAACTAGCCCGCGCGCCTAGACCCTGTGCTCCGCAACAAGAGAAGCCACCGCAATGAGAAGCCCGCGCACCGCAACGAAGAGTAGCCCCCACTCGCCGCAACTAGAGAAAGCCTGTGTGCAGCAACGAAGACCCAATGCAGCCAACAATAAATAAATAAAGTTTAAAAAAAAAAAGTACATTGAAAACTACACACACAGGGTTTTTAGGGAGCAGGTTTCCATGGGGCCCTGACTTGTTTTAGCTACAGCATTCTTTTGTGAGGTTTTTGGCAGCCTCGGCAGGCCTGGAATGCCACTCTGTGAGCTGGGGCAGTGGGACTGCAGGGTAGGGTCAGGGGCTGAGGACAGGCCTTGAGCTCTCCACGTCACGTCACAACAAGGAGCTGGGGACCCTCTGCAGGGAGAGCAGATCTAGGAGCAGGTGTGTGCAAGCAGGTGGCATTGTCCTAGAGCGAGTCCCCGGCCTCCCCATGCTCTGCAGGTGCCTGACTCCATACCTCTGGTCGCTTCCAACGACCAGTTTCTGTTTTGTTATCTAGGACTCTGGCTCATTCTGTGTATTTTTTTTTTATTGGGGTATAGTTGATTTACAATGTTGTGTTAGTTTCAGGTGTACAGCAAAGTGAGTCCGTTAAACATATATCCACTCTTTTTTATTTTTTTGGCCTCGTGGCTTATGGGCTCTTAGTTCCCCGACCAGGGATTGAACCTGGGCCCTCAGCAGTGAAAGCATGGAGTACCAACCACTGGCTGGACCGCCAGGGAAGTCCCTCCCTAGGCCTTTTGACTTTGCCCCAATTGTGGTGGGGGGAGACAGGCCCCCGGCACCAGCAGCCCAGCAGGTGACAGGTAGGAAAGTCAGGCAGGTGGCAGGAGAGTGACAAGCATACAGCCAGAGGGGCCAGGCCTGCCTCCAGGAATCTCCCAGGACTCAGGTCCCCTGGTCATTGCGGCGTCCTTCTGATGGCCCGTGGTCCTACCTGAGGTGGCCAGGAGCTGGTCCAAAGGCACATCCCAAAGAGACACAGCAAAACCCCTACTGAGGGACAAGTGGCCACTGCCCCCTGAGCTCTCACAGACAGATACAAACCCTCTGCACTGGACCCCCTTCCTGGGAAAGGGCTCGGCTTTGAAGACTTCATTCTGCTGGCAGAAGCCCAGGGCTTGGAGGGTGACGCAAGTGACATCACATAGAACACAGTCAGCGACTGACCACTTGGGCCTGGCTGGGCCCCACGCTTCGCTGAGTGCTTTGGGCAACTGAATAATTGTCACAGCCGGGCAAAGGGCCAAGGAGGCTTCGTTCTCCGTGTCCCCTTCTCCCTCGGGCTGTGACGCCAGCCTTTGCGTTGACCCACAGCCCCTCTTCCAGCAGAGGGTACCAGCTCCGTCCCGGCTGCTCTTCCTGACATCATGGGTGACCGTCCCTTGCACTTGGGCACAGACCATCTGCAGGGCAGCCCACAGGCCAGCCCGGCCGTGCAGCTGACCCTTCAGGAAACCTGAAGGACCCAGGGGTGTCTTTTCTCCAGCGGGGCCACAGCTTTCAAGGTAGAGAACGAATGCATAATCAGGCAGAGAAGCGAGGGAAGAAACTTGGCAACGTTCAGAACAGTCTCTAGTGGATCCAGAACGGCTGACAGCCTTATATGGACCTTCTCTCCAGTTCGGGCCCTGGAGATTCAGGCCGTCAACGGTATCCATAATCCCAGGCTGCAGACGAATTGGGGAACTTCTTCTTCTCGGTCCCAGCCCAGCAGCCCTTCTTCAGTCCTTGGTCCAGCCATCAGTGGGCTGGACGGGGACGGGGAGAGAGCCATCGCGGAGCAGACCTAGGGTTCCTCGGAACCCCTGCTTGACTTACTTGGAGACAGTAAACTGTTCTCAGCAAGTGGAGGCCAGAGGCTCGGCCGGAGTTTGTTCTGCACACGAACGTGTGGGGAGCACTGTTTGCAAGATGGGATGGGGGTGGTGACGGGAGGCTGACGTGTCCCCTGCCTTCCCCAGGCCGAGAGTCCCAATCAACAGGTGGAAAAAGGCTTTTGTGTAAAGGACACAGCAGATGCTACTGCTTCACTAGAAGCTTTTATTTATTTTTTTTTTTTTTGGAGTAGGCCTGTAATGTCAGCCTGAAGAAAGCAGAACAAACAGCCCTTAAGCAAGTGAATACAGTAAAATCCCAGAGAAGGCTCCGTGACACGTAACTTTTTCCATGAGTCAGACTGAAAGCTAACATCCACTTGTTTTATAAAGGGGAATGCTTTGTCATTTATCACCGCCAGCCCCTGCTCACAAGCTCGGGGTGCAGACCGGGCGGAGCCTGTCCAAGGGGAAGCCCGGGACGGCCCTTTGAAGCGGCAGCCCTCAGCCTGCAGTGGATGGAAGGCTTCTGGGGTTGCACCTCATAGCTGAGCCGCCCGATGGCTTGACGGCTGCCGTCCAAAATCCCCATGAACAGCCACCAGGGAATTGCTCATCGTCATCCCCCACTGGATGGAGAGGGTGACGCCAAGACACCCCAGATCTAGCAGCTGTCCGAGCAAGATTGAAAACCAAGACGCTTGGACCTAAAATCTTCATCTGCTGAGCCCAACCAAGATTGAATATTTAATATTAACCGACAGGCCCATTAGGAGAATGTTCTCTCTGCATGGGAAATGCGTTTTCCTTTAATGGCTCTCTGTTGCCGCCACCCTGACTCCTCTGCCTTCTGCCAGGGTCGCCCGGCCAGGCTGGGATCTGGACGGAGAGAGAGCGCGTCTGTGTGGTCATCCCCACTCAGCCCTGCGATGGAGCTCAAAGGAGGGACCTCATCCTTTGTTGTCTTGCCCCAGTGGGGAGAGATGAGGAGACGGGGAGAAACGGGGGCCGTGTTACCGCTCACTGGGGTCCCCGAGTCAGAGCCCAGACCCGAAAGCGCTGCCCCTTCTCCTGCAGTGGCGGGAGTGGGCGGGGCGGACCTGCCTCCCCAAGTCCAGCCTGTGGCCCCATGGAGTGGACGACCTAGGAGGATGGGACTTGACTCCAAGACAAGCTGCATTTGTCCCCTTGCCCAGTCTGGGCCGGGCGTGCACGGGAACAATACCCATATTCATCGGGGTTTGCCAGCAAGGCCACGTGACTTGACATCACGACAGATGTGGGGAGGGGACGGGCAGAGGACAAACGCTCCCTTGTGTGCGCCCCTCGCTGTGCTGCCCGGGCGTCTCAGCCACGGGCCGCTGCGAGGTTTGCTGCCTACACAGCTCCGGCCTGGGAGGAGGGTACGGATGTGGGACGGTGAAATCACTGTGACACCTGCCGGGGTTCTCGTCGCAGCGTCCTGTTGTGCATTGTGGCGAAGCACGCCTGCTTTAGGGAGGTCTCCCTGCCCCCGGCGAGGGGACAGCAGGGAGGGAGCAGCACGTCTGTGAAATTCGGCATCACAACCGTGATTATTCCCAACTGTCGTCCATCCTTCGTACTGCGAAGATTGACAGTAGCTGACTGTACGTCAACTATACCTTAATAAAAGATTAAAATTTTTTAAGTTCAAGTTAGAAGGATTAGCAGCAGCTACCACTTGTTGTGGGCGTTTGGAGCCTAATCCTCACAGCAATCCTTGCGGTGGGCATTTTTCCTGTCCCCAGTTTGCAGATGGAAGACAGTTACACAGAGAGACAAGTGGCCTTCCCAGGGTCACAGAGCCGGCTTTCAAACCCAGGCATTTGGGGCTCTCGACGTGTGACAGGAGGCCCCTCCCAGCAGTGGACAGATGCCAGGGAGGCCTAGGACTTCTTTGCCAGTTTTCCCGGGGCCTCTGGGGGCTGGCGGAGGGAACCGGGGAAGGGGGTGGTCACTGCAGGTCAGCTGTGCTTCTCAGGAATATAACTGAACGATGGGCCCCTCTGGGCATTCCCTGGGGGAGTGTGGAATGACTAGGGCCGGGGCTGTGTCCCACTGTGTCCCCCTGTCCCAGGCCAGAGTTGTGGAACTCACAGCCCTTCACCACCCTTTCTGCACTGGACACCCCAACTGAGTGTTTAGAAACCTTGTCACTCACCTTCCCTCTAGCAAGGAGGATCCTTTCCACTCAACCTGGTGTAACTGAATTGCAGCTGTAAGATCTCACTGGTGTGCTATAAGGGATCTTTTGAAATTTTCTAGCAACCAACTCCTCATTTTACTGTTAAGGAAATAAGGAAATTGTAATCTTACCCAAGGTCACACAGCAGTTAGTAGCAGAGTTGGGACCAGAACAAGGGTCTTCTGACACCCAGGCTGTTCTTTGCACTAGAGCAGGGTTCTCGTGCCCTCGGACGTTGCTAAGTGTGCAGGCCTGGCTGCCACCAGGCAGCAGGGCGGGAAGGCATCCCCTCTGGGGATATGGCAGAGCTGGCCCGCCCAGAGCGTGGGTGTCTGCGTGTGCACAGCCCCTTCCTGCTGAAGCCTTGCTCTCCTCGCCTCTTGTGTCAGGTAGAGGCCAGCAGGAGGTTTGTCAGAGCCTCAGGACGTTAGCCCAAGTTTGGAGAGTCTGATTTAACTAGCGGGAGTGGGTCCATCCAGCTGGAGACGGGTGCAGACTGGACCGGTCCGTCCTGAGTAGAATCTGGGGCTCCCGTGGATGTTCTGTGTCCTAGGGCGGGGGCAGTGGGCATCTTCCAGGAGGGCTGAGGGTAAGGTGGGAATGGGGGCTTGATGGGTGGGTCCCAGAGGAGAGACAGGTGGGAGGAGGCTGTTTGGGCCTCTTGTGCCCTTGACGGGGGCAGTAAGGATGCGGAGAGGGAACGAGATCAGGAAGCACCTACACGTCCCCGCTAACAGCTCCTTGTCCTGTCCTCTGCCCTGTGCCCTCAGGAGTTTACATTCTGATTGGAGCCGGCGCCCTCATGATGCTGGTGGGTTTCCTGGGCTGCTGTGGGGCTGTGCAGGAGTCCCAGTGCATGCTGGGATTGGTGAGTGTCCCCTCTGTGCCCACAGCCCCTGGTGTCCCAGGGTGCCCACCCGAGATCCCACAGACCAGGGGGCGGGACGGGGCAGAGCGGGTGCCCATCTCATTGCCCCCATCCCCGGCCCCGGGATGACACGCTGCCCCTCTTCCTTTCTGGAGCCTCTGTCTCATCACTTCCCTTAGGCAACTAAATGCCAGGACTTTGTTTTTCCCTTTGTCGAGGACCACGTTTGCTTTTTTCCCCTGAATCCACAGGTACCTTCGCCTCCCCTTCTTGTTTCAAAATTTGTTACAATTTTCCTCAAACTCTGGGTTGTATTCACCTCCTTCTTTCCTCAAATCTCTGGTTTTTGTGAGCAGGTGAGGGTGTTTCATCGCTGACTCTTCGCTGACACCTTAGAAATATCAGTTCTGGGGTCTGTGCCACTCTCTCCTCCTGCGGCTTTCCCCTCCTGGCCTTGGCAGGGCGCTGGTAGTTCTGTGGACCCCCTCCCGTCCCTTCCAGGCATCCCTTCCCGCCCCCAGAGCCCGGGTCCCCAGATGCTCGTTCCAGCCGGCCGGCTGGGACTGTGCCTCACTCCAGCCCTTTCCCTTCCAGTTCTTTGGCTTCCTCTTGGTGATATTTGCCATTGAAATCGCTGCGGCCATCTGGGGATACTCCCACAAGGATGAGGTAGGTTTTTCCCGTAAGGTCTCTTGGGAGTTAGGGGATGGGGTGATGGCGGTGGAAGGGTGTCCCAGCTGGTCCCTTGCTTCGGCCTTTGGCCTTCAGCCATCAGACGTGCCTCTGAGGGGAGCTCCCCAGGGAAGGGAATGCGAGTGTTCACACTCCCCTGGGCGGGCGAGTGCCGGCCGCTGCGTCCCGTGCCCTGGACGGCGCTGGCATGGAGTGGGTGTTCGGGTAGTATTGTTGGGTCAGTGTGTCTGCCCCTCACACCTCAGCAGCCCTCCCCTCAACTTCTCTGGAACACGACTTAGGGAGATGTGGCTTCGTCTGGCCCGGACCCACCACACCCACCCCCGGTCCCTCCCCTCATCTCTAAGTCCGTGCCACCACCAGCCAAGGGCTGCACCCCACTCGCCGGGGGCCAGAGATGCGTGGGTGGTGGTCCCCACCCCAAGGAGCTGTGGCCCCTAGTGTGGGAGAAAGACATGCATTTGACTAGTGTCTCAGAAGCCATTTATAATCAGAAGCCCCGTGGGATTTGAAAGCCGGCGTGGGGAAGGGGACTCTCTTCTGGCTTCACGGAGAGAGAGGGGTGTTGACCTAAACCCGGAAGGAGAGAGAGGATTTCAGGAGGAAAGCTGGTGGAGGCTGGACCTCCCCGGCAAAGAAAGGGTCTGAGCACAGCTGAGGGTGGGCTCAGTGGGGGACCAGGGTGGGCTGCATCAGAACAGTGTTTCAGGAAGGGCTGTCTTGTCATGTTTAGCAGGAGGGGCCAAAGAAGAGAGACCCTGGATACTGGCTTTTTTTTTTTTTTTTTTTTTTGGTGGTACGTGGGCCTCTCACCGTTGTGGCCTCTCCCGTTGCGGAGCACAGGCTCCGGACGCGCAGGCTCAGTGGCCATGGCTCATGGGCCCAGCCGCTCCGCGGCATGTGGGATCTTCCCGGACCAGGGCACGAACCCGTGTCCCCTGCATCGGCAGGCAGACTCCCAACCACTGAGCCACCAGGGAAGCCCTACAGGCATTCTTAAACCCGGATGCACCCGGTGCAGAAGCATAACGCTACTTCCTTCGTATTATAAAACGATAGCTTCAGGCTTAATGCAATATCACCTTTAAATCCTCGCCATAACCTCTGAGGTGGAGACTATTATGATCTGCATTCTACGTACGCAGAAACTCATGTACAGAGAGGTTTGGTAATTTGCCAAAAGTCACCCAGTCTCTGAGTGAAGGAAAAAAGATGGAAGCCTGAAAAACTAGCCGAATCAGGAGTAGGCTTTTTGTTTTTAGTTCCTTAGATTGAGGCAATTTAATTTTGTTTCTAGGTAGAAGGGAAGGAGCCAAGTGGGGCTGAAGGGACCAACCAAAGGTGCAAAAAGAAGGGGAAATGGCTGGAGCGGTTCCCAGAGGATGTGGGAGGAGATGAGGGGGGACCCCGGAGGCCCCGAGGCGGGGAGGTCCTAGTCCAGTGGCTTGTCCGCTCCGGGAACTTGTGGCTGCACGTGAACAAGACGGAACAGGTGACGTTCGTTCGTTCATGAAGAAGCCATCTCTGCTCCTCTCTTGTCTGTGCATCCCAGGTGATCAAGGAAGTCCAGGAATTTTACAGGGACACCTACAACAAGCTGAAAAACAAGGACGAGCCCCAGCGGGAGACGCTGAAAGCCATCCACTACGCGGTACACCGGCTTCGCTAAGACGCTGCCCTTCTCCTTGCCTTTCTTCAGAACATGTGTGCATCTCTATTTCAGTCCTCTTTATTTATCTCTCCCACCCCCATCCCTGTCCTTCCCTCTGCAGTTGGACTGCTGTGGTTTGGCTGGGGGAGTAGAACAATTCATCTCAGACATCTGCCCCAAAAAGGACATACTCGACAACCTTACGACGAAGGTAAGCTTACGGGCAAGACCCTTGTGCCCGGCCCAGATGCTCTGGGCAAATCCTGCCAAAGTGGACTTGCGTTCAGCTCCCTGGATCTGGGAGGACAGCATCCCAGTGCTTCCTAAACACCTCTTCCCCCTGGGAAGGACCCAAGGTGGCCATCTCCTTTCTCCCCTGCCCTGGGCCTCTGTTTCCTCAAGGGCAGCAAAACAAAGGCCAGGGAAATAACAAAGTGTTCTAGCTCCCTGCAACGATGGGGCCCTCCAGCCGTCGTGCGTGGGCGATGCTCCCAGGCCTGGACTCCTGCTTTATAGACTTGTGAGCAGCCCATGGTTGTGAGCTAGAGCCAATGTCCAAACTTCAGAATAATAGGAGGTAACCCTATGGCCACATAAGACATGGACCCCAAAGCAAGGGCTCATCCCTCTTCCCTCCCTGATTTCTTGCCCAAATTTTGGGGACCCACCTCCCATCTCTCTCCTGGTTCTCCTTTCCATCCACCAGCCAGTCCCCAGCCCTTGCTCTGGGACCACCAGCGCTCCGGGTATGAGATGGGTGCCGTGGGCGGTAGGGGGGAGCCTGGAGCAGGACCGTGTATGACTTGCGTCTTGGTTTGCCCCCCCAAGTCCTGCCCTGAGGCCATCGAAGAGGTCTTCCAAAACAAATTCCACATCATCGGCGCCGTGGGCATCGGGATTGCCGTGGTGATGGTGAGTGCCGGGGGGCATGGGGAGGGAATCTTAGTAATTAAGATTGATTAAGCCCTTGCTCTGGCCAGGCACTGCTTTAGCTAATCAACTAATTTATCAACTGATGTACGCCTCGCCGTATCCACGAAGTGGGAACTATTCATATTCCCATTTCACAGACTCGGGCCCGGAGAGACAGAGAGGTTGAGTCCATTGATCAGAGTCTCTGAGGTCAGGAGTGAAGCATCTGGGATCTGAACTCACTGTGTTTCCAGAACCCATTCCCGTAACCATCAAGGTGCAGGGATAAATATGAGGCGATTCCACCGTGTCTGGTCCACAGACCACACTTGGAGCGGCAAGGACGTAGACCACCCAGACCTGTTAGTGATCCCGGGATCATCTTAAGAACATGTTCTCACCGTGCACCTGCTTTTCTCTGCCCCACGAAAGTAGTTCAGTAAAAGCAACATGGATGTGAACTGTCTCCCCTCCCACTGTGGTCAGAAAGACACCCCAAGGTGGAAAACCAGGAGGAGACTGAAAGCTTCCAACAGTCTACTCTCATGTCAGGAGCCCCCAGAAGCCACCAGGGGCCAGCCAGCTTCCCTGGGGTCACCCGTCTTCCCCCACAAGGGAGTGATGGGACTCTGTAGCGGACACAGCCTTCCTCTGCCCCTTGCAAAGACCCCCCCAGAGAGAGAATCGCCTCCTGTCTTAGGGGTAATTGACAGCCCTCCTCTGCATCTAGGAAAGGCTTGAAGCAGCTTTCAGTAAAAGGCATGACAATACCTTTAAAACTAGAATAGAAAACACAGACGTACGCAAAGAGGGAAGTGAAAGTATTGGCCTGTAGACACTACAGGAATAGCTGGCGTTGGAGCATTCAATTTAAGAATGCTCACCTTGAGAGTTCCCAGGGAGCTGGCTTGTGCGGCCTGCAGCGGCCGACGGCTGCAGACTCAGAATCCCCCGTTCAGCAGTCCCTCCACTGTCTTACTTACATTTCTCCTGCTTCACACCCTTTACCTCATTTGGCCTCGTGGGCGCCTTCCCCTTGTCATTTGTAGCGGCCGGCGTGTCTCCTGTCTTCCCCTCTCCCTCCGCCTTCCCGCAGCACAGCCACATACTTGCTCACACCCCTTCCTGTCTTCCAGATATTCGGCATGATCTTCAGCATGATCCTGTGCTGCGCCATCCGCAGGAACCGAGAGATGGTCTAGAGGCAGCGCTGCAGCCGCGAGCAGGAAAGGTCACCCCTGAAGACTGTTGGTTATTTTCTCGGGGTTCCGTGTTGTTTTGTGTGTGTGGGTTTTTTTTTTTTGTTTTTCTTTGCCACTAACTTTAGTATTCATTCTGCATTTCTAAACAAAAAAGTTATTCTACGTTTGTGTTTTTAATGCTTTATTCAATATTGATATTTGTAGTTAAGGGATTTGGGTTTGCTCTGGTTTATATTTTTTTGGTCATTTGTTTTTGCTTATTATGTTAAGCAGAAATCCTGCATTGAAAGGTACTATATTTGCTAGGCTCTAGGCAAAAGATATTGTATATAAAGAGATTTTTGTGTGTGTCTTTAAATAGATAAAAAATGTCTATCAAGTTTAATCAGGTTGTAACTTATGTTAAAGACAATTTGATACATAATAAAAGATGATGACAACATCCCAAACTGGTTCTGGGGTTTTGCTTCCCTACATTTTTTTTAGAGCTGCTTATTTTTTCAAATGTTTTTCACCTGCTCTTTGCTCTGTGCGTACATGAGAAGTAGGTGGGAAGGTTGGTCTCCCTACTTTACTAGTGAGGGCATGGAGGGATGAAGGGATTTTGATCCAAGATCTCACCGTTGTTCACACATCAACACTGGAGCCTAGCCCGGGACTCTTTCTTGCAGCAATGTGATGTGTCTTGAGGATACAGTAGTAAACATGAGGTCCCCGGTGGCCCAGACTTTGTTTTATTCCCTGCTACACCCTCAGCACCTAGCACCTATTGCCTAGTGCATGAGTAAATGAGGGTATACTCATCGGGGTTTAAACAGAAGCAGAATATTAAATAACTTTTCTTACAGGGATTTGACCTTACACAATCGCTGGAGCTGGTTAAGCAGTCTCTATAAGACTATGATCTTTGCTTCCGACGTTGGAACTTGACGCCCACAGGCAGAGAGTCAGGGAGGACAGTTTGACGTAACGTGGGCGAGATCGAGAATGTGGAGCCCACGAGGACAGACAAATCCGCGTCTGTTCTTGTTCTTGATGATGGTGGCGTGGGTCCTGCAGAGGCGAGGACCCGACGCGGTGGACCCGAGCACACACCGGCTGGGATGTGGAGAACCTGAGTAAGCCAGCAAAGCGGCAGCCATCTGTGTGAGCTGCGGAATGCCTGCTGCTCCATTTCCACCTCCGGTTGTGCTCCACTCTAACCAGAAAGGAGGAGGAAGAGGCATGCTGGGGGATGTCAGTCACCCTCACCAAGCCACCGTGCGGGAGACGGTCTTCACTCAGAGAGCCTAAAATCTAGTGAGCGGTTCAGAGCATCAAGCCAGCAATTACGACGGAGTGAGATGAGCACCACAAGAGGGGAAGTACAGAAGCGTAGCAAACCTGTTTTTATCTTCCACTCCTTGATTCAGTCTGGGCTCTTTCTCCACATTCAAAAAAGAGAGAGAGAACCAAAATGGCCCTGAACGCCATTACATTAAAAAATCAGAACACCGATGTTCACAGCAGCGTTATTCACGAGAGGCAAAAGGTGAAAACAACCCAAAAATGTCCATCAGCAGGTGAAGGGATAAACAAAATGTGGTAGATCCATACAACAGAATACAGTAAGTCCCCTACATACGAACCTTCCAGTTGCAAACTTTCAAAGACGCCAGCGTGCCTTCGCATGTCCAGTCACCTAAGTTAGTTCTCGTGTCTGGCGTACATGGTCACGTGCGTGCATCCTCTACAAGTGGTTGTGCTTTTGTGCACTTTGTACAGTACTGTGTAGAGTATAGTAGTACAGTATTTTTATTTCAAGCCCAGGATGTCCGGAAGCAGGAGTAAAAGCAGCGGTGTGTAGCCGATTGTGTTAGTTGGGTACCTCGGCTAACTTGGTTGGACATACGAACAAATTGGACTTACAGACGTCGTCTCGGAATGGAACTCGTTTGTATGTAGGGGACTTACTGTATGATTTCACCTCAAAAAGAAATGAGATTCCAACACATCTACGACACGGATGAGCCTTGGAGACATTATGCCAAGCAAAATAAGCCAGACAAAAAAGAACAAATACTGGACGATCCCAATTATATGAGGTACCTAGAATAGGCAGCTTCATAGAGACAGTAAGTAGATTGGAGGTAAGCAGGGGCTGGGGAGAGGAGAATGGGGAGTTATTGTATCGTGAGTGCAGAGTTTCCGTTTGGGGTAAAGAAAAAGGCGTGGAGGCAGATAGTGATGACGGCTGCACAGCACTGTGAAATGTACGCAGTACCAGCGAGCTGTACACCTAAGGGGGTTAAAATGGTAAGTTGTCAGCTAGGTTTATTCTACCACAATTAACAAAACAAATCCAAGCTGGTTCGCATCCTTGGGTCTCTCTGCTGTTCTGTGGCCTCAGTCCCTTACTAATTTGAGCACTTGAAGGCTAACTACTATTTCAGTTGTGGGAATAACAGGCCAATCGCTTGTTTTATCTCACAGCAAGTGAGACTGTCTTAATTCACGGCATCACAATCCCTGAATGATGGTAGTATTCACCCTGGGGACTTCCCTGGCGGTCCAGTGGTTTGGACTCTGTGCTTCCACTGCAGGGGCCATGGGCTCAATACCTGGTCAGGGAACCAAGATCCCGCACGCCAAAAAAAAGGTAATATCCGCCCTGCTCGTGACTGCCAGCTCCCGCTAGGAAAAGCAGGTCCCTTATACACACTTCCCAGTCCTGGCTTCTTTGCTGGAGAGAGTGGAGTCAGCAAAACAGATTGCTGCTACGTAAACTGAGGAATACCTCAGTTATACCCTGTCTTTCCGTTTGTCATAAATAATAGACCACCTGGGTAGCTTCAGCGAAAGCGAACAGTTTATTAAGAACACAGGTAGTATCTCATGGAACCCAAACATGGAAACACAGTTAGGCTGTGGAAGATCCTGGAACCATGGACTGGACACTCCTGCAGCTCTCCGCTTCTGGGTGCTGTGTTTTGCTCTCCAAAGACACCAATTGTCTCTGCTACTCAGTCTACATGGGGTGGAAAGAGAGCAGGTGTTCAGCTCCCAGGCTTACACAGAGACAACCTCCACCAGCCCCACTGGAAGTTTTTTGTTTGTTTGTTTTTAAAGGGCTTCAAATGCTTGGCTTTTTAATTATTTATTTGTTTGTTTGTTTGTTTTTGCTGTGTTGGGTCTCCATTTCTGTGCAAGGGCTTTCTCTAGTTGTGGCAAGCGGGGGCCACTCTTCATCGCGGTGCGCGGGCCTCTCACTGTCGTGGCCTCTTGCCGCGGAGCACAGGCTCCAGACGTGCAGGCTCAGCGGCCATGGCTCACGGGCCCAGCCGCTCCGCGGCATGTGGGATCCTCCCAGACCAGGGCTCGAACCCGTGTCCCCTGCATCGGCAGGCAGATTCTCAACCACTGCGCCACCAGGGAAGCCCCCCACTTGAAGTTTTTAGGAGAGAAAGTCTGACCCAGTTGCAGTGGAATATCTACCCCTGACCAGTCAGCTGTCAGGTGGGGGATCAGCACATCATAAGGACTCGGCCACCCTCTGACCTGCAGGCCGGGCCCAGGACCGGGAGAGGAGGGATCGTGAGAGCTGGCAGACACCCGGGAAGGAGCCAGCTGGTCCGCCCTCACTGCCCTCAGTCCAGCCGGAACAAGCCTGCTCTGCTGGCCACCAGGACCAGGGGAAGCTCCGCAGCAGAGGGAAAACCAAGATGGCCCAGAGCTCTCAGGAAGTTTTACAAACAGGCAATTGACAGCCAGTAGCAACAATAGCTGTGGGTCCAGAAAGAATCCCCTTGAGCAAAAGAGGATATAGCGGGTATGTTGGCCTCTGGGTTCAACTGTGAAATGCAGCCCAAGGGCAACAAATATGAATAGAGACAGCTGGATAGTAAAAGGTTATTACTGCACCTGGTGCCCTTCAGGACAGAAAGTGCTTGAAAATCCCCACTCCTGGCACTCTCCTCACGAGGGCCCACCTCTCCACATCCCTCATCCTCCAGAGTCGAGTCAAGGGATGCAAGGTTGGAGCCAAGACCCCCTCTGTATCCCAGCACTTGTTCTAGACCCCTATTGTTTCCCTCCCCCAGAAAGGAGGTTTCAACTAGTGCATTAGGACACTGCAGGGGTACGGTGAATTTTTATTTCACTGACAGGCTAGGGCATCTCATGAGCTTCTTGGGCACAAGATGGAAAAGTATGAGTGGACCTAAACAGCGCACGTAGGCAGATCCACAGCTGGGTGAGTCCAGCCCCCGTACAAGGGCAGAGGGCTCCCCCGGGGAGCTACAGGGCCCTGCTTTGCCCTACCTCGGTCAATGTTTTTAATGATAACTTGGAATATTATTAAGCACTGTAGGTTTCACAAAGCTCTGAGAAATATCCAGTAACTTGGGTAACAAATTATAGTTCAAAGAGATCTCAGGGTCTAGAATAATGGATTATAACACCCAAAGGATATATCTTAACAGGAATAAATAATCAGTAAATGAGGTCAAGCAATCAGTATAATACGTTTAGCAGAGTTCCTGATCCTTGCACCTCAAGGAGCTGAGTAAGTTAATAACATGTTTGTCTGGTTGGATAATAGTGTTTATCCCCCATATAAGTCCAGAGGCAACCCCAGGTGTTGACTTAGTAGCAAGGCACTGTCAAAAATGGCATCGCTGTGATTCTCTTGGCTTGTACCCCATGGTCACAAGGTAGCTGCCACAACTCCGAACATCTCTACATTCACAGCAGGAAGTGGGGAGAAGGGCAAATGCTGCATACAACTACCCTTTCTATCTAAGATGCAAAAGCTTCTCCCAACAGCCTGGAAGCCAACTTCCATCTGTGAACCATTAGCCAAAATCTGACACATGGGTACTCAGAGCCATAAAGGAAGCTGAGAACACGAGTATCTAGTTCTTCCAATCTACAGTGAAAGTGGAAAAGGGGCAAATGAGATGTGAGTGTCTCGCTGGTGTTGTTTTGGTTTCGTTTTTTTTGACCGCGCCACACGGCTTATGGGATCTTATTTCCCCAACCAGGGATTGAACCTGGGCCCTGGTAGTGAAAGGGCTGAGTCCTAACCACTGGACCGCCAGGGAATTCCCAGATGTGTTTGATTCCATCTTACAGCTGGAGAACTTGAGGTTCAGAGAAGTTACCTATTTGTCCCAAGATCATCCAGTTAATATACTAGATACAGATTGGAATCCAGGTCTGTACTTTTTTGGTCTTATTGCACATTTTACACAGTGGTGCCTCCCAGGATTAATATCGCAGGAGGAGATTTAACAAAAACATACTGGAACAACTTTTCATGGGAAGACCTCAATTCCATAAATACAAGATAGAAAACAATACCGTTTGGAAAAAGACATGAAAAAAGTGTAGCTTATCACAAACCTAACTGAAGCCAAATCTGTGAGGTAAGGCTGTCCTGGGCTCCATCCAGAGAGGTAGATGTCCAGGTGGAGGGAGAAAATAAAGCCACGGATGCAGCAGTCAGGCCCCACAGCAGTAGGATGGTCCAGTCTGGGGCCTCCTCAGAAAGGAAAGTGACCAACTCCAGAGACCCGGAGCGGGCAGCCCTAGAACCCTGTCTTCCAAGGAAAGAGTGAGGGACCAGGGGATTCGAACCTGGGCAAGGACGGGGAACCAACAACACAACAAACTTTGTTTGCAAGTATCTAGAGAACTATAAGGTGGACCAGGGGTATATGTTGTCCCAGGGGCCACAGCGAGAGTTCATGGGTAGAACTCACAGGGAACAGATTTTGCCATAATGCCAAGAAAACTCCTTGAAACCGGGGCTGCCTGATAGAGCGGTGGGCCCTGGGCTATGGGGAGCGGCGGGGGAACAGGAGAGCCTGGAGATGGGGACTTGAGGAACTCCTACATCCCTTGCATCTTAGAGATCTCATAAAGACATAGGTCTCCCAGCGAATACTCACGAAACCAGGGCTCTCTTTATTTTTTTTTCACTTGGGGTGCAGGGGTGGGAGCAAGGGTGAGGGGAGGACCTCTAGTAAAGATTAAAGTAATAGGAATGGTGAATATTTCCATGGACAACCCCAAAATATTTCAAAATAATGCTTTATCTCTGAAATTGTTGCATGTTTTTTCCATATACAGTGCCATGGTTGGGCTGTTCAAGATGTGAGTAGATAGGGTAGGGGGTCCCCAGAGAAAGAGAACCAGGCATGGTTTTCTTGACATCAGAGAAGCCGTCCTTGGCCTAAGCCAGTTTGTGATCTAAGCCTGGACACAGTGCTTGCCCTCGAACAGGTCTCAGTAACCAATGATCTTAAGGGAACAAAGGAATGCAGGAACACAGGAAAAGCAGTCAAGAAACAATAGTTGAGCCATAAAACAGGGTCCTAGTTCCTCCCCAAGGAGCATAACAGTCTGATACATACCTTTGAACTAAGGCCCCGACACAGGTGGAGATCGGAATGATGATCTTGACTTTTTTTTTTTTTTTTTTTTTTGGCTGCAGAGATCTCAGTTCCCCAGCCAGGTATTGAACCCGGGCCACAGCCATGAAAGCCCAGAATCCTAACCACTAGGCCACCAGGGAACTCCCAGATGTTGACCTTTTCTGACCCTAGGATTTCAATCAACTAAAGCTGGGACTCCGTCCACCTTTGCCCCAATTCTAGGCTGAATTCCCCTCAACTCAAGCCCCTTCCTGAATATGAACGGACCCTTACCTTAAATCTTCCCCAATTTTGCTGTTTCGGAAAGGACCCTGCTTTGGGAAAGACCCCCGGTGTCCTCCTTGCTTGTTGCAGGTGATAAATCCTTCCTCTTCCCGCTCTTTGGCTTGGCTAAGTCTTTTGGCTCGACGTCCACCAAGAAGCGACCCCATTTTGGGGGTAACAAAGATGCAAAGAAAAGAGCACCCCAACCCTTAACTAATGGGATTCTGGGGGAGGATATTCAGCCTCTCGGCAGCCACACCATGACTTCTGCATTTCTGCGCTTCTCGTCTGCATTGTACAACAGACCTGACAGAAGCCCAGGACAGGGGCTCATCCCGGCTCTGCATATGGCATCTCTGCTTCTCTCTGATCTCACAATGAAGCTCCCTTAGCAGAAAGGATCTAGGGACTTCCCTGGTGGTCCAGTGGTAAAGAATCCGCCTTCGGGCTTCCCTGGTGGCGCAGTGGTTGAGAGTCCGCCTGCCGATGCAGGGGACACGGGTTCGTGCCCCGGTCCGGGAAGATCCCACGTGCCGCGGAGCGGCTGGGCTCGTGAGCCATGGCCGCTGAGCCTGCGCGTCCGGAGCCTGTGCTCCGCAACGGGAGAGGCCACGACAGTGAGAGGCCCGCGTATCGCAAAAAAAAAAAAAAAGAATCCGCCTTCCAATGCAGGGGACGCAGGTTCGATCCCTGGTCGGGGAACTAAGATCCCGCATGCCGTGGGGCAACTAAGCCCGTGCGCCATAACTACAGAGCCCACGCGCCCTGGAGCCACAACTAGAGAGAGGCTCACACGCAACAACAAAGATCATTGCCCACACTGCAACGAAAGCTCCTGCTCGCCTCAGTGAAGACCCCACGTGCCGCAACTAAGACCTGACGCAGCCCCAAAACACGGATCTAAACGGTAGTTGGCATCATCCAGTGAGAAGCATCCCTACTGGCACCTGTTGTCAGGACACTGATCCCTGGTCCCAGGGGTTATGGTGAAGGGAGCAGTGTCCACGTTCAGGATGCCCCATGGTCTCCCAAGCACAGGAAATTAGGCAAAAAGAACTTCCTTGGACACATTTCCCCGTTAGAGCTGACTGTCTCAAGGACCACCTGGGACAGCCTCCCTAGATGATTCCGCCCCATAGCACTCACACCCCAAGGGGATCTTCAATGGAATACTCAGACTAAATAGGCCTGTTGAAGTATGTTCTCCTTACATAAGTGTGACCACGCTGGGATTATGTGTGTGGGTCTTGGGGAAAGGGAAGTTACAGGGAGGGTCTAAGAACCGTGGAAAGTCAATGGCAGAGTCAGCTGCAGGTTCCTGGGTCCCAAGCCAGGGATCATCGGAGTCTTAGGACTTTATTCCACCAAGCTAAGTTCTCTGCTCTCCGGCTCAGCCCACCCCACCCACAGTTTTAATGCTGGCTTGGAGAGGCCTGAGCAGCTAATGTAATAGTTTTCACTCAGGCATTGGCTGGCAGACCCCTGAAGAGCTAATTCGATTTCTTTCCTTTTAAATTGGATTTCCCCAAACCATCTGCTTCCCCTGTGGCGATGCAGACAGGACCAGATCTGATTCCAGGATAGAATCCCCTCTACTTTGCAATGTCCCACGGAGGCAGAGCTGACCTTTTGGCCAAGTCAGGCAGTGAGGGACCCAGTGCGGGCTGTTCTAACACCCCCTGCAAGAACCCATAGATCTCAGCAGAGTTTGGGCTGTCCGCCTGACCCTCAGTACTGCCCTAGGAGTCAGGGATGCCAGCTAAAAATTGTCGCTCACCATCTTGTTCTACAAGAATGAAGTCGTGAGCCATTGCAGCCGCTGACCTTCAACACATCCTGAAAGGAGTCCAGGGTGGAGATCAGGAATGAGGGTCTCTGTGCTCTGGGAAAAACTGGCAGAACCGTCCTTCAGATAGTTCGATATTTTCAGGAGAAGATCTTATGAGCCCAATTTCTTGCATCTTCTCATATCTAGAAAAGCGCTAAAATCATTAACAGAGATATCTGTCCCTCGTGACGAGCAGCAACCTTCTGCCAAAATGTGGGCTTCACTAAAATCATACATGTACTGACCTGCCCCCTCTTTGGAGCAGTTCTTCAGAGCTCCCTGAGAGTCTGTCTCCCAGGCTATAGTCCTCATTTTTCCCTGTGGATGAAAAATGTTGCCTGCTATATCAGTAAACAAAGAATGTTGTGGCCGCCAAGCCACCAGACACTGCAGCGGCCCCGACTGTGTACCAGAGGGGATTCAGGATGGAGAAAAGCAGGCCCTAGATATATACTGGCCCTAGATAGTTAAGGTGCACATCAAAGGGATGGATTTCACTGAACCCAGACTCTTGCATCTTCCCATACATAGAAAAGCACTAAAGTCATTAACTTGAGATATCTGGTGGGTTTTCTTTAATTAACAGTAAGCTTTTTATTTATTTATTTATTTTAGCTGCACCGCATGGCATGCGGGATCTTAATTCCCTGATCAGGGATGGAACCTGTGCCCCCTGCAGTGGAAGCACAGAGTTCTAACCACTGGACCGCCAGGGAATCCAACAGTAATTTTTGATGTTCCGACTACTTGGGATTTTTTGCAGAAACTCCTGTGTATCCTGGCCCTCACCTTACCTCTTCAGAGCAGTCCCTCAGAACTACCTGAGAGGCTGTCTTCTGAGCTTAAGTCCTCAGAAAGTCCACCACATAAAACATAATTCTCAACTTTTAGGTTGTGCATTTTTTCTTTCAATCGACAGGGAGACACGTGGATTAGTCTACATTCTCAACACATGGGGAAATAAGAGGCAAAGAGGCATGGGACTTCTCTTCTGCGCCGTGGTTAAGAATCTGCCTGGGGGCTTCCCTGGTGGCGCAGTGGCTGAGAGTCCGCCTGCTGATGCAGGGGACACAGGTTCGTGCCCCGGCCGGGAAGATCCCACGTGCCGCAGAGTGGCTAGGCCCGTGAGCCATGGCCGCTGAGCCTGCACTGCGCAACGGGAGAGGCCATAACAGAGAGAGGCCCGCGTACCGCAAAAAAAAAAAAAGAATCTGCCTGCCAATGCAGGGGACACTGTTCGAGCCCTGGTCCAGCAATATGCCACATGCCGCAGAGCAACTAAGCCCGTGTGCCACAACTACTGAGCCTGCGCTCTAGAGCCTGTGAGCTACAACTGCTGAGCCCGCGTGCCACAACTGCTGAAGCCCGCACGCCTAGAGCCCGTGCTCCGCAACAAGAGAAGCCACCGCAGTGAGAAGCCCGCACACCACAACGATGAGTAGCCCCCGCTCACCTCAACTAAAGAAAGCCGGCACGCGGCAACAAAGACCCAAAGCAGCCAAAACTAAATAAAGAAATAAGTAAAATTTTAACAAAAACAAGGTGTGGACTTGCAGGACCACAAAGCCGAAGCCGGCTAGAGAGGACCCACAGCCATGGGGGAGGGGCTATCAGGGAGGAAGACATTTTCCTCTACCCTCCAGGCTCCTCTGGCTGATTTAAGAATTAAATTGACGTGAGACAGATTCACAGGAGAAAATCAAACAAACGGTTCTAACCCGCCTACACGGGAGATGGAAACCTGAGTAAGCCTCACCTTAAATACCGCCCTCAGCAGAAGACAAAAGAGGTTGCAGAGGGCGGGAAGAGCCAGTTAGGGGAGGTGACCAGGAAAAGCCCAGCAAACAAGGGTAGAGTTATGATGCGGTTTATTTATTTATTTATTTTTCTTTTTGGCTGCGTTGGGTCTTCAGTGCTGCGCGCGGGCTTTCTCTAGTTGCAGCGAGCAGGGGCTACTCATCGTTGCGGTGCGCGGGCTTCTCATTGCGGTGGCTTCTCTTGTTGTGGAGCACAGGCTGTAGAGCACGGGGTCTTCAGTAGTTGTGGCTCGCGGGCTCAGTAGTTGTGGCGCACGGGCTTAGTTGCTCCGCAGCATGTGGGATCTTCCCGGACCAGGGTTCGAACCCGTGTACCCTGCATTGGCAGGCAGATTCTTAACCATTCCGCCATCAGGGAAGCCCCGGTGATTCAGTTTAAAGTCATTGCTTCTCCAAGGATGTTTCTAGAGATCTGGTCGTTCTCTTCCTGGTACAACAAGAAAGACATCTTAGAAATGGAGATTTCCCTTATAAATGTCTGTGTTTCTTACACAAGGGTGACTCCTCCTTGGTTTGCAGAGTTTCTTTCAGGTCTCCTGTTTCTTATAAAATAACCCGCTTAAAAAAATTAACATGCCAAAGAGACACATTTGGAGGTGACAAATTCTGGTCCCCCACAGGGCAGAGACACTGAAACAGATGTACATTCGAAAGACCTGTCCCTGGCATTCAGCAAACCTGGTCCTTGGCCTTGGTTTCTTCATGTGTAAGTTGGAGCTGATAAAACATATCTCTGGGATAGTTTTGGAAATAAAAAGTATTAAAAAGAAATGAGCTATCAAGCTGCAGAAGGACCTGGAGGAACCTTAAATGCATATTACCAAGTGAAAGAAGCCAATCCGAAAAGGCTACCAACTGTGTGATTCCAACTACATGACATTCTGGAAAAGGAAACCGTATCCCACAGGGTTAACAGAAACTGGTGACTAACAGAAATTCTTGAGCTTGTCTTACAGAGCAGCAGGTAAGGGAACATATTGTTTAAAAAAAAAAACAAAAAACCCTCTGCTTGTAACCTGCCTTCAATTATCTTTTGACTCCTTAACTATCCCTACAGATAACACCTCTGACCTGTGGGTCGCTATAGTAACAGGGTGGGGGGCGTGGCTTAAGCCGTTTTGAAACTTGGCATCAGCTCTTGTCCAGTTCATAGTTTGGTCCATGAATGACATTCTGGGCAACTTTTGGTGTAAAGCAAAGGCAGAGAAGAAAGGTCATAGCACTTCAGTTAAGTACAAATCTCTCTCCCCTGGAGAGTAGTATTTTATCAAATCCTGGCTGACATAAGCAAATATTTCATCATTTCCTTCATAAATAACTGGTTGTTATATTCAGTATAATTTACATCTGCTTTCAATTGTGGTGGATTGGAAATTGTTAAATAACCAGTATATAATCACGGTCTGGTCAAGAAGACAGAGTCCAAAATAGATAATCATCAGAGAGAATTTAATATAGGGAATTGGTTAAACAAGTTTTGGAGGACTGAAACATCAAAAAGAGAATACAGGGAATGAAGAAATAGTGTCTTTTTGAATTATGGTTTTCTCAGGGTATATGCCCAGTAGTGGAATTGCTGGGTCATATGGTAATTCTGTTTTTAGTTTTTTAAGGAACCTCCATACTGTTCTCCATAGTGGCTGTATCAATTTACATTCCCACCAACAGTGCGAGGGTTACCTTTTCTCCACACCCTCTCCAGCATTTATTGTTTGTAGTTTTTTTTTTTTGTTTTTTTTTTTTGCGGTACGCGGGCCTCTCACTGTTGTGGCCTCTCCCATTGCAGAGCACAGGCTCTGGACACACAGGCCCAGTGACCATGGCTCACGGGCCTAGCTGCTCCGCGGCACGTGGTATCTTCCCGGACCGGGACACGAACCTGTGTCCCCTCCATCGGCAGGCGGACTCTCAACCACTGCGCCACCAGCGAAGCCCTGTTTGTAGATTTTTTGATGATGGCCATTCTGACCAGTGTGAGGTGATATCTCATTGTAGTTTTGTTCATTGCAGCACTATTTACAATAGGCAGGACATGGAAACAACCCAAATGTCCATCGACAGATGAATGGATAAAGAAGATGTGGTACATATATACAGTGGAATATTAGCCGTAAAAAGGAACGAAATTGGGTCACTTGTAGAGACATGAATGGACCTAGAGACTGTAAGTGTGAAGTAAGTCAGAAAGAGAAAAACAAATACCATGTATTAACGCATATATGTGGAATCTAGAAATGGTACAGATGAACCTGTTTGCAAGGTAGAAATAGAGACACAGACGTAGAGAACAAATGTATGGAAACTAAGGGGGAAAGGGGAGGGGTGGGATGAACTGGGAAATTGGGATTGACATATATTCACTATTAGTACTGTGTATAAGATAGGTAACTGGGGCTTCCCCGGTGGCGCAGTGGTTGGGAGTCCGCCTGCCGATGAAGGGGACAGGGGTTCGTGCCCCGGTCCGGGAGGATCCCACATGCCGCGGAGCGGCTGGGCCCGTGAGCCATGGCCGCTGAGCCTGCGTGTCCGGAGCCTGTGCTCCACAACGGGAGAGGCCGCAACAGTGAGAGGCCCGCGTACCGCAAAAAAATTTTTTAAATAAAAACAAATTAAAAAAAATAAAATAGGTAACTGATGGGAACATACTGTAGAGCACACAGAACTCTACTTAATGCTCTGTGGTGACCTAAATGGGAAGGAAATCCAAAAAAGGGGATGTATGTATAAGTACAGCTGATTCACTAACCCAACATTGTAAAGCAACTATACCCCAATAAAACAATAATAATAACCACGGGAAACAGCTACCAACCCTACGGCTAGGGGAACAGAGAGCAGATGTGGGGTTCCCGGGCCCTAGAAGCTCAGAAGAGGGGCCCTGACAGCTGGGACAGACTCTGAGGAGGGACCACGTCCCCGCTGTTGCCAGCACCTCTGCCGGCTGCCAAGAAGCTGATTTAGGGAGTACCACATCCCACACTTCTGATCATTGGCATGGGATTTCTGAACCTTCACTGACTGGGAACTCAGAAGAAACACTTAGGAGAGCAGGGGTGAGCCATGCCCCTCCCCCAGGAGCAGGTCCCTCGAGGCCCAAAGAAAATGGTCATAACTTTGACTATAATTGGAAGCTGTGGCTATTATCTGAGACTGAACCTTGTCATTCTGGAATGAAGGCTGTTTTGCAACTCGAAGCCGCTGTAGACCTTATCCTAAAAGTCATCAGGGAAGTGTTGGGACTGCACATCACTGCTGGGCCAGGGAGAACTGCCCCACGGAGCACAAGTTAGGAACAAGGCAGAGTCACTGTGACACTGCAACCCACGGGCCCTGCTAACCTACCAGGTGCAAATATAAGATGCCCACCACACAGTAGGCACGCACTGATCGAATTGTTATTTTGAATCCCAGGGCTCTGACTCCTCCCACGAAGCTACACCAAAGGTAAGGTAAAGAGAATGTTGGATTTTCACCTCCTCGAAGATTACAAAATCCTCAGGCCCAGCTCTGCCAGGAGCAGGGCTGTCTGAAAGCGGCTCTGGGATTCCCTGTTCTGAGCGGGAAGGGCTGCCCCACGCTCAGCTTCCCACAACTTACAGGGAACAGCCACGTCCTAGGCCGAGGTCTCCAGGTGCTGGGCTGTTCCCAGTGCCCGTCAAGCACCAAAACCCAGGCTGGCTGACCCCAAGCAGCTTGTGGGTCTGTAACCGATCAGGACCCTATGGGGTCCTCCCCCATACCCTTTGCTTTAGCTCCTCCCTGAAGGACCTACGTAACAGTATTTAATGCACATTTCCTGAGTTGTTTTGCAGATGTGAAAACCCCCCACCAAACGGAAGATGTTAACTACTGGGTAACCTGAGAGCGTAGCCCCAGGCCTCCTGGAGCCCAAGGACTGATCATGTTAACCCCTGTGACACCGCCCTGTCACCTCACCATCAGCCAATCAGAGAACTGTGCACGAGCTGATCCCAGACCCTGCGACCCCGCCCCCCCCTCACCTGGCTTTTAAAAAGGCTTTGCCGAAACCTTCTGAGAGCTCGGGGCTTCTTAGGGCATGAGCCCGCCGTCCCCTTTCGTTTTGGTATGTTTGGCCTCACGGTGCGTCGGGCACACGAACTTGCACTAACATGTCCTTCACTAACAAGGCTGCTTTAGAATTTGCCCTACAAAAAGGGCCAGGGGCTGTTCCCTGAAACATGCCAACTGGGTCTTGCTGACCCTGGGCTTGTCAATATTTCCTGTCCCCACTCCCCAATAAATAAATAAAGCTCATTCCTTTATCCATGCCATGGGATACTGTGGGATTCATCCCAGAACCCAGCGATTAGCAGTGAGGTCCCACATGTTACTGAGTCCAAGCTCACTCTGCTCGCCACATGACAGGCCAGTGAATCGGCAGACTAAAGTCTCAAAATAACCATCTTATCGGGGTTTGGATGCCAGTTTCTTTTATAGCACAGAGAGGGGGAGGAGATGAGGAAGTAAAGCCAAAAGGTCATAAGTTTTGCAAGTATCCCCTGGAATGGCCCCCCTCTTGGAGGGAATGTGTTAATTTCTTCTTTCTTGCAGCCATCCACAGGTAGACAGGTCCGGATGTTTCCCTAAACAAAGGCACTTTGGTTTAACATTCAGGCAGAGGAGCAGGGTTCCCCGAGGCAGGCCGTTATGTAGAGACAGTATCCTTTTAGTGAACAGAAGCAGCGGAGAGCAAAGGTTCAAGTAAAAGGAACAGATCCAACGTGTAGCCTGATTTGTCTCTTCCCTGTTACAGGTAGAGCCCATCTGCATAAGAGTTCCAAACACAACACAAAGCAGACCGACACATTCAAGGCACTATAATCTGGTCTCTTTCTTTCTCCCCAAATGCACATACCTCTCCACCCCAAATGCAGGCCCTACCCCAATCAGCTCTTTACTGGGCCCAGCGCTACCCACTGAGAGACCCTCCCTCTCTTCCTCCCTAGGTCCCTCCTTCCTTCTAGACCGGCTCAGATCCTCTTCAGCCGCCACAGTAGCTGTGGCAGAGGACACCCGCTGAAGGTCAGAGGTCCTGCTCCCTTCCCGGAGGGAGCAGTTGCTGCTGGAATGGCTGCCCAACTAGTCTCCTGGCAGCCGTGTGTTTAAGAAGCAGGCGTGTTTTCCTCACCAGCTAAGTGAGTAGAACCCCGAGGACCCAGAGGAAGGAAGGAAGGATCTTGGGTGTCTGAAGGAGCACGGGAAAGGCCACCTTGTCAGGACTGACTGTGCAGTGACAGTGAGAAATAGTTTGTACAAAAACTGAGACTTTCCGGCTTGTCTGTTACAGCAACTAGCATCACAGATCCAGCTGCCACCGGTTGCTGCTCTGCCTGACCTTGTACAGTCCTTACCAGCAGGGCCATCCGATGCCATGCTTCTCCTTAACTGGTTATGTAAGCAGAGAAAGTAGGGGGTCCCCTCGAGAAAGAGAACCAGGCATGGCTTTCATGACAGAAGAGAAGCCATTTTGGGCCTAAGTCATTTGGGGAGCTAAGCCTGGCCACCATGAATGTCCTTGGACAGGTCTCAGTAATTAACAATCGAAGGTAACAAAAGAATGCAGGGCTAAAGCGCCCGTTATCGGGCAAGAGAAGTAACAATAGCAAAGGTAATACATCAGTTGCAAAGACTCCCCTTCCTGTTTCAATGGTAAAGATTAGCCTGAAGCGCTCCACCACCAGATCAACTGGAACCTAAGTGAGGATGACGTTGACCTTTTCTGACCCTTGTGACTTCAATCAAGAGAAGCTTGGCCTCTGTCAGCCACCCAAGCCCCTCCATGAATACGCACGTACCCTCAGCTTAAAACTTTGCCAGTTTTACTGTTGGGAAGACGCTGCTTTGGGGAAAATCTTACTTGCTGCAAATAATAAGTCCTTCCTTCTCACGCTCTTTGCCTTGGTTGTGTCTTGGCATGACTTCCACTGAGAGGTGAACCCAGTGTTTCAGGTCACACTACCATCACAGATCCAGCTGCCACTGACTCCCGCTCCGCTTGACCTTCCACAGTCCTTAGAGGCAGGGCCACTCAGTGCTGGTTAGGATGCTGTGGGCTACAGATGTGAGGAGCACTAAGGAACTTGCCTCACAGGTAGGAAGGTCAGAGGTAGAGCTGTTCCATAGCGTTTGCGCTTGGGTTTGTCCCTTCGAGGCCACATGGTACCAGAAGTAACTCAGGGCTTCATCTCCTACAACGTCTCTGTCCAAAAAGGGAAGGAATAATGTTTCCTCATTGTGTCTCTTTTTCAAGAATATGAAAACTATTCCCAGAATTTTCTTAGAAGAGATTCCCTCACATCTCATTGGCCAGAATTGATCATATACGCAGTTAAAAATCAAAGCACATGGAGCTGAATTACCATAATGGGTCAGACAAGACCCATTCCCCAGGCCCAGGGCTGGGGAGGATCCCAGCCTCACCTGGGGCACATGGCCTCTGGACACCTGCACCTGGGGTAGGACATGGTATTGGACAGGCCCTAATGATGCCGAAAACTCAGTCTCTGTGCACCAGTGCCGAATCAAATCTCAGAGACAGAGTTTTGGGTGAGGTAGAAAGGAATAGCTTTATTGCTTTGCCAGGCAAAGGGGGACACAATGGGCTCGTGCCTCAAAAACTGTGTCCCAACCCAGGGGGATTTGGTGAGGAGTTTTATAACAATGGTTCAAGGGTGAAGTTACTGGTAAGGATCAGGGTGTGTGCAGGGCCTGCATTCCTTTTTTTTTTTTTTTTGCGGTACGTGGGCCTCTCACTGCTGTGGCCTCTCCTGTTGCACAGCACAGGCTCCGGACGCGCAGGCTCAGCGGCCATGGCTCACGGGCCCAGCCACTCCGCGGCACGTGGGATCCTCCCGGACCGGGGCACGAACCCATGTCCCCTGCATCGGCAGGCGGACTCTCAACCATTGCGCCACCAGGGAAGCCCTGCATTCCTTTAATCTGGTCTCAGGTGGTCTCTTGGTGAATTTCTCTGGTTCCTTTGATCTGGCCTCAGGGGGTCTCCTGATGAGCTTCTTGAGGTTATCAAACTGTGATCTCCTCTGCAATGAAGAATGCTTGGAATTCCCTGCTATTCCAGTGGTTAGGACTTGGCTCTTTCACTGCTGTGGGCCTGGGTTCGATCCCCAGTCCCTGGCTGGGGAACTAAAATCCCACAAGCCAAGCGGCAGGGCCAAAAAAAATAAAATAAAATAACAGAATGCTAACATCTTCAAACATATTGTCATGTGTATCCCTTGAAGCGGAACCAGGACCTGCCCCGAGGCTGCACTATTGTTTCTGGGCTGCTCCTCCCTTGTCTCTGCATCCTCTCCCTTCCCTGACTAGCACTTCCACTCTGTCTTTTGGAGCTCAGGGAAGGTCATGGAGGCTGGAGTCTGTTCCCTACAAACAAGAAACAGGGGACACAGAAAGGCTTCCATGCCCAGGAGCCCCACGGGGTCCTGCTTGGTTTCACTAACACCATAATCAGATTCATATGTGTCCCATGTTTTCCTTTTATCATCTCAACCTGTGAAAGGTATAAGATACTGGGCAGGAGACCTGGATTCTGAAGAGCCACCAAGATGTCACAGGGACAGAGTTGGAGGGAAAGGTATGTTACAGGGCACCAAAACCTCAAGAAATGACAAAGAGGGACCAGGAGTCTGTAAACAATGACAACGACCATTACTCCTTGCTCCAAGGCTTCTAACTCTTTCCTGCCTTGTGACACAGGCCTCAGTTTTGTCACTTGTTAAGTGTGGAAGCTCCCTAAGGCCTCAGGTCCCCTGATGGTAACTTTCTGCAGCGCCAGGACCGGGTCTTCCCTCTTCCTCTGCATCCCCATCATCGCAGCTCTGGGTGCAGGGCTGGCATTCTGTGGGGACAGTAGCCAGTCAAGAATTTTAATGTTTACACTTCAGCTCTGTGGGAGAGCCTGTGGTATTGTGATTTATAACAAGAAGTGTATTTGGTCTTCATCCTGTTTCTGGTACAGAGCTCCTAAAACCCTTGGAATTTCCTTAGTGAGAACAATAAAGGGGAACTGTTTTAGCCAACTCCTGTCCACCACACCCGAGGCTATGTTAATGAGGTGACTTTTGGAATGCACCTAAAGATGGCGCTGGTTGTCGGGGGAACCAACTAGGTGATTGGAGGGTTGGGCATTTCAGTCTCACCCCTTGACCTCTGCTAAGGGGAGACGAGCTAGAGGTTGTATCTACCAATGGCCAATGATTGAATCAATCATGTTTACATAATGAAGCCTCCATAAAACCCAAAAGGACGGGGTGTGAAGAGCTTCCAAGCTGGTGAACCAGAACACGTCCGCATGTGCCGTGCTGGGCCTCAGGCTCCCCGGGGACAGAAGCTTCTGCCTTGGACACCTCACCCCATATATCTCTTCATCCGGCTGTTGATTCCTATGCTTTAATATCCTTTGTAATAAACTCATAGTCTAGTGGGTAAACTGGTTCCCTGAGTTCTCGTAGCCGTTCTAGCAAATTAATGGAACCCAGGACAGGGTAGTGGGAACCTCTGATGTGTAGCCAGTCAGTCAGAGCACGGTTAACGACTTGGATGTGCACTGACATCTGAAGTGGGTGGGGGGGTGAGCAGTATTGTGGGACTGAGCCCCCAACCTGTGGAATTCGTTGCTGTCTCTGGGTAGATGGTGTCAGAACCATGTTGACCTGTAGGATACCCAGCTGCTGTTGGAGAACGGGTGTCAGAGCTATAGAATCCAACATCTACGAAACAGGTGCTTTGTATTGTATTGAAGCATGAAATCTGAATCCTATGCTGTGAGGATGGTCTGTAAGAGGAGATCAGTCAGCTGGTGGGGGAGGTTGGGAGGTGCTTTGCAAAGGCTACACTGAGGAGTGAGATGGACCTGAGTTCAAATCCTGCCTCTGATGCTGAGTGACCTTGCGCAAGGCACTCAACCTCTGAACTCCTGACTCTCCCCTATAGAATGAGAAGTAATTTGTGCCCTGCAGCGTTGCTTGTAGGCACATAGAGGGGCTCCAAAGTTGGTGACTGACCTTGACATTGTGTTACTGTCCTGATGAACACACCTGGAAAGAGTGAGAGGTCTGAGTGAGGAAACCCACCCCGGGGCTGTGACCCAGCATTGGAGGCAGGTTGCTAGGATACTGAGGCAGGTTGGAATCGCTGGTAGGCAAGGAGCCAGCAGCTGCTCAGGGTTGGGGGACCACTGGAAAGAGTTAGACCCAGAAATCTTGGGGCAAGGAGGAAGGACCACCTTCAGACTCCTGGGCATTTCTTGAAGGGTTTTGACCCTGGTAAAGTGTGCTCTCCAGCGCTACCCCTATGAAGCATTGGTGATTTCAAGATTCACAATAAAATTCCTCCAACCACCTGGCCTCTGAGCTCTTCCACCTCCTCACCCACTCTCAGTGCCAACGGCTTTCAAATTTGTTTGTCTATGACCCAATCATATGTGTGACTCAGGACACACAGGCACCATGGGTACAGACCTCAATAAAATAAGGCTTTATCATACGAAACTTACCCTTCCTACACACATTGATCTCTGCTACTTCCTGTTCTGTTCTATTTCATTTTTAGAGATGCACTAACTTAATTTTACAATCCACTGTTGGGCTGTGTCTCTCACTTTGAAAGACACTGGCCTCGATTTTTTTCATGGCTTTGCCCCAGCCTTAGAGACCAAAAAGTTGAGGAGGAACCAGCAAAGGTGGACTGAGACAAAGTAGCCAGTGAGGCAGGAGAACAAAACGCCCCTTCATCACTCAGTCCAGGTATGCACCATCTCATCTCCTCCTGTCTCTCAAACTCCTTCCTCTAGAACTTTGAACCCAACCATTTTCCCACCCTATCCAGAGCCTTCCATCCCTTGACCCTGCCACCTGCCCCTGCCTCTCCTCCCTCCTGATGTCACTTCCTCTTTGTCTGGTTTAGATTATACAGCTCATAATAAATCATGCACTCAATGATTCATTCAATCAACAGCAACCCAGGACCCACACTGTACCAAGCGCTGTTCTAGGTGCCGGAGATACAACAGTGAAAAAACAAAGGCTCTGCCTGTGCAGCGCTTTTTATTGAGGGAAACAGACAATAAACAAATAAAGCAGAACATTGAAGCTGTTTCAGTATAACAGCCAGTGCAAGAGCCTAAGGCAGCAGGGTGCCGGCGGGTCCCAGGGACAGTGCAGAGACCGGCGAGATCAAGAGAGTCACAGGGAGGGGGTCAGACAGGAAACAAGAGACGGATGGCCTCACAGGCTATTCCAAGGACTTTGGGTTTTAGTCTAAATGAGGTGGGCTGCCATTGCAGGGTTGGGGGAGAGGAAGGGTCCTGATCTGACTCAGGTCTTCAAAAGCTCCCTCGGTTTGGAGAATAGATTCTAGGGAAACCAAGGAAGAGGATGCAGGTTAAGATACCATTGGATTAATCCAGGTGAGAGATGACGGTGGTTTAGACCAGGGTAGTAGGGGAGGAGGATCTAATTAGGAAGGTCAGTCTAACAGCATTTGCTGATAGGAGTCAGGAGGACGCCAAGGTGTTTGACCTGAGCAGCGGAAAGTATGGAGCTGCCTTTTACTGATAAGCGCAGACTTTAGGAAGAGATTTGCTGGTGAGGGAATCAGGCATCGAATTTTACCTACATCAGTCGGCAGTCCAAACAGAGGAATACATGGTCAGAAGTTCAATATATGAAGTTCAGGAGGGGAGTCCAGGAAGGAGCTCTAAACTGGGAAATAAATACAGCAACCAGCTCTCTTGGGTGTGGCCAGGAGAAGTGTAAATAGCTGCAACCACTTTGGAAAACCACTTGGCATTTTTTTTATGACATCATAAGATGATATCATCCATCAGAAATTCCTCTCCTAGGTACCTACCCAACAGAAGTGCTTACATGGGCGCACTAGGAGATGTGTAAACCCTTGTTCTTAACAGGGCTGTTTATTATTGCAAAGAGCAGCCAGGGAGCTCCCGGCGGGAGAGTGGACAAGTAAATTGTTTTTGTCACATGATGAAATACTGTATAGCAGTGAACACAAAGGGGTCTGAGTCGTGCTTTTAAAACTATACGTCAGATCATGTACTCCTCTGCTCAAACCCCGCAACGGTTTTGCGTCTTTCTTGGAGTGAAAGCCAATCTTTACAAGGGCCTGCAAGCTCTCTGCTGGATCTGGTCCCCACTACCTCTCTGTCCTCATCGTTTTCTCTCTGGTTCAGGCCAAGCAGGCTGCCGCCTTCCTGTTCTTCTGCCTGAAAAACTCTCCCCCAGATACACACCGGCATACTTCTCACTGCTCTTCAAGTGCCACCCTATCAGTGGGGCCTCCCCAGCTGGCCTCCTCATTGTAATCTAGCCCCCTTAACCTGCTTTCTTTCTTTTCACAGCCCAGTCCCCCCAGTTTGTGTCCCCCAAGGAGAATATAGGCTCCTGGAGGGCAGGACATTGTCTGGATGGCCCTGCCACTAGGGCCACCTCCAGGACGGCTGAGCCCCCGCCCAGATATTCTTTCTCTGGGCTCCTATCTAGATAGACAATTGGAGTCACACAGAATCAGCATGTCAGCACCATTCCGGCAGCTCAGTCTCCCATGATCCCACACCGGCCGGCGGCACAAGCTGACCCCCGGAACTGAGGCCTGGCCGCGGGGCCCAGAGCTCCTGGGCTCAAGTCCATGCAGGGGGTAGAGGGTGGGGAGTGGGGATATGGGGACCCCACCCCAGTCTAGAGGCAGCACTGCCTCACTCACAGAAGGTGTCACTAAAAATTATTGCAAGAATACCCTGAGCTTGATTTTTCTCTTTCTAACCTCCTCTCCTGTCCAAACTCTGGCTAAGAGACCACATTCGCCTAAACAAGGGCTGCCCACCCTGGAGTGCAGTTTGCCGGCTCGCACAGAGAGGACGCCTCCGAACACAGAAGAGGGCATCCCTGCCACGCCCAAGGCTGTTATCTGGGGGCCACGCCCAAGGCTGTTATCTGGGGGGATTATTCAGGGAAGTGGGGCATCTTGACTTGCATGAATGAGCTTCCTGGACCCCCAGGGCTCAGGCTGGCCACATAGAACTGCTTCCGAGGGGATGCAGCCCCCGCCGCCTTCATTAATGAGCTGGAACCACAGATCAGATCTCCCAATGGCCTCTCGTGGGGCTTTTCTCTGAGGCTCTAGAGGGCAGAGGCCAGGCTCTCTGCTCCCTGGACCTGGGACTGAACAGGTAGGTCTTGGGCCAAGATACTGCCGTATCTCACCAATCTGGATTCTCTCAGCAGCACTCACGACAGAGATGCTCTAACGCCCGTTTTTACGAATGAAGAAACTACAGCTCAGAGAGGTTAAGTAATTTGCCCAAAACCACACAGTAAGTGAGGGGGTCAGGATTTAAGCCACATCTGTTTGCCTCCAAAGTCCACAGGACCGGCCTCCTCTGCCAGGCACACGCCTCTCAGGAACGCAAAGGCCTCCGGAGCCTGGGAATCGGAACTCCCTGGCGCTTGAGGCCCAGCCTTCAGTGCCCATAACAGGAAACAGGGTACGTAGGTGCCTAAGAGGCAGAGGAGGGGCCCCGAATACAAGAGCCTGAAGTATTCCCAGTGGAGGGGGATACTGTGGACGCTGTGCTGGGTGCCCACCTGAGCAGAGTTGGCCGGACCCCAGAATGTCCAGTGTACTTTCCAGACCAGACCCTCCTGCCCTCAAGCCAGGTGCCCACTCACTGTGGACAAGTCACAGGGGAGGACGAGTCCCAAAGTCGTGTGGGGTCACAGCCGGGGGCCTCCAGCTGAGGTAGATGGGGAGCTGTCCTCACAATGGACATTCACCTGCCCAGGCTAGACAGGCGGCCTTCTCACCTGGCCGGTGCTGGGAAGAGCAGCGCCAGCTCCTGTGGGGGAAGGAGCCGGACCCAGGGGGAAGGAGGTCAGCCTCTCTCAGAAAGAATTCTCAGAAAGTCTCTGCCCACTCCCGGGATGGCAGGGGCGAGCCCTGGAGCCAAGATGAGCGCTCTGGGCGAGAGAAGGTGGAATTTCCCCACAAAAGAAAATGGCAGGAATTTAATTTTTGTTTCTGAGAGGAAGAGGATAGCGATGAGAGGGCAAAGGAAGGAAGAGGAGTGAAGGTGGGGAAAGAGGGAGGGATGCTCAATAACAGGGAGCCAGAGCCGGGCTGCAGAAATGTCGGAAATGCCGCAAGAAGCTGGTTTCATAAGAACATGTGGGCTAATATCCAGTCTGCAGCCTTCACTGCTGCTCTGTACGTTCCCTCCATCTCCCTGGGCACCTGGAAAGCCTGCCACACACACGGATGCCTCGCGGTGGGGCGGGAGAAGGTGGATTTTGAAACAAAGGGAAAAAGGTTGCTAGGTTGACAAACAATATCGCTGTCCGGGAAGAAGCAGGAAGTCAGGGTCACTTGACCAAGAGAAGGCACCCCGACCTCCACCCCAGGCCACCTTAGAAACGGTGCGGAAGACGTTGGACTTTCCACAATGGAGGCTGAAGAAATCGGCCGGTATTATCTAGATGTCGACAGATGTGCTAACCCAGCTGCCCAGAGCCTCCCTTCTGTTTTTTTTTTTTTTTCTTTAGTTACTAACATAATTGTCACTTCTTTAGTACCCACAGTCCAATGAAGACTGGGAAAACTTGTTACATAAATAAAAAGGATTCATCCTTATTTCCACTAGGAATCTTTCCAGCACCGTAAGTGGTCTGGATGTACTTAGCTTATTGATATGCAGATTCCTTCTAATGAACTACAAGGCAAAGAGCAGAGAGGTATCTTCCCCTCTTCACTACGGGTGCTCAGCTCCAACACACTCTGAAGCTATAACACTGTAAAGCCCCAAATCAAAGTAAGATGATGATATTATTATTATTATAAACAGGTTGCTTAGTTGATACATGATCCCCAAGCCCAGACCCTTGTCGGTCTTAGAAGGAACAGAGCCTTGAATAAAAATTGACAGGGCTATCCCTTTCCATCAGGGTCTAATCATGACCCCATGGGTCGCTGCTTTGGGCACCTTGGGTGCCGGTTTTCGAGTAACACCCAGAGAACTTTCTCAGCGCAGTCGCGGGAGATGCCCCTTGGTGACGGCATGCACCGCAGCCCTGAGTTAACCTCATCACTGCTCTGAGCCTCTGCTTCCTTACCTTCAATGGAGACCCCAATACCTACCTTCCGGGTTGTAGGGATTAAACAGGAAAGCCCCCTCGATGGTTAATTTGATGTGTCACCGTGGCTAGACCACAGCGCTCAGACATGCAGACAAACATTATTCTGGGTTGTTTCTGTGGGGCTGTTTTTGGATGGGATTTACACTTATATCTGCGGAATTGAGTAAAGCAGACCGCCCTCCATAATGTGGCTGGGTCTCATCCAATGAGTCGAAGGCCTGAGTAGAAAGAAAGACCAACCTCCTCTGACATCCTGCAGCAGGCAGCCTTCAATCTTGAACCAAAACACCAGCTCTTCCTGGGGCTCCAGGCGGACAGCCCACCCTGCAGTAAAGGTCACTGCCCCCAGGGCTGTTGTGAAGCTGAAAGAGATAAGCTTTGCACAAAAACTGTGGGGTTCTATCAGCTGTGGGTCTTATCAGATCTTCCAGCCTAGGTACCCAGAGTCAGTGTGATTCCCAAGCAGCTCCGTGGGGTGGATGACACACTCATCTGCATAAACAGCTTCTGTCATTGCTCCTCGGGGTGGGCAGGGGCGTGCTGTCTTGTGGGTGTACGATGGCCCGGTGAAACATCACCACCTTCCTCCTCCGGGAGAGATGTTCCCTGCTGGGTTGAACTTTCAAGGCAAAAATCTAAGTGTACATGGAGGTAAAGGGGCTTAAACACGGAAGTGCCCTTGGAAAGGGTCTGGCCACGCTCTCATCTTGCAGTTGGGGAACAGAGAGGGGGCCCATTTGCACAAGGACAGTTGGGGACAGAGCAGGAGCAGAGCCCTGGCCCATTGTCCTGTGGTTTCAGGTGACCTATGTCAATGAGAAACAAACCGGTTAAGGAACTTTCTCTAGATCACACTGCAGCAGGTGGTGGAGCGGGATACGAACCCAGGTCCTCCGCATTTGAACCCAGGCTCTTCTCACGGCCCCTGAAGGGGAAGTTGAGAGACGCTGGGCACAGATTGGTATTATATACAATGTTGTGTGTATATATATTGTGTGTGTATATATATGTGTATACACAACACTGTATACAATTCTTTTCCCTTATAGGTTATTACAAAATATTGAGTACAGTTCCCTGTGCTATACATAGGTCCTT